>NC_091840.1:22555000-23191250 GCF_037783145.1 Equus przewalskii | reverse complement strand
GTTTCTCTGAGGAAAGTGTCAAGTGGGCCTGGGTGGGGTCTGTGGGGTCTTCACTCCCTGTCCCCTGATACCTGGGGACACTTTAGTGTGTCAACCACTGAGTACATATATTTTCAACCCTCTGAGAGGATTAAAACACAGTGGCCCAAATTCTTTGCAAACTGGAATCTCCTCTTAACAATTCCTTATTTTCCTCACTGTGACCTCAACATTTTGGGGGGAGACAGCAGACTTTTCTGAAAATCCTAAAGGTGTAATCCCAATTGATTGCTGGTTTCCTCTCACCCCCCATTAGAGAGTGAGAATCACAGACCAAAATAATAGTAATAAAATGACTGTTTCAATGCCCCGTTCCACCCCACTCATTCCTGACTCTGTGTGAAAGGCTTTGGGACCCTCGGGATGAACTTTTTCCCCCTTCCAGAGAAAACCGTCTAACAGCAATTCCCCGGGGCTTCTATCCTGCTGGAACCTAAGAAAAGCCCCCTCAAGGGACCCACGCCTTCGCCCGGGTATTAGCCCCGAACGCCTCCAGAGCGGTAACCTAGGGAGGCCAGAACAGCGAAACTGGCCAATCTAAGAATCAAATCACACTGTGGTCTCTTTTCCGCCCCCTCCAGTCCATGAAAAGATGAAACTATCTCAAGAAAGTACTGGGGCAAAAAAATCTCTTTTTACCACAGATTTGGATAGTATGCCGCCTAAAGAATCACAGGAAAATGGGATTTAGTCGTTTTGCCCCACCATCCTCCAATTTCTTAATCTTTCAAAAAGAAAATATCTCCTCAAGATTTTCCCGCCGAGAAGACGGAGGGTCCGGCACCCGCCGGCTCTGGTACCGCGTTCCGGGTTCCCAGGCGCCCCCCGTGGCCTCCCGGAGAGCTTAGAATCCTCCCAGGAGCCCCAGCGGGAGGGAAGCCCCGCCCCCTCATGAATAGCAAGAACCCCGGCTCCCATGGTGCCCTCCTCCCTCATGAATATTTAGAACCCTCTCTGGAGAGCTCCCCGGGGAGGGAGACTCCGCCCCCTTATGAATAGTAAAATTCCCGGTGCCACCCCATAGGGCCCGCCTACGTGATGAATAATTAACGAATGAGGTCCTCTGAGTCTGCACCGAGGCCAAAGGCACCCTTTGCTTCTGGCTGAAGACAGGAAGGGGTGGAGCCGTTAGGGTCTGGGGGAGGGGAGGGTGCAAAGGAGGAGCCCAAGGCTGATGCGCCTCAAGTCTGCTCCAAACCACTTCCTTTCCCTTCAACCTCGTTTTGAATCAATATTTGATTTCCCCACCTCCACCCTAGTAGGGTAAGTGACAAGGGCTTTCATCAAAACTTCTGTTGGAAAAACTCTCTAAACATTCCTTTTTAAACCTATTTCCGTGCCTAGAATCAAAGGAGCATGAGCGCCTCAAGCTTCTCAAGATGGAATCCAAGACTCATCTTTCTAGCTTGGCCCTCCTCCGCTGAAGATTGAGTTCTCATTCATTCAGTAGCTATTTATTGAAACGTGTTCTGCGCCAGTCACTGGAGTAGGCCCTAAGGATGCAACAGAGAGCACGACACTTAAGTTTCCTGCCTTAATGGAGTTTATGAGTCTAACGGGAAAGATAGGATAAAGAGACAAAATAAAATCGCCACAGATGGAGAGTAGTGTTATGGAGGAAGATAGGATATTGAGGGCTGTGTGTGCCTGCTTGCGAGGGGCTGGTCAGGAAGGTCCCTTTGAGGAGGTGACATTTAATTTGAGTACTGATGGAGGAGAAGGAGTCAGATGGAGGCCTGAGGGGAAGGGGAACAGCAGGGAAGATTTTGGTGCATCCTAGGAATTTGCAGGCCTGGCTGGCTGAGTTTAGTGAGCAAGTAGGACAGTGGCATCAGAGAGAGCATGAAGAGGTGACACAGATGGGAATATGCAGGACCTTTTAGGCCCTAAAAAGGGACCATTTTAGAACCCCTGGAGGGCTTATATACTCCAGCTTTTGGAAACCAACTCCACATTATATCTGACAAATTAATATGTACCCACATCCTTCATTAAATAAAATATATAAATAACTACATAAAAGTTGAATTGAAATTTTGGATTAGTTGACATGTTATATTATGGAGTCACAAACATTTATTAATTTTGACTTTGAAATTTTTTGGAGCCAGTTCTTTTTTCCCCCGTCTCAAACATTTCTTATAGGTCTCTGACAAGGTCTCAGCTCCTAGGCAGTGGGCCAGGAGTGCCTAATGGATACAAAGTTCCTAAGTGGTGAGAAGTTTAGATTTTATTCAAAGTGCCTTGGAACATCATCAAGGAGTTTCAAGCAAAGAGTGATATGAGTTGATTTACATTATTTCAAGATTGCTCTGGCTTTTATGTGGAGAATGAATGAGGCGGGTGGGAGTGGAAGAGGTAAGGTCTGTTAGGCTGTTGTTGCAGCACTAGCGTGGTGGCCCTGGAGACAGAGGTTGGAGATATATTTTGAGGATAGAAGTAACTGAATTTGCTGATAGATTGGATATGGGGCTTGGAGGGAAAGGAAGGAGATGGGCATGAGTCCCAAGCTTCTGAGTTTAATAAGTGGGTGGATGTCAATCTCATTTATTGAGATATGCAAGTGGGGAGGAGTTTTTCTAGTGGAGAATTAAGAGTTTAATTTTGCAGATAGTAAGTTTGATATGTCTATGACACACCCAAGTGGAGATGTCAAGGAGGCAGTCAAATGTATAAATCTGGAGGTTGGAGGAAATGCTCTGGGCTGGAGATAGAAATTTAAGAGTTTTCTATATTAGAGGAATATCAACATTCAGAGATTGGGAAAAGGAGGATAAGTTCTCAAAGGAGATTGAAAAGAAGTATCTAATGGATTAAACTGGAAAAAACCAGCAGAGTATGGATTCACAGAAGCCTGAAACGCAGTGCTTCAAGAATGAGGAGCGGGCTTCAAGAATGAGGGCTGTGCCGTGTGCTGCTGAGTTCGGCAATGTGTCTCTCACATGAGTACTGCAGGGGTCCGCTGGATCAGTGATTCAGTTTAGGTAGAAGTACTGGGGGTCCACCTTGTCATTTTCCATCTCAGGGCCTACGGTGACTTTGCCTTTCCAGCCACATCAAACTCAAGTCCCTCTGCCATTTCTTCAGTGTCCTCTATTTCTCCCCCATTTGCTTGTTCATTTGTTAGATTTGATCCATGCCTATTTGCTGCCGGCCCAGTGTTAACTGCAGTGCAAGTGCAGGCTCTGCCTTCTGGTGACTCCTGGTCATAAGCACCCAACCTGGACTAATACGTATTCTGTTCCTTCTTAAGGAAACAAACGCGCTACTCCAGTGGGGATGAGGGGGAGGAGGAATAAGAGGTAGGGGGAGTGTTTCCTCTTTCACCCCCACCTCTTTGTGCTGAAACTTCCATCAAAAATGACTTCCTTCCTTTCTAAATCTTCCTCCAGGACCCACTTTAAGATTCACACACACCCTGCATGAAGCTTGTTTCTTCAATAAATATGCTTTCCCTCCTGTGAACTCCTTAAGATGCCTTGTATCTCTTTTAAATGCTTCACGTACGGAAGAAGGACAGATACACAGATGGATCTATCATGAGCCTCCAGAAACCTAAGCTTCAGGGCCTCCTTACTGGCATGGCCCCTTCCAAGGCCCCATACTTAATTTCTATTCATAACAGCAAGTGAAAATTGAAGACATATTTGCTGATGGACTCCGAATTCACTAACTTCAAGTATTTGTTGATTAATTAAGCTTGTTTTGTTTATAGAGATTTATATGAGAATTTTGATTACCGATTATATCATTCCTTTGCCCAAAAGCATTCAGTAGCTCCCCATTGCCTCTAATTGAATAAAAGCTTCCCAACTTGGCCTTCAAGGCCTGCTTCAGTGTGGCCAAATTTTATTTCCCCAGGCTTATGTCCCAAACTCTCCTTATTTCCCCAAAACGGAACCCCATGCTGTCACCCTGGTGGTGGTGTTCACACTGATTTCTCTGCTCAGAAAGTTTTCTCTTCAGACTCCACTTTTTGACATCCTAAGATAGCCTTTAGGCCCTTGTTTCTGGAAAAGAGGTCCCTGGACCAGCAACATGACCTGAGAGCTTGTGAGAAATGCAGAAACTCACACCCCGCCCCAGACCTGCTGAATTGGAATCTGCATGTAAACAAAATCCACAGTCAAGTTTGAGATATACTTACTTAGGCCATGTCACAGGCCACCTCCTCTAAGAGTCTTCAAACTTTTAAAATCCCTATAATGAAAAACGTTTTTCTTCTTTTAAACCTTTTTCATCCTTTGCTGGTACCTCTCTATGGGTTCTTCATTCTGCCTTGAACTGTGGTTCCTTATATACAGGTTTCCTTATCCTGTGAGTTTGTGAACTCTTTGAAGTCACTAACAATGGAGTCTCAAATTAGAGATGAGTTAGTTAACTTGGTATTTTTCTCAATGCCCCTGCTGCACCGGCGTCTCCCTCCCCCTCCCCATGCATGCCCACACAAACCTAGGTGGTATTGGTGGTGTTTTAGTTGATACTCAGAATTTTGCAAGGATCCGAATATAAACTGACTCTCAAATGTGCCACATGTGGGCAGGAAGATCACTTGCAATTATTTACTACTTAATAAAATGAGCATTTGTCTATTAGTTTATGTCATGAAAGTCTTGAATAGCATTCCCTTTACCTTTGACTGCCACCATAGCGATAAAATTATATCTTCAGGGGCCGACCCGGTGGTGCAGCGGTTAAGTGTGCACATTCCACCTGGGCGGAATGGGGTTCGCTGGTTGGGATCCCGGGTGTGGACATGGCACTGCTTGGCAAGCCATGCTCTGGTAGGCATCCCACATATAAAGTAGAGGAAGACAGGCATGGATGTTAGCTCAGGGCCAGTCTTCCTCAGCAAAAAGAGGAGGATTGGCAGCAGATGTTAGCTCAGGGCTAATCTTCCTCAAAAAAAAAAAAAAATCTTCATCCCTGAATTCCAGAATAGGAGGAGAGCTGCCCTAAATTATTCAAAAACAGCTGGTTGCCTTGAACATTTTGTAAAAACTTCTGAGGAAGGATATTCCATAAAGTCCTTTGATTCCAACAACATACAGTTAGAAAAAAGTGTCAATATCCCCACAAGAAATCAATGTTCACTGCAGAAAGACGTAAAAATATACACAAATCCCTCTTCCCATCCCCCTGAAAAATCAGCATAATCTTTCTATCTGGAGGTAACCCCTGATAATACTTTGTGACGTTTTCTTCCTAATGGGATTTTTCTTGGCCAATAAATACGGATCTATATTGTTCTTTTTACTAGTTATGTAGTGCTTCACTATAAAGATATACAAATTTGTTTAATTAGTTTTACATCGTTGAGTTGTTTCCAATTTTTTGCTACTTAATGCTGCAAGGAGCACTTTTCATCTTAGGATAAAGTTTTTAAAGTAAATTTCTGGTTTTAAGAGTGTATCACTTAAAATTAGGATAGGCTTCAAGTGACAGAAAACTCCAAACTACAGTAGCTTAAACAAGATAAAGTTTATTTTTCTCACATAAACAAAATCCAGAGATGAGCAATCAGGGCTGGCATGGCAGCTCCACCGTCATCTGGACCCCAGGCTCCTTCTCTCTTGTTGCTCCATGTCCTCAACCTGTGGCTTCCACCTTTCAGCCCAAGATGGCTGCTTGAGCTCAAGCTGTTATATTCACATTTCAGCCAGCAGGAAGGAGGAAAGGGGGGAGAAGGAACTTCCTCTGGACCCTTCCTTTGACATGGATTTGGTCAGAACTTAGTATCACATTTACTCCTAACTGGGAAGCATTTCAGAGGGCCGTGTGTCCGGCTAAAAAATAGGGATTGTATTACTATATAAGAAGGGAAGAACAGATAGCAGGATACAAGAGGAGTCTCTGTACAAAAGGTAAGCACATTTTCCGTTTTTGGTACATTTTGTCTTCTGGTTTCCCATCCCTTAAGCAACAGTTTTTTTAAATGTCTGAATTAATCTAAAAACAAACGAAACCAATTTCCTGTTGGTTCTTGTTAGAGAAGCCTCGTGATGGACTTCTGTCTTTTATATAATTGAAAATAGTGAAAACCACTTCTAAGTCCCTTCGTTGGACAAAGTCATTTTCTGTCTAGTTTGATTTCCTTAGTGTTTCCAAATCCTGTTCCATCCTTTTGAGACATTTCTTGTCTTCTATTGAGGTCGCTTTATTTTGGTCCCTAAGTTTGTTACCTTTTCTTCCTGCTAAATCATAATTGTTTGAATTGAATTGAAATATGGTAATTTCCATCCTATGCTTTTGTACATTTATTTCTTTAAATATTAAAAGTAAAGTCCAACGATTGGTGATTTTTTTAGCTTCTCTTTTGTGCTCCTTTTTACTGAAAAGATGGGTATCTACTTTTTAGTCTTTATTTTTAAAGTCTAGTCAGCTGAATCACAAAAATTGCTAGCCAAAATAATGAGACAGATTCAAGTGATTTGCATAGGGAGCTGGAAAAAATATACTAACAAGAAATAAAAATACATATAAACTAACGGGATGTGGAACTAGGGGCTGTTCCACAGAGTCCTTAGGATGAAATATGGAGACAAGATTTCATCCAAAAATAGGCAGGAGAATGCAGAAATTCTTCACTTTTTGGACAAGGAGAGCAAGGTCCTGGGAGTTAAGTGTCTTTTCCCAAAGTTTTCAATTCCAGCATCTGGCATGAAGCCAGTTCGAGTACTTACATTTGGGTCACCTCAAATTTTACTTAGAAAAGTGCTATGTTAACAAGTCGACTATAAAATAATATGTACAGTATTATACTATTTTTAAAGAAAAACTGTACATATAAGTATATAAAATACTGGGAGGAATGACGCTATTAGTACGTCAGCAGTAGTTATTTTACACGGCAACATTAAGGTTTTTTTTTTCCTTAAAGATTGGCGCCTGAGCTAACAACTGTGGAGAATCTTTTTTTTTTTTCTGCTTTATCTCCCGAAATCTCCCCTGGTACAGAGTTGTATATCTTAGTTGCAGGTCCGTCTAGTAGTGGCATGTGGGACGCCGCCTCAACGTGGCCTGACGAGTGACGCCATGTCCGCGCCCAGGATCCGAACCAGCAAAACCCTGGGCCACCGAAGCGGAGTGCGAGAACTTAACCACTCGGCCACAGGGCCGGCCCCTAAGGGAGGTTTAAGTAAGTTTCTTTTTCTTCTGTGCATTTCTGTGTATTCCAAGCTGTCTGTATCAAGCCTATATTATTTGCAATTATTTAAAAAAATTTTTATGCACTGTTATATATTACTTTACCATAAATGGAAGAGATGGGGTAGGATTGGAAAGTAGTTTTGGATTTTTAATGAGTATGGTATTAAGTAAGTGTATTCAAATATCTAAGCCAGTTGATAACTCTGTCTGGGAAATCATGAGGCAGAAGGAACAAATAGAAGTTAGTGGGCATTCCCTCCTTTCTCAAAATCTTTTCCTGATCTCCCTTCAAAAGAAGCCCTCCCCCAAGATTAGTTTTTAGAAAGGTGTAGGATTCTGATTTTATTACCCTTGAGACTGCATCAAGCTCCAGGCAGCTATACAACAAAACCCCGAGATAATTCAGATTCAGATATGAAGAGACTGGCTATGGGCTCCCACCCTCTGAAGCTGACTCAACCCTAACTGGCAATAAATTTAATTGTATATTTTATATTTTAGGATTGAATTATTTGGGCTGCACTTTTACTGTTATGATGGGAATTCTGGAAACGGTTTTAATTGTTTGAAAGATTAAGGCCAATGAGCCACAGACTGGGAGAAAATATTTGCAAAAGATGTATCTGGTGAAGGACCGTCGCGCAAAATATGCAAAGAACTCTTAAAACTCAACTATAAGAAAATGAACAACCCGATTAAAAAAGGAGCAAGAGATCTGACTAGATACTTCACCAAAGAAGATATACAGATGGCGAATAATCATATGAAAAGATGCTCCACATCGTATGTCATCAGGGAATTGCAAATTTAAACAACAGTGAGATCCCATTACATACTTAATAGAATGGGCAAAATCCAAAACACTGATACATCAAGTCCTGGTGAGGATGCGGAGCAACAGGACCTGTCATACATTGTTGGTGGGAATGCAAAATGGTACAGCCACTCTGGAAGACAATTTGGTGATTTCTTACAAAACTGAATACATTCTTAGCATATGATCGAGCAATAGCGCTCCTTGGTATTTACCCAAAGGAGTTGAAAACCTGTGTCCACGCAAAAACCTGCACATGGATGGTTCCAGCAGCTTTATTCACAACTGCCAAAAACTTGGAAGCAACCAAGATGTCCTTCAGTAGGTGAATCGATAAGTAAACTGTGGTCCATCCAGACAATGGAATACTATTCAGTGTCAAAAGGAAATGAGCTATCAAGCCATGAAAAGACATGGAGGAATCTTAAATACATATTACGAAGTGAAAGAAGCTAATCTGAAAAGTATCTGTATACGTATTGTATGCATATGTATTGTATGATTCCAGCTATATGACATTCTGGAAAAGGCGAAACTATGGAGACAGTAAAAGATCAGTGGTTGCCAGAGGCTAGGGCGGAGGGAAGAATGAATAGGCAGAGCCCAGCAGATTTGTAAGGCAGTGAATCTAATGTGTATGATACTGTAATGCTAGATACCTGTCATTAGACATTTGTCAGACCCATGGAATGTACACCACCAGGAGTGAACCTTAATGTAAGCTATGGACTTTGAATGACAGTGATGTGTCTGTAGGTTCATCAGTTTTAACAAATGTTCCCCCCTGGTGGGGGATGCTGATGCTGGGGGCGGAGGCTGTGCGTGTGTGTGGCCAGTGAGTATAGGGAAAATCTCTGTAACCTCCACTCAATTTTGCTGTGAACTTAAAACTGTTCTAAAATATAAAGTCTATATGTAAAAAAATTAAGGCCAACACTTAGCCTTTAATTTAGGAAAATTTTTCCAGTTAAAAAAATTTTTCTAGATGTGAAGCACCCAGGTTTAAAAATATATATATACGTGTATTCCAGGTTGTGTGTGTGTGCGTGTGAAAGTAGGTGAGCATTGCATCTTCGTCTTCTTGAAGCACAACAATGAAATCTTTCAGAAATCTTTAAAAGATACTTTAAGAAAAATATTTTTTCTGTTCTATTAAATAGTCCTTATCAGACCTTGTGAATGCAACACAAATGGCAATTATTAAAGCAAATCGAGTAGATTTGGCAGGACAGTCATCAAGAAACACTGGACAAGGATGAAAAATACTCCCTTCTGGGAAAAGCTGCTAAACAATTCGTTTCCGGAGGGTCACAGTTCAGCCTTGACTCATTTGGAATGTTTTATAAATTGAAAACACTGAAACTGGGGAAACTCAGAAAACTATAATTCTCATTAATTGGCTGAAATGACTAAGTGTACAAGCCACGGGATCAAGGGGACTGACTGATGACTGAATAGAGAGCACATTTCTAGCAGAAATGGGCGCTGTAGTTTTTCCAGCAGGTGGCAGCAGAGAGCTGTGTAAGACAATGTTTTCTGAAATGGGGCGTGGAAATCCTCCAGGTGGAGACCTGGAAAGCGCTTTAGCAGCCAGAGAACACCTCCGGTTTTACAGATGAAGAAACTGAGTTCCAAAGAGATTACCTGAACTTTCAGAGACAAAACTCTCCACTAAAATAAATTCCTTGAAATACGTCAGGCTATGCAAATTTCACTTATCATTACATTACACTTAATGCAAACAAATTTAATTAGATATGAAAAAAATTTCACATGAAATATTATTATGATAGAAAAGACTTTGGAGTATTTCCAGAACTCCTTCCCTTTTTGATTAAAACCTTATATTAAAAAAAAGGCCATCTGAAAGCTTTTTGATGGAAAGTGCACTGACGGAGAAAAGGCACCGATTTGGGAAGCAAAAACTGAATTTGACTCTTCATCCATCTTGTGTTTGCTGTCTCACCTTGAATAAAGTGCTCAAGCTTTGTGTTCACTTGTAAGGTGGAGTGTTAATATGTACCCCATGGGATTGTTGCAAGGTTTAAATGAGGTCACACTTGTCGTGCACTTGGCTCATACGTAGCAGACGCTCAATAAACGTTACTTCTTTTTCCACCCATTCGGGGTACACAGAGGTGGAGACGCTGGGTACTCCCATCCACAGGGCTGCCAGATAAAATGCGGCACACTCAGTTAAATTTTAATTTTTCATAAATGACGAAGACTTTTTTTTAGCGTCGTGTCCCAAATTTTGCATGAGACATAGTCACAGTAAAAAATTGCCTGTCGTTTATCAGAAACTAAAATTGAACGGGGTGTCCTGTACTTTTCCTTGCCAAATCTGGCAACCCTAATTTTTAAAGGCTCCGGATTTATTATAAAATGAAGAAACCTCAAAACAGTGTTATAAAATCAGTAGTAAATTTTTAAATACTTACATTTAATAAGTTAAAATACCAAGCAAGAACTGCATGGCAGTATAACTGTGCCCGTCACCAGATAATGATAGGACTGAGAACAAATATTAACTCGCAGGGCACTAGAGGAAGTGTCGTTTCGTATTGTGACATATGCTTAAAGCTGCATAACCAATGTCTTCATTTAATCTCGTTTGTGTGCCTTTGTGACTGTATTGTGACCTCCTTTGGAGATGAGGTCAAAGATTTAGATTTGAGGTCCTTCGTGACTGTGAGGGCTCAGCCAAATGGCCCTCTGGCCCCTCAGGATAAGCCCTACTCACTCTCTGATAGAATAGGAAAGATACTCGGTATTTTATCCTAGAAAAATGTTTCCTTTGTCAAATATGACAGGATCTTTCACATGGTTGTATTTTACGTGTTATTCCTTTGTTGATGTTGGGAAAAAGACAGAGAAGCTAATGGGCTGAATGCAGCCAAGGGACAGAGTGGCCCAATTTCTACCCTGTAAGGAACTGGAGGAGCTGCAGTGAGACTTTGGGATGACCCAAAGGAGGCCATGTTCTCCTTTTGACCACTTGCGTAAAGGAGAATTATACTTTGTTATGTACTAAAGTTGTCTAGTTGTCACATCACAAGTACTTTTTCAGATCACTGTGGTCCCCTCGCTTCACCACAAAGGTATCAGGAAAGAGGGCAGCCTGGACAAGCCTGGTTAAGTAGCCAGCCTCAGTGTTTGCCGCTGTGCCAAACTTGCAAATAAAGCCAAAACTTAAAAAAATATATATTGTTAGGGTTTCCTTTTTAAACTACGTTTATTAAATATTGAATGAATAAAAAAGAGTATTTGCAAAATATATGTAAGAAATAAAGAATCATGATGTAATGGACCTCAGTGTGTAGCCCACCATTCAGTTTTAGTGTTTTTGTGTTTATAAGTTCTCTTGGTTTTCATTATAGTTTCACCACATATGTTTATATTTCTAATATTTGTGTGTATATATGTGCTCAAAATTTTTTTTCCCTGAGGAAGATTTGCCCTGAGCTAACATCTGTGCCAATCTTCCTCTATTTTATTGTGGGTTGCTGCCATAGCACGGCAACCAATGAGTGGTGTGAGTCCGCACCCAGGAATTGAACCCAAGGCCGCCACAGTGGAGCACATCAAACTTAAGCACTAGCCCACAGGGTCAGCCCTTGTGCTTAAAATTTTAAGAGAAATATGGCATGAATACAAAATCACACATGAAAACATATATGTTTAATTTAAAAAACAGCAGTAAAACAAACTCTTGTGGGGCCAGCCCAGTGGCACAGCAGGTGGCTTCGCACATTCCGCTTCAGCGGCCCGGGGTTCGCCAGTTTGGATCCTGGGTGCGGACATGGCACAGCTTGGCAAGCCATGCTGTGGTAGACATCCCACATATAAAGTGGAGGAAGTGGGCGCGGATGTTAGCTCAGGGCCAGTCTTCCTCAGCAAAAAGAGGAGGATTGGCAGCAGATGTTAGCTCAGGGCTGATCTTCCAAAAAAAAACCCAAAAAACAAACACTTGTGAAGCTATTTCCAGGCCAGGAAAGAATATTATCAAGACTCTCCAATTGCATCTCCTTTCTTCCTCCTCTTCAACCATTTTTTGTTGTGGTGAAATATATATAACACAACATTTACCATTTTAACCATTTTTAAGTGTACTGTTTAGTAGCATTAAGTACATTCACATTGCTGTGCACCTATCTTCACCATTCATCTCCAGAGCTCTATCATCTTCCCACACTAAAACTCTGTCCTCACTAACGCTAGTTCCCCCTTCTTTCCTCCCTCCACATCCTGGCATCCACACTCTACTTTCTTTCTCTATGAATTTGACTACTCTAGGTTCCTCATACAAGTGGAATCATACAATATTTTTCCTTTTGTGACTGGCTTATTTAATTTAGCATAACGTCTTCCAGGTTCACCCGTGTTGTAACATGTGTCAGAATCTCCTTCCTTTTAAAGGTTTAATAATTAAACTGTCAAATGGGATTGCATTGACTCTATAGATCAATTTGAGGACACAACATTTTTATTAATGCGCATCTTGCAGTCTATGAACATAGTATAGCCCTCTGTTTATTTTAGTATTCTTTAATATCTCTTAATGAAGTTTTATCATTTTTCCCCATAGAAGTCTGGCACATTTTTTGTTAGAGTTATTCCTATGTACTTCATATTTTTGATTTTATTATAAATGATAGCTTTTAAAAGTACAATTTCTATTAGTACATGGTGTATAGAAATGCCCTAGATTTTCATTTACTGATTTTGTTTCTAATACACTTGCTTGCTAAATTCTCTTATTCATTCTACTAATATATCGGTAGATTCTTTGAGATCTTCAATGTAAATAATCATATCATCTATGAATAATGACAGTCTTGTTTCTTTCAGTCCAATTTTTATACTTGCTCTTAATCTGGTGGTCTCCAGTGCAATATTGAAAATCAGCCATCCTCGTCTTGTTTTCAGTCTTAAAGGAAATGATTTTTACATATCACCATTATGTTTGCTAATAGTTTTCCTTTGTTAAAATCATGAATGTATGTTCAATTTTGTCAAACATTTTTTCCCCTTACTCAGTTAATGGAGGAAATTTTATTACTTGGTTTTCTTCTTTCATAACTTTTCATTATGAAAAATTTCCAGTGCACATAAAAGTTGAAAGAATAGTACAATGAACACAAATGTATCTATGGCTTAGGCACAAAAATTAACATTTTACTAGTTTTGCTTTTCCATGTGTCGTAAACATATATGCACACACACAATGTAAATGATATATATATTTTTTTTTCTTAACCATTTGAAGGTAACCTGCAGATATCATGATATACTACAGTAAAATACTTCAGTATGGAGCTCCTAAAGATAAGGATATTTTCCTACAAAAACACAATATTATCACATGGAAGAAAATAAATAATTAATTGATTTCTTAATATTAAATTCCAAGGCATTCCTAGAGTAAATCCGACTTAATAATAACGTGTTATCCTTTTAAACATTGTTGAATTCAGTTTGCTAATAGTTTACTTATGATGTTTGCATCTATGTTCATGAGTGAACTTGGTATATAATTTTCCTTCCCTGTGCTGTCCTTGTAAGATTTTGGAACGTTGCTTTGGCATTGTTCTACATGTGTCCATTAAATTAAGCTTGGTGATTGTGCTGTTCAAATTCCATAAATCCTTACTGATTTGGGGGTTTTTGGCTGCTCAGTTTATTGATCACTTGAAAGTATGACTATCTCCCATTCTGATGATGGATTTTCAGTCTCCTCTTTTAGTCTGTGGGTTTTTGCAGTATAATTTTATCATTATGTAGTGACGCTTCATATCTAGTAATATTTTCTGCTTTCAAGTACATTTTGTCTGATACTTACGTAGTTGTATCAGCTTTTTCTTACTTTAGATTTGCTTAGTGTGTCTTTTCCATTCTTTTGAGTCTAACCTTTCTGTATTCTTATGTTCTAACCTGGTTTTCTAAAAACTATGGAGCTAGATTTTTCAATACTCTGAGAATCTTTTCACTGCAGCGTTTATTGCATTACACTGATTGCAATTACTGATATATTCTTTTTCTTTCTTTAGTGGTTGTCTATTTGGTTCTCCCTTTTTATGCTTATTTTTCCTCTTCTCTCTTAACTCCTTTTTGATTGATTATTTTTTATCACCTCATTTCTCCCCCTCTATTAATTTGAAAGCTAAATATTCCTGGACTTTTAGTGGTTGATCTAAAAATGTATCATGCATATTTAACTTATCAAAGTCCTAAGTAAATCATTATCCTTTTGCCTTCTTCCGAATACTGTAAGGACCTTAAAAAACTTTAATTCCAATCACCCACCTTCTGACTTATGTTACTGGGTTATGTGTTTTAGTTCCATCTTGTAAGTGTTTTTTTTTTTTTTTTTTCTGTGAAGTTCTTATTATGCGTGGGGTAGGGGTGGGGGGCTCAATCCTCTTGGCAGCTGCTTTTTCCATTGTGGCCAGGACGTTGCTCAGTTCCTCTTGCTTCCTCTTGGTGCAGTGTGTCCCCTCCCTTTTCTAGATGAGCTTGATCACCGGCTTGTCCTTGGAGACACTGAGCAGCTCCACCGTGCGCCACTCGTTTAGGGCAAAGCCGGAGACCTCTCGGATCATGTCCTGCAGGAATTTGTGTGCTCGATGAGGTGCCGAGGCTGCAGCTGTGTCTTGGCTTGCTCGGGCTCTTGGTCACCTAGTGGCCCTTGTTGAGGTCCACGGCCATGGGATGGCACAGAGCTGTGACTGGACCTGCACTACAGCCCCGGAGACCAGATGGCAGCTCGTACCCTTTTATTAGTTTTTTAATGCCATAGAACATTATTATAGTTTTGTGTAGTCAATAGTAGATTAGATAAAATAGATAATATTTGACTATTTTACTACCTTTATCACCTTTCACTCCTTTCTTTATCATTCCTTCCTGCTGAGATTACTTTCTCTCTGCCTGAAGTACCTACTTTGAATTTCCTTGAGTGAGGATCTTTGGTAGCGAGTGCTTTTAGTTTTTATTTGTT
The DNA here is from genome assembly GCF_037783145.1 of Equus przewalskii. NCBI lineage: Eukaryota > Metazoa > Chordata > Mammalia > Perissodactyla > Equidae > Equus > Equus przewalskii. Next base: position 23,176,248 of record NC_091840.1, on the reverse strand, counting down.
TGAGAATCTTTCTTCTTTTTTTACCTTTGTTCTTTAGATTTTCAGTGGGTACAGAATTCTCACTGTGCTGTAGCTGGAGTCATTTCATCAGATGTCTTCTGGTTCACTAATTCTCTCTTCAGTGCGTCCAATCTGCTATTAAAATCTGTCCACTGAGTTTTAAATTTTAATTATTACATTTTTCATTTCCAGAATTGTATTTACTTATTAAAAACTGCTTGATCATTTTTGTAGTCTATCATTGACTCACATTGTTAATTCCCTTTTTTGTTTCTTAAAAGCTCTGAAATAGTTATTTTATATCATATTTCTGATAATTCCTATATCTAAAGTCTTCGTGAATCTGATTCTGCCGCCTGTGTTTCTGCTTCTCTTGCTCAAGGTGCCTAGTTTCCTTGGGTTTTGTGATTTTTGACTTTGAGCTTATATTTCTTAAAACTTTATCTGTGGGAATTTGGGGGGGCCTGAAATAAAGGTGGGTTTGTCTAGAGAGGATTTGCATTTGCCTCTTCCAGCAGTTCAGGCATGTAGGACCACTTCACATTAAATTCTCTGCTGGAGGCTTTTCAGACCATCCTACCAATATGAATCTGTGCTGCAAACTTGTGTTAAAGCTAGCTTTTGGTTACACATTTTCAGGAGTTTGTTTCACTTTCATGTTATACCAAGAATCAAGAAAGCTCATTTTGGTTGCAGACCCTCCAGGTGGAAGGATTAGATTTATTTCTAGATTAGCCTGACAGTGAAAGCATAGCTCGTAGGGCCTCACCTGTATGGGAGGGTATCCAGTTAGAATCTCCACCATAGGCAGACCCTGGGCTCTGTCTCCTGTCCCTGGAGCTCCTTAAGTTCTTGAAAACTGAGAGATAACTGGTTTGGCAATTGCTGCATTTGTCTCTCTGCATTCCCACTGTCACTTAGTTTTGGCTGAATATTCCTTACTTTCATTCACCTACTTAGAAGAAGATATTTTTAGTATTTCATCCAGAATTTTTAGCTTTCAGCAGGAGAGTTGGTTATACCATCTGAAATGGAAGTCTGCATCACTTATTTTTCAATAATATACTTTTTTTTTTTCCAAAGCTGAGTGTTTTTTTTTTTTTTAAAGAAACCTTTTTTTGGTGAGGAAGATTGGCCCTTAGCTAAGATCTGTTGCCAGTCTTCCTCTTTTTTTTTCTCCTCCCCAAAGCCCCAGTACGTAGTTGCATATCCTAGTTATAAGTCATTCTAGTTCTTCTATGTGGGATGCTGCTACAGCATGGCTTGATGAGCAGTGTGTAGGTCCGCACACAGGATCCAAACTGGCAAACCCCGAGTGCTGAAGCGGAGTGAGCGAACTTAACCAATTGCCCACAGGGCTGGCCCCTCAATAGTATTCTTAAAGTTTCTCTGGAAAATACTCAGGCCTTTGTGTGCATTACCTTTATGCGCCAAACCTTTTTCCATCTCCTTATGTTATTCTTTCCTCTCAATACCCCATCCTTTAAGTATGACATGTGCTTACTGAATTTTAGCATGTGAAACAGATATCTTTGGCTGATGAAGAATTATATAACGTTCGGCAGAAAAAAAGATTTCAAGGGCAGCTGAGATCTGCAATGTTCACGCAGTTTTGCATTATTTTTGCCTCCTGTTTTCTCTTATGGTTTTAACTTCAAATTTGAAATACTACTAAACAGCCTTGTGGTTTATTTTCCTCGTTAACGTTTCTGGTAAACAGAACACTTTACCGTTTATCAAAGGAACATTTTTAAGGACAGCATGATCATATTGGATGGTCTCCATTTTCAGCGTGTCTACTTTTGAAGCAAATAATAGAAACATTTTCAACATCTGATTGTCCACATTTCATCAAATAGCATGTTTTATTTTCTTTGAATGCACAGATCATTGCAGCAAGAGTCAAGAAAACACAGCAAAGAGGAGAGGAGATGGACTCAACCCTCTCTCCTTCCATTTCTCAGCTTGAAAGAAACTTTTTTTTTGCACTTTCCTTCTATTTTCTAAAATCTCCCCTGACCAGCCTGGAGGAAGACATCTCCCCTCCTCTTGAAAGCAAACAAAGATGGTACTCTCTCTCTCTCTCTTTTTTTTCTTTTTGGTGTGGAAGATTGTTGCTGAGCTAACATCTGTGCCAATCTTCCTTCATTTTGTATGTGGGATGCCGCCACAGCACGGCCCAACAAGCAGTGTATAAGTCCACACCCAGGAGCTGAACCTGAGAACCCTGGACCACCTAAATGGAGCACACGAACCCAACCACCACGCCACCGGGCCAGCCCCAGTGGTGCTCTTTTTTACTGACTCTCAGTAGCATCTTCCCAGGTGACCACTTCATCTCAGCATCTTCTGGGAAATCATTTTCTCCTTTTTTTCTCTCCTGCCTCTGTGGCCTCTCCTTTGACTTCCTTCTCAGGTCTCTTCCCTTTCACCTGCTCCTTAAATGCCAGTGCTCCTCAAGGCTGCATGAGAGACCATTTTCTCTTTTCCCTCCTGGGTTCCTCCACCCGATGTCCCTTGGGCTTCTCAACCCAATATGTCCTGAACTCATTTTTCTACCCAACTCCCCACCTCCACCAATGTCTGCTTCTCTTTCTGCTTCTGTTTAAGCCAGAACCTGGGAATTATTCTAGACCCTTCTGTTTCCTTATTTCCTTATCTCCTTCTTCCTTTAAGGCTGGCCAGTTCTTTCTTCATATACATTATGTTATGTTATATTACATTATATTATATTATATTATATTATAACTATATTCATTCTCTTTTCCACTGTAAATGCCACTGCCCTGGTCCAGGCTGGCTCTCATTCCTTCTTGCCTGGGCCACTACATCTGCATCTTAACTGGTCTCCCCGCTTCCTGTAACGTCCTGCTCTAATCCATCCCTCTAATCCACCCTCCACACTGCCTCCAAGGCTTCTCCAGAGTGACTGCCTAGAATGCAAATCTGATGACATCATTTCCCTGCTTAAAACCCTTCACTGGCGCTCTCACCTGAAGGACACAATTAGAATTCCTCAGGGTAGCATGCCATCCCCCACCCCCACCCCGATCTTGGCACACACCTCTCCTGAATTTGCCACACCTACCCTCTGTGAGTGGCTCACAGTTCCCAAAGGCCCCAGGTTCTTGCACACCAGCCTCCTTTGCTGGGAACGCCTTTCGTCTGGTTGCCCACTTCTTAGCCAGCTCATTCCTGTTTATCCTTCCAGACTGAGATCAACGTCACCTCCTCTCGAAAGCCTCGCTTGGATCCTGCTCCTCTCCCTTCCCGGCCTGAATCAGCGCCCTCCGCTGAGCTCATTTATGGCTTGGAGCTTATGTGTCAGTAGCATGGAGCTCAACCTACTGGGTTGTGAGCTCCTCAAGGGCAGGAGGATTTCCTGTTCTCTCGGGATCTCTGGCACCTAACCCAGTGTGGGCTGCAGGCATTTATTTAATCAGTGAGGCTCTGGTGATTGACTATTTTTTGGGTGAGGGAGATTGGCCCTGAGCTAACATCTGTGCCCATCTTCCTCTATTTCGTTTGTGGGACGCTGTCACAGCATGGCTCGATGAGCAGTGTATATGTCCGCACCCGGGATCCGAACCTGCAAACCCTGGGCTGCTGAAGTGGAGCGCACAAACAACCACCATGCTGCTCAGGCAGCCCCTCTTGATTGACTTTTGATCCCAAATTCTTCTATTTATTAGATATGTGATCTTGGGTGAGTCATTTAACCTCCTGTGTTTTAGTAGACATGATAATACTATGCCATCACAAGGATTAAATGAGATAAAGCATATAAAAATGCCTCGTAGATTGCATTTCACTGCTTTTCAAATGTAAGGACTTATTATTGTCACCACTTATGAGTTCCTATGATTTGTAGCCTTTTTAAAAAAAGTGCCTTCTTGATTTTCCCCTCTTCTCTGGGGCCTTGCTCTGCTCCCCCATGCCCTCTGTCTCCTTCCTTTTCTGCCTCACTGCTTCTTTCTCTTCCGCCTACAAATGGGTTCTCATCTCCCCCATTCTAAAAACACCTCTTCCTCCAGCCCTGCCTCCGCCTCAAGCCGTGGCCCTTCCTTCTTCTCTCCATGGCTGCCAAAACCCTTCAAAGTGTGTTTCAGCTGGCTGCCTCCTGGTTCTCACCACCCACTCCTTTCTTACCCAGCACAATCTGGATCCCACCCTCTGTGCATCACAGTCCTTGCACCCTCTGAGGGCTCTTGTGACCTCCTGTTGCCAAATCCAGTGGGCTCTTTTCCAGGCTTTGTCCCAGTGGACCTCTGAAGCATCTGCCCTGCTGATCACCTCCCCCTGCTTGAACCCTCCTCTTTGGCCATCCTGATGCTGCACTTTCCCAATTGTCCTTTTCTCTCCAGCAGTTGCTTGTTGCATTCCCGTAAAGTGTTGGCATTCCTCAGGGCTCTGCCCTCGGGCCTCTTGTTTTCTCTCTTCTCTGTTTGGTGATCTCACCCACTCCCACGACCCACTAGGACCTCTCTGCAGATGCCTCCCAGTCTGTACTTGTAGCACCAAGCTCCTTCCTGAGCTGTAGCTCCACGGATACTGGACAGCCACCTGTGGTGGCCCGGCTGGGACTGGAAACTCAAAATGTCCACGATGAAAATAATTTCTGCTGCTTTTTCCCACCAACCTGCTCCTCCCCCTGTTTGTCTTATTTCTATGAATGGCCCCGTCGTTCTCCCCGTCATCCTGGATTCCTCACTCTTGCTTTCCTCCCACATCCAGTCACTTGCTAAATCCTATAGATGGTCTTATTGAAATGTCTGTGGCTCCCCCACCTTCCATTTCTACCAGGTCGACCACCACAGAAAGGCATGCATTACCTCTCCTCTAAACCATCTCCACAGCCTATTACAGTTTGGCTCCCCCCTACCTCCTTCCCTCCATTCTTCTGTCCTTCTCTTTTCCTTTCTTTCAACAAATATTTATTGAATACTTCCTATGTGCCAGGCACAAATATTTATTGAGCACCTACTGTGTGTCAGGCACTGGTTAACAAACAATGCAGTGCAGGCCTATTTCCCAAGATGTTTAGAGCCAGTAGAAGGCTTATTTCATGGGCCCACTTTCCAGCGGGGGCTGTGGATCAGTAAGCAGATGAGTACAGATTGTACACCCTGAACCTTCTAGCTGGTCTCCTGGCTTCCATTTTTCCCCTCCCTTCCAATCCATCTTACTTGCTGTGCCAGATTAACATTCCTAAGGTATGTGACAGTTCTGCCAGATCTCTTCATTAGCTCTCCATTGCCTGTGTAAGTCCTCAGCACGTTTTAAGCATTTTTGTAAAATGCCCCAGCCTGCTTCTCCAGATGCACCTCCCTGGTTCTCCCTGTCTTGCCTTCCACCACAGCCCATCCTCCAGTTGGCACTCTCTGAACACTCTCTGTTCCTGCCTCTGTGCCTTTCTTCTTCAGGTCCCTCCCCCATCACCTCTGCCTGTAAAAACCCTAACCATGAGTCTATTTTCAGCCCTGCCCCCAGAGGGTAAAACTCTTCTTCCAAGAGTGCTTCAAACCCCCTTGTCATCTCATGGCGTGCCATAAACCAATGATTCGATGAACAAACCCGCCTGCTGGAGACGCAGAGAGCTGCAGCATCACCCAGCTTCCTGGGGTTAACAAGCAAACCTCGAGAACCATCACTACCAGCAACAAGAATTTCACAGTAAGGGGCAGACAGCCCAGAACAGTGGGGGACCCCTTGGACTCATCAAAGAAGAACACAGATGGGACCAAAGCTGGCTATGCTCGGTAAGGACCGTCACCCGTGTTGTGGTAAGGAGAAACTGGAGCATAGAACCCAGTAAGTGGCCTCTACAGTCTGTTGTTCATGGCGTGTAGAGTGAACCGTGATCCCTGTGAAACAGTCTGTGTCTCACATGCCACCTCCTCCATCAACACTTTGCTGATTTCCCCCAGTCACGCATTATTGCTACTGCCTTTCAACTCGCATGACGTGTTATTTTTACATCTGCTGTGGCAGTTGGTATGTTCTGCCTTGTAGATCTACTTGTTTGTGTACTTTGTCTTAACCATCCTACTAGACTTCCAAGTTCCTTAGGACAGGCACTGTGATGTGGAAGAAGGAGATTACTAAGTATTTGCAGACTTGAATACAGTGAAATTTCTTCCTCTGCAGTACAAGGCAAGAAATGTATTCTATTCTTGGTACCCTCCAGGATGACTTGCAGGATAGCTTACACATGTGCATATGCTCACACACTCACACACATTCTCAAGAAACATTGCTGATTGATGAATTCAGCCCCTGAAGGGGTTACATGTAGTCCCTTCCATAATATTCAAGTGCAAGATGGAATTCTGAACCAAATGGAAATTTGAATAACAAAAATCAAATTAAAATTTAAAAAAATCAAGCGTTAGGTTCCTGATACATATGGAAACACCTAACTCAGCATCTGACACACAGTAGATGTTTTGAGTAAATGTTGACGTTTGTCTGTGCACATAGGACAGCCCACAGGCTAACAAGTTCTGAGATAATATAGCTGGAAAAAACTGCTTAGGCAACATTTTCTTTAGGTAAATGTCACCTGGGGTAACAGGTAAGAATGGGTTGTCCATGTGGCCAGGTGGGCAGGTCCACATGAGGTTGCGTTGCCAGCGGGCATTCCTGGACTTAGCAGATAATGACTGTACCCTCCCCACATTATGCCGAAATGCCACAGGCAGCCAGGGAATGCTTCATTCCCCTCTGGGGGTGATATAAATCTTGCAACTTTTCTGGGCGGTTTCTTGGTAATCTCTCATCCAGGGTCATTATTTTGAGGAAATCAAGAGCACAGATTTTGAGGATCCTTCTTTTTTAGAGATACATGCTGAACTATTTATGGATGAAATGACATGATATCTAATGTTTGCTTCAAGATAACCCGATAAAGGAGAATGGATGGGCGTAGATCTGCAACAGGAGCAGCCTCGTGGTGATGGTTACTATAACTTGGTGATGGGTATATGGCAGTTCATGCTACTAGTTTGTGGTGCTTTGGTGATGTTAGAAATTTTCCATAATAAGAATTTTGGGTTTTTGTTTTGTTTTTTAAAGTACAGATTTTAGAGCAGGATAAACCTGGGTTCGAATCCCCTCTCTGCCTTTTTCTTTTCTTTTTTTTTATTGGCTGGGTAATCTTGTCGTTTAATTCTTTTGAATCCCATTTCTGCATTTCTAAAATGTTAATAATAATAACTCCTGGCTCACAAATTTGTTGCGAGAGTACAAAGCACTGAGGGCAAAGCCAGGAACTGGCTGAATCAGTAATGCCTCTGTAGGTTTACTCGAGCCTAGCTGTGCTAGTCGCACCAACTCTTAGGAACAACCTGCAATCGTGATTGCTGGCAGATGGCTGGCCTGCAGGCCTGACCACTCAGGGCCTCCCACAGGTTCAGTAGATGAAATGGAACTGGGGATCCAATTATAGACTTCAGACTCTTTATTAAAGCTCCTAAAGGGCATTTCTTTGATTGTTTTTTGATGTTGAAAGTGGCAGTGAGAGGAGGGGAGAGGCAGTGGCAGGGTTTGCTGGTGCCACTTCTCTTGGCTGTAAATGTTCCTGGATCCACCGCTCTGTTATCACTGCGAGAGGGGCAGACCAGGAAAGCAGACGCCGGAAGCAGAATGTCAGGGATGGGGTGGGGGTGGGGACCCCATTTGTCGATGCCTTCTCTTGTTTTCTGCCCTGGACCTTCGTCTGTTAGCAGGCAGCCAGCATCTCACAGGCTGCTCTAGGACTTGGGATTCTGTCTACCTGGCCACATTTTCAGGCTCCGGCTGGCAAGGCAGCCCCGTCAATTTTTGCAGAGGAGCATGTGCTGGAATGAGGAGAGTGAGATCACAAGGAATTCATTAGCATCCCAGATTCTCCCTCTTCTCTTCTCTGTCTCTCCGCCCTACCTCCAAACACTACTCCAGCAATTTCTTTCTTCCCCTTAGAGTAGCTGAGGGAATCTGTCAAAGCCGGGCCAGGAGCTTGCCTTTTCTGGGGTCTTTTCTAAAGACACAGTGTTCAGCCTTCACCAGATGGGAACCTGTCAGCGCAGCAGGCAAATAATTATCCCTTCAGCGGTGGGAGGCCTTCCCATGAATGGAAATTCATGTTTGCTGCAGCTGTGGTCCCACAACCACATCATGGAGGCAGTGCACACCAAGCAAGCAAGATTTACGTGGGTCAGTCCACAGGAAGTACTGGGCAGGGGAAGTGGGAGGAGTGGGCTGTAGGGCGGATTGGGGCTCCTTCCCCACGAAGCAGTGAGGAGCCTGCTGGAACTGCACTTGAGGTCTCTCCTTAGAGACCAGTACAAGCCAGCTCATACTTTCAGCCTAGCTCAAGTGGGTCACCTCCTCTGTGAGGGTCCCAAACTCAAGGACAGAACTTAGGATGGACAGATTTCTCCTCATTTAATGGAGGAAAATTCTAACAACAGGTAGCCAACAATGGGCATAGTGCCTAGAAAGATAATGAACTCCCAATTACTGTAGGTATTCAAGCTGAAGCTAACTGGCTGTCTTCTAGCAATACTGCAGAGAGAAGACCTGACGTGTGTGGGAGTTTAGCTCCTAGGCCCTCCAAAGCCTTTTTATCTCTGTGGGTTCTCATGGGGATACGAGCATGAACTTGGAGTTGTCAGAGGTTCAAGTCCTGCCCATGCAGTTAGCTAGTTGGATGGCCATGGGCAAGTCACTTAATGTCCTTATTTAAAATAAATTATATAGGGGGTCAGCCCTGTGGCCAAGTGGTTAAAGTTCTGTGTGCTCCAGTTCGGCAGCCCAGGTTCATGGGTTTGGATCCCAGGTGCTGACCTTCTCCACTCATCAGCCATGCTGTGGAGGCGTCCCACATACAGAGTAGAGGAAGACTGGCACAGGTGTTAGCTAGGGCTAATCTTCCTCAAGCCAAAAAAAAAGAAAAGAAGAGGATTGGCAATGGATGTTAGCTCAGGGCAAATCTTCCTCACATACACACACACACGCAAATTATATAGGTATGTTTTATTTTTATGATAGTGGATGATCATTGTTAAAAAACCAACTTATTGTGGACACTTTCCATTGCAATACATAGGTTTTTTTCTTTTTTGAGGAAGATCAGCCCTGAGCTAACATCTGCTGCCAATCCTCCTCTTTTTGCTGAGGAAGGCTGGCCTTGAGCTAACATCCATGCCCATCTTCCTCTAATTTATATGTGGGAGACCTCCACAGCATGGCTTGCCAAGTGGTGCCATGTCCGCACCCAGGATCCGAACTGGCGAGCCCCAGGCTGCCAAAGCGGAACGTGCACACTTAACTGTTGCGCACCCTCTAACTTATCCTTTTTAATAGCTATATACTTAACTCCTTTAAACCATGGCTTCCTCATCTGTAAAATGGAATAATAATGAAATCGTGGAGATAATGCAAAGATTAAATAAGGGAATGCACATAGAGTGCTTAGCGTTTAGTTAGGCATCTAAAACATGTCGATGACTGATCATTATTTGAATCAGCACTGTCCAATAGAAATATGTGAGTCTCGTACGTAATTTAAAATTTTCTAGTAGCCATATTAAAAAGTGAAATTAATTTTAATAATTTATTTAATCCAACATATACAAAACATTATGATTTCAACATGTAATCAATATAAAAATTATTCATGAGATATGTTCACAATCATTTTTTTGGTACTAAGTTTTTACAATTTAAAGTGTGTGTTATAGCACATCTCACTTGGGACCAGCTACATTTTACGTGCTCAATAGTCACTTGTAGCCACTGGCGACCATACTGAAGAGTGAAGCTGTAAATCTTCCATTTAGTTCTCCTTTGAGCTACCATAACTCTGAGAGTTTGGCCTGCTTACAATTTAGGCCATAAATATGGATTAGGTTGCATTGTTCTCTGTTTTGCACAATCTCTTCTTGTCTCACTGACTCTACCGTAAGTACTGTAAATGCGACCAGCTCTTAGTTTTTGTATTTCCAAAGCCCTCACTTTGCTGGGCCCAGGGTAGGTGCCCAAGAAGTGCGTTTGGATTGACATCCTTGGGAATCCAGCGGTGAGAGAAAGTCACTGGCTTCCTTTCTACCTTCTGGCTGAAATGCCTATGAGATGCTTAGCGCTGCTTGAAACATGAAAGACACTCCATAAATGTTAGCTGTCATTATATTACTAGTAGTGGGTGGAGTTGAAATTCTGATTGATCTTCTGGTCAGAGACAGTAGTGCTGGGGAAAATCATTCAGTGCTCTGAGCTTCCGTTTCCTTTATCCTTAAAATGGGATACTAGTTTCCACCCTGCCAACCCTGAAGGAGAACTATGATGCTCAGATGAGATACTGTATTCAGAAAGCGTTTTGAAAACTAAGATCGATCAGTCTGAAGTATGGCTATACCTGTACTGAATTTAGCATCGTGCTTGGGCGTGGGCTGGGGGAGCATCAGCAGCGGGGTGTTCTGATGGCGCCAATGGCAAGAGCTCTGCTTGCCTTGCCTTAGAGACTTGAACATGTGAAAGTGTTTTGAAAGCTGCAGAGCCCTAAACAAGGGATCCTTTTATCATGAGTGAGAGTGGAGGCGGGAGAGGGACCCCCATACGTGCCAAACTGATGAGGAGCTTTGTTTTACGAGGTGGAGGAAATATATGTGGCGCGAGAGCCCTGCGCACATTTAGGTTCTTGTAATTGCTAGTTGTCAAATCTGCTCAGTTGCCTGAAAAGAAGGAACTCAGATGGAAGTAACAGAAATCACTGTGTGGCTATTTCTTTAACCATCAGATCCAAGGAGAAGAACCAGGAGAAACCTTAGAGAAGGCCCAGAGGGAGCTCTTCTGCTTCTCTGAGGTCTCAAAGGCAGAATTACTAACTCAAAGGGCCTTTTTGGTAAAACTGCATAAACAAAGGAAAGGAGAGATTCCTTTGTGGCCTCTGGGGGCTTGATCCTAATGTGCCCAGGGCCACCATCCCCTGCCTCCCACTCTCCTAGGGTGTTTGTGTTGCAGAAAGTGATTTTCCCCAGAAACTGGGCATTTGGATCACGGAGACCGGGCCAGGAAGGAATTCGTTCCAGAAATGCTCACAGAGCCTCTGGCACTTTGCTCTGCATTTCCTCATTTTGTGTCCTTTCTAGCGCGCTGCCTATGAGTCATATATTTGGGTGCTGAGGACTGAGAGTTAATTTGCACTTTTTTGCCAAATAACCAGAAATCAGTGGACCCAGCCCTGGGTCCTGTGTGAGGCAGAAGTGTTCCCATGCCTGGGGATCTGCAGTCTCCCTTCTGGGGGCTGCCGCGACACCAACCTTCTCCTCTCATGAAGAGAGGAAGCAGGCAAGAGGAGAGATGAGGATTCTGAATTTGGGTTTTCTGGTTATTCTGTGGACCTGGGGATTAGAGGTTCCCTCCCAGCAGGCGGGGAGGTCTGTCCCACCTTCAGGCCCATTGTGTTACCTGCTACAAACACAGGTTCTTTACTCATCACACAAGAGGGGCCAAATAAAAACTGGAACACCAGGCTTATGGCAAGGAAAGGGTTTTTTTTTTTTTTGGGTGACGTCAGCCGGGAGATGAGAGTGAGCCCTTAAATTTGACTGTCTCATCTCCCCGAAGGATGGGAGGCAAGGGCTTTTAAAGGTTGTAAGGAATGCAGCTGCTTGTAGGGAGGAGGAGACTGGGGCCTGGCTGGTTGGTCCTTTCCCGCCAGCCTGTGTTTGGCCCTGTGAGGCTGTTTGCAGGAAGGAGGATGGTGAGATAAGGGAATCTGCAGGTGGGTGTTCTTGGTTGTCCGCAGTGGATAGTGGATTCTGGTGCCAGTAAGCCAAGGAATGAGCAGTGAAAGGGGATGAGAGCTTTGGTTTTAATCCCACATATGCTGGGTTTAATGTAGGGGAACTGATATCAGGGCTGGTATCACTCTGAAGGCTCAAGCCCGCGATAGAGCCAGATCGGCACTTGTCTTGGCCTTATGTACCTTTGAAAGAACGTGAAGGCTTTCATCTCTTTCTTTCCATCAAGATCTCCACGAGAGAGATTTCTCAGGTGAGGAAAAGAGGAGTTTCTGTGTGGGTTAAGAGGCATGCCTCTTGTTCTACGTTCCTCCTTTCTACAAACATGCTAAGTGCCTCTTCCGTGCAGAACCTCATTGTAGGTGCTTTATTAGTTTAATCTGTCTTTAGAAAGGAGTTGCAACAATTAATCTAACTTAGCTTTGAAAGGAACTAGAAAAGTAAACCCAGTGCCTCATTTGGTCTATTTACAAAACAATTATCCTCGGGTACTGAGACCCTCCCTCAAAATTAATCCTGAGGGAAGGATCCAGGGTTTGATTTCTACAGGCTGAATTCCATGTCATCCCTTTATCATATTCCTTTTTTCCCCTAAAGAACAAGAAAATGAGTTAGTTTTTTTCTCTTTTTTAAATTTATTTTTATTGAGGTACATTGGTTTATAACATTATATAAATTTCAGGTGTACATCATTATAATTTAATTTCTGTGTAGATTACATCATTTCACCATCCAAAGTGAGTTAGTGTTTTGAAGATAAACGTGAAAAACTAAGAACGAAGAGTAGTGAGACATTTCAATGCCCGCTTCCTTCAGAGTGATGAGAGCCGCCCCATCGTAGGGATGGTGGTGGGTGTCTGTCCCCATCCTGGGGTAAGTGGGAGGCTTTCTGAGAGGCAGATGCTTGATAACTGCCTGCTGAGCAGGTCACCCAGAAGAGCTCCTCCTTCTGGTGGAAATGATGCCCAAACATAAAGGCAGCAGAAAGTGCCAGAAAATCCATTAACCCCCTGGATGATAGGTGATGTTGCATTTAGTAATTAACAAGTGAAAAAGGAGCCAAGACTCTCGAGCACTTCCTGAGTGCCGTGCTTGGCTCCAACTCTGGAATGTTTAATCCTCCTAAAGCCTGTGAGGCAGGCGCTGTTGTTTTCATCACTTCCATTTAACTGATGTTGAAAGTGAGCAGGGACATTGAGTAATTTGTGCAAGGTCACAGAGATGGCGTGTGGCATCCCCAGCATTTACCTCAGAGCTCACACACTTGTCCACCACACACACTAACTCTGAGAACCAGCAGCCTGGGCTCTCCTGCTGCCTGTGTGGTCTTGGGCAAGTCATTCTTGGCCTTCCTGGGCCTCGGTTTTCCCTCTGTAAAATTAAGGGATTGGGGGATTGGACAAGAGAGCCGTTCTCGTAGACTAGGCTGTTGCAGACTGGAAAACATCAGGTAACAGTCTCCAAGACGTGTGGCCCAAAGGATGGGAGGAGCACCCCAAGAGGGTTCATTTCTAGAGAGTTAACATCTAGTGAACTGGGGGTCATCCCATCTGTGGGGCCTCAGAGATTTAAAACTTCCCCTCGAAACTGAGGCCATGATGCCTCATCCCACCCAATTCCACTTCCTGGCTGGGAAATGAGGCTTCCATGGAGGAAAGGGTCCACAGGGCCTTTGCTAGAGGGTGGGTCAAGGCGTCGAGGGTAGGAGAGTGGACAAGGCCTGGCCTCAGGAACCGAAGCTGACTTCTGCTGAGTTCTAGTTACCTTGCCTGAGTGACCTAGCTGGTGACCTTGAGCAAATTCCCTCGCACTCTGTGCCTCAGTGGCCTCCTCCAAAGGTAGAGATGACAACAGCACCTGCCCCTTAGGCGATGATACAAAGAAATCTCCCAAAACAGTGCCTGGAACATGATCAGCACTTAGTAAATGTGAGCCACCACCACCACACCACCATCGTTGTCATCTCAGAGGACAAAAGTAAATAGACCAGGACTTTGGTAAATAAGCTTTGTTCATGCCCAGTTTTGTTAGTCTTGGTTCCTCCTCCGCGGTGAAAGAGGGGTAAATGCTTGTCTCTGGAGGCAGAAGAGGAGCGGGCACAGAGGGCTTGGCAGAGAAGAGCCCCAAGGAACAGAAGGGGTGTCGGCAGCTCTGGGGAGGGCAGGGGGTGGCCCTGGGGCAGGCTGCCCTTTTGGCCTTGAGAAGCGGCTCCTGGAATTACTTACTGCTCCTTGGGAGAGGGGGGTCAAGGCGAAACGATTGCTGTTAGACACTTGACCCACCGCATCCGAGTCTTTTGAGAGCAGCATGTCTGTGAATTCAAAATGGGATCTAAACTGAGGGGACCGGAGGGCAGATCAACGGAGGAGAAACTACATCTGTTATTTTTTGAGGATTTTCAGACATTTCTCAGCTGGACACAGTGAGTCTTATGTTCTTCCTTTTGGACACTCCATCTGATCCCGTGGTGGTGACAGTCAATTTCTGAATAAATACCTTTGAAGAAGGAAGACTGGAGCTGGACGGGAAGGTTCTAACCCAAGATGGGAATGCATGATGACATTTTATTGGCCCATATTCAGATTTTTTTTTTTCAGTGCTTTCAGCTCTGTGGAAAACCATGCGCATGATTTAGCTATCTCTAGGGACCAAATGTAAAAACATTTCATGAACTTTGGAAAAATCGTCCCCCAAAGCATTTCTCTTTGGTTTTAGCAGTTCAAGTAAGGATCCTCTCTTCTCCTCCCATCTCTCTTCCTTCCAGCCCCATTGTGGCAAATGAAGTAACCAGTTGCCCTCCATTCAAGAAGATAAATAGCACAGAGGTAAGGCCTTGGTGTTGTGTGAAACTTTATGGAGAGTGTTTCTGAATCTTCCTGTGGGCCGGTTGGTCGCTGGAGTATGGGAGGGGGATGAGAGGGAGGCGGTAACAATGAGGACATTTGCAAGCTCTTGGGACTGTGTAAATAAATAGCTGATAGGCTCACAGTTTCGGGAGCCAAGAATGGGTATCTGAAGTTATTTCTATGAATCTTTCTGAGGCTCTCTACAGCCCTGGGAGGCCTGTTTGAGCTGCAGTCAGCTTCCACATTAAACTGTGGTTCTGGCGCCGCCTGAGGTATGGGTTTGGGGATTGTCTCGGCTACTTACTAGCTGTGTGACCTTGGGCAAGTCACATAATGGTGCCTGACACACAGTAGGTGCTTAATGAGTATGGATCAAATGGATAAATAAACAAGTAAGCCACCTGCCTGAGCCTCAGTTTCCTCCACTGGGAAATGGGGGGGAATAAAGCCGCCCCAACAGGCTGCAATCATGTAGGTAAAACTGTTTCCTAGGACAGCTTCCTAAACTGTCATGCGTTTCACCTGAGTCACCCGGGGAGCTGCTCACATGCAGATTGTGACTCAGTAGGTCTGGGGTGGGTGGGCCTGAGTTCCGCATTTCCAACTGACCCCCAGGGGATGCTGACGCTGCCTGTGAGGACCACACTTTGAATAGCTAGGTCCAACTCTAAAATGCTCTACAAATGCCTGAGATTATGAACATCTCTTCAGCCAATGGAGTCAGAATAGACTCCAAGGATAGATTAACAATTGTCCCAGGATGGGGCCAGCCTGGTGGCGCAGCGGTTAAGTGCGCACGTTCCGCTTCAGCAGCCCGGGGTTCACCGGTTTGGATCCTGGGTGCGGACGTGGCACCACTTGGCAAGCCATGCTGTGGTAGGCATCCCACATATAAAGTAGAGGAAGATGGGCATGGATGTGAGCTGAGGGCCAGTCTTCCTCAGCAAAAAGAGGAGGATTGGCAGCAGATGTTAGCTCAGGGCTAATCTGCCTCAAAAAAAAAAACAAAAAAACAAAAAACAAAAAACACAATTGTCCCAGGGTGCCCTCAATTGAGGGCTTTCCTGGGACACAGGACTCTCAGTGTTAGAACCACAGAAGTCCCAGGGAGACTAGAACAAGTTGGTCACTCTAACAGGATAGTGGAAAGGAAGGGATGCTTTGGTCTGAGCTGCTGTGTGAACTGGGAAAAAAAACATCACCATAGGCGAGGGTGTTTGCTAAGGAGAGGAGCATTTTCCCACCTTAGATCAATTGGTCCCCCCTCCCCCTTATGTCACAGAGGCAGAAACAGGCTCAGAGAAGTTAGGTGACTTGGCCCCCATCACACGGCTTCTCAGGGACAGGGCTGGGGCTACAGCTCCCGCCTTCTCTCGCCCCGCAGAGCTCGGCACTTTCTCCACCACTCCACATTGCCTTCTCCAACACATTCCTCCTTATTTGGCAAACGCAGCATGTTTATTTATAAATTGGCTTGTTTGGAGCCTGAAATTTGGCATAGCTGATTTTGGCTGTGAGGAGTTCAAATTTTTCCTCTCTGTTTTGGTTTGCTTAACCACGTTTTGTGAGCAAAAAATGCAAAGTAATAAAAACACAATGAGGCTGCTAAAGTGGTTCTAATACAAAGCATCCAGAAATGTGGCAGCATCAACTTAGGCAGATTTATTTTTTGTCTCTAAGTAGTAGATTAGAAACCCATGAGGTTTACTTCCAGGGATTTGCAAACCCCAAGTAAGTAAGCAGCTAGAGCCTCTTTCCACACTGCGTCTCCTGGAGCCGGGACCGACGTCCGGAAGAGCACCCCTGATGGGCGGCTTGCTGGAGACTCTGCCCCTGTTCCTCAGGGAAGGTCCTTAGAGAAGATGTCAGTCCTCAGGCCTAGGGTATGTGTGGTGATTTGCAGAATGTCACTCAAAATCCTTCACCCTTTATTTAGCACACAGCAGAAGTCGTAAAAGAATGTTGCCTTTTATTATTAACACTGAGAGTCCATGCAGAGAATTTACACTAAATATGTGAATCAGTGCATTTGGGACAGCTCGAGTGCCCTCAATCCCCAGATCCCTCTAATTGTGCAGTAAGTTCAGGTGGGTTTTTCTTGGGGTGAGGGGGGAGTGGAAAGAGGGAGAGAGGTTGGCTGCATTTTATCTGTGACTCTCCCTGGTGTTGGTTCTCAAGGCCAGGGAGTCTGGGTGCAGCCCGTATCCGTGCTCTTTGAAAGTCCGTTATTTGTTCCAGGACCCAGAGAAGACAGCCCTCGCCCTTCCCACAACCAAATGAGTGACCAGCTCAGGTGGTGAACACTCTGCTTTTCAAATAGTGTGCTTGGCTGGCAGCTCTCGCCGCTGTCTTCATTTAACAAACCAAGCTACAGGCTGAGCACAGCTACAGCTTCAGCCAATGTTTTTAGCAATAAAATGCACATGTGTGTGTGCATGTGTATGCACACATATACTTATGTATATATATGCCTGAATATGTATACACACAGCATACATTACACAGGAGAGCTCTAGCAAAACACACACATTTAAAAATTATTTCCCATCAGGAAGCTCTGATTGTGACAAAAGGACATTTTCAACCTCAGGCCCCAGCCTGAGACCTGAAGAAGTGACCTCCGAGTCAGGGGCCTGCTGGGGTGAGTGGGTGATATATCGGGCTTCACCCTCCCTATGGTGGGAGGGAGACGGGCAGTCAGTCAAGCTGGGAAACCCTGTCTGCTCTACCTGGAGCATTCCTGGATGCTGGGGTTGATGGCTGGCTTTATATGTACTCAAGTTCTACAGTCAGAAACCCTGGGACCTTACTGGATAAGTCCATAAGTTAGGGGCCACTGACTAAAGGAGCATGGGGTTGTGGTTATAGCCTGATCCAGGGTCCCCTCTCACGCCGGGCCTCTGCATTCCTCTTCTTAGTCCCATTTTCTTGTTGCTCTCTTAAGAGTTCTGGTGTAAAGCAGAGCCTCCCTGAGAGGTTCTGATTTCTGGGTACAACACAGACAGCTCCCAGAGCCCTGTTTCACAGGGTTGAAGCTTCCTGTCGCAGTGGTGAACTTTCACGGACCCTTCCCATCCCCCAAGTAGGATCACAGTAGCATCACATGCCCAAAGACACCGTGTGGGGAAGGCACCTGCCGCCCGCCTGCTTTCCTCGGAGATGGTGCACGCCCGGGGGGCGGAGGGGCCTGGGCGTCTGCGCGCTCCCTGTGGTTGATGGCGCGCAGTGTATGAAGTTCTACTTTGTCTTCCCGGATTGTCAGCCAAAGCTGGAGGGTTGACCATGAGACCCCTGTGTCCCCTTCTGGTCACTCACTCTCTGAGTGGGTCCCTCTCTACAGCTACCCATCTAACCTGCTCTAAACCTTGGAATAAAACTCCTGGGTCTATCTAAGAAACGCTTATCTCACGAGAGATCCTAAGGATAGCTGGGAACCAGCATTCACTCTGGGATGCCGGCTCTGTTCCTTGGGGACTGGGCTGCGTGTTTTGGCTCAAGAAATCCAGAGGCTCTGAGTGTCCAGAGGTCTCTCTTAGGGACACATCTTTAGTTCTTTTTGCTGTAAACCAAGCAGGCTACCTGCTGCCACACAGCCCCACTGCCCTCACCACTGCCATCCCAGGGGCCAGCCAGGCGCCCTGACTGGGGCCAGAGGCACCTAGTGCTATCTCTCTCCAGCTGCAGCGGTTACAGCAGAGGCTTCACCGCATTCCTGCCCCTTGCTTCACTTTCGGTGTTCTTTCCCTTCAGGAATCCAGAGCGGTTGGCAGAGCTCCCACTGGGAGGAAGCATGCTGGAGTTTGGGAATGGGACAAATGGGGCTGTGCACTGGCCACAAAACAAATGGCCCCTCTAGCCATTTTAAACACATAAAGGTCATAGATGCTTTACTGGTCGGGCAAGAGCAAAAATCACCCTTTTGCCGGCCAGGAGTGTGGGGAGCCCAGATCATTTCAGCGCCAGGCTGTGCTTCTCCCATTACGAGAGCTGTTACAGACCTCTCTGTCCATCAGAAGCTTGAAAAAGACACTATTCTCTTTGCTGCATTGTCTTTTTTCTTTCTCAAATTCAGACCCTCCCCATCTCCTCCTTGTCTGGTTTATGAAGCAAACATACATACTGCCAAGGTCTGTGCTTCCCTCGGATTGTCGTTAGCGTCCTCAGGATAAACCAAGAAGCGACTGGAAAACCATCAGCCAGGTGTTTGGATGCGTCTGGTTATTTGTGGACCCCCCACCCCCGCCTCCCGAGGCCTTGGACTTTAACTTCTTTCTTTTGCAGCGTCCCAGTGACATGCATAAAAGGACGTGACTAAGTAGAGACTGTGATTTTAACGTTTATTTGCTGCTGCTATTTTTTTCTTTGAATGAGGGCAAGCTATAGATTTTAATTTTAAATGCACTTCAGAAGGAGCCCCAACTCATCGCTGGACAGAACTCCCTTAAAACTATGTTAAGTTTGGGAGCCTAAACTCTCTGCCCCAGAAACACCCAGCAGAGTTGGGGAGATGGCAGCAACTGTCCAGGTCAAGGTTTTCCATACAAAGTCCCTCCTTCCAGCGCCAGCTTCCTCTGTCCCAACCGTTCTGGTGGCTTTGCTTCTCAACAGAATCCAAGTGAAGTTCCCTGCTGGGTAGTCTCAAGAAGCCCTCTCGTCACCCTGTTCATCTTTAATGGCTATAAAATTCCAGCTCAGAGGAGGAAAAATGCTCATCAGGCAAGCCCTGCCTTTGGAGGGACTTAGTGGCACCGCCAGAACAGGCCAGTGAATGTAACGGACACCAAACGTGCCAAGGGAATAAAGAGCTGCTGCAGACGTGGCCGCGCACAGCTCGGCTCGCCAGGCCGAGGCTGGGCCACCGCTGCGTGACGGCTGAGACGCGGGCGGCACACACGTTCGATGCAGAAGTACCCGTTCTCAGCAGATAGGGCAAGTGGAGGAGCGAAGCCTTGATGGAGGGCTGGGGGAGTCAGACCTGTGTGTAACAGTTGGGAAGAACTCCTTCTTCAGACTCCTGGAGACACAGAAGCTGGGGCTGAACACACAAACGAATCCATAGCCACGAGGACCAGCTCTTGAGTCTATGGACCCTGGCACACGGTGCCCCAATCTAGAGTTTAGTTCTCTTGTGTCGTATGCAGGGTTGTTGGGTGACCAGGACCGGGTGGGAGGGGCTTCTGGGCAGCTACAGAGTAGACCACTGAGAGACCCGGAAAGGGAGACCCCTTGCATCAAAACAGGATGAAATCAGGTTATTGTTCCTTACCAACTCAGTGGGGTTGCTTTTCTGCCCATTGCTTCAATATCTGGGGTGCCCTGGCACCACAAACCACTGTCTCATCTTCCCAGCCAGGGTATGTTCGGAGGAGGCCAGGGAAAGTCACTTCTCTGCGTTGCCTTGACTCATCTTTTTTGGGGTGCCTGGGTCTTCGTTCCTACTCTTCCAAGGAGAGAGCCGATGCCCTCAGCACTGCTCGGCCTCCACGAAGCCCTCCTTCTCGTGGCCCGAGGGCTCGACCTCTGTGTAGGTGGAGTGGTTGGGGTGGTTGCGGAACTTCATGGCCGGCCAGTGGTGGGGTCTCCGCTGCAGGGGACAGACGCAGAGTCAGCGGGCACGACCTCACCAACTGGGGACACCCCCCCTCAGGGACAGCACTGGGCACCAACACTCTTTTACAAGGGCACTGGGGGCCTCCTGTGAGCCAGGTGAAGGTCAGGGTCCTCCCCCCAAAGGCTCCCCACTGTGACCCCTTGGCCACTGGGAAACCTGCTGGGAGCCCGAGTTTGGAAGGAGGCCGTTTCACCCCTCTCTGCGCGGACTGCAGGACACTAGGCGAAGGCCTCAGCAACACGTGGAGCTGAGCCCTGAGAATGTGGAGAGTGAGGGGGCGGGTAAGAGGCGGAACGATCAGGGAGGCTCCAGGAATGCTGAGCTAACCCTCCAGACAGTACAGCTCCTGCACCAGCGTGGGGGGCCTATGGAAACGCAGCTTCCTGGGTGCGCCTCAGACCTGCCCCGTCAGCATCCCTGTGGCTGGGGGCCCCCATGTGATACCCATGTAGGCTATGACTTTGAATGACTGCTTAGGACTCACAAGAAACAGGGGCTGTCTAAACAGAGACGAGGGAACCACCTAGGCCTCTGGGTAATGAGGTCAGTGGGCTCATGACCGTGTGGAGACTGCGGTCACAGAGGCGCCACCGCTGTGCCACGTGGAGAGTGGTGAGCAGCTGAGAGTGGAGGGCTGGGCCTCCTTCCCAGGCTGCACCTCAGCTGGCTCTTCCGAATTGTGAGACATTCAAAACCGTAGCATCCTCAGTGAAAGCTCCCAGAAAGAGCAACTCCTGGGATTATTATGACTTGTCACTTCTAATCTAGACATCCCAACAGCAGGCAAAGAGGCAGAGACCTCGGTTCCACTGTGGCTTTGAATAGGCACCAGGCCTGGAATTTGGGCGTGAGAGACCATAAATCGTTAGGGATTGCCTACACGGCCACTAAATGGACATGTCTGGCACTTCTTTCTTTCCTCTGGGGGCTCTCTGATTTCACAAACAGGGGAGCAAAAGCAGATGCGCTGTCCAGTGGAACAGGAGGGCTGCTGATGTTCTGAGGCGCAGAGCCCCAGGGGTTAGGACTAAAAGGGCGCCAGCCAGTGTGCCGTGTGCCAGGAGGGAGTCCGTGAAGCTTCCTCAGGTAGGAACATGAGCCAGGCATGTGGGGGTGAGGGATGATTGGGGAGAGGCGGGTGCCGAATGGCCGGGGAAAGGCTGATGCAGAAGCAGACGGCAGAGCTGCGACGGAATTCTACACTGACCTCGAGGAAGAAGAGTGCAGCGTTGGAGGTGGGGTGGCCATTGATGTAAATGCCCGCCAGGATGATGGCCGCCACAAGGAGGACCGCCAGCACGATGCCCACGATGGTGCCCAGGTGCACGGGGGGGCCCTTTGTCTTGGGGGACAGGTTGTCCTGAAGGCCTGTGGAGAGTTGTCAGAGAGTGGCTGCTGGGGAATAAGGGAGGTGGGGCCATGGAGTCCGGGTTCTGACAAAGCCCCAGAGATGAAAGCCAACAGAACCTTCCGGTCTACTCATCAAATATGTGAAAACGTGGGATGGGATGTGGGTGGAATCATCATGAGTATGGCATTAACCCGGTTCTTGGCACGGTTCAGGTGGTTTTCCAAAATCACTTAAAAGTTGCCCAAGCATCTAACAAGGATCGTAAGAGAAGTTCTCTCTGATTATCTGTGCCACATAAGCACGTTTAAGGAATTCACAAAGGGCACGTGATGGTGAAGAGTTTGGCATCTGGAGTCTGGCTGCCTGGGTTCAAAACCAGGCTCTGCCGCTTACTAACTGTGTGACCTTGGGCAAATTATTTAACCTCTCTGGGTCTCAGTTATCACTTCTGCAGGACAAGGATCATAATAATAACTACCTGCTAGGGTTATTGTGAGGGTTAAAATGAGGTAATTCATGTCAGCTGCTGAGGACCATGGCTGACATCCTGGATGACCTCAAAAAGTATCAGCTGTTGCAATAGCAAAATGACCATATTTTTACCTGTCATTGTCCACTACCAGATTGTGACCTCTTAAAGGGCAGGGACAGTGTCTTATTCATCTCTGTGTCCTCAGCTCTTAGAAAAAATGCAGACCCATGGTAGGAGCTCAGTAAAAGAAATGGACTAGGTCCTCTAAGGGCTACTAAGCCAGCAAGCACTCGCTGAGAACATCCCAAGCATTTGAAATGCATCCCAAGGAGCAGACTATTTCCATAGACCACAGAGCTGGAGGCTCACCCAGTCCAACCCCTTCCTCGTGTGGCTGAGGTGACAGACATACAGAGCAGCGGAGGGATCTGCCCAAGGACGCAGTCAGTGTCAGCCACCAAGCAGCCTTGTTCCCTCATATTACCTGGGTGGCTATTTGCTTCCTCTCCCTACCCTAACGGGATGTGGAGATAATGAAGTAGAGATAACAGGTAAGCATGGAAGCAATAGAAATATCACATCCTTTTTACACAGCTAGTGGGTGGGATGGGAGTCAACAGGGGGTGGGGATTTTTAATAGGATGCTGTAAGCATCCAAAATCATTGATCTCCCCATCCCTTCCTCTCTGCAGAGGAAACCCAGGACAGAAACGACCCTGGGCACTCCAGTGCATGGTTAGTGCCTCTATCTGCCAACAGGTCCAGGGGTTGACGTGACACGCCCCAAGCTAGCCTCCCCTGAGCTGGCACTCAGCCCACAGCCTGCAGTGACCCTGACGATCCAATGGTCAGGGCTTGGGCCGATGAGCACATGGTGCAGAGGGAGGGGAAGTAATGGCTCCATCTCTGGTGGGAGACCACATTCAACTGCCTCTCCTCTGCTGCTGGAACCCAGATGACAAGCTCCCAGCCGCTGGAGCTGGAAGGCATTTCCGTCTCCCCCTTGCAGTGGTTGCAGGAGGGCCTGAGCTGGCTCTGGGTACAGGGAGGGGAGGTGGGGCCACCTCACGTCATCAGAGAGATTCTTCTTCCAGATGACCCTGGGGGCAGGAGACCCCACCTCTGGAGCCCCGTAAAAGTTGTGGTGGACAACTTTTGTGTACTCTGTGCCCACTCAGCGTGGGAAACAAAGGAAACCTGACATAAGAGAAACTGCTCTCCACCCCTCAATGACCGTGAGGCCCAAGGGGACAAGAGGCCAATGGCCACAGGCCCCACACTGCCACGCCTGCTCTAGCACAGCCCTTCCCTCCTCCTCTTGCTCTTTTCAGGGCGGTGAATATTCCAGAGCAGAGAGGCCGGGAGAAGAACTGCAGGGCGTTCCTGGCTGAGATGAGAAATGCCCGGAGGTAGACACAAGCTCCTTCCGTCCAGGGGGCCTGCCCAGAAGCCCCTCTGCCTTCCCACCCAGCAGGAGGCCTGGGAAACTCCGGCTGCTGTTGGAATGAAAGCAAAGAGGCCAAGTGATAGCTGCACCCCTCTTCTGGGGGGTCCAAGAGGCAGTGGTCTGATGAAGAGGGGCAGGCAGCTCTGCACTCACCATCTTCTCCTGCATAGGGATTCAACTTGGTGTCATCTTCAAAGAGAAAGGAGAGAAGGCGCAAGATTAGTGGAATCATTATGGCCTTTGTCACTTTAGGTCCAAATGGACTTTAGGGAGATTCAGTCCCATCCTTCATTTTAGAGGCAAGGAAACTGAAGCACAGAGAGGGGAGGTGACTTACTCAAAGTCACACAGCAGTGTAATGATAGAAGGCCATGAACAAGCCAACTTTTCCTAGTCTTACGTTCATTCAGTCAAGAACTCTTTATTGAGTGTTTACTACTACGAGTTTGAGCACCGGGAGTAGGCACTGGGGGTGGACTCAGGAGGTCTCTGCCCTCAGGGAGTTAACATGTGCGGGGGATGGAGAGACAGTTAAAATCCAGCACAATGAAGCTCTAACTTGGGGCCTCACCCAGACAAAGGGAGTCAAGCAAGGATGAGATATGGGGCTGGCAAAAAGGGTTCCAGACAGAGGAAAGAGTGTGGGCAAAGGCCCCGAGTCAGCAAGAACTAGGCCAGTTGAGAAATAAGCAGCAGTTCAGCGGAGCTGGAGGGCGGAGAGGAGGTGAGTGGGGGTTGGTGAGGGTGAGGTTGGGGTGGGGGCACGGCTGTCTGGAAAGCCAAATCGAGGACCCTTCGCGTTCTCCTCAGGGACATGCGGACGCTGAAGGATCTGAGGAGGGTGTGTGTGTCACCAGAGCAGATTTGCCTGGAGGACGGTGTGGAGGACAGATTTCCACGCCGACACTCTCTGCACCTCAAGGTGCATGTCCTGCGGCTTCCTAGATAAGTCCCAGTGGTTGGCCTTCCTGTGGCTCTGCCCCACGGAGTCATATGGGAAAAGGAGAGCAAGAGTTCCAGGTCAGGAGAAGGTTCTAGATGACTGGAGATGGCTGCTTTAAGCACCAAAACTTGAAACAAATTGAACCGTTCCACAACTTATGGCCCCCAGCATGCATTTCGTTTCCCTTCCCGCTCCAGCCCCTCTACAATCCAGGTCATCTTAAAGGCTTTACTGGGTCCCTTTCGTTCACAGATGCTCAAGGCCCTTCACAATTTGTCTCCTGTCTTCTTTCCTCCTGTTACTTGCCACCACTCACCCCTGTGGCAGTGGCCATAACAAGTGGCCCAAGGCTCTCCCGACCTTGGAGATCTCTCAGGCCTCTGAGCAGCTGTACATACTGTTCCTCCTGCAGGGATGCCCTTCCTCTCCTTTACCATCCCTCTTTCAAAAGTCCCACTTCTGAAATGCCCTCTGCAGGGCTGGGCTTAGGGTGACACCAGCGAAACAGGGTCCGATCCTGTCTTTATTTAAAATTTTGATACTTTATTCATCATGGAATTTTGGCATTCATTTTGATTTTTATAAATATTACATTAAAATATTATTTATGATCATTGCTTTTTTCTTTTGGTGTCTTCCTACATTTTATACCTGAGTGGAGTGCCTCATTTGCCTCACCCCGGTCCTGGCCCTGGCCCTGTCACTTCCCAGAGGACAGATGGGTGTGTCTTCCTCTGTGTCCACTTGCATTTGGTACCTGTTTCTGCAGCATCTTGGGTCCCACTGTTCCCCTAGACTGTGAGCCCCCAGCACCCCACCTCTTTCCATTCCCAGTGCCTGGATACGGCACCCTGCTGTGCTGTACATTTCCAATAAACCTTAAAATATAAAAAAAAATCACATCAGATAATGGAAGAATAAACCACAAGAAAATTTGTCAATGGCTCCCTACAGAGGAAAGAGGGAATGGGGAGAGAACTAGAAACTAAACTTCTTTGAATATACCTGCTTTTGTAGATTTGACTCTGGAACCACGTAAACTATCATTTAATTACTACATAACTACAAAAAATTAAATTTAAAAAGCACCCCTAAAAACTGAAAGTAAAACAAGACAAATAGACAGTTGTAGACTTAGAAGGATCTTTCTTTAGGGATTTCGATAAACAGGGGATTTAAATGGAGCTCTAGGGGCTGGCCCAGTGGCACAGCGGTTAAGTGTGCATGTTCCACTTTGGTGACCCGGGGTTCGCCAGTTCAGATCCCGGGTGTGGACACGGCACCATTTGGCAAGCCATGCTGTGGCAGTCGTCCCACATAGAAAGTAGAGGAAGATGGGCACGGATGGGAGCTAGGGCCAGTCTTCCTCAGCAAAAAGAGGAGGATTGGTGGCAGTTAGCTCAGGGCTAATCTTCCTCAAAAAAAAAGAAACAACTCTGAGTCTATTTTGTTACTGCAAGAGTTGAAAATAATGAATTGGTTAATTAAAACTGACTAAAGTAACCCTAAATATCATTGGGCAAATTACCTTGATTCCAATCAACTTGTTTTGAATGTAGATCATTGAAATCCATGATAGCCCAGTCCACAACTACCCCTGCAGACAAAAGGACCTCCAGCCGGTCCCTCCCACAAAGCGGCCGAAGGTGACCACACTGTGCCCACAACAGCTTTTCTCTCACTCACCAAAGGCTGGTTCCCAGCTGCCATTTTGTTGGCGGTCCATGGAATGCATATTGGCTCCCTAACTAATGGATTGTGGTGGAGTCCTAGAAAACTCACACAGAAATAAACGAGTGTGAGGTTATTGCGTGAGTGATCGTTTTTCTGTAGTCAGCTGTCACTGCTTGCTGCTATCAATGTGCTCCGCTCAGCTGCTCATCAGATGAGCCCTCCTACTGCACACGGTTATTCCAGGTGTGGGCCTGTCCTTCCTTGTGATAAAACTCATGGGCTTTGTGGTGGAGGCTTGCCACTCCAAGGACATTCTCGGTCACTGAAGGGGGTAGCATTTGATTGCAAGTGAGCAACTCTTAAAATCCAGCCCCCATACCTCCTGGTCCCCCCGGCCCTCTCTGCTCCTCTGCCTGGCTGGTGCCAGGGGGTCCACGCACCCTCCAGCAACCTGCTCCAGCTAACTCTCTGCTCTCTAACCCTGCCCTGCCCAGGCGGGGCCCTTTGGCTGGAGTGCTGTAACCTCTTCGTTCACATCTCCCTGTATGTGAGACAGACTGCGCGGGGTAGACTCCCACCTCTGGACTGGATTTTTAACTTGCTGATGGCAAGGTCTCCTCCTGCTCCTGTTTCATTTAATCCCCCACAGCACCAGCATGATGCTACTTTCAATACCTGTGCCTTAACCAGCTCCTTGTTATTCCCAGGCAACTTCAGAGTGATGGGTGTCATCCGACTCTGCCTCACTTCTCCACTTTTCACTATTTTTCCCTGTCCCCTAAATCCCTGAAGACTTTTTTCTATTTCTTTCAGCACCAAGAAAAGCAGTGGAGTCGAGGGGCAAGATCACTGCTTTTGGAGCTGGATGAGACCTGACTCCACCTCTTCCTGGCTGTGTGACCCTGGGCAAGTCATCGACCTCTCTGAACCTTAGTGTCTCCTCTATAAAATGGGGATAAAAGAGCATCAACATACAGGATTGTTCGAAGGACTAGTGAGTATTAATGCCTGCACAAGGGTAGCACTCTAGCTGGCACATGGTCAGTCCCCCGAAAAGGTTGGCTCTTCCTATCGTTTGTTCACTTTCCTATATAACTTCCCTCTGGCCAGATCCATGAGTTCCTGCTTTAATTCTCTAGGCTGCATTTAGAAGGCAGGGGACGCCATGGAAAGAACATTCTACCCCTTACTCCTCATGTAACCCTGAGTAACCTACCTTGGCCCTATGAGCCCGTTTCTGTATCTAAAAAATGGGATTGTGGCTGAATAATGTTTTAAAATATTAACTTCTGCTCTTCTCCCCTTTCCTCTTTTCCATGTGCCCCTTTCAAGCAGGTATCTGGCTCAGGGGAGGTGATAAAAACCTACGAGTCTCTCAGTTGTAGCCTAAGGGCGAGGGGCTAAAACATGTGATGTATTGAAAAAGGATGAGAGAGAGGAACTTCTCAGAAATAGCCAAAGAATCCTGGCGGGTCTGCACAAGGTTTCCCCAGACACCTCGCAGTGCTTCCCAGTGGATGGACCTCCAGCAGCTTCTTCGAGACACCCAGGCCTCGAGATGGCAGGGAAACCCCTGGGGAGAGTCAGGCCCAAAGAAGCAGGGACGGATCAGCAGCAGCCCAAGATGGACAGAGCTGCCCACTCCGACCTTCTGCCCACACAGGTCACAGCAGCAGGGAGCCAAGCCCCAGGTGGCTGAGGTGGAATTCCACCCCCCGCCCCCCAGCTGAGCGAGGGTCAAGAGCCAGAAGCAAAGTTATAGAAAAATTAGGCACTCTCTCTCTCACGTCTGAGTGTGTGGCCTGAGCTCATGCCTGCTTCACAGATGCTGAGACCTCGCTGGTTCTGTGCGGATTGCTGTTCAGATTAACTGGGATATATTATACAAAATACCTGGCACTGGGCTGGGGCATTAATTTTCCCCCTGGCCACAGTGAATTCTGTCCCACAGCCCTGGCATGGGCCAGCACAATGTTTGGAACCTGGGCGTGGAGTCCACTCACTCAGCCTGGCTCTGCTTCTCAGCAGTATGTGACCCCCAGCTCTCTGAGCCTCAGGTCCCTCATCTGTGAAGGGACGGGGCAATTCCGACTCATCTGTGATAACCCCCATCAGGGATAGCGATGCTCCAGGGTGGCAGCTCTTCCCCCCGTGGCTTCTCTCCCCTCCTCCCCACCCAGGCTCAGGCCTTACCTTCCGTGGTGAGGCTGTCGATGAACAGGGAGGAGGAGGTGGTGGTGAGGTCTCCTTCAAAGGGGCTGAAGGAGCTCTCGGGGGAAGACGAGTAGTGGTCCTCGTCCTGGAAGTCCTCACACGTCCTGCCTTCTGCCTGCAAGAGAGGCCCAGCGCTGCCCTGCACAGAGGCCTCGCCAGTGGGCACGCCACACAGCGAGGAGCCCTCAAACAGGAGGACGGTGGGGGCAGCTTCATCCCTCAGTGGCTGGAACCTTTAGGATTCCGGTGCATGGTGCAAGCGTGGTAATCTAACCAAAGCTGGGCCCTGAATGCATTTAAGCCTTCCACTTTATCCTGAAAGCATCTTATCTTACAGGGCAATTTATCTGTCAGCTGCCTCGAATCCTTCCTCAAGGAAGGAGCTGAGATGCCAATCTTAAGTAAACAGAGCAAATCTGTACATTCACCAACAGCCAACGTCAGAAGTGGGCTGCTGGACAAGAGTCTTTTTTTAAGGTCAGAAAAAGACAGCTCACCCAGCCTCACTGATAAAACAGATGGTGGTGAGTGCGTGGCAGTGGGGTCCGGAGGGTTTATGGTTAAATGCTGGCGGTACTGGCCCCCAGCTCTTGGGGCCATGTTGGGATTAAATCAGAGCAAGCAGAGCAGCATGCAGTGACGTCCTGGGCACACGCAATGTGCTTGCACTGCAAGAAGGGATGGAGAGCGGAAGGGAGGGAGAAAGGACGCATGGATGAATGGATCTGTCTGTGTTGGAATAAGGTGTGAAAATAGGATGCACCCCACCCAGAATCAAAGTGTTGAGCATTCTGGAAAATTCCAGCAATGGGAAGGGACCTCTATGGGATTCTACATGGGAGGTGCTTGGAACAACCCTCGTCACTCCCAGAACAACTGCCTCCCTCAAACCCAATGGCTGGAGCAGTGGCAGGCCCTTCATGAACGTCACCAGGTACACAGCCTCCCAGAGGACCCAAGTCCCCAGTGGAAGGGGGAATTTCACCAAGAGCCAAAGACACCTTGAGAAGAGCCAGAAGACCAGCAGCTGGCTGGCAGTCCTACCATATCCACAACCTGGCTCACTTAAGCCTCTCACCTCCTGGGCACAGCCGTAGGTCAGCCACTCCTGGCGGTAGCGGTCAAAGCCACTGGAGCATCTGCAGGGAACCAAAAGGTCAGAGGTGTGATGAGATTGGCAGAGAAGCCCTCCCCTGCACTTCCCCCCATGCAGTAACAGCTCTCTGATGATAGGGAGGAGGGGCTAACCTCCCAGGGCCAGAGGGGTCAGGCTCCCCAAGACCACCAGGCAGGTGCCCTTGACACCAGGCAGCTGAGGGGTCAGGAGTCAGATCCTCCTGTCTCCACTACTCCTTCCCCAGCATCCCCACCCTCCTCCTGACCCAGCTCCCCAGGACCAAAGCCACTTCTGCCCAACGTGTATGTGTAGGGGCTTATGGACTGCATGACTGCTAATGGCCTTTAAGGCCCCCTTGACTCTGGGCTGCCATGAAACTGCTGAGAATCCAGGGGATTCACACACATGTTCTCATCTTGCTCATTCACTGAGCCCCCGTCTTGGTGGAGGGGCCTAAACTTGGTAAGGAGAGGCTGGGCCGAAGGTGGACATCAGCAGATTTAGCCAACACCAAGTGATCATTAAAAGGCCAAAATGAGGGTCCTGCCAAGGGCTGGGAGAGATTAAAAACTGGCTGATGAGGGTCACCCAAGAGGACTTTGTGCAGCTCAGACGGCTGGACGGTGCCAAGCACTTCCCTAGGGAAGGGGTGGGGGCATGAGGATGAACCCGAGAATGTTCTCCATGGCATTGCGCTCCCGTTTCCATTCCTCACTCTGGTGCTGGGGGACCCACCAAGCCCTCCTCAGGCGTGCGCACGGACATCTGCACGGGAAGGACATCACGAGCCACCAGTGCTGAGGAAGGACTCGTGGCTAGTTAACTTTCTGCACTGGCAAGTGCCCGCCCACGTGCCCGAGAGCCGGTGAGGCCAAAGGCCAGGGCTTTCCAGGCACTCTCGGTCTTTCTTTCTTTTTTTTTTTTGGAAGATTTTATTTTTTTCCTTTTTCTCCCCAAAGCACGCCCCCCCCCCCGACCCCGTACATGGTTGTATATTCTTCGTGGTAGTGGCATGTGGGATATTCTTCGTTGTTGTGGCATGTGGGACGCTGCCTCAGCGTGGTTTGATGAGCAGTGCCATGTCCTCACCCAAGAAACACTGGGCCACCTGCAGTGGAGCACGTGAACTTAACCACTCGGCCACGGGGCCAGCCCCTCGGTCTTTCTTTCTGAAGATGCTCCCATAGGCTCTGAGCTGCTCCTTCCGTAGCAGGGACGGCTGAACTAAGGCATCCACACTCGGTCCTCCGTGCCCAGTGCTGTGGGGGATGGAGGACTAGGGCCGCTATTGGGGGATGGGAACTAAAGCTTCTTTTAGGCCAAACTAACTGACTCTTTCAAGGATTGAACATTTGACATAGGTCTAAAAGTATCACATTCGAAGCCCTGAGCCAACCAACCCAGATTCAAAGAAGAACACAAAAAATGGCCATTTATCGAGCATCTCCTGAGTGCCAGGTGCTGCCCCAGTCACAGGCTGCTCCTGCACCATCTCGTGGGACCCTCTCATCGACACTGTAAGGCACGGATAATACCCTCATTTCCAGAGCCAAATCCTGGAGTTAAGGTCACCCTTAGACTCCAGAGTGGGCCACTGGGGGGCACTGTGGGATGAAAGGAGGACACCTGCATGGTAAGCGAAATTGTCTAAGTCAGATCCAGCCCCAGCGCAGGGAGAGAGAGCCCTGGGAGGCTGCAGAGGGCAGAGTGGGTGCAGGGGAAGGGGAAGCCAAGATCCCACGTGGCGACTGCAAGCAGCTGTTGGTAGGAGAGACCATGGTGGCCGGCCCCACTGCACCAGGTCTGCCCTCTGGCTTTTTAGGGATCTGGAGTCGGCTCCCAGTTGTAGCTGAGGCTCCAGAGAGCTGGCAAGGAGGGGCCTGTGCTGGGGTGAGCCCAGGCCCACGGGCATCTGGGAAGAGGATTTCCAGCACTGAGTCAGCCTTGCACGCTCTCTGATGGAGCGTCTCTGTCCTAGAGCTGCATAACCATAGTGTCCCACCCGAGGCCCTGCCCTCCCCCTACCTGAGCAACCCTCATTAAACTGTCCCGGTCACTGCGTTTGGGCGTAGGCAGTAAATGGGGGTGTGTCATTGCGAGGGTTTTGCTTCATCTGACCCATTTTACAGTTCTCATGGCTCAACTCTTGTTAGACGCTGAGTCACAAAGTGGCAGCTGTCCCCAGAATTCCAGGGCTCATCCCAGGTCATCTGGATTACCTCCCCACGCTCAGACAGTGGCTCCCAAACTTGAAAGTGTATAGATGGACCATGCAGCAAAGCTCTGCTCCAGGAAGAACCCACCTGGGGTTTACCCTGTGTACACCCCCTGAGGCTCTGTGCCTTTCATGCAAAGCGCCCTGAAGGCTTTGCAGAAATGCTGTTTGGTATTTAAGGAGTTAAATAATGGCACGTTCCTCACTCACAGAACCCCAGTCCATTTTACAGGAAAAACAAACTGAGGCCCCAAGAGAGTGAATAAGAGCACAGCTGGTGGGAAAAACACCTGGGAAGCCTGACTAGGGACCCTGTCTCCTCCTGGCCGAGAGCTGTGCTGCGTCCTGGGTGCTGGGTAGGCCACCTGTAATGGCAACAGCTTCTATTTCTACACCAGGACATTGGAAAGGAGCGAAGGAAACGCCAACAGCTGCATGACAGCTGCATGGAACTCGGAGACTCTGTAATTTGCAATTTTCAAGACTGTCTTAAAGGCTCCTGGAGTTCATAGGGCTCCCCACTCCAATGAGAGCCCTAGTCCCCAAAGAAATTTTTTTTTTCTCCTGCCATTTATTTGTCTTGGACGGGAGAATTCTGGGTCTAATCTGTGAGGAAGTGATTTCAGAGCAAGGAGTGGAAGATGAGTCGGATTTAAGAACTTTATCCCTGACCCTGAATCTCATCCAGAATTTTCTCTGCTTCCAAAACTAAGCAAACACAGCTTGGGAGCTTCCTCAACTTTCCACAGACGCCTGCCATTTCCACACCCCTGGTTTTCAGGAAACCATTACAGCCTGAGAAAGATCCTTGGATGGTGTTTTGGGGTCATGGGGCTCTTGCCCAATGGCAATGGGTCTTTGGATCATGCCGTCTCTGAGCCGGCAGATCTCACGCTTGTTCGCAGATGCGGCACTGTGTTAACACGCAGGCTCCGGGGCTTCTTTCCCAGAGATCCCCATGCAGGGGGGCCTGGGGTGGGTCCCAGGAATCTGTAGGTTTAACCCAAGCCCTAGCTGATTCTGGAACACTTGCAGCTGTGGATCACTTCTTTGCAAAGCCCCACCCTAGGATGAACCAACCCTTTCCAGGTGAGAGGAGGCAGCTGCAGTAGCTGGAATCTCTGAATGGTCCTCCAGGAGCCCCGGGTCACCACAGGGACCCTGCAGGGAGAAACTCACTTCTGTGACATTCTTGATCTGAGGGTCACTGGCCAGAGAAGCCCTCATGTTGGCCAGGAGGCCCGAGGCTGGGGGTGGGGCTGCACCACTGTCCCCGCCTCCTCCACAGTCTGCCTGAGGGAACCAGAGGGTCAGCCTAGGCACAAACCTCTGGAGGACATGGCACCAGCTGCAGTTGAAGGTCAGGTCCGAGGACATGCAGGCGTCACAGCTCCGATGCTGCAGGCAGGCTGCAAGAGAGAAGCCAGCAGCCCCTCAGCACCAGCTCTCCGCGGGCCTTCAAAAGGTGCAACTTTCCTGAACGCTGGCTCCTTACAGAACTATGGAGTCTCTGCCAGGCGGGCACCCTAGAGGTCATTCATCCACCTTCACTCGAGTCCAGCCTCAATTCCGCCATCTCTCCCTCCCTTCCTTCCTTCTTCTTTCTGTCATCAGGAGGTCAGGCCCTGAGCCGGTGCTGGGGATTCAGCAGTGAGACCTGGTCCCTGCCTTCCTGGGCCTTATAGTCATCTGGGGAGACAGACACTAAACAGATAGTCAAACAAGAATACCTATATAGTATCATTGTGATGAGGTTTCTGAAGGAAAATTACAAGGTCCTAAAAGCATGTACAAAGGGATCTCACCTAGCCTTGGAAGTCATACTTCTGAGCTGTTGCCTACAACTACGGGATTGAGAAGGATTTTTTTTAATTGAGATCTATCTGACATACAACACGGTGTAAGTTTGAGGCGTACAACGTTTTGGTTTGATAAATTTATACTGCAATATGGTTGCCATCTTAGCTAACACTTCTATCACATCACGTAATTATCATTTATTCTCATGGTGGGAACAATTAAAATCTGGTCTCTTAGCAAGTTTAATGTTTATAATACAGTTTTGTTTATAATCACAGAGAAGCATTGTTTAAGATGTTCTGGCTTGACGCCCATCCAGTGCTTGCTGGGAGCACTCACTCCCCACTCCTGACGTTCGGTCCCTGTGGAGGGATGGGTGTCAGAGTCCTGCTCCTAGCCTCCCTCCACCTCCTCACTCGCCTTCTCCCAAGGAAATCTGAGCGCTGAGTTTGGGAAGGTAAACTAGGCGTATATAATTTCATCCTTTCTTGTCCCTCTCCTCTTGGAAATGAGCTACCCCCAAGGGGTGTGCTGACATCTCTGCTCATCTAGGCTTACATCTTCCTTGGGAAGTTACTGAACCTCTTGGTACCTCAGTACCTCACTTGTACTAGAGGGATCATGATGCTATCTGCTTGGTTGACCTGCCATGAGGATGAAGTAAGACCTAGAGGGGCTTTATAATAGAGCCGGCCAAGTGGTAAGCCCAGTAAATGCCTCTTATTGTTATTGACCGTGGTCTTATTCATTCCTCTCAGTGTACCTATCAGGTATTCATTCACTCATTGACCCATCCATTCATTCTTTCAACAAAATGCCCGCCACGGGCCAGGCGCTGACCCAGGTGCTGGAGATACAGCGGTGACCAGGACAGACAGAAGTGCTGCCCGAAAGGAGCCTGCAGTCTAGTGGAGGTGACAACCCACAAAGACACAGACAAATTCGTCTACACTAGGGTTTGCTGAGAGAAGGCTGTGAAAGAAGTAGAACAGAATGACAGCAGGGGGGTGTTCTACTCAGGGAGGTTGAGGAGAGGATGTTTGGGCAGGGGCTGGGAGAAGGGAAGAAGTGAGTCCGGCAGTTCTCCAGGGGGAGGAGAGGTCCAAGCAGAAGGGCCCCTGTGTGTAGAGGCCCAGGAGGACCACATCCCAGGAGTGCTCCCAACAGCAGCCAGGATGCTAACAGGCTGGGCAGAGGGGAGAGGCAGAGGGTGGTAGGAATGAGGAGGAGTGGCAGCTGGAGCCTAGCCTGAGCAGGGCAGGGTCGGAGAACAGAGGAGTCAGTGTGAGCAGGTTGCTGGAGGGTGCGTGGATCCCCGGGGCACCAGCCAGGCAGAGGAGCAGAGAAGGCCAGGGGAGCAGGAGGTATAGGGGCTGGATTTTAAGAGTTGCTCACCTGCAATTGAATGCTACCCACTTCAGTGACCCAGAATGACCTCGGAGGCACAAAACCCATGCCTTTTATTACAAGGAGGGACAGGCCCTTACCCAGAATAACTGTGTAGAGTAGAAGGGCTCATCGGATGAGCAGCTGAGCAGAGCACATTGATAGCAGGAAGAAGTGACAGCTGACTACAGAAAAATGACCACTCATGCATAACCTCACATGCATTTCCTCATGATGTGAGTTGTCTGGGACTCTACCACAATCTATTAGTTAGGGAACCCATATGCATTCCATGGATCCCAAACAAGATGGCAGCTGGGAACCAGCCCTTGGTGAGTGAGAAAAAAGCTGTAGTGGGCACAGTGTGGTCACCTTCAGTCACTTTGTGGGAAGGACTGGCTGTAGATGGCAATGTGTCCTTTTGTCTACTAGGGCTTTACAGGCCCTGGAAGGGTGGATGGAAGCCATCAGCAGAAAACAGGCAGGGACTGGCCTGGCCCGAGAACAAGAGCTCTCTGGATGTTTTGTTCCCTGGTGTATGCAGAGGGCCAAGAACGGGGCCCAGCATGTGGTAGGCACTTAACAAATGCTTATGGATTCGAGGTATAGATGCTTTTGGTATTCCCATTTTACAGAGAAGGAAACTGAGGTTTGGAGAGAGTCACAGAGCTAAGACTGGCAGGTCTGGGTTTGAACTGATGTCTATCTGAGCCAAAAGCCTGAGCTCTTAGCCTCAAGGTCCCACTGTGGGTTCCCCTGCCCCAGCTTCCACCTTCACCCCTGGCCACCTTTTCATGAGTCTCTTCTAGAAGAGGGACCGGCCATGGAGTGCAGAGTGTGACGGCTTGGAGATAGCCCATCCACACCTCAGGAAGAATCTTGGCTAAGTCCTCCCTACCCAAAGGTGGAGGAGAAAGCCTGGGGCTATGGGATGCAGGGTTTTCTGAGGACAAAGCCAAATCACAGCCTTGGGAGCATTGCCCCCTCCCCCACCAGCTGCACCCACATGGGTGCCCCTGGCCTCCCATGAGAAATGGTCACTCCCAGTGACTCTGGAGGCCCCTTAAATGGCTCTAGTCAAACTGAGAAAAAACCCTAGGCACCTTGTGGGGTATTCATAAAACCCGCTGACCTTTATTTCTCATCTGCATTTCAGATGTCCTGCATGCTATTAAACGCTCACAAAATTCACCGGAGGGGTGGGAAGTGGCTTCAATGTACACACAGTGTCCCAGAAACGCATTCCCAGGGCGGTTGGCTTCTTCCGCCTACCCTTGGGCGTCCTTGCTCCTGAAAGCAGTTTTATTCAAGTCCGAGGACTTGAGGTTTGCTCTCCCCAGTCCTTGAGGAATCCCTGGTTCTCAGACCCCAATCTCTCCTGCCTAAAGGGAGGGCGACTGGGGTGAGGGAGGGGCTGTGACCTGCAAGGTGTCGTAGCCCTGTGACCCCCTGGTGTCTGGGTTCTTCCTCTTTTCCAGGGGAGGACACCTGCTGAGCCCCAGCTAAGAGGTGGCCCAGCATCCGAGAAGCACCTTCCTCCTCCTCTTCTTTCTCTACCCCCTGCTCCCAGGACCTACAGGGAATAGGGAGGGAGAGCCAGAGACACAAGAAGGTGTGGAGAAGGCCGTGGTTCCAGAAGGAAGCTGGGAGGCACCATGAGACAGGAGAGGAAATTCAAACAATCTTTTAAAAAGACAAGAATGGGAGTGCGGTCCTCCTTTCCCTCCCTCTCCCAAGCTGCCCTGACCACATCCTGAAGAGCATCGAACCCCATCCTGCGAGGTCCACAGCCGCTGGGGCCTCGGCCATGAGGTGCGTTCAGCTGTAGGTGAGTCGGGTACAAAGGGAGAGGGCTGGGGTCCCTGGTTCCTGAGGGGCTCCTGGGTAAATTCCTCTATTGCCTTCTGCCTGTGGAGTCCAGGATTACCCCTCCCCTAAGGAAAATACAATGAAAACTTTAAGGACCAATTAATTCAGTTCCTGGATTACCTTCCTGAGGACTCCGTCGAAGTTCTCAGAGGTGCATCTTTCCTGGGTTTCAATTATGTGTCAACAACAATAGCTGTCATCCATCAAGCACAAACCACACCCCAGGCCTGGGCTGTGCCAGTTAGCATCGGAGCTGCCTCTTACATCCTCAATTCCACCTACTGTGGTTCTAACCCTTCCCACAGCTCTGAGAGGGAGGTGGTGTCAGGCCCATGTGACAAGTGAGAAATGGAGACCCAGAGAAGTGAGGTGGCCATATCTACACAGGCGTCAGTGGTGGGCCTGAGAATGGAACCCAGTCTGTTTGACTCTAAAGCTCTTTCCAGGACAGTGGAATGCCCTCACACACTGGCAATGACCCCTACTCACTTGGCAATGGCGTGAACTCCACGGCCGACATGCTGGTGATTTTGGTGGGGTCCAGCTCCACACGGTGGTATTCGAAGATGGTCCTTCGCCGAGATTCTGAAACAGAGGCAGAGCCTGTCGCCAGGAGCATCTCACGGCCAGCGCAATCCGACACCTGTACCTGGAGCCTGACAGGTGGGCAAGAGACTGTAGCCAGTGGAACAGGGAGTCAGTAGGCAGCCACCGAGGGCGGGAAGTAAACTCTCAACCCGGGACAGTGATGCTGAGCCACAGGGAGACCGGCGGACGGAGCTGACCTTGAGAGGAGAGCTTCATATCACAAGCAGGTTCAACTACTCGGTGCAGAGGCCTGGCTGCTCCTGACATAGGGGATCCCATGCTTCTGCATGCCTCTGTGCCTTCACAGCTGCTGTTCCCTTGACCCTTCCATCCCTTCTCTCCTTGTCTAGCTCATGGCTCCAGATTCAGCTCAAGAGCCACTTCCTCTGAGCAGC
Organism: Equus przewalskii; assembly: GCF_037783145.1. Classification (NCBI taxonomy): domain Eukaryota; kingdom Metazoa; phylum Chordata; class Mammalia; order Perissodactyla; family Equidae; genus Equus; species Equus przewalskii. The sequence continues at coordinate 23,138,537 of NC_091840.1, read as the reverse complement.
CCCCCTGGACCAGCTCCCTCCTCTTCCCCACGTAGTCATTAGGGTCTATCTGGAGGACGGGGAGCACTAGACTGTGAGCATCCGGTCCTGAACCTGACCCCAGTGAGCACTCTGCCAATATCTGCAGATGGACAGGCTGACCTTGGAGCACCTCTCGCCTCCTGGATGGAGGCCACAGCGAGGTTCAGGGTCTGGAGCCAGGCTTACATCCCACCTCGGTCCCTGCAGAAACTTTCAGACTCACTGGATAACCTTAGGGCCCCAGTTTCTTGTCTGTGATGTGGAAAGACAGAAACACCTACCACAACACCCTTGGGAGGAAAAAACTGTAATTATAGATGAAAAGACTTTTAGACTTTTTCTAAAATGGCAATCTGAGATGCTCTGATATCTCCCACCACGTCCCCAGCCCCACCCAAGAACCACGACTCGGGTGGGAGGAGAGGTCCAGGTCGTCCTGCAGGGTGCTCCCCAGGTCAGCCCGGCCCAGGTGTGGGCTTTACGAGCCATGAGGTGGGCCACCACTTTGGAGACTCACATAAATCATGTTGAGAGCTGCATCAGCAAGTTGTCCTGCCATTCATTTCACAAGTGGGGAAACTGAGGCCCAGACAGATTAACCCACGAACTGATAAAACTTTGTATAACACTTTACAATTTACCAAGCCTATCCACAGCCTTCAATGGAAAACATCTATTTAAATGAGAAAACTCATACAAAAGCACACACCACCAGGCACCCTATTCATTCACTCATTCAACACAGAGGTCCGGGCACCTGCTACGTCCAGGGGCTGCGCTAAGTCCCGAGCACTCAGTGACATGCAAGAGAGACCTGGCCCTGACCCCACGGGGCCCACATCATTGGAGGTTACCAGGATATGACTCCTCCCACAACTCTCTCAGGGACACGGACAGACATCGCTGTTCCCCCCACTTCACAAAGGAGGAAAGTGACATCAAAGAGGTGACATTATTTGCCCAAAGGCACACAGCCTTTCTTTTTTTTGCAGAGGCTAGACTTAAAACTCAGGCCTCGAAGCCAGTGCAGCTCCCAAGGTCACCAAAGCTGTGTAGAAAAATGTGTAACAACTGGCTCCTGGCAGGGGACGGGCAGGAGGAGTCCGGACTTGTCGCATTTGCTGAGTTCCACGGTGTAAATACTTCCCCGTGGCTGATTTCAAGCTACCAGTTTGGAGTCACTGAGCACGGAATCGGGCAGAGATGTGGTCAGTCTGCTCTCGTGAATCAGTGTCAGCGCTCCAGCACACTACTGCATATGGTTTCTTTATTTGTGTTTCTAAAAGAGTTAAAGGGAAACATTCACAACTTCCTTAAAAATAAATAATTAAGCCAACATCCCAAAGATTGAGTAATGGTGTGTTTATTTTTCTCCTAAACAACCCTAAGTCTGAGAGAGGAGAGGTCCAGGAGGGAAACCTCATAAATATTAGGCAGTAACTACCAGCTGTCTACAGGGTGACCAAGGTCCTGGGGAGGACAGAGCCCTCCCTCCAAAGCCGGGGGACAGAGGTCCAAAGAGCCCTTTGTGAGCGTGTGCACATCCACACAGACACACACACACACACATCCACACACACACAGACACACAGACACAGACACACATCCACACAGACACACACACACATCCACACACAAACAGATTATTTTGATACAAGAAAGGCCCCTTGTCAAGCAAGTGTGGGGTCTGAGAGATTGCCATGAGGAAGGGCACCTTTCTATAATTCATCTGCCCACAGGAGGCACCAATTTTCAATTCACACGAAGGCCCATATGTGCTGCAGGGCCCTCCCTGTGTGACACCAACTGCCGTATAAAGATGGCCTGGGCTTTGAGTGAGCCTGGGGCATGCAGGACATCTAGGTGGAGGATGGGGAAGTTCTAGGCAGACTTTCACAGCTCCATCCCATCCACTACCCATCTCTCCTCCTGAAAAATCACCCTTTTAGCACCAAAATATAATAGGATAAAAAATAAATGTGAAACTCCAGGTCGCCCAAGGTCCTGAGGCTGTGGGGTCTAGAGTTGACGGAAACTTTTCTTCCTCTATCTGCCTCATCCTTCACGCTCAGCTCGAATGACACACCCTCCTTGAAGGCCTCCCCACCCTTGGGTGCAGTTAGTGGCCCTCCTCTGAGCTCCACAACCCCTTGTGCAATGTCCAGTGTCACCTGTTACACTGCTTGGTCAATATTTACTTGGCTGGCCCCCCACCCCACCAAGCTGCAAGCGCCCCAAGGGCAGAGCCTGCAAGTTGTTTGTCTCTGTACTGTAGCCCCTAGCCCCCGGCCCTGCACTTAACACGGCCTCAAGAAACGACTGTGAACGAATGAATGGGTTACAGATAGTCATGAAAACCTCAGCAACTTATTATAACTTCAGCCTACAGCCCAAAGGAAGAACGTCCTTCCTCCCCAGCCGACCACAGATTACGGCCTTTCTCAAAAGGGCAGCCCCCAGTGGGCCACAGAAAGCTAGACATGCCCCTTCCTAAGTTAGAGCTTAAAGTAGGAGGAGAGATGGCTTCTAGGTTTCCCCCACCTTCAAGGATGTTGGGGAGAACTCACCCTCCGTCAGAAGGAAGAGAAATGGGAGGGACAGAGAGAGTCAGGGTCAGGGCACAAATGGAGACACGGACTTGTCAAGGGAGCAGATTTCAGGGATAGAGACACCAAATGGCAGCCAGGGAAGGCGGGGCTCCCAGCAAACATCACACCAGAATCTAGGGAGGGGTCTCCCCACCAGCCAGGCTGGGGAACAGAGTTGGGGCTGTGCCTCAAGTAAGGGTGCAGCCGGAGATGCTCAAACGTGTGCCACAACCCAGCACAGCCCTATCAGCCGGGCGGGGAGATGAGCGTGGTAGGAAGGCGGATGAGGGTGGTGTGCGGAAATCTATCTCTGATTAAAAATATTTGCTCACTTCAACTGCCAACTTGTACTTGTTTGAGTGTGTGGCTTTGGTAATATTTTTATTTCTCTATCAACAGAACCTTTAATATCCCCGCCTGAGTTATTTGCTTTTGGATTATCTCGCCAACATCTGGGCTCGCCCAAGGACGATGACGTCCATCGTATGACCAGCAGATCCCTTCCGGAACCAGGACGGAGGCCACCCCAAAGCCACATTTCTGACACTTTGAGATGTTCCATTTTATCTCTGCTTCCGATCATCAAAGATTCAGAACTACTGAGGTCCATACATGGAAAGCTCTGGCGCCCAATCAAGAAATGTTAATGGCTCAAAAGAGACGTTTACACGTCCTGTTTTGTTTCAGCACCAGACACCAGTGGGAGAGAGTTTGATCGGTCAGAAGAAATCAGACAGACAGACTCTGCCACAAACCTCCCTCCAAAACAGATGATTATGATACAAAAAATATAAGACGCTCGTTCGGAAAAAGTTGTCATTCACTCACTCATGTAGTCCTTTGCTCATTTGGTTATTCGTTCAATAACCATGCATCACACCCCACAGGGGACCCCAGAGATAAACACAATGAGGGGCCTGTATCTCAAGGGGCTTTCAGCCCAGGAGGGGAGGCAGGAGATTCCTCCTCAGCACCGAAGCCAAGTAGGAAAGGGGCTGAGACAGAAGAAGAGGCAAGCAATGGGAAGACTCAGCGAGCAGAGGAGAGAGAAAAAGAGAAGAGAGGAGTGAAAAGAGGGGAGGAGGGCCCCTGATGGATAAAAAGCTCTGATGAAGCTTGTACAGGAGGCTTTATCAGGAGAGGCAGGAAGACAAAATGGGCCAGATCTGGAGACGATACACTGCCCCACTCCACGCCCTCACTTGGCTCATCTTTCCCACCCCCCTGCAGCCAGATCCAGGGCCTCCCATCTCCCTCACCCAGCAGTCCAGCACAAAGGTACAAGCCTCTGACACATTTCTGGACTCAAGTCTGCCTTTGAGGGGAAAGGAAAGTTCTGGTAAAGGAGAAGGCCCACGTGTTAGGATCATCCGAGGCCATTCTGGGGCCAGCCAAGGGGCAAGCTACAATTTGGAGCCTTTTATAATGAAAACCTCATTAATTGATTCCACTAATTCAGAATCTGTTGATTTTGATGTTGGCTACACTGAAGTTGCTTTTAAACAAATGAGTAGAGGAAATTATATTGACTTCTGGGGGCCCCTCCAGCCAAATAAACAGTACATAACCCACCCTATAAGTTTTGTGTGCCTCTGCAAAAAGATGCTAGTTGCACATGAATCTTTTCTCTGCATCAAAGCACGCTCTGCAGACTCTCTGCTCCAAAGCCTGTGTAGCAGTTTATACAAGGAACTGATGGTAAGAAAAACTCTGGCTGTTTTCAGTATTTCCTTCCCTCAACCCCAGGGGTGAGATTGTGCAGAATTCCCTCCACGCATCAAGCAGGGATGAGAGGAGACTGTTTGGACCCTGGTCGAGGAGACAGTGCCCCAGACAGGGTTCAGTGGCTGGGTGATTCTTTTTTTTTTCTTTTTTTGAGGAAGATTAGCCCTGAGCTAACATTTGCCACCAATTCTCCTCTTTTTGCTGAGGAAGGCTGGCCCTGAGCTAACATCCGTGCCCACCTTCCTCCACTTTATATGTGGGATGCCTACCATAGCATGATTTGTCAAGCGGTGCCATGTCGGCACCCGGGATCCGAACTGACGAACCCTAGGCCTCCGAGGCGAAACGTGCGCACTTAACCACTGCGCCACCAGGCCAGCCTCTGGGTGATTTCTGAATAGCGGGGAGCCAGACTCCACTCCTCACAGTGCCCCAGGCAGGGAAGAGCCAAGCTTGAGGACAAGGACAGTGACACCATTCATTCTATAGGACCAGGTGGGCTTGGACAATGGGACTATCCCTGGTAAGAATAGGGTCTGCAGACCAGAGGGCTCTCCCTAAACTTCTGTCTCATTTAAGCTCTGGTTATTCGGGACTTACTGTTATTTGCAGCTCAACCTAATCCAGACTAATTCTCTACTTCTTGGGTTGAATATCAGACCCAGAGGAATCTGACCTCTTAGCCACATAAAAGCCATCACTCCCCAAAGTGGAGATCACAGCCCATTTTAAAACCCAATGAAGGCCACGGGTACTGTCCCAGAAAAATATATGCATGGGCATATGCTCCACTCGCATCTCAATATTCCTTCCAAGTCTATGCCTGGAGCCCCAAGCTAAAGGCCTCTGACAAAAAGAGATGCAATTACCAAAGCACTCACCCCAGACTCAAGTGGTGTCAGGCCCTGTTCTCACTTAGGGTCACCATGGAGTGGAGGACAGGGTCTCTGCCACACCTACTCTCTTCAGCGACACTCACTTGCACTGTTACTCATTTTTTGGGGGCACCTGCCCTGCCACAGGCCCTGGGCTAGGTGCTGGGGCCACAGTGAGCTCCCAAGGAGCGCAAAGCTAGTTGGGGACAAGGAGGATGAGCAGGGCAGTGTGATGACAAAGTGCTAAGGGGACAGAGGAGGAAACCACGAATCCTGCTGCATGGAGCTAGAGCAATGGGTGAGTAGAATTTTGCCAAGGGGTGAAAGGGCTGGGGTGTGGGGCATTTTATACGAGGAACTGTGTCACGGAGATGCAGACAGCCCTTGACATGTTTGGGGGACACAGGGCATGCAGACCAGTGCTGCCCAGACAGAGAGGGTTTGGAGGGGAGCCTATAAAGGTAGGGTGTGCCCAGCTGCAAAGGGCCTTGAATGCCACACTAAGGATTTTGACTTAATGCTATAGGCAACAAGGAGCCAGAGAGTGATATGATCAGATTTGTCTGGCAGTGACAAGAAGGAATAGGGGACAGAGGGAAGGGAGACTGGAGGCTGGAGCTGCCGGGCGGCTTTCACCTGGCCTGTGGACCTAACACCTCAGCAAACAGCACCTGGAGTCACGGAATCCGGAGGCTCCGCAGGCAGAGCGCTTGCGTCTCCGGGCCTCACAGAACAGGCGCAGCTTCCCTCCTGTTATTTCAGGCGGACTGTGCTTCCCCCACCCCTCTTTACCCCGCCTCCCTGCTCCATGGCTAAAACAGCCTTTCATTCCAGAATCACAGAGGAGCCTCAGATGCAGACCCTCCCCAGGGAACTGACTTCCTCTAATTCGCCCTCATTCAACAGCTGGATCCAAAACACATTTCCTGAGACTCTGCCGTGCACAAAGCCGTGTGAGGGAGGCACAGACGAAACAAAGACCCTGCTCCTGACGGTTCTGTAATGCACGGGGAAGGGTGGAGTATGGACACCAAGAACTGTTCTTCCTGCAAAACAGCCTGCGGTGGGTGTACATATGGTGGGGGGCGTTTGGGGAACTGAGGAGGAAAGGATTCACCCCTCTGGGTGGGGTGGGGGTGGGTCAGATGTAGAGTCTCAATGGCGGATCCCGGGGTTTAAAAAAAACATAAGATCTGGGTTTCAGTTCTCCCCTTCGTAGCTGGGTGACCACAAGCAAGTCACTCCACCTCTCTGAGCCTCTGTGTGCTCGTTTAGAAAGGGACAAAGGTACAGACTTCACTTACAATGTTGGGAGGAGGATCCAGTAAGATACTGTAAAGCTCAGCGCCTGGGGACAGGATTATAGTCATGGTGGGAGGCAGCCTCTAAAATGGCCCCCAGGGATCTCTGCCTCCTGGCATTCACACCTGTGCAATCCTGTCCTGAGCACCGGCTGGACCTAGTGACTTGCTTCCAACCAGCAGAATATGGCAAAAGTGACGGGATGGCCCTTCTAAAATCAGGTTATGAAAAGACTCTGGTTTCCATCTTGCTCATCTTCCACTGCTGCCCTCCTTGCCTGCTCTGATGGATGGTGCTGCCATGCTGCGAGCTGTCCTGTGGGGAGGTCCACAGGGCAGGAACTGAGGGGGGAACTGAACCCTGCCAACAACCACACGAGAGCTCTTGGAAGTAGACCCCCCATCAATCGTTGAGATGACTGTAATGGCGGCAAACAGCTTGAGAGCAGCCTGTGAAAGACCCTGAACCAGAGGACCCAGCTAAGTCATGCTTTGCTTCCTGATCCACAGAAACTCTGAGATAATGTGTTTGTTGCTTTAAGCTGCTAAGTTTCAGGGTAATTTGTTATGCAGCAGTAGCTAACTAATACAATTAGGATGATACTGAGACTATCTGGCAACCAGCTCAGTACAGGCGTGAACCAACGACTTAGAGCAGACGCCGACTGCAGCCGTGGGGCCGGATCTTGGAGGTCCCTGCTCAGCCCCTCGCTAGAGCACTGGGAGTTCAGGGGGGCGGTCAGGGGAGGGGCAGGTGAAGTGGCGGGAATTTATCTGATGGAAATACTCACTCTGAGGCATAAAAGTACCTACCTGCAAGAAGATTCACTGCAGCCTTATTTGTTGTAGCAAAAGGTTGGAAACAACTGAGAAGCCTGCGCCCAGGGACTGGTTAATTTAAGGCACATCCATGCAATGGGCTATCATGCAGCCACTACACAGAATGAGATGTGTGCTGACGTGGAATGATGGGCAGGATATACTTCGTTCAGGAGCAGAACAGAGGACAGACAGCATATGCCATCATTTGTGTTAAATACACGTATACATACTTCCCTGAAGGCTTGTAGCTCTAGAAATAGCCTAGCAGGCCAGGTTGCCTCCTGGAAGTGAAACTGGGGGATGCAGGTTGGGGGGATGGGAGAGAAACGGGATTTTCCTGTCTCCTGAAACCCCCTGTGACGCTCCTTCCATCACCCGGGTGGGGGGCATTAGGGTTGTGTTCTGGGAGGACCCATAAACCCTACTTCAGTGTCTTTGGAGATTTTCTAAAGGGGGGTGGTGCTGAGTGGAAGGGCGCTGGCTCCCTTTCCTCTTAACACTAAGAATGGTGCCTCCCATGGGGGATTTTAGTGGGAAAAATGGTTCCTCTGCTTTAACAGAGAAAGATGGAAACTCACCATGCCCTCTTTCTCCCCTTAGTTCCCACTCGACTCTCGCCATCCATCCACTCCCCACCAGCCTGCCCAGTGTGAGTTGAGTCCAACCCAGTCCCCGTCTCCGCTGGATCCCTGGGGACTCACCTGGTACTTCTGGGGATGGATTGAGAACCATGAAGGCGTCTGACAGGCCTGCCTTGACGGGGTGCTGGGAGGAGCTGATTTCCAGGACTGACATAGGGATCTGCAGCAGGAAGAAGAGGCTCCATTACCCCCCAAACCCTCGTGGGCCAACCTAGACCTCCCTCTGAGCCCCAGACCCACCTGCCTGCTTGGCGTTGCCTCTTGGAGGACTCCAAGACATCTCAAACCCAATGGGCCCCCACCCAAATTCCAAGTCTTCCCCACACCAGCTCCTTTTCCTTTTCTCCATCTTTGTGAATGGCACCTCCACGCAGGCCAGAAAACTAGGAATCACCCTCGGCCCCTCCCTTTCCTTCATTTCCCCTCCTCCAGCTGATACATCTCCCAATCCTGCTAATTAGCCTGCTAACTGTCTCTCCAGTTCTCTCCATCGCCCTCCATCTACCCGAGGCTGGCATCACCTCTCATAAATTATCTCCCAGCATTTCCTCTGAGCCCCCAACGATCTGTCTCTACTCTGAAGCCACATGGACCTTAGTCAAAGGCAGATCTGCTTGTTCCCCTGCCCCATCTTGCTCCTCCCCCTCCAGCCACACTCTGTCCTGTCTCAGAACCTTTGCTCGTGCATTCCCGGAACACATTTCTCTCTCCTCTTTGCTTCCTTAACTCCTATGCATCCTGCAGATTTCAACTCTGTTTCTCAGGAAACCCTTCCTGGACACCTGCTCGGATAAAGAGCCCCATGAAGGGTTCTCCTGGAACCCAGCTTCTCCACTTCCGAGCACTTGTCACAGTGGCAATTCCACATTTGTTCCTGCAATTTCTGTCTATCTTCCCAACCAGACTCACAGCTCCACAAGGGCAGGGCCCGCAGCCACCTTATTCACGGCTGCACCTCAGCACAAGCCCCAGGCCTGGCACATTGCTTCTCTACAGATATTTGCTGAGTGAAAGAAAGGCCCCAAGACCCAGCCATCTCTGCAGCTGGGCCCCCTCACCTCTTTGTAGCCGAAAACGATGCGGCCGTCACGGTGCAGAGCTGCCTGGAAGGTGAAGCTGCCCCTGTCCTCCCGGCCTTGGAGGTAGACGTGGTCCCACTGGACCACAAACACAGTCCCTGGGGAGAAGAGCAGAGACCTGGCTGAACGGGGAGGTAGTGCAGGGAGCAGGGCCCTGCAGAAATGGTGGCCGGCGTGGAGGGGCCACAGGTCAGGTCCCTTAGGGACGATGGAGGCAGTCTGCAAATTCGACTGGAGGCAGGAGCTGGTAGCCTGGCTTCCAAGCTTGGGAGGAAGCAGAAGACCCTGCTTCAGCCCCCCGGATGCCATGCCTGATCATGTCCTAGCCCAGGCACGACCCTTCCTTCTTGCCTATCCTGACCCCTTGAAAGGAAAAGGAGGAGAAATAGGAGAGATGTCTGTTTCCCTGGGGTGGGGGAGTGGGTGCTCAAGGGACAACCTGTGAGAGTAAGAAACAAGAAAGGTCCCTGGTATTTACTTCACCTCTACTAAGAGCCGAGCACTCTCACTTCGTATCTCATCTGATCTGCTGGGTGGCAGGCATTTTGTCTCCATCTTACAGATGAGGAAACCGAATACAGAAAAGTGTGGTGGCTGCCTTGCTGTGTGACTCTGGGCAAGTTCCTTGCCTTCTCTGGGCCTTGGACTCCTCTACAGGGGCCGGACCAAAGGAGCCCTGGAGCTGGGTGACTTAAACTCTGAAATCTGGTCTCACCATTATCAAAGTAAGCAACTGTGGAATTGTCGGAGTAGCCAGGGTTGAAGTTGGCCATCAGAGGGGCCACGTACTGAGTAGCTGTGAGCATCCGATGGATCACGTCACCCATGAAGATGAAGCCTGGGTGGGGAGAAGTGCAGACGAATCACCAGAGATGGCCCAGAGGGGTTGCTTCCTTGGGCTTTTTTCCCCAAGGGCAGGAAGGAGCGGCGCAGATGGGGCTGGAAGCAAGCTTTGGACCTCTGTCCCCCATCCCTACCTGGTGGACTTTGGGTCTGGCATGTATGGAGCAAAAGGGTCCCAGACCAGAGAAGTTTCTCCCTGTGCCTCCAGGTGGGCACAAACTCCCACCTCTCCCTCTCCCTAGGAAAGTGCGCAGGAATGAAAAATGGGCTCCTCATACCAACAGGGAGCCTGGTCCCAGGAACCAGGCTCTCAGTGCAGTCTCTCCTTCCCTCTCATTCACAGACTCAGAACCACAGGGACACTGGGACTGCCCACGCTGGCCTGAGCCGGCCCAGAGGGAAACACACACATACAAGCAAGTCAGCTGATGTGAGGGAAGTATTCTGACACACCCACTGCCCTGCTTCCTGAGAGTGGAGTTTCAAGAGTGCCAAACGTGGGTCCCTCCCCTGTCCATCTATACCACCCTGTCTCTGGTAAACCTCCCCAGGTAGGTCCCCCAAGTTCTGGCTGAGATCTTCAAACCCTCCCCACTGACACAGCCTTACCTCCGGTTGCTATGGTGATCTGCCGCAGAGGATGCCCGTAGAAAGGGAAATCGAAGGACAAGACCACTCTCTGCAAGGGACGGGGGAGGGTCAGCATGGGCCGAGCTGCAGGCCAGGGGGCTGCCCCATGCTTGTCTGGATGGGGGTGGGGGTCGTGGGGGGAACAGGGATGTCCATGGCGGGCCCCCAGGACCACAGGTGAGCACCCTAACTCTGGCAAAGCTCCCGGGATCCCCTGGAAGGCAGCTCCCAGGCCACAGACCTCAGGCCACAGCCATGCCCACTTAGCAGGTGGGGTGGGCCGGCCCCCAGCCTCCCAGCCTAGGGCAGCACTGCCGGGGACCGGGGCATTCACCGAAGCCTGCCGGGGACCGGGGCACTCACCGAAGCCTGCCGGGGACCGGGGCACTCACCGAAGCCTGCCGGGGACCGGGGCACTCACCGAAGCCTGCCGGTGGGTGTTGGAGAGGATTCTGTGGGCCTTCACTTGGCTCCGGTTGGCCTCAGCCACGTCCACCCACAGCTCCCGGCTGCGGGGCTCACTGGGGCCGTACAGACGGGACACATAGTAGCTGTGGTTGTCCTCCTGCCACCATCCAAGACAGACCCCACAGGAGGCATGAGGAGTCCGGCATGCCAGGAACCACCTGCCCCTCCCCAACCCAGACTTCTGGATACAAGAAGTCATCGCCCTCCCAGGGTGCTGGACTTGTGCCCCAGAGGGCTGGTGCAGGCTTGGGAGCCCATGGGCTCTCCTCGGCCCCAGACAGCTCAGTACTAGGCCCCTAGCTCTAGCAGCTCTGGCCCCAGCAAAATCCACCCTGCTGTACCCATGCTCAGCCCTGCCATTCCCAGATGGGTCAGGAGGCTTGTCCTGAGTTTCTGCGGAGCACACCCAAGGCAGAGCTCGGACTGAGGGGTCACAAACAGAGCCCTTGTCTTCAGGGAGCTCCCAGACTGGGGGAGAGACACAGTCCCCACCCTGGGAGTACGCTGTTTAAGGGAGAATTAAAAACTGGATCGTAGAAGCCACCAGTCTAAAGATGGAGGCAGACCCTGATCTTGGGGAGTTGCTAGTCTGATGGAGGAGGTGGGACTTATGCAAACAGACCTCACACAGAGAGATAAAGCAGGGCCATACTACAGTCGCTGGAGTGTTGAGAAAGGGGAGAAGAGCAGCCAGGATTCCTTCAGGACATATTTCTAACCTCTACTCTGTGTCCCATGGGGATAAAACAAAAAAGCCAGAATGCGGAGGGCTGGGAGTTAATTCTGTAAAGCCTCTCCTGCTTCAGGAGCATTTAGGGCCAGGATTGAAAGGAGGCCGGGAAATGGCTGGCAGAAAGGGCGGAAGAGCCAGGGGAGGAGGCGATGTCACAGCATCTCAGCCCACCCGGGCGCGCCAGCCGCGGGAGGAAGGGAGGCAGAACGGGCAGGTTGGCTTGGCCGCTGCGCGGAGACGGGGTTGCTGACCCTCGAGGAGCCCCGGGCGTCGTGGGTCATGAACCAGGCTGTCCAGCGGCAGTAGCAGCAGACACAGCAGAGCAGACCATGTTCTCCCTGCCAACCTGCCAGCTGCCCAGCCAGCCCTTGCCCTGGACCCAGCATGAGCAGGGACGAGGGATGCCCGCTCTCCCCACCCGCCAGGAGGCAGAGTCTGCTCTTCTGACAAGTGACGCACTCTGGGGACCCGGGGTCGGCGCAGGGCTGGGGGAAGATGAGCAGAAAGAAACATGGCGGGGGTGTGGGGCTGGTGGAGATTTCCCACTGCCACTGCCTGTCCTCCCCTCCAGCCTCCAGACTCCTGCCCCTCCACCCAGCCCCAGTATGGCTAGCCGTCAACAAATCTAAAACATGTGCGAGGTCGCATCACTCCGCTCACGAGCCATCTGGGGCTCCCACTGCCCTCGAGATGAAACCCAAACCTCAGCCTGATATGCAAGGTCTCACCATGAGTCAGTTCCGCCTTCTCTTTAGCTTCTCTTCTCTGGTTCCCCTGTGTACCCTTGTGCACCCACTCACCAGACCAGGCCACTGGTGGTCACTCATGCCTCTGCACATGCTGGTCCACCTGCCAGAAATGACCTTCCTGGCCTTCTCCCCCTGGCAGATTCCTACTCCTTCAATGCTCAGTTTATCCCCCTACTTGCCCAGTGAAGATCCCCACCCCTTGCAAACAGCCCCCGCCATCCATGGAAGTCCTCAAGGATTGCTGGGAGCCACCAGAAGCTAGAAGGAGGCAAGGAAGGATTCTTCCCTAGAGCCTTTAGAGGAGCACGGCCATGGTGACACCTTGCTTTGGGACTTCTAGCCTCTAGAACTGTGAGAGAAGAAATTTCTGTTGTTTCAAGGCACCTAGTTCATGGTAATCTGTTATGGCAGCCCCAGGGAGCCAGTACACACGCCCACAGGTGTGTGTTGCTGTGGCTCAAGTGAGGCAACTCTGAGTTGTTCCCCATTCCTTGTCACCACCCTGCACAGAGCATTCTGTGGCTCCCCAGCTCACGTAGAATAAAGGTCACACTCCTTACTATGACCTACAAGGCCCTGTGGGGCAGATTCTGGACATGTCTATCCAACATCCATTTCCCCCTCTTCTTTATTAACAGAACATTGATTTTGTAGCAAGTAGCAAGGTAGCCAGCTGAAAAACCTCATTCCTTGGATGTCTTAAGGGGTACCACACAGGCTGGCCAATGAGATAAACTGAAGGTTCTACTGGTGCCTTTTGAAAGAGGTCAGATTTGACTGCTGGTCCTTCTTACCTTTCCTCTTCTCCTTATTCCTGTCTGGAATGTAGATATGATGGCTGGAGCTCCAACAGCCATCTTGTGAGGATAAGGACAAGAGTCACACCCTAAAGATGGTGGAGTGGAGAGTTGGACAGAATCTGGGTCCCTGATGACACCCTGGAGGGATGTTCATTAAGTCCCTGGATTCAGCCCTCTGTTACACACAGGCACAAATCCTTCCTGATGCATGGTAGTCTGGCTCTGTGCTCCAGCCCTACTGAGTTTCTTTCAGTTCCTGAAATCACCAGTGCTTGTCTGCCTCAGGACGTTGGTACCTCCTATGCCTGAAAACCTCTTTCTCACTCCATCCAGAAGCCGAGTTCTCCTCGTCCTTCAGGCCTCAGCTCAGCAGTCACTTCCTCAGGAATGCCTCCCTGATGCCCCCATTCACTCTCATTACACCTCGGGCTTCTTCTCAACGGGTTGCTCACTTGTGATGATTCCCTTGGCTTTCAGACTTGTCATCTCCACACCTGCCTTTCCTGTAAGACCGTAAGTTCCTCATAGGTGAGGTCAGCCTTTACCTATGGTGTTTAAGCGCAGAGTGTGTGCTCAGCTGGAGGACGTGTTGATGAGTGAATGACCACAAAGCACAGTATGTGGAAGGCCTGCGCATCCTCTGCCTGTTTTATTGCTACCACATGCACCCTGGTGACCAGGACGGGATGGTGTTACCAAACACAGCAGGACGGTCGCAGACAGTGAGCAGGTGCACTCAGGTACGGTGGGAGCCAACTGAATACTGCCACCCAGGAGCCTGAGCAGCCTGTGTTTAAAAGAGCTGCTTGCAGGTTTGGAGGAGAGTCTGGTTCCCATCACCTGCTTCCCAGGACTCGCCTGGTGAGAGTTTCACAAACCTCCAAGCGTCAGAAATGAGAGCCGTGGACGGAAGCCACGCTCTGCAGTCGTGCAGCCCAAGCGGACGCTCACCTGTCTCCTGCTGCCTCGCCCAAGAGGCAGAGGGTGGGGGACCTGGGGACGCGTCTCACCAGCCCATTGCTCTGAGTCTTCTGCTCCCCATGAAGGACAAACGGTCCACAGCCCCAGCTCATGCTGCTCTACTGACAAGCCAGGCCATGTGCCATTGGGGGGGTCCTGGGACAGAATAGTTTCCAAGGAGCCCTCCAACGGCACCTCTTAACTGACATGAAGTTGTCATCTCTGCTGACTCAAGGAGAGTCAGAAATTAAAGGAGCTGCTGCCTCCAACTCGCAGCCGAAGTTCTCTCCAACAAGTCAGCAGAACCCTGGGAGAGCGAGGGCATCCACACCTGCAGTCCCTGCTCGGGCCAGGGGGTCAGGCCGACGCCCTGCTTCAGGCATCAAAAGTGCCAAGTGCAGCTGGCCTGCCCGGGGAAGGACTGCCCCAGGGGCAGTGCCATGCGGAATCTGCCACAAGTCCAAACAGGCCCCAGGGGAGCAGCTGTCCTGGTGACTTTGATTACCTCCAGGACAGTGAAGCCGGGGCTGTATCTCTTCAGAGCTCCAGGCTTGGAGGCTCCGTGGTGATCAGTGAGGCCAAACTGCAGCCAGAGAGGAGGGGACGACTTCCCAGAACGAAGTCGGTGGTGAGGGCGGGATTGAGAGACGGGGAGGAAGGAGATGGGAAGCCAGCATTTGCAGAGCTGTGACAGATGTGCTGGGCATTTCAAATGTGTCACTGCATGACAACCCTGGGACGTGAGGACTCAAATTAGTCCCATTTTATAAGTGGGGAAACTGAAGCCCACATAACCATTTGAAACCAGGTCACTCTCATTCAAAGACAATGACTTTTCCTCTGTCCACTGTTTCTCAGGTTTTAAGTAACTGCCCCCCTGGAAGGCAACTTGGACCACTTATCAGTCACTGGTTAAAATCTCTCACATCTCGGGGGCCGGCCCCGTGGCCGGGTGATTAAGTTTGCACGCTCTGCTTCGGCGGCCCAGGGTTTCGCTGGTTCGGATCCTGGGTGCAGACATAGCACTGCTCATCAAGCCATGCTGAGGCGGCATCCCACATGCCCCAACTAGAAGAACCCACAGCTAAAAATATACAACTACATACCGGGGGCTTTGGGGAGAAAAAGGAAAAATAAAATCTTTAAAATCTCTCCCATCAGAAGAAGCAGTGTGGATCCTTTATGGAGCACAGAGCTCAGAGGTTGTGTCACGTGCATCTCCTCACCCCTAGCACCTACCTAGCACAGGGCTTGGCACCTGGCGTATGGTGAGTGTTAGGGATCCACTTGCTAAATGAGTTCAAGCACCAGGATCCCACAGCCGATGGTGCCGGAGGCTGTGCTGAGAATGTGCAGTGTGGCTTTGACAAGGACAGCATCCTCTCCCATCGCTGATGGCAGTGACACAAAAACCACTCGTGAAGGGACTAGCTGCCTCCTCTGGGAATCTCAGGCCATGGAAAGCAATCTCATAGCTGGGACATCCCGCACACAGGAAGGCGTCTCCTGATTCCTCAGGCTCTTCCCTGAGGAAGTGAAACTAGCAAGGAAGATGCTTTCAGGGCAAGGAAGAGAAACCCTGGCTCCTCCCGGCTTAAACACAGAGGAAATGTATTAGACCAAGGGACTGAGAGTCCAATAGGGCAGCAAGTGTGGAACATGGGTGACTGATGTCATCAGGGCATTGTCCTAAGTGTGACTGCTGGTCCATAGAAGGAAGGAAGATCTTACATGCATCTGGCTTCAAGAAATATATGCTGGACAGTGACAAAGAGACAAGAATTGAGGTGGGCCCGGAGAGACAGAGAAAGCAGCCCTGGTTCCCAACAGCTTTCAGGGTCCCTGAGGTCAGGCTGCCCTTCATCTCCAGCCCTTCAATCCCATGATGGGTCCTTGCACCCTCACTATAAACCTTCCTCCCAAGACAGCTCAAACGGCTCCTCGGAACCCAAAAGGCATAAACTAAAACAGTCTTGCTCATGGGGTGATCAGAGAGGCTCAGACAGTGAGAATCTGAATGGGAAGAGGGAAGTGAGAAACCAAATTTCTAGAACTTTTCCCTGGCAGCACACTGGCTGCTGTGTTTTTTCTTCTACAGAGTCAATCACTGCTGACTTCTTGACTGACCACCTGGGAAAACAGTCACGGGGCTTGGAATTCACCGATCTTGGGGGTGCTTCCCATCTGCAACGGCAGGTCCCTGATCACGCTGCCACCGACACCGGCAGTTTTGCTGGTGGAAGTCCACCCACGGCAGACTGATCAATGTCTACCAGTAACATTCTCCCCTTCTTCCTTCAGTAGCAGAACCTCCTGGTTTCAGTTTGGCGCATGACCACCCAGCTAGACTACATTTCCCAGCCCTCCTTACAGCTGAGTGTGACTACATGACTACATCTGGCCAATGGAAGATGAGCAGAATGATTGCCCTCGATAGGAATGGGGGGCCCTCACCTTGCTCAGTTCCCGTTGGTTAGGATGCAGATGTGATGGTGGGAGCTGAAACAGCCATTTTGGACCACAACACGGAAGGCACATGTTGTAGAGGGAATCTGGGTCCCCAACACCATGGAGATACTACATCAACCCCTGCTTACTTGTGCTCACACTATTCCATGCGAGAGAAGAATAAACTTCGCTTGCGTCTAAGGGCCACGCGAGTTGGGCATTTGTTACAACGGCTGAATCTGTATCCTAATTAATATAAGGTCCCAAGTCGCCTCCTCAGGCCAGTCAATCCGAGGGCTTCTTCACTGTAAGCTACGTCTCTTAAAAAGGATTTAGAGGCTGTGCTGGCAGTGAAGTCGCCCGAGGAATTCACCCAATTCACAGCCAGTCACCACATTTGACTTGCTGTCTGTGGGACAGTCCCTTTACCCCAGAGGGCAGCCCTCCAGACACTGTGGACGGGAGGCTAGAAGCTATGATGGAGTGACCTGACATTGCACAGGGTCAGGGAGTGTAGCACGAGCCAGACCACTTGGCAAGCCCCCAGGGGGAACTACGTTTCCTTGAAACGTACACAAGAAGCCCTAGTCAATAACCGACAGTCGTTTTGGGAGGCAGCATGATTTGGATTTCAAATATTTTTGGCCATGAAATCCTTTCTTCCAATTAATCTTCCAAGGAAGCTCGATACATAAATCACGTCAAAGTAAAGCCACTCTAGGGGAAGGGAAGAGAAGGGCCTGGAACCCGGCCTGTAGCTACGGACTTCTCCAGCCTCCATCCCCCAGCAGCCCGTGAAGCACCTCTGGGAACGCTTAGCCTTCCCTGGAGTGCAATTTGAAAACCACGGCTGCAGGATCAAGCGCAGGGGCTGTGGACTCAGACAGACCCAAGCTCGAAAAACTGGCTCCATTCCATAATAGTTGGAGCCAAATATTACCCTTCCCTCTGGCCATCAGTGACCTTTCTCACAGAGTTCTTGAAAGGATTAGACAAAATGTATCAATGTAAAGCTCTCAGCCCAGCGCGCCTGGTCCACAGTAGGCGTTTGGTAATTGGAACCGTTATGATGATTCTGTTGGACCTTTCCAGGAGAGGTCTCCATCGTGGAGGCTGCCTCCTCAAGACCAGCCCCAGCTCCATGGGAAATGTCTGCTGTTACAATGTCTCTTCTGCCTCATTATTCATGCCCAGAGCCTGCCAGGCACTTCATTTCTGACAGCGGGGCAGCATTTACCTTGGCTGAGCTCAAGACGTTTCTGGACAGGAACTCTGGCTAAGCTGTCACCATCGGCCCGTCACCTGCCAGCCAACTGGCAGGTGGAAATGCCGAGGCAAGCAACCAAGGGCACCCTGCAGGGCCTGCTGGAGGGGCCTAGCCAGCCAGCCAGGCTTGTCAGGACAGCGCTCCAGGCAGCTGGGTCCAACCCAGGAGGTGCTGCCCAGATTCCTGGGGGAGGGGGCACCCCATTCCCTGCCCCCACCATCCCATGAGGCCTTACAACACCAACAGGAACATTTTCTAGATCTCTGCTACTCAAAGCGTACCCGAGGGACCAGCAGCATCAGCATCACCTGGGAGCTCGCTAGAAATGCAGAATCCTGGGGCCCATCCCCAAACCTGCTGGATCCAAACCTGCATTTGAACAAGCTTCCCAGGAGATTCTTTTGCACAATAAAGTTTGAAAATCAAGAAGCACCCTCTGTCTGGACCAACGTGTCACTCGTTTTTGTCTCCAAGGACTCCAAAAGCAGAAAGACTTGGATTCTTGTCTTGGCTCTGCCACTCACTAGCTGTGCAACCTTGCACAAGCATTTCACCTCTCTGTTCCAGCATACCTTGCCTCCTGGGGTTGTTGGGTGGATTAAACGTAAGGCCATAGAATGAGGCCAGCACTCAGGGAGGGCTCCTTTAACGTTACTTGTTGTTATTATTTTCCCTTACCTCCTGTCTCCACACACTAACCTCCATCCGCCCTCAGCCTCGGGCAGAAATAAACCCACAGAGAACACTCCTCAGCGCAGAAGTGCAGAAAGCCGGTCCCCTGGTCTAACCTGGGAAAGTTGGGACCCAGGTTAGACAAAGGGGCACTTGCATTGGCACTGAGTGCCAGGGGTCAAGAGGGGTCAGGGTGAATGAGCCTCACCAAAGAAGGCCCTGGAAGCGGGGGTTTGGACCAGGCTTGGAAAGAGGGTGTGGACTGGCTTTCCAGACGAAGCATTTGTTAATGCCCCCAACACTTCATGGCACTGGAGGGATCATCTTATCCTGACACTGACTCATCACGTGGGCTTTTGGAGGAGTATCTGCCAACCAGAGGTTTTGATAGCAGAAATATATGTCACATAACCACAGAGAATGAGGACAACGAGGAAAAAGGAAAACAAAAACGGGCCTCCCCCACCCCTCCTCTGGCCCCAGGCTGGCAGATTTCCTTCTCGTCTCTTTCGTATGTGTATAATTTCACATGGCTGGAATCCTGCTGATCATCCAGTTGTGTGGACTGTTTCTGTCATGTTTCATGACACCTAGAGCAGTTTTTGATGCTGAACAGGGTCTTTTAACCATCATTTATAATGGCTTCACGGCCATCTACTCAGAAGAAAATCCACAATTTTCTTAGCCATTGCCCTATTGTTGGGCATCTAGGTAGCTCCAATTTTTAGGCTCTCATAAACACTACTGTGATGAATTTCCTGATGGACTTTCCATATCCTGGATTATTTCCCATCTTCAAAGCCTTGGGCCTGAAGCAGTGCTTCTCAAATTGTAACGTGCACACGAACAACCTGGGAATCAGACTCTGGCTCTGCCGGTCTCAGGGGCCCAAGCTTCTGCATTTCTAACAAGCCCCCAGGCGCTGCCAGTGCGGTCGCCCCCCTACCATACTCTGAGCAGTAGTGAGGGAATGAAGAGTAGCCGCTGAAGCCTCCAGGCCAGGAAATCCCCTTCTGTTGCTAGGATCCTTCCTAGGTACTTCCTAGGTACTTCCAGGTAAGATCTCGGGGGAAAAGCACGACTCTGTCTTCCGAGACCTTTCTGGTTAACTTTTTCAACCAATTAGCTCCACCGATTTTCCTAACAACTCTATGAGGCATTCTCAGTCCCACCTTACTGATGAGGAAACTGAGATTTAGAGGGATGGCATGGCAAGGATACACACTACCTACCGTACCTGGGACCAGAGTAGGGTGGCCAACTGCCCCAGTTTTTCTGAGACTGAGGGATTTCCCAGGATGCTGGTCGTTCAGTGCTAAAATCAGAACCATCCTCAGAAAACCCAGACGGTTAGTCACCCTAGACCAGAGCCTAATTCAGAGTCACCTAACATTTATCATTCCTGACCCTGTGCAGGCCCTTTATGTCAATTACTGCAGAACACTTTTGCAATTACACATAGACAATAGCATTCCCATTTGACAATGAAGAAATGGGCCCAGAGGGGTTAAGAAAGTTGCCCAACACAAAAAGACAAGCAACCCAATTAAAAAGCCGGACAAAAGAAAAAAAGTGGCAAAGGACTTAGACGTTCCTCCAAAGAGGAGGAGGCCAACAAGCACATGAAAAGATGCTCAACATCATTAGTCATTAGGGAAACACAGAGAAAAACCACAATGAGACACCACCTCACGCCCACTAGGATGACTATAAGTTGACTAGGATGACTAAAAAAAAGGGAAAATAACCAGTGTTGGCCAGGATGTGGAGAAACTGGAACCCTCATACATTACTGGTGGGAATATAAAATGGTTCAGTCACTACGGAAAACAGTATGAGGTTCCTCAAAAAGTTAAACATAGAATTACCATATGATGCAGCAATTCCACCCCTAGGAATACACCCCTTAAACCTTTAAAGAGTTAAAAACGGGAACTCAAACACATATGTGTACACATATTCACAGCAGCACTATTCACAATAGCCAAAAGGAAGAAACAGTACAATGTCTATCAACAAAATGAATGGATAAACAAACTATGGCATATCCATACAATGGAATATTATTCAGCCTTAAATGGATGAGTCTTGAAAACATTATGCTAGGTGAAAGAAACCAGACACAAAACGTCCTATTTGTATAATTTCATTTATATACAAAATATCCAGAAGAGGTAAATCCATAGAAACAGACGACAGATTGATGGTTGCCAGGGCCTGAAGGAAGAGAGCAGTGGGGAGCAACTGCTTAAAGGGTACAGAGTTTTGGGGCTGGCCCCGTGGCCGAGTGGTTAAGTTCGCGCGCTCCACTGCAGGCGGCCCAGTGTTTCATTGCTTTGAATCCTGGGCACGGACATGGCACTGCTCATCAAACCACGCTGAGGCGGCATCCCACATGCCACAACTAGAAGGACCCACAACGAAGAATATACAACTACGTACCGGGGGGCTTTGGGGCGAAAAAAGAAAAAAATAGAATCTTTAAAAAAATATATTAAAAGTACAAATAAATATTTTTAAAGAAAAGGGTACAGGGTTTCCTTTTGGGGAGATGAACATGCTTTGGAACTAGACAGAGGTGATGGCCGTACCACAGTGTGAATGTATTAAATGCACGGCACTTTAAAATGGTTAATTTTAGGTTATGCGAATCTCACCTCAGCAAGCAGGAAAGAAACCACCCACCCACCCAACTTGCCCAAGGAAAAGGAAAAGGCTCACCAGGAGGGACCTGCATAGGAGACGGACCACCTGGAGCAGAGCAGCCAGCAGAGGTCCCGGGAGCCTTGCTGAGCCCAGCAGGGGGAGGGGAGACAACAGGGACTGAGAACCCATCACGTGCCTCGTCACACCTTGCTCTTGAATTTCAACGCCGTGGGATTAGTATTTACCACCCATTTGGGAAATCTGAAGCTAGCAGGGGCTTGTGCCATCAGGTTCATTAACTGAGGGGTTAAGCGTCCAGCCCAAGGTCATGCAGCTGGTATGTGCCAGGGCCAAGAGGGGGGCCAGGACTGCCAGACTCTTTCCAGAGTGCTGGAGACGGGACGTCGGGACTCTACTTCCCTCCTCCCTAGACACCCATTCTTCTCACGGAATCTCTGCTCTCTCTTCAATATTCAGCTCCTGACTTTACCCTCGTCCCACCCATCTCACGCTTGACACCCAGAAGTCTTCCCCCATGGGCCTCCTCACTGCATCCCTTCCCCTGAGGGCTCCGGCATGATGGGTTCTTCAACGGGCACTGCTTGCTCCTCATGCGTCCGTGCTACGTGTCTCTCTGTCCCATCTCCCCTAGGCGCTTAGATCTGGGGAGGGGGCCTTCTGGAGGTCTCCTTCTGGGTGTTGCCTCCTTTGAGAGGTGGTAGAAACCAGGCAGGTATTTCACTCACTTGTCCCTCTCGTGCCCCACTGTCTCGGAGGACGTGATGCCTGCCTCGCTGCAGGGCCCTCAGCCTCCCTGGGCCTGCCATGGTGGAGGACAAGCTGGGAAGTTTCGCTTGGGCCAGAGAGGAGAGGAATTCAGGGGAGCTGGGCCGAGGGAGGACTAGGGTGGGAGGAGGGAGTCTTTTCTCTTTCGGAGTGAACCTATTCCATTTCAGGGGGAACCTCCAAATCTGTATGCTCTTAAACTTGGTTCCTCCCAAACTCTGTCTCAGATGTGAACCACAGAACCGAGAAAAACTTGGACTAGGATTTGGAAATCCCCAGGCTAGAAGAGCAGCTTTGTCTGAGGCCTCCTCCTTCCAGCCTCTTGGGGAATAAACCGTGGCATATCCCTGGGTCTCTGACTTAGCACTGTGGCTCTCCCAACCCCTCCCTCTGCCTCAAAATTCCCAGCTTCCCCAGGGCCTCAGGATTGGTCTGGGGGAAAATCTCTGGAAAGCCTGAGTCCAGACAAGAGTTCTTTTTCCACTGGGATGTGGTTGTACAGTGGGTATGAGAATGAAACCGAAGGAGATGGCTCTGACCAGAGCCCCTGGAGCTGCCAGCTCACCCTGGGAATGCAGGCTGGAAGCCTCAAAGGCTCCAAGGCAAGAGGGTCTGAGCTGGAAGGAGCATTGTGGCACGGTGGCCAGGCGGCGGGTGCTGGGTAGAAGGGGCTGAACAGAGGAGCTGGGCAGAGGGACTAGACAGGGGCGCTGAGCTGGGGGGCTGGGCAGGGGGGCTGGACAAGGGGTCTGAGCTGGCGGCCTGGGCAGAGGGGCTGAGCTGGGGTTCTGGGCAGGGGGCCTGAGCTGGGGGTCTGGGCAGAGGGGCTGAGCAGGAGGGCTGGGCAGGGAATCCAGGCAGGAGGGGTGGTCAAGGGATCTGGGCAGGGGTCTGGGTAGGGAAGGCTGGGCAGGGGGGCTGGGCTGATGGACTGGGAAGAAAGAACTGAGTCAGAGGGGGCGAGAAGGGAAGATGGTTAGAGAGGGCGGGTCCAGAGAAGGCCTGGGATGGGGGCTGGGCAGAGGGGCCGAAGTGAGGGAGCTGCGCCAGAGCGTCTGAGCCAGAAGGGAAGCCACAGCCAGGAGGGTGTACTGGGGAGCCGGGAAGGAAGATAAGGTGGCACTGGGTGGGTGTGGGGGAAGCCAAAGGGAATGGCAGCCCACCTGCCAGGCCCTCGGTCCTTTGATATGGCACCAGGGCAGAAGAACCCAGATCCTGGTTCCTGTTGGCACCAACCAGGCTGTGATGTGGATAAACAGTGGAAATGTTTTCCTGTTGAGACCCAAGAAAACTCTGCAACGGACCAATTCACACTGGCTGAGGCGTCCCCTTCCCCAGCCGCCTCGTGCCCCGCCCTTTGCTGCCAAGCTGTTGTCTAGATCAGGTTTCCTCCAACCAGAGACCCCAGCTCTGAGAGACACTGACCAAAAATTAAAATTAAAATTAAACTAAATTTTTAAAAAAGAGATGCGGGAGGGGCCGGCATGGTGGCATAGTGGTTAAGTTTGCACTTTCCGCTTCTCGGCGGCCTGGGGTTTGCCGGTTCAGATCCCCGGTGGGGACATGGCACCGCTTGGCAAAAGCCATGCTGTGGTAGGCATCCCACATATAAAGCAGAGGAAGATGGGCATGGATGTTAGCTCAGGGCCAGTCTTCCTCAGCAAAAAGAGGAGGATTGGCAGTAGTTACCTTTAGGGCTAATCTTCCTCAAAAAAAAAAAAAGAGATGCAGGAGAAGCAGGCATCTCTGGGCCCCTTGGCAGGGCTCCCAAGGGGCTGAGGCTGCCCACTGTTCAGGTCAGTGTGGGCACACAGCCCGGGGTGAGGTGGGGTGGTGTTGAGGCTGGCTGTGCTGAAGGGGGTGACCATCAGCGTTCCCGACTGAACACTGCTCAGTGCAAGGCTGAAGGGTTTCCAGGCAGAGCCGGGATGGAGCACAGGCCCATCTGAGGATTCGGGCACGAGCCCACGCGGGTGGCGGGAGTGCACACACATGCTCGGGCGCGTGTAAGCACTGAGTCCTCTTCTGTGTGTGGGGGCCTGAGAGTCAGCAGAGCTGAGGTCCTAGAGGCCACTGTGTGCAATGACCACCCCAGCTGCAACCTCTTCTTTTCCACAACCCTGTCTTTGGAGGCCTCTGGGGATGGGGAAATCCCTGCTTCCTTTGTTCCTTCACAGAAGGAGCTCCTTCCATCTGCTGGGCACTGGCAACGGGGATAAAACAGTCCCCGGTCTCCCGGTGCTTCGGTTCCAGGGAGGACAGGCCATATAAACAAATAAATAGATAATTCAGTGCAGGAAGGGATAATTGCTATGGAGAAAAATAGTCTCCTCCCTCTGCCCCAGTCTCAGCCCTGCAGCTATTAGAAAACAGCCACATCTAGAACCTTCTCTATACCAGGCTAAATACCCCATACTCCCTCAACCATTCTGGACTCCTCTGGTCCCTAGATAGCCATTACCAAGGGACACAAGCCCCTCAGCTGTGCTCAGGCCAAGAAATACCCCACAGGAACCCCAGAGTCCCAGCCCTGGTCCCTAGGTTTCATGGGTTTCCGTGGGTTTCCATTAACACAGCTGGCTTCCCACCTCCGTCCTTGGCAGCCACTTCACACTCCTGACTCATCCTCAGCCCACAGGCAGTGAGGAGCCCCAAGTCTTTTCCTCATGAACTGCCGATAAGCCACATCCTTCCCACCCAGCTTTGAACTTCAGTACCAGTATTTGTATTTATTCTGGGAGTTTCATCGAGTGTGAGGCCGACCCTCGTTCAGCCTGCCCAGGAGGTTTTCCGGTTCCTGATCTGACATCTGACCTCTCTTCCAGCTAAGACAGAAGTCTGATGTGGACATCTGATCCTTCCTATCTTCTGGGCAGAGCTGGAGGCAGCCCACAGGATCTCAGAGGGGCCTCCTGCCAGGGTGGCCTTGCTCCTTCACATGGACTCTTGATGTGTGGCTGCTGAGGGGGCCATGAAACCCCGGAGATGGTGAAAGTCTTGTGGTCAAGTGCAGCCACGTGGTGCATAGAAAGTCTCATGTTCTGGTGGTCAGTCTAGCAACTGATTTTAAAATTGGTTTGACATGTTACAGATCAGAAGTTTCTACAGCTAGATAACCGTCAGAATCACATGGGGGTTCAATAAACAAATTCCCAGGCTCCATCTGCAGTGTCTTCAGGGTGGAGCCCGAGAATTTGTCTTGTTTTTTAAGCTCTGGGGTTACTGAATCCATACTAGCTCTTAATGATCCCCACTGCCCTTTCTGAACGCCCACACACAATTGCTTCCAGAACGCTGCATCTCTGTAGCTCTCTTCCGCAAGGTCCTCTCTGCACAGGCCGGGACATGCTCCTCTGACCATGGCGTCTGGCCAGAGCAAGTATCAGTTCTTTAACTGATGGCCCAACAAAGCTGGGGGCGGGGGGGCCTCTAGTGTCCCCTCACTCAGGTACCTCTCCTGCCCTGGCCTTCCACTCCACCCTCCCACCACAGCTCCTGGCTTCTGCAGGATGGAGAAGACAGGGCAGAACGGGAAGCGGGTGGGGCTGCGTCCTCTGAAGTTCCTCCTCAGGGTGGGGTTAGGGTGAAGTGAGAGACACCCTGGCCTCAGGTGCAACATTTAAGGCAGCACCAACAAACTCAGTCATCAAGATAGAGAATATTTTAATGCAAGATTTTAAAATGAAGATGAATGCAGAAAAATCCATGACGAAGGAAATATCAAAATTTTAAACAGAGACAGGACCAGTAACAGTGCCAAGCCATGTCAGAGCCTGAGGTCAAAGGAAAAATCAGTCATGGAAATGATGCAGAAAAATTACCCTGCTCCCTTCCTTCCAGGCTGCGGGCTGGCACTGGTCCCTCTCGCACCCACACTGCTACAGCTCCTGCGCAACGGTCCCTCCGGGGGCTCCCGCTGGCTGACCACCCTCCCGGCCAGCTCAGGGGTTGAGGTCTGCACTGCTCCGTGCCGCTGCTATTCCTAAAGTGCTTCACCATCCCTTGTCGTCTTCCTTCACCCTGCCAACTCCGACGCAAACTGTCCCTGCATTAGACCCTCCCCCACCAAGAAAAGAAAGACAGAAATGACGCAGAGAGCAGGAAAAAAAAAATATTTAAAAATTTAAAATATCTTTAGAGAGAGAATATAATATACCCATGACCACAAAAAAAAAGAGTTTTTTTAAAAAAAGAAATAATCAGAATATAATAAAGAGCTCTTGGAAATTAAAATTATGATAGTAGAAAAAAGCAAGTACCATTAAGAACATGAGGTTGAGAAAATCTCCCAGAAAGTGGAACACCAACAACAGTAACAAGCAAACTGACAAATAAACAACAAACGATGCAAAAGGAGTAGACAGCAGAAGAGAGAGGAAAGTTCAAGGGTCAATTCTCGAGATGGACATCTAACCAAGGGGAATGTAGAAAGAAGGGAATGCGGTAGGAAGAAGATTATCGAAGAAATAAAACAAGAAGACTTTCCAGAGTGGTGAATCTAAGACTCTGGAATGAAACAGTCCATCAAATGTCCAGCGCGGTGAGAGAAACAGCCAGAGCAGAGCCCATCCCCGCACTTTGAGAAAGCTGGGGTTACAGAGAACAGCCTGGAAGTTTCCAGAGGTGGGGGAAAGCAGTTATACACAAAGATGGGGCATAAGAGTGACACCAAGACTCCCAACAGTGACATCAGAAGCCAGAAGACAAGAGTGAGATGCCTGCGAACTGCTGAAGGAAAATTATTTTTAGTCTAGAATTCTATATTCAGCCAAACCATCAATCCAGTGTGAGGATAGAATGAAGGCATTTTCAGACATGCAAGCTCTCAGAAGAGCTTGTCCTCCTGTGTAACCTTCCTCAGGAAGCCAAACAAACAAGGAGTGGGGCAGGAAAGAGAAGACCCACGGTCAGGAGAACACGTCGGTCCAGCACAGGAGAGAGGCACGGGGGCTCCAAGGATGAAGAAGGAGGGGGGGGTCCAGGATGGCTGTGGGGCAGGTGGGCGAGCAGCCAGTCCATGTCGGAGTGGGACAACAGGAGAGGGGTTTCCGGGGAAAAAAAAGAGCTGACAGATTTGACCACAACAAAAATTGTATTTGAGGCTAACGGATGTGTATGAATATATGCCATTGTAAGTACAGAAAACTACACAGTAGTGGGGGTGGAGGGGAGGATTCAGGAAAAACAGGAATTATACAAGAAAGTCAACAATGTTATTACCCTGCTCGGGTTCCTGGTGAACAATATTTACATGATCATAATGATACAAAGCAAAGCACATGGATTTAAAAATATTGAGAGCATAAAATGACACTTGGGGGACTACATAAATGGCAAATCTTCATCTACACCACAGGCAGTCAACAGATAAGGTCTAAACAGATTAACCAAGAGGCAGCAGTGTAAGCAAATTACTTAGAAATACGGAGGCAACGGCCTGCCTGGAGGAAAGACTGAAGTGGCGCCTTCTGAGCGAGGGGTGGGCAGGTCTCCAGGGTGGGTGGGTGGGCTGGACTGCTGTGTTTCATTTTCTGCTTTTAGCACTATTTGACCTTTTTGACTATCTGCACGCACTTCTTTGATTTTAAAAGAGTCGCTATTAAAACATAAAATAAAGAAACATATGCCGAGAAGCACATCCTTTTGTTGCTTCCTGTTTCACAGTTTTTCTGCATCCTGAGAACCCACCCTCTTCACTCACAGCCATAGGTGCTTACACACACAGGCATGGCCACACTCACACAGTCACACACACTCACTCATCACAGACACTCAAGCAGCCCATGTGACAGACACACAGGTGAATGTGCATAATACACAAAAACCCTCACACATGTGCAAACACACTCTCGCTGACACAGACACGTAATTATAGATTCACCCACAGACACAGAGGCCCCCGTGGGCCCCCCAGAAAGCCAGCTAGAGAGCAGGGCCAGACACTGCAAGGGCGGCGCTGCCTCCCTCCCTGGCCCCCCTCCCCACCCCTCCCAGAAGTGCCCCAGGCAGCGGAGTTTCTCCCCGGAGCTTCACCCTAATTGCCTTCTCCTCTTAGAGTGCTCTGCCCTCAGGCTGAGCAGCCCGAGCCTCTGCAACCATTAACCTTTTGGGGCCATACGGTCTGTGCAGAAATGAGGTGGGGGAGGGGCCCGAGCTGGCAGCTGGAGGGGACTAATAATGCCACCTTCGTTCAGGTTTAGTGGAGGCCCTAGGAGGGAAGAGCCCAGAGTCAAGAAGCCTGTAGACATGCTGTGCATCCTTGAGCAAGTCTCTCCACCTCTCTGGGTCCACAAGGAGGTAGGCAGCCTATGAAGCTCTGAGATGCTAACATTTTATGACCCAGGCTGAGCCCTGCTTCCGTCCCCTTCCCTGGGATCCCTCTCTCCACGCTGACCTCCAGGGCCAACCCCAAAGGATATGTGATTTATGTGTCTGACACATGTACATGGGATACTGGGGGAGCTCCCCCCACCCCACGAGCCTCCAATTCCCTCCCCTGCCACATTCCTCCCGCACTCACCACGACCTTGGTCCCGTTATCCGGCAGTGTGTCAATGGCCAGGGTGCCTCCACCCAGGTCCTGGCTCAGCTGGGTCCTGTCCGGCTCCGACACCTGCCCAGGGCTCTCTCGGGCTCTCCGATTCCAGCCCTGCGTGGTCCCCTTGGTGGCCCATCCAGAGCCTCGATCTGCATCCTTACCTGGGAGAAGGGGACAGAAAGCTGAGTCCTGGCAGTCCAGAGAGCAGGTCCAGGAAGGGGACCAGCCCACTTACTCTGCAGAGGCCCTGACCCCATGCCAACACTGACTTTGGGGACACTGACTACCAGGACAGGTGACACCCAACATGCACTGAGAGCCATGTGCTGAGCTCCACACTAAGCAGTCTGCACATGTAGCACTTTTAGCCCTCACCCGGCCCTCCACAGCAGACACGATGCTCTCCATTGTGCAGACAGGAATCAGCAGCAGAGGTTAAAGAAGGTCACACAGTGAAGGTCACAAAGCGGTGAAGACAAGTTTCAAACCTCCAAAGGGGTGATTATTCTCAACCTCAGCAGCACACTGGGATCATCCAGGGAGCTTTAAAAATTCCCGATGTCTGGATCCCACCCCCCCCCCCGACCCCTGCCAGAGATTCTGATATGATTGTTCTGTGGTCTGGTCTGGGCATTAGGATTCTTAAATGATCCCCAGGGGAGCTTTTGAGATGCCCTGGACCTAATTCCATAGACAAGGGTGAGAAGCATTGCTCTGGAACATTCCAAGCCAGTTCCTTATCTCTCTGCCAGAAACAGCACATAATCTCAACTTCCAGCGGACTCCAGGCACTAGAGGTCAGAGAGGAGAGTTCTTTCAGTTCAGGGCTTCTGAACCTTGGTACTGTTGACATTTTGGACTGGATAACTCTTTGCTGTGGGTGGCTGTCCTTGGCATTGTAACATGTCTAGCAACATCCCTGGCCTCTGCTCACCAGATGCCAGTAGCAGCTCCCCCCAGGTTGCGACAATCCAAGATGTCTCCATAGTGGGGACCACTGTTTAGTTCTAGCACAACCAGCAAACACTCAGGCAAGTCACTTTTCCCATGAAACAAAGAGCTTAGACACCATCAAGGGTGGTGAATAGGTTTTATCTCAAAAGCCATCTCTAGTCGATTAGTGACACTCTTGATTAGCACTCTAATGAAGACAAATTCTGAGCCTTCTTCTGTGTTTAGCAGGAAAGACTGTCATGATCAACTGGCAATGACTGCCATGGGCACAGGATTGGAAAGCGGCCGCACACAGGCCATTTAGCAGCCATTCCTAGACTTGATGTTCTCTCTAGTTTCCTCTAGGTCATTAAGTTTACCCTAAATGACATATAAATTATGCTTTTCCACTTTAGAAAGATTCATGCCCCCAAAGATGTGTCTTATATTGTCACTCCAATTGTCACACCTACTATGTGTCTATGGGACACAGACCACCAGAGAGTTGGGTCTGATACTCCTTGCCATCTGCATCCATTTCAGGCCCTGCCCTATGTCAGATGCCCTCTCGGCCTCAGCCTGCCCCCACCCACTCCCCGGAGCTCCTGGATGTAGCCCCTTCTCCTGGCCTCGTAACTACCTGCCCATCTCCCTGGTAGACTCGAGGTCCCCCAGGACTCTCCCTGCCTTCTGCAAATGTACATCCTCAGTGTCTAGCAAACTGTAGGTGCTCAATCACTGCATAATTGAGGACACCATATTGGAGGTAACTCTTGGGAGCCAGCAAGGACAGAAGTTGAGACAAGGCTTGGCCAAGACCAGGCCTGGGGCTGGGGCCAGGACTCTTTGCTGTGGGGCCCTGGTTTGTCATTAGACATTTTATCCAATTAAGTCATTCTTGGCTCCTGGTGCCTGCTGGACCCTTGCCGGCCCCCTCTCACTTCTCTGCCCCTAATCTCAACCAGATGCTCTGGAGAAGGTGGGGAGAAGGGCAATCCCCAGACCCCTGCCCCAAGATGCCCACTGGCTAAGATGGACCTGAGCCCAGTGCTAGGAAGGCAGCCTGCCCCTGGCTCAGACCCCAAGCCAGGGCCTGCTTGTCCCTCTCGGGTGGGGCCCACAGCTGCCTCTGGAGACAGAACTGTTTGTGCCGGGCTGATCTGCCTGGCTCCCCAGGTCCTCCTGTGAGCAGCCCTCGGGCCTGGGCTGGAGCCAGAACAGGAAAGGAACATGTGCAGAGCAAGCAGAGGAGCTGAGCTGGCCTGGAAAGGGATGCTGGAGATCTGCAGGCATCATAATCCTGCAACTGAGACAGGAGGGTACCTGGGTGGTGGGGGCCTGAGGCCTGGGGAGAGGGCAGGGAAAGAGGGTCCAGTCAGAGGTGGGGTCAGGGAGGGGACCCCTGTACCCACAAGCTATGCAACCCTGGACCTGTCAGTTTACCTCTCTGAGCCTCAGTTTCCTCATCACTAAAATCATGCCTATGGCACAGGCTGCCATGACCACCGAGCGAGAAACATAAAGAAGAAGCTTTATAACCAGAGGCCTCAGGGCCGGGGTCAGAGGCAAGTCCATGAAGGAGAGCAAGGCGAGGGATGGAGAGGAGGTCGCCGAGGAGCCTGCCCTACCCCTGCCTAGCCCTGAATCTTGCCCTCCCCACCGACAGCACATCTGTCTCCCTGCCACCCTTCCCCCAACCAGTTGGCTAGGACAGGACATCACCCCCTCAGCTCATGGAAGGAGCCAACACAGCTGGTTGCTGACGTGTGTGTGCAGGGGCCCACGTGCCTGTGCATGCACACACAAACACACAGACTTGTCTGAATGCCCTGGTTCTCCTCTCTACATGCTCACGCATGTGTTACACACCTACCCAACACTCAGCCACTCTTGTTGGAGAGCTCCATTTCCCCAGCACCCATTCCACGCCTCTGCGTGCGAGTGTACCAGCCGGTGAGTGACGGCAAGCAGCTTCCAGAGCACACGCTGTTCATCTATCCATCCATCCATTCACCCATGCCCCCAAGTAGCAGCCAATCTAGTGGGATGTCACAATAGGAACAGTAATCATAAAAATGACAGCAAACTTTGAGAGAATGTGCCGGCACTATTCCAAGTGCTTTAAACACATTAACACATTTAATCCCCACAATAACTCCATGACGGAGGAGCTAGTTTTAGATCTATTGTACAAACTGGGAAACTGAGGCACAAAGATGTTAAGGAACCTCCCAAGGTCCCACAAGTAGTCCGTGGCAGGATTTGCACTCAGGCAGCCTGGCTCTGGGGTCTGCTCAGACCACAGAAAGTGCAATAAGAGGTGACAGGCACCCTCAGGCTGTTTCCTAAGGAGCAGGGACGGCCCCAGGGCTGGAGTGGCTGTGAGCTGGGCTCACTGGGTGCCACTAGGCCTCTGGGAGCTGCCCTGGGAGACTGTGTCCCCTGGGATGCAGGGGGGCGGCCCAGCAGTAGTGCCCTTGCTCCCTTCACGTGCCACTGCCCTGCTCTGGGGCAGGAAGCAATGTGCCGACTTCAAGAGGCCAGACTGCGCCACCCCAGCACCTGGGCCAAGACACCCTCATCCCACCCATCACCCGAGCTTGCCACTCCAGTCCCAGAGCCACCTCTCAGTCCAGTAGCTACTTTAGCCTCCACCCTTCATGCCCTCCAGCTAGTCTCCCACACACCCACTAGAGCATCCGTCTAGAGGGCAAACTTGATTCCATCCCTCCCCTGCTTCCGGCTCGCCACAGCCCTCCAGCTCAGCTTGCCCACCAGGCATTCAAGGCCCTTCGTGACCAGATCCCTGCTCTCTCCTCCAGCCCCCTGTCTCCCTAAAGCCCTCTCCAGGACCCAGCCCTGCTCTCTCTGGTCATGGGGCTTCAAATAGCCAGGACCACTCTGCTCCATAAACAAACCCTTCTCCTGATGAGCTCTTGTTCATCCTTCAAGTCTAACGAGACGTCACGTCTTCCCAGTGCATCCCTGACATCTCTCCCTCTCGCCTCAAATGCTACATGTGCCACCCCAGCCCTGATCCCGACATAGCACCGCTGCCTGAACATCTGTAGGCTCCAGGTGCCTGACATAGAGCAAACACTCAGTAAGTGCATGTGGATGATGGAAGGGAGGGAGGGACTGAGGGAGGAAGGGAGAGGGAGGGAGGAAGAGAGGAAGGAAGGGAGGGAGGAAGAAGGAAGGAAGGAAGGAAGGAAGGACAGGAAAGAGGAAGCAAGGGAGGGAGAGAGGAAGGAAGGGAGGGAGGGAGGGAGAAAGGTATGTTTAAATGCCCTGAGTCCCTGCGATCCACAGGGCTGAGCAGACCCTTCCCTTGGGACACAGCCCCACCAGAAACCCTCACTGCAATATCACAGCAATAAAAGAGCACAGGGTCGGAGTCATACAAGCTTGAGAGTGAACCCTACTGACGGTGATGTTGGACAAATTGGATAATCTCTCTCAGCCTCAGTTTCCTCATCTGTAAAATGGGGTGATAAAACCTGCACTTGGTAGGTCGTTTTGGGTCTTAAACAAAATAGTGTACACAAAGCACCCAGCCAAGTCCTCCTGCCTTCCCTGGGTCTCACACAAGGACCGACTTTCCGAGGAGCTTGGGAAAAGCTCCAGACCCTGAGCTGAAATCCTGCCTCCTAGTTACAAAGCCCCCAACCGCAGCCTCTCCCCTCCTGCCAGTAGGCAGGTTCCCACCAAGGACCTTCGTCTGGGGAGAGGGAGGGAGGCACGAGGAACTGACAGGAAGGGACCGCCAAATAGTTCAGAGGAGAAGAGAGGAGAGAAGAGTTTGGCTCTCTGGGTTTCTCTCGACGGGGAGAGTCTGGGGTCTGTGACCACCTCTGATTCACTCACTTATTCAATACACATTTAATGAGACCCTACCGTACGACCCACTGTGCTGGGTGCTGGGGCGACAACAGTGAACAAGCAGACACAACCTCTGTGCCCACGAAGTTTCTAGCTGGGAAAGACACATAGAAAATGAACAATGCAGCAAAGGAGACAACGTGAGGTAGTGATAAGCGCTAGGAAGGAATAAGACGGGAGGAGGGGTTGGGAGTTCTTGCTGCTCTGGACAGAGCCATCAGGGTGGGCCTCCCTGAGGAGGTGGCCCTTGAGCTGATTGAGGCCTGGGTGAGAAGCCAGTTCCCTGAAGATCCGAGAGGACAGCAGCCTGAGCGTGTTGAGGAATGGACGTGGGGAGAGTGAGGGCAGGGGTGGGGGTGGAGGAGAGGCTGTCTGACGGCCGCTGTAAGAAGTTTGGATTTTAGTCTCCGTTTGTCTGGAAGTCTCTGGTGGGCAAGGAGGAGGCTGGAAGCAGAGTCGTGGCTGCAAGAGACCCTAGAGACAATCTGGTCCAAATCCCACTTTACAGAAGGCGGAAACCAAGGCTCAGAGACACGGGGAAGTTGCCAGGGTCACCAGGGGCTGGTGCTGGGCCTCGTCTCCTGACTCTCAGGCCAGGACGCCACCTCCAGCTGCCTCTTCCTTCTATGTCTGTTTTAGGGGCCTCTGGTTGCACCTGGGCCAGGCCCTCTGTGCCCCCCACTCCCCCTTTGCACCCCAAGGCCATCTTCTTGTCCGTTCATCTGCCTGTCCGTCAGCCTCTCCTGGTCTCCCCTGCCCCCTGACTACATCTTTAGGTCTCTCCTCATCTTTCTCCCAGTCCCGTTCTAATGATGGATGAAGTCTCAAAGCTCCACCAAACCAGCCCATCCATCAGGAGGGAGGGGAGAGCTCAGCTTCCTCCTGAGGGCACCCCCGCCCCCCGGCCAGCCTGGAGGACTCGGAGTCTTGGGGCTGGATGGCAGTTCCTCTTCAGGTCACACGGGCACTAGTCACAAGAGCCCCACCACGGGGCTGACCCTCCTCAGAGGCCCTCACCAGTGTCTCACCCCCACATCTGTCCTCCCCAGAAGGCTGCCCCTGCCTCCACACAGTCCTTCCCTCAAATCCAGCTGGCCTTGCGGAAAAACCACTGGGCTGAGAGTCAGCAGCCGCCCCCTCCGGCTTCCTAAAGCTTCCTTAGGTGGAACCAGCCTCTCCCGCTGCAGAGAAAGTCCCTTTCTCCTGGCTGAATCTCTGTGGAAGCCGAGAAGACACAGTGTCCTCTACTTAGAGATGTGACTTGAGTCTCTGCTGCCCCCTCCTCCTGGCTTTCCCAGGTGTCTCTGAAGAGGCAGCCCTCAGCCAGGCCTGGGTCTGCCCGCCACCCCCAGAGCATCCTCCTTACTTCCCAATGCCCCTTCCCCAACCCTCTCCACGGTACGCCCCACTCAGTCGGGGGTTCAGAGCCCTCCCTCATCAACCCAGTCACATCTCGAGTTCAGAAGATCTCACCAGGTTGGGGCTGCAGAGGGCCTCAAAAACTGACCAGTCCAATCCCTTTCTTTTTATAGGGTTTGTTTTCAAAATTATCAATTACCCATTCACATCATAACAAATCTGAAATGGAAAGGCAATCATAAAAAAGAAAAAAGATCTCTCATAATCCTGCCACCAAGAGTCAAAGATTTTGCCCACAGCCGCACTTAATAAGTGAGGAAATAGGCCCAGAGAAGGGAAGTAACTTGCTCAAGGTCACACAGCAACTGAGATGCTGGGACTAGAAGCCAAGTCTCTAGCCACTCTCTAGGTGGTCTCCCTGAAAACTGGTGGGTGGGCACCAGCAGCCTCTTGTGACAATAGCTACCACTGCTCTCTGCCCACACCGCCACCATTGGCACCTTTCCCCACCCTCCTCCACAGGGACCCAGGCCTGTCCCAGCCACATACAGGGACCATTAAAGTCCAGAACGCTGTCACTGCAGCTCTGCATGATGCCAGCGCACCCCTGAGACACATCGGCTCAACCACAGTGTCACCCTCGCCAACGCCCCCACCCGCTCCATCCCTTCCGAGGGTCATCTGTGCCAGTGAGGCATGGAGCTCTGTCTTCCCAATTCTCTCCGTCAAAAGGCTTGACTGCAGATTACCCACCTCCCCAACCCCAGAGAAAGGCTGAACGCATGGGGAGAAAGGAGGAAAATGTAACATTATTATGTGTCGAAAAATGGCTCTCCTTTTATTACACAAGGGACTGAAGGTAGATCTCAGAAAGGACTTCCAGGTGGGAGAGACGATTGTGGAGAAATGATGTAGGGGAAGAGGAGTGTGCAGGACAGGAGCCCCCCATCTAGAGTCAGACCAGCAAAAGGCCAAGGGCCACCAGGGCAGGGCAGAGCAGAGCAGGAGTGACAGGAAGACCCTCGTGGGAGTTGAGGCTGGGGCGTTGGGGAGCAGCAAGTTGCTTCTTCCTGGGCCCAGGACTGCTCTCCAGGTACCAAACAGAGAGAGGAAGGTGACCCGTCACTACTGCCCTTGCCGGGGGAGAGACACAGGGTGTCCACCATCCCCCTGGCTGCTCCCATCCAGCCCCCAAATCCGACTCAGACCCGACCTGGTCAGCTCGGGCGGGGCAGGGAGGAGAAAGAGGAGGCAAAGCTGGGACAGGAGGCTCCCAGGCTCCGCATCTTACCAGAATTCAGCCTCGCCCGGCGTGACCAGGGCTTTCTCTAACTCTCCCACTGTCCCCTCTGGGGTCAGAGCCCACTGCCTTATGGAGCCCCCGCTCCTGGGGCCCCTCCAGCGTCCTTCGAGGAGGGAAGGAGAGGTTGGGGCATCAGCGTCTGACGCCTGCACCCTCACTCACACACTCTCCGTGTTTGGGACAGTGGGGTCCCGTCCACCTGCCACAGCCCTCAGGGCTCCTCCCCTCCCGCGGACAACACCCCCTCCCCAATCTCGCCAGCCTGTCGGGCCAGCCCATACCCACGCCTGCCTGCCCCCTCCCCGCCGCCTGGCCCACCCGGGCCACCTCGGGCCAGTCCTACCTGCTCCGGGCTGGGGGCTGAGCGCCCGGGCAGCCTCCCTGAGCACCAGCACCAGGAGCCAGAGCTCGCCCCGCATGGTGGTGGAGGACCCGCCCCCGGCCGGCTGCTGCCCCGGCCCTGGCGAGGGAGGCGGCCCGGGCTCGGGCGGCGCGGTCCCCGGGGCGGGCTGGCCGAGGGGTGGGCGCGCGGAGGCGGCGGAGCGCGGGGCCGGCGCGGCTGCGGGAGCGCGAGCGGGCGGAGAGAGCGGGGCGGCGGCGGCCTCCCGGAGCGCGGCCGCGGCGGGGGCGGGGCGGGGAGGGGGCGCGGCGCCCGGAGCTCCCCAGGCTCCCCCAGCCCGCCCCGCCCGCCCCGCGCTCCCGGAGGGCGCCCGCAGCCGCTCCCAAGACTGGGGGCGGGGGCGGAGCAGGGGGACAGGGCGGGGGCCCCTGGGCTGGGAGAACCCCTGTAGAGCATCACTGCTCCCTCTCACCCCCAGCACCTTAGCTCCTGCCTCGCTTCCCCTCCTCCACTCCCCCGGGCAAAACCGCGGAGAGAAGACCCGGGGGCCAGACCCCAGGAAGCGACTGGCGCCCCTTCCTCCGGCGTTGGGCTCCTGCCATACCCCCGACTCAGCTCTACCAGCCTTCCAGACTTTCTGCGCTGTTCCTTAGAGTTCTGTGGGTTTCTGAAGCCCACTCCCACCCCAGAAATCTTCCCTTGCAGCTTCTCTGCCCAGCAGAGGCCCAAATTCCGCCCCCCGCCCCACCACGACTCCTCTCCGCTTTATCCCGCCGCCCCCCCAGCACAAACTTGCCCCCCAATCCAGGGGACATGTGGTGGAGGGGGCCTGCCTCACGCCTATTTTGAAATAGCCTGGATCTCTACCCAACCCCAGAAAGTAACCGAGGTCACTCTCCTCTTTGGGGACCCCAGGCCTGCTCAGGGCCCCACCCAATCAATCTTCAAAGCAAGGAGATGTCTCACCCCACCGGCCACACCTTGTAACAGGCTCTGGGGATTGATCCTTTTTTTTTTTCAGGACAGAATAAAAATACCCGCAATTTAGGAGATTTAATAGACAGCAGGGAATCAGGTCAGGACACAGAGGTGCCTCTTCCCTCCCCTGACCTACTTCGTACGATGGCAAGGAGCTGGCGCGCTGGAGGGTGGGAGAGTGAGGGGTGAGGGGCACCCTGGCTTCTATGGGGCTGGGGACTAGGACTGGAAATCGCGGAGAGGAAGAGCGTGGACGCTGAGCGCCACTGGGGAATTCCCCAGGAAGAGGGACATGCGTCGGGACAGGAGAAGGAACCCTGCGGGCTGGAAGGGATGAGTTCCCTGACACTGAGGCCAAAGAGAGGACCTGAGAAGAAGACTCTAAGCTCTCAGAATCCCAGTTCCTCCTTCCTCAGGACCCAGGGTCCCAGGAACGACCTCCTCCAACCTTAAGCCCTCTATTCCCTTACAATGTGACAAGTCAAGAACTGTCTGTAAGTTCTTCTTGTTGTCTAATTTAAATCCCGAATTCGTCGACTCGCCAGTAGGATCAAATAGGCAGCCGCTTCCAGCTGCGGCTTCTTGTTTCCCTCTAGCGGGCACGTGAGGAGCAGCAACGCGTGTGTTTTGCGGTTTCCCTCGCTTCTCCAGATCTACCCAGGTCTGGGTCTGTCCGCGACCCCCGGCTCTGACCCGGCGGGGCCACACGCCCCTGCCTTCCGGGAAGTCAAGTGAGAGGTCCCGGGACAGAATTCCAGCTCTAGCCCCGGTGTTTTTGTATATGCCTCCGTCCAGGGTGCCCACAATCTGTCTTATAAGATTTCTTATACGGGCTTAGGCTGAAACAGCAACTTGAAAATAATTAGAAGCAAATGACCTGTAAATTTTTTTTAAATGTAAGCCTCTAGAACTGGAGCGCACATCAGAATCACCTGGAGGGCTTATTAAAACGCAGCTTTCTAGGCGCCACCTCCAAGTTTCTACTTCAGTGGTTCCGGGATGGGGCCGAGAAGCGGCACTTCTAACACGTTCCCAGGTGGTGGTGCTGGTTCCAAGACCACATTTTGAGAGCCACTGCTTAACAATTCCCTTTGCTTGCACTGTCTCACCACTCCTTGTCTGCCCAAAAGAGAGGTGGCGGAGGAAATGTCAACATAATGTGGAAGAAAAAAATTAAAAGTTTTAAAATAAATCGTAGCTCGAGACAAGGATTTCGGGACCTAAAAAAGGATAATGGCGAGGGGGCACCCGGATTTGAACCGGGGACCTCTTGATCTGCAGTCAAATGCTCTACCACTGAGCTATACCCCCTCTGCCGGCGGAGTGACTGTGGGTAGTCTCTTGGCGCTGCTGCTGCTGCGCAGGCGTCCTGAGACGCTCACGAACAGAAGTGAGGTTCTACTTTAACGAGAGTTGAAAAGATTATAAATCTGAGATTGCTCTCCTGGACGCAGGGTTTCTTTCCTGAAGCTCTGAGTTAGAGATTTCTACTGATGGTGTAAGAAAACCCAATTTGGGGATATGGGGAAGTCCCTCGAGATCCTTCGAGATCCTTCCCTTCGGGGGCGCTCCTATGGGCCGGCGTCCCCGTCTGCTCGGCTAGAGCTCTGTTACTGCTTCTCGCCACCCCTCTCTGTCCCACACGCTCCTGTGAGCTTCTCCGAGCCTTCCCGCCCCAGCTCAAGTCCCGCCCTTGGAAACAGCCTCGCTCACTGAGAACAGCCGTCGGGTCACCCGGCAGGCCAAGCTGAGGGTGCGCCCGCCTCCGCCCTACCATTACTGGGCTGGGCCGTCCGCACCGTCCAAGGGTCGACCCGGAGCTCCCGGCCCTCATCTGCACTGCGTTCCGAGCTTAGCGGCACACAGGCTGAGCACGTGCATTGGCAGGGCCCCAGACTCCGTCCTCACCCGCCTGCAAAACACGTCGGCAGGAGGATGCGCCCCCTCTCGCTTGCAACGGAACTGTAAAAGGTGACCGCGGGACTGAGATAAAATTTGTAAAGATCCGCAACGGAGAGGGGGCACCCGGATTTGAACCGGGGACCTCTTGATCTGCAGTCAAATGCTCTACCACTGAGCTATACCCCCAAGACAACAAGAGCTTTTCATTAGGATGAATTTCTGTGGAATAAGACAATGATAGTCCCTTTTCTCTATTGTACTTTTATCTGAGGACTATGCCAGGGTAACCTGGTGGAAAGAACACAGAATCTGAGTGAGGGTGGCTAGAATTCTTGAGTTCTTCCTGGTCTCTCTATATCTGTGTCCAGACTCTCGCCTAGATGTCTACTGCCTGACTTGGGAAGGAGAGAGACCCACTGGCCCCAGGGCCATCCCAGGTCTTCCAGGGTAATAGCACTGCTACCTGTATACAGATGGGCAGCCTGGGTTTCCATCCTGTCTCCACCTCTACCTAGATGGGACTCCTGGGCTTTTCCAACCCGAGGACCCGTACTCCCCTCCTCCATGAGTCAGTATCAAACTACTCCCTCCACAGGCCCAGGCAGAGCCAAGAGCTCTCTGTCCTGGCAAGCCAGGTGTCAGTCACCTGGCAGTGGACCGTAGAACCCAGGGCCAAGGAGCCAGTCCGCCAGCCAGATGGAACCTTAAGGCAGCCCGCC
The DNA here is from genome assembly GCF_037783145.1 of Equus przewalskii. Lineage (NCBI taxonomy): Eukaryota > Metazoa > Chordata > Mammalia > Perissodactyla > Equidae > Equus > Equus przewalskii. Next base: position 23,098,529 of record NC_091840.1, on the reverse strand, counting down.
CTCCATTGCCAAGGTGGATTTCCCCCTGCCTGAGAGCTTTGTACAAAAACCAAAAGCCAGTTTGAGGCACAGGCAGAAGAAGCAGGCAGAAATAAGAGATGATCAGTTTTCAATGGCATGTCTTCAATCATTCTAAAAATCCTAATACAATGTGAAAAAAAAGTCATTACAAAAAGACAGACAAGATAAGCAGACACTAGGAATCTGGGACATTTGGGAGTGGGATTCACATTGGAAGGACGTTGGGAGTGAAGCGCAAAGGATGGAGTGGCTTAAAGCTCAAAAGCTGTGGTCAGAGCCAGCATCTCAGAGGGAATGGGAAGGCCAGGGAGGAGCGGACGGCCCTGCAGTACGAAGGACTGTCCCTGCCTGGGACGTCCTGTCCTCCTCCCTCTCCCCTCCCAGCTTTTGGCTCTGCCCTCCTTCCCTTGAGCCCACCCCCTTCACCTCTCTGGAATCTCCTTTGCCCAAAGATGGCTGAGGGCCGGAAAGCTGGGATGGGGTTCTAGGAAATTAAAAGTAGTTCCAGCTCCCTGCCCACCCCCTGCCTCCATTTTTCCTACAGAGAGGAGGGCTGCGCGGGGCACGGGGAGACTCTACTTCCTAGTCTCCAAACACATCCAACAGCTTCCCTGGTGTCTGCAAGGACGTCTGCTCCCCTGGAGCGAGGGGCGGCTCTCTCTGCCGTCCTGCCTGCAGCAGTTCAGGGTGCACAGTCTGGCTCCTCGGTGGGGGTTGTGTAGACGGCAGCAGTCTCGCTGTCCGCAGCTGCCCCTGGTCCCACCAGAGAATCATAGAAAAGTAATAAATAGTCCCTTGGGTTTTCCACCCACGTACTTATTGCAAAACCCCCAAAGTTTCTGGTTTGCCTCAGGCTGGGACATCAGTTGGCAGTGGTCCGAGACTGCATCCACTGGAGCCCGGCGGGCAGCCTGCAGAGAGGGAGGAACAGGGCAAGGATTAGCATGTCCCTTGAGGATGATGGCCTTCAGGCTCTCAGCCCGTGCCCGGAGCCAACTGAGGGGATGACCGAAGTTACATCCGGTCATTCAGTCAACCAACAAACATAAACAGACTGAGGAACTACTATGCATCAGATACTGTGCCTGGACTTACTGGTGAAAAAACAGACACACTCTCTGGGGCTTACTGTCTGGCAGAGGAGATAGATGTAAAACAAATGATGAAACAAATAATTCTCTAACCATACTGTGATAACGGTTAGGAAGGAGTCGTGCACAGGCCTCTGGATGTCTGGGAGTCAGGGAGGGCTTCTCTGAGAAAGCGTCCTGGAGACCCACCTTTGCAAGGTCTCTGGGCAAGCTTCCACTGCCCCTTCCCATCACTGGGGGTAGTGTCAGGGTGACTTCAAAGGCCTAGGAAGAGGCTCCGGAAGCAAGTTCTCCCATTGGACTGTGAGCAACTCCAGAGCAAGGGTGGGATCTTGGTCATGTCTGTACCACCCAACACAGTGCATGACACATGGGAGGTACTTAGGAAATGCTGGTTGAATTGAGCCTACTGTGGGGGGGGGCGAGGGGAGTTCCTGACCCAGGGGGTGGCAAGGACACTGCCAGAAATGCGTAGTTCCTTGGGCTTATCTGCCTAAAGGCTCCCCGCCTCTTCAACCAGGCATCCAGCTCCTCAGCCTGCTGTGATTCCACTTGAGAAGGAAGAGAGAAGGGAATTCTCTGGGCCCGAGGCAAGGCCCTCTGCGTGGCGGTGACCCAGCTCCTTCACATCCTCCAGCTGTTTACTCAGCAGCTACCTTCTCAGTGGCCCCTCCCTGGACACCTTATGTAAAATTACAACATGCCCCCACCTCCATCCAGTCTCCCTTTCTTACTTGACTTTTCCACTTAGCACTCATCCCTTTTTAACTTACTATATATTTTCCTTATTTTTCTTGTTTATTGTCTGTTTCCCCTCACTGGAAAATAAGCTCCACGAGGGCAGGGATTTTTGTCTGTTTTGTTCAATGCTGTTTCTCCGGTGCCTAGAAGAGGGCCCGACACAAAGTAGGTGCACGTGCACGTTAATGTTGACTGAATGGGGTCATTTACTCTCTCCAGAAACTCTGGGAGGGCGCAGGTGTAATTACCCGCCTCTTTAGGGATAAGGAAACTCAAGGTCAGAAAGAGTCCGTGATCTCTGCCTGCAAGGCTTGTCCCCGAGCTCTTCCCATGCTGTCTCCTCTTGATTCAGGTCTCAGCTCAAAAGTCACCTCCTAGTAGAGGGTGTCCCTGACCACTAGAGCTAAGTCAGACCCATCCCTGCCGCTGTTACCCACTTTCACTCTCTTCATAGCATTTATCAGTACCTAAAATGTTTGTGTGTAGGTGGAGTGTCGCCTCTCTCCCCACTGGAACAAGCCCCTTGAGAGCAGGGACTCTGTCTTGCTCACCGCTTACCCACAGCCTCTTAACTGTGAGTAGGTGCTCCACTGGCTTGGCCCGGGAGCTAACTGTGAGCCAGATTCTGACAGGAGAGAGACAGCAGAAGGTTCTGATGGTTGGTCATCCATTGGTGGGGCCAGGTTCTGGAGGTGCAGGTGGGGCAGTCACTAACCCTTCCCCAGTGAGGGCACAGCAGCCCTGTATGTGCCACGGGTGGTCTTTGATGGCACTAAGGGTGAGGAATCGGGAGATCTCCACGGTACTCATGGAGTCCTTCATGTCTTGCTTGTTGGCAAAGATCAGGACGGAAGCGTCTCGCAGAGCCTGTGGACAGAGGAGCCCAGCCCCAGTCAGCCTGCCAGGGCCCAGCCTCCCTTCCCACTGCCTGGCTCCCCTGCTGTCCCCGTAAGAGAGGCCCATGCCCAGGTTGGGCGGGGATGGGGGCCCAGCTCCGACACTAGCAACCACATCAAATGCCACCAACAGCCTGTGGAATGCCTCCCAACCAGTCCATATAATCCTTACAACAATCTCATGAGGTAGGATTTTAATGATCCTCCCCAATTTATACTTGGGGAAACTGAGATTGAGAGAGGTGAAGTGACTTGTCTGGGGTCCCACAATGAGTGAGAGGTGGGGTCAGGACCAGAACCAGCAGCTCTGGCTTCTGTGATCAGTTATGCTGAGGACATCATTGCCCCTCACCTGGGATAAACTAGCCCCGCCCAAGCTCCTGGGATAGAGGTTCGCAGAGACTGGGGCATGAGGAATGAAGCTCAGAGAAGCTCAGGGGTAGGCTGAGGTCACACAGCTGGGACACTGGGCCCTCTCCCATCTGCACAGGGCTTACCTCATGGGCCAGCATCTTATACAGCTCCTCCCGAGTGGTCAGCAGGCGATCCCGGTCCGTGCTGTCAATCACAAGGATGATGAACTGGCCAGCAGAGGGGAACCATGAGTGGTGGGCTTTCTCTTTGGTGAATGTGTCTCCTGCCCACTGTGCTCCCCCACTGGCCTCTGCCTGCCCTGATGCCAACCCCACAGAAAACAAACTGTCTAGTCTCAAGATCTCAGTGTCGTAGTCCCATTTTAATTCCCTTTTCCATGCAAACATGGGGAGCACACAGCACAACCTCTGATGTGTGCCAGAGGCTACGCGAAGCACTGGGCATTCATGACTCCGTTTTGGCCTCGCCGCAACACTGTGGCACTGGAACTGTTGTGATCCCCGTTTACCAATGAGGAGACTGAGGTCCAGTGAGGTGACGTATCTTGCCCTCGGCCACACAGCTGGTGAACGGCAGTGCCAGAATTTGAACTCAGCTCCATCTCGACTCCAGAGTTAAACCACTGAATTCTCCCACTGCCGCAGTGAGAAAGTAAGGCCCCTGGAGAAAAGGGCTTACCCCATTCAGTGCATCAAACAGAAAGCTGCCAGCAAGCAGACAGAGCTGCCAGGAAGTATTAAAAAATTTTAACAGGCACTGTGCTGCATTAAGTATTTGACACATATGCATTAGCTATTGTTTCATTATTTAATTTTCACAACTCAGGGAGGTCATTATTATGATCTCCATCTCACAAGCGGGGGAACCAAAGCTCAGAGAGGTTCAGGGTCTGGCTAAAATCACACAGCCCCTCTAGTCCCAGTGCCCTCCTCACCTCAGTGTTGGAGTAGTACATGTTCCAGGTGGAGCGCAGAGCCTCCTGTCCCCCTATGTCCCACATGAGGAAGTGGGTATTTTGCAGAACAATCTCCTCCACATTGCTGCCGATGGTGGGACACGTATGGACCACCTCATTCATCAGGCTAGGGAGGTAGGAGCAGGTACCAAGAGCTCAGGCCGGTCCACTCCCAGCTCTGGCCCTCCACCCCTCTGCTCACAAGTCAGGCTGAATCTAACCCAGAACAACTCAGCCCAGGTTGACCTGACCTCTCCTGGCCCCGGGGGAATGCAGGCAGGAGTGAGACCAAGTCCTGCCTGGGCTTGGACCCCAGACAGGGGAGACTCATCACAGCCGTCTCCCCAAACTTTAATATCACCTGCACGTTCAATCACCTGAGAGTCTTGTTAAAATACGGATTCTGATTCGGCGGGTGTGGGCCGGGGCCCAGCGTTCTGCATTTCTAACAAGCTTCCAGGTGATGCCAATGCTACTGGTCTGCGGACCACACTTTGAGCAGCAAGGGAATGGAAAAAGAGACAGACAGAAGTGAGGGCCAACAGAGAGGTGCTGTGTTTAAAGTGACATAGAAAACACACGTTTTTATGTGTAAGGAATGCTTCTGGAAGGTCTGTGAAGTCAACCTGGGAGTTGGGAGCCAGAGGGAAACTTGCTGTTCACTATATGCTCTTGTACTGTTTGGATTTTGCTTTTCTTCTAATTTTTAAAAAACCATTTACATACATCACTTTTTCAGGGGAAAATTTGTCCTAAGTAAAGACTTTGGAGGCTCCAAAACGGGAGAGAGGCCATCCAGAGAGTGAATATCGGGAAACGCTCCGATGGATACTTGTCAGCACGAGCGCCAGACTCTGCTAGACCAGAAGCTCCGGAGCTCAGCCGGACCCAAGCTGACCCTCCCCTTTGGGTCCGCAGAAGGGGGAGACAGTTAAGAGGCAAAGGTGGGGTGCAGGAGTTAAAAAGGAAGAAGCTGCCGCCAGGGGGGTCGAAAAGCAAGGAGGCAGGAAGAAGAGGCAGGTTGCGACAGCGTCAAGGCCTCAACCGGGTTTGGCAGGGGGCCGGGGGTAAATGGCGGGGAGCAGTGGGGTTGCCCATACTGTGCAGGATTCGAATGCCAGGCCGAGGAGCCACTGAACTGAGGGGTTACTACACAAGGAAGATCATACCAGCCTTCCCCCCATCACTCCTCCTGGCTACAGCTGAACGCGGGTACCCAGCGAAGCGTTCAGGTGGTTGGTCCAAATGCCTATCAGTCTGGTGGGAAGGCCCAGGCCCCTCCTCTCCCCACCAGAGTCACTCACAACTGGTAGAGAATGGTGGTCTTTCCTGCGTTGTCCAGTCCCACGATGATAACCTTGTGCTCTGAAGGCATCCGAGGGAAGGGCAGGGTCAGGGCCAAACCCGATGACCAAGGGACTGTGTGCCCCACCAGGCCTCCCAGGAAGGAGACAGGTGTCCCCACCTGGGAGTCCTCTGCTCTCCTGACCACTTCTGCGCCCCCTCCCGCCTCCTCCATCTAAAACCAACAAGACAGACTTCTTTCCCATCGGGCCCCGGACATTTGCGCCACTCCCGGATAGTGGAAGTGAGAGCTGAGCCCCACTTCCCTCGCTCCACATTTCCAGAAAAGTGATAGTTCATAAGATCCGGGGCGCTCTGGGCTTGCCAAGAGAAGGGGTCTGGGGAGAGAGCCGAGCGCGAAGTCACAATCGCAGGAAACCGGCGGCAGCTTTTAGCCAGGAGGAAGGAGGCTCGCCCAGCCTTGCGCCCCGGGGAGCACCGAAGCCACGGGGCCCTCGAAGAGCGGAGGGAGCAGGGGAGGGTGCGGAGCAGGCGAGGAGCGCCCACGCAGGACCCTCCGAGTCCGAGGTCCTCCAGCGTATCCACCCCGACAACCCCAGATCGGGGAGCTCCAGGTGAGAGCTGGAGTAAAGCAGTCGCTTGAATGCCCCCTGCGCCTCTTACCCTGTTTCCCAAAGATGCCCATCAACTTGGCGATCAGTTGTCCCATGGCTCATCCCGGGCCAGGCAAAGGCAGGACTTGGCGGTCTTTTGGGGTCCGGGTCCAACCCGGGTGCTTGGAGCCCCGCCCTCCGGGGAGGGCCGGGCAATTGTCAATGAGGTCACGGAAGCCCCACGAATCACCTGCTGGGCCTGGGAATCCCCTGGGACGCTGGCCCCTCCCGGGCACTATGGATGTCACCGTGATAACCAACTACCTGTCCAGAGCCCTGGAGATCAAGGAAACTGGAGTCCAGACTCCACATCCTCCCCCTCCCCCTGAGTAAACCCCAGAATTCTCTGGTCGACTGCTTCCCTAGTGCAAATCAAAGAGACTCAGCACAGAGCCCACAACGGGATCCCAGCTCTCCCTTCTCCAAGCCCCCAGCCGTGTCTGGGGGCACTAGACTGAAGAAAAACCCTAGGCCACCCGCCTTCCGCATCTACCAGCTGTGTGGGGCAGACAGGGCTCACCGATCCTCTCTGAGCTGGGAGAATATGCCAACCCTCAAGAGATCATTAGTTATTTCACTAGTGGGTCCTGAAGGCCCACTCAAAGGGAGCTCTCTTGGGGAAGGGCAGGGTCTCCCCTCCTTGTGCGGGTCCCTTGGTGATAGGCGTCTTCTAGGAACAAATCAGGGCTGCTTCTACGATTCACTGACAAACCGACTGCTTGTGCACAGCTCCTTGACCCCGGAGGGTGGACATCTGAAGACGGGGATGGAGCAAGAGGAGAGACTCTCAGTCAGAGACCCTACAGTGGGGTCCCAGATACTAGGACCCAGCAGAGGAGAACCTGGGCCAAGAGAGAGCCAAACTGGAGGAGGGAGAGGAAGGGGGAGCCTCTTGTTGTTTGTGAATTTCCTTCTTTGCTTAAACTGGGAAAAACCAGAAAACAAAAAGAGAAGTGGGGAAGGCAAACCATCTTCAGGCTGAGGGGGTGGTTAGAAGGAGAGGCCACTCATCACATGGGAGAACCAGCTCTTTCTACCCCACTGCCACTGCCCTCCCACAGCCCATTAGTGCTCCCCTCTCCAAGGGAACAACTCTTTCACTGGTCTCCCTGCCTCTGCCTCCCCCTTACCCAGGGAATCCCCCTCACAGCCCTGTTAACCTTCCTAAAGCACAGCTCAGAGTCTGTTACTCCACAGCTCATAAACCTTCAATGGTTCCCTATTGCCCACTGGATTGAGATCAGTCTCCTTACCTTACAGTCAAGAGCCTCCAGCAGCAGCCCCACCAGCCTTTGCAGGCTCTCTTCCATGTTCCACACCCACTGGTCCTTGCCCACACATGCCCAGCTCTTTCCAACTGTACTTTTGCTTCTGCATTTCCTCTGCCTGAATACCTTTCACCTTCTCAGAAAGGAGGATTCCTGAGACCCTTTAGCCACCTACTTCCCAAGCTCTGGCCTGGTTCTCCAGCCAAATGGGTTTCTCTCAACACTGAGGTTGTAGACTGCCATGTCTGTTTCTTTCAATCAACTGTGAGTCCTAGAGGTGGGGGTTCCTGTCTTGTTCACCTGTGTACTCCCTCCACGCCCCGCCTGGTCCAGTGCCCGGCACACGGGAGGAACATGTTACTACGGGACTGAAGTACAGTGAGTTAAGCTACAGCCTGAGAAATGGTGTTTGGAGTATTAAAAAAAAAAAAAAAAAAAGGAGTATGAACACCAGTTGAAGAGGATTGAGGAAGGCTGGGAAGTTTGTGGAGAGAAGAGGGAAATTCTGTGTTCACTGAATACAGAATTTCCATCCCACCTAGCTTGGTATCCAGAGTTAGGAGAATTGACTATCAGAGCCCGTCTGGGTGATTCCATTTCAGCCCTAGGGGAGAAGGAGCTGGGGCTGTGGCTGGGTGGGGTAGGGTGGGGGCGCAGAGGGTGCTGGGGGAAACGGCAATGTTTTAAGCATTTTTACCATCTGTTTCCTGGAGGCAAAGGAACCTCTTAGTGCACCCTGCCCTCCCTCCCCCAAATGCAGAATTGAAAGTGACATTCTGCCAGCTTTTGAGCACAGTCAGTAAACAGACAAGAGCCGTCTCTGCTGTGAGGCCTAGAGCTGGGATCTTAAAGGGCATTCATTCATTTATTCATTCATTTGACAAATATGAGTCAGGAGTTAGGAAACATGCCAAGGAGACGAAACAGACCCAGTCCGGGTCTTATGGAGCTTACTGTCTAGAGGAGGAGACAAATACACACCAAAAACAAAAAAAACAAACAAAAAAAACAACCCTGAGACACAGTAGGTGGGAAGGCCTGATTTAAAAGGGAGACAAGGCACACTTCCCTGAGGATGTGATTACTGGGGCTAAGACATGAATTTTCTCTAGGTACGGGACTGGAACACCCCCTTGCTCCCAGGCTATTGTGGCCCCAGCTCAGTTCACTTGATTTTCGAAAGGTGGAAAGTTTCAGCCACTCCTGGGACTGAGGCCTCTCTGACCTCCTCACTCTGGGGCAGAACCTATACAAAGACAGAAGCAGCTAGTCAGGGAATGAGAGGAGGGTACCAGGCCGGAGGGGTCCCCGGCGCCTCAGTTCTTGAGTCCCTGAGGCGGCCGTGGTAGTAGCACCAGCCTCTCTCAGCCTAGTCCCAGCCGACTTCAGGATTGTTGAAATTCTCACACGTTGACAACCACCAGTGTGCTGAGTGCGCATTGGTGGAGGGCTTGTGGTTACCAAGAAATAAAAATATCTCTCTCCTCCAAGCCACCTAGAAATGCCCCTGCCTGCAAGTTCTGGGCAAATGCAATTTCAGGCAGAAGGCACATGGAGAGGAGACAGAAAAATATTCAGACACCGGCTTCCCCCTCCCCAATGCCCCTCCCCTTGCAAAAGCTGGGGCATCCTGGGGTAGGGGAATTAGCATCTTGGGGGTCACAGACACCACAGAACTTGAAATCCAAAGATCTGAGTACAAGCCTTGCTTCACGGCTGTGTAACTATGGACATGTTGCTTAATCTCACTGAGCTTTTTCTGTAAACTGAAGTTAATAATCCCTGCCCTTGATTCAAAATATCAGGCTCCACCCTAGAGGGAGCTCTCCATGGAGTGCCAGAACAAGCACCCAGCTGTCTTCTGCTCTTCTCCTCTTGGCTGTCCCCCAAAGGCACCTTAAACCCACCTTGTCCAAAGCTAGATGTTGTTTCTATTTCTAACCTGGTTTTTTTACCTGCTTCCTCCATGTCTGAGAAGACTACCACCCACAGTCTCCCCAGACACCTCCCTCTCGCTCACTGGCCACCTCCAACCACTCTCCAAGAGCTCTCGATGCTGCTAGCTGTCACTGGCACCCATTGCCTGCTTTCTCGTTCTACTGCTGTGGCCTCACGCAAACCCTCCTCATTTCTCACCTGGGGTCCTGCAACTGTTTCCAGGCTAGGTCCTCCAGTCTATGCTCCAAAGCACAGCCAAGGCCATCTTGCCAATGCTGCTTACAATCCTTCCGTTTCTGCACACCAACTTCAGGACAAAGCCCAAGCTCCTTAATGTGACTCAGGGCCCACTGTGACGTGCTCCTGCTGACCCCTCTCTGACCACCACCTTGAGAGCACACTTTGCGAGTGAACTGCCAAGAACAGGTCATGCATGTCCCCCGCTTCCCCTGCCTTGAACACTTCCCCCACTTCTCTGGCCAGGTTAACTCCTTAACCAACCTTCTAGATTCTGCTCAAGCCTCCCCTCCCCCAGGAAGCCTCCCCTGAGCTCCCCAGGTTAGGGAGTGACTCCTCTTCCAGGTTCCCCCAGTGCCCAGTGCTCCCCACATCAGAGAGCTCATTGTGGTGTCCTGAATTGTCTGTGGTTCCCATTTAGACTTGTGCTTGGTACATAGTAGGTGCTCAATAAATGTATGTCCAATGACTAAACATGGGAATAAAGGATTGAGTCCATTGAAAGGCAGTGGCAAGAGCAGCACACTGTGGGGCAGAGACTGGGCTCCAGGCCCAGCAGAGCTAGCTTTGCCATCAACTCTCTGGGGACCTTAGGCCAGCCACTTGACCTGTGGGCCTGCCCAGTTCCTCTTTCTTTGGGTCTGCTAACCCCTCATCCAGAGAGACCCGGATGTCTGTTGCCCTCTACACAAACACACTTTAGGCAGGAGCATTCAGGTGAAGGACCCAGGAGCTCTAGTCCTCCCAGTCCACCACCCCAGAAAGAACCAGAAGTGTAGAAACCGTTTGTGGGTGCTATGTGAGGCAGGATACAGGTGATGGCAGCTAACAACCGTCAGAAGTCTACATCCTGCCAGCTGGTGATAGCAGGAACTGGCAGTCACCTGCTGACTTTCTTCCTTTCTTGATCTCTCAGGCTGGGACTGGGGGAGTCGCCAATACTCAGCTCCTCCCCCAAAGCTCGCTGACAGGGGCTGGGGGGGTGGTAATCGTGGGGTATCAGAGCAGGAGGGAGCCGGAAGCTCGGCTCCTCCCCCTCCTGAGGTGTTGGGGAGCAGCGGAAGCCACAGGAGCAGAAAAACAAGCACAAGCCTTTAGGCCATTGTGCCAGCGGGTCTGGATCTCACCCACTGAATGACACCCGCAATACCTGATGTCCCACCTCAGCTTCCCGTTTTCCCTGGCTCTACTTACGAGATGGGATAGGCATGGGTGGGGCTTGGGGCTGAGTGGGGAGCCGAGACCGGCCACCCAGCTCCTGTCAGGCTTGAACATGATGCATCAGAGAGCCGCAAAACAAAGCCCCATCTCTGCTGTTGAGTAAACAACTTGGGGCACAGCTTATTCCTGCACCCACCCCTTCACTCCCCCCGCACGTCAGGATAGGCTGGCAACCGTGTGTGGGAACAAAGAAGCAGGCTCAGGAGGCGGCCACAAAGGACAGGAGGCGGTTTTATATGTGGCAAAATACTTCTCCTAGGGTAGTACAGACAGACAGACAGATGGGGGCACAGGACACCAGACAGGGAGGGGAAAGGTTGGGCAGTAGTGTCTTCTAACCAGTAAGTGGAAGCTGCACCCCACCCCCAACGTGGGGAAGGTGGGACAACATTGGCACAGGAGGTGGCGAGACAGGCATGAGGTGCCCATCCCTGAGGTGGGCAGCTGGGCAGGGCCCAGTCCTCGTTGGCACAATCGGCTCTCTCTGGCCCAGCTGGGATGCTGGGGAGGGGCAGAGCTGCTGGGCTAGGGGATGCTAGGCAGAGGGACACTCTAGGGCAGAGGGGGTACCACGGCCTCTCCTGGGGGGAGTGGACATGGGCAAAGGACAGGATCACAAGAGGCAAATACAGAGCAGTAGCAGCAGCAGCAGCAGCCAAGCCCCCCAGGGGAGATCCAAGGCAACCTCTGGGGTGATCACCTCTTGGGCACCAACCCAGAGGGCCTCTCCCCTGGGGCCTCAGAGTGAGAGTGAAAGTGAAGGAGCAGTTTTTTGGTTTCAAGATGAGGCGGACCAGAGTGGTCTATGGGTTCCACACTGAGGTGACACAAGCATGGGGGGCTCAGACGCAGCGGGGCCCCCTCTTCTGATGGCAGCAGGCAAGGGATGTTGTAGGCAAAGCTCATTCCTAGGGTTGGCAAGGGCCAAGGATGGAAGAGGTGGGGTGGGTAGCAGTGTCACGGGTTGCAACCCACTCCTCAGGGTTCTAGGTCCTGGGCACGCAGAGGGCACTACTGCTGATGCCTGCCAGCTTCCACCCAGAGACCCCTCCCCCCCAAGACAAGCTCCCCATGGGGCTTCCGCTGTAGCCTTCACCTATCTATCAGACAATGCTGCCAGGAAGCTGGGTGGAGGGAGAACATGGTGAGGGATCCTGGATTTGGGGTTTGGGAAAGAGAGCCTTCATGGGAGAGAGTCTGTGCTCTCCCTCTCCAGGAGAAGCTCCCTACCCTTCCCAAATACTCCAGCTTTGGAAAAGAAAGGGCCACCCCATTTAGGACCCTCATTTAGAGGCCCAAGTACAAAGAGTTAAGGAAGTGCACCTTTTCTCTGGGAGAGTGAGGGGAGAGAGCCCCCTGAGGTGGGGAAAAAGGGGCACTGCAGAAAGGTGGGCAACCCCCCCCCCCCCCCACAGCAGGTAGGTAAAAACCTACAGCTGGGGCTTAAGGGACTCCCAGGAGCTGGGATGCTACCACCACAGAAATCCCAAACATCGAGCAAAGGCATCTGAAAGGAGGGAGACAGCGCCCCCTGGAGGCAAGATACGTCCCCTGTGGTGAGCCCCTCTGTCCCTCCCCTCCCCCGGGCTCAGAGCCTTTCCTCCCACTGCATGTCCTCTGCCTCTCAGCGGATGTAGACACCCCGCCCCCAGCCCTCCAGCTCATTCTTGTTGCGCCCCAGAACTGGACCCCCGCCCTCCGCGCAGTAGCGGGCCTTATTCCGGCCGCGGTTCCGGTTGTCGGTCAGCTCCTCTTCATAGTCATCATCTTCATCCTCCCAGGATCCCTGACGGGCTGGTGGGGTGCTGCCCCCTGCAGGGTCTCCAAGCCCCGGCCCCTCTGAGGGGTCAGTCTCCATGTCCACACATGAGTCTCCCAGCTCCGTGTAGGCAGAGTTTCGGTTGCCAGGAGTGTCAGCATCAAACGTGTCTTGGCGGGAAAGTGCCCGCAGGGTGCCTGCCCGGCCTGGTGGGTGGCTGCTGGGGTAAAGGCCTGGGGGGTGGCCCGGCTCCCCTGGGGACTCGTGCACGCTGGGGTGCTCCCCGGTGGCCCGTTCCAGCGACTGGTCCCCGGAAGCAAGGTAGGGTCCCTGGTTAGCAGACAGACGGCACACACCATGCAGATCAGGCAGAGGTGAGAGAAACACAATAAAGCAAGGCAGGTTAGTGACAGCACCAAGACACCCAGCCTGGCTGAAGGAGGAGGGTGCTGCTCTAGGGGATGGGCAGCCAGGCAAAGGGCTCTAGAGCCCTGCCCAGGACAGACCTCAGGGCATTTGTTCCTCTATTGGCACAGGGGGCGCTCAGCCTTCATAAGGCGCAAGGAGGCATGAACTCTCCTGGTAACCATGGTAGAGAGCCCATGAACAGTTAGTCATGGCTTCCTCAACGCAGGTCATCAATGCATCATTAACAGCTCATTAGTATGGCCACTTGTTAGTGGTTGATTGGGTTAGTCATTGCCCCGGTTTTCCAAATATATCAAGAGGGGATTTCAGCTCAAGCTCACTAACCCAGCTCCTTCAGCTCAAGGCAGACCTTAATCACAGGCTTCTAGAACCCTACACTTCTCCCCCACTTCCTAGTCAAATGACAGAATCTCCAAGGTTGATGGGCTTCCTCCCCTGCCCCAAAAAAGACTCAAAGCTGCAGGCCGGGGAAGGCTGGTGGGTCTCTATCCCCTATTGGAGATGATGTCCTCATCACCAAATGTCACATGAAGGTGACACGATGGCCACTGCTACCATAGAGGCTGCTGGGTGGGGTGCAAAGAGGCCTGGGTTCCAGTCCCATCCCCCGCCACGTCAAGCTGTGTGACCCTGAGCAGATGATGCCCTTCTCTGTGACTCAGTTTCCCTATGGTGGTGTGATGGGGATTATACTAGAACAGCAGTCTCCAAACTCCCGTGGAGATCTGGGGTGGAGTGGGGAGGGCAAAGAAGTGCTTCAGGGGTCCCCATGGAGGTGAAGCAGAGGCAAAGGGGAGGCCACGTCACTGGCTCCCTCTGAGCATAGCAAGGATGCTTATCTACATACTGAGCATCCACCTAAGATTCAGTGGACAGATGGGCTCTGTTGCTGAAAACAAATTTGAAAAGCAATGGTCTAGAATGATTTAATGGGTTTCTTCTGGCTCTAATCTAGAACCAAATACTTAATGATGTGATCTCAGAGATGGGCTGTGGCTCTTATGGGTGGCGGATGAGGCAGGGTGGGGCACCCATCAGAGGGCCTTTCCTAGAATCTGTTTAACTGGGAGAAGGATGGAAGGTGCAGCATCAACTCACAGATGCTTCCTCCAGGGTCCCTTCTGAGCGGCTGCCTGGGATTAGGGCTCTGGGGGAGGAGGCAATCTCTCTGGGTTTAATGGCTCTGCTCTGTGGGATTTCCTGGGTCTGAGAGCCCCTCCTCTGTTGGGTCTAAAGTGGGTATGGAGTCCAGCAAATGAATATATTGGGTCTTCCTCATGTTTCCTTCTTAGTCACTTGTCTTATAAGGTCTCCAATCAGGCCTCATATCCAAAAGCCCTCGGGGCAGCAGATGTAGCCATATGGGACCAGGTCCAGGGAGGCACCACCAGCCAGCTCCAATCCCATAAAAACCACAGACACCAGAAGCTGCCACTCACCACATTTTTTACAAAATAAAGCTCTTCCTTCCTTCCCCAGGTTCCCTGAGCTCCAGTTCAAGCCCCGGGCAGGAGGGGAGATGGGCGGGGGCACCTACATGGTGTGCTCCTGATGCTGGGGCACTGCCCCGGGCTGCTGCGAGGCCTCCAGCCCGCCCCAGAAGCTGAGATTTCTCCTGAGTGAAGTGAGCACCTGTACCTGGAGGTTGGAGACAGGGGCGGGGCTGGCAGCCAGGGCTGCCGTAGCCATGGTGCGGTTCAGCAGCGGATTGGGCGGGGTGCTGCTGGGCGGGTGTGTGGCCTTCCAATAGGCTTCCAAGTATTCGGCCAAGTGCTCGCAGGCATCCTCCAATTGGTTCTCGTCCAGGATGATATCAAACATTTCCTGTGGAGGCGGGGTTAGGGGCGGGGCTGGGATGAGCCGGGCGTGACCAAGGGGGTGAGGGTGCGGCCTGGGTGCAGTGGGCGGAGTCACAGGGTTGAAGGACAAAATTAAAAAGAGACCTCTGGATGTCCAGAAAGAGAAGGAGGGCTCTCAGATATATACATGGGCAAAACTATAAGAGGTCTTGGCACCCAGATAGTCCAACTCCCTCACTCTAGATATAAGGTTAGGGACGGGCTGGACTCTCCACAGAGAAGTGGTGCCGCTGGGGCTTGAACCCAGTCTCTGACTGCCCAATGCAGCACTCTTTCCCCAGAGACCACTATGCGCCTGTGAACTAGGCCCAAGTGTTCCTGGTCACACCCTCTCCCACGCAGGCCAGAGGAAACCAGGAGAACCCAGATGTGCCCCTTCCCTTCCCCTGGGTCTGAGCACTCACGGGGGGACACTGCGCCAGCTTCTCCGAGGCTGCTATTTGGACATTGAGGTGTTTGGACTGAGACTTCCCTCGAGACTTGATGAGCCTCTGAAGTACCTGGTTTGGGGGGAGAAGAGGAGCTAGTGGAACCCCGTAATGCAACAAGTCAGAGAGGCAGGTCCTGGCTGGAATCAGCATGGAGAGTCCACGTCAGGGCCAGGGGATGCTCAGTGACTCGCAACCCCGGCCACCTCTTCAGAATTGACCTCACCAGCCCTTGTCCGTTCTAATCTATGATGCTCAGGCTCTCTCCTGGCTCCCATGCCGGCCTCTCCTGGGAAGCTCTGCTGGCAGCAGCTGTACGAAGGGCAGTGATTTTCCTTCTCAACTCCTCTAACGTTCTTTACAGGCCTCATTCTCCAGGCCAACTTCCCTCCACCTTAACAGCAACCATCCTTGGGACACTTGCTATGTACCAGCACTATTCTGTGCTTTTTACATGATCAATTCATTTAGTCCTGACAATAATCCCACTAGGCAGCCACTATTATAATTCTCACCTCAATCATAATAATGATAATAATAGCTAAACATAAAGCCACAACCTTAACTAAATAATCAAAGTTAACATCACCGATGATGCAACAAACCGACATCATGTGCCTCCTGATACAGGCCTTAGGACACATGGCTTTGGTGGTATCCTGCCAAAAATGCAAAACCTAAATCCAGTTGTGAGGAAACACCAGACAAACCCAAACTGAGGAACGGTCTACAGAATAAGTGATCTGTACTCTTCAAAAATGTCAGTGACATGAAAATCCCAGAAAGGCTGAGGAATGGTTGCAGTTTAAAGGATCCAAAGAAATATAACAACTAAATGCAACACATGACCCTCGATTGGTGCCTGGGTTCAGGGGAAATTGCCATAAAGGGCATCATTGGGACAACTGGTGAACACTGAAGAGGGACGGTATTTTAGATGACATTTCTTGAATTTGACAATTATACTGTGGTGATCTAAGTTAATGTCCTGGTTCTTAAGAAATACGTATTGAAGCATTTTGGGATAAAGGCATACAACATCTACAACTTACTCTCAAATGGCTCAGGAAAAAAATACAGATATATACACACATATGCATATGCACATAACACATACATACACAAAGATAGAGGATGAAGTAAATGTGGCAACATGTACAAAATTAGTGAATCCAAAAAACAATTGAATTGTATACTTTAAATGGCTGAATTGAGTGAAATGTGAGTAACTACATCTTAAGCTGTTTAAAAAATTAGTGAATTTGTTCAAAGAATGAGAGTTCTTTGTACTACTCTTGTAACTCTTCTGTAAACTTGAAATTATTTCAAAATAAAAATCTTAAAAAAACAAAAAAGAATAGATACAGTGCTTCGTAGGTACCCGGCACTTTGCATGGTTAATCCATTTATTTAATCTTCACAACCACCATTTGAGGATCCCTGTTTGCAGACAGGAATCTGAGGCCTAAAGAACTTAGGTGACTTGCCAAAGGAGCAGGGGCTGGTCAGAGGCAGCGCTGGGAGGTGAACCCAGACAGTCTGCCTCTCAAGAGTCCTCACCCCTCACCTCAGGCAGTGCTCTTCCACGGGGAAATGGAAGTATCTATTACTTTCTAGTTCACAAAATGTTTCTGCATCCATTATCTCATTTGATCCTTGCAACCACCCCAGGAAGCACTTAAATCCTATCATCCTCTTTATGCTCTTTAGAAACTTGGGACTCAGAAAGGTTAAGTAACTGGCCCAGGGTGCTCAGCTCATAGGGTGTTATCATGAGATGATAACAGTTACCTCCCCTGGTTGCCATCATGAATCAGACAGAACACCGGGCTCTTTACATCATTACCTCCAATCCTATCCTCTCAATAATAACACAAGAGAGGGATTATGACCCCCATTTTATAGGTGGATAAATTGAGGCTCAGAGGATAAATAATCCCCCCGAGGTCCCAAGTTCAACAAAAGACAACCACCAAAAAAACACCAACAACAGAATTTAATTAATTAATAAGCCACCCAGAGCTAGGATTTGAAGGCCATGCTGTCTCCTAACTTCAAATCGGTCACCTAAACTCCACCTCCATGATTCTCAAGCCCCCGCTAACGGCTAGGAGGGAAAACTAATGGACCTGCAATGTGACCAAGAAGCCAATCAGCCTTCCTACCGATTCCATCTTCATCAAGACAGTGCCGCACAAAGGGCTGAACTCAAAAAACAGGAAAGACCTCCTGACTGTCAAGCAGCTGGTGACACTGGGACAAAAAGCACAGAATTCCTTCAGTTTTTTTCGACCGAGGATGGGAAGTCAACCAGAGTGGAGACAGGGGCCTGGCCTGCATGACCCTAATAATAATATTTATAATAGCTAAAAGACGATGAGGTACATTATGCCAGACCTTAATGCTAAGTGTTAAGTATTCACATTAGGTTGAATCTTCACAATATCCCATGATGTTCATCGGGGAGATTAAGTCACACCATTAGTGAGCAGTAGCTGGGATCTGAACACAGGCGGCACTCCTGTCCCCACTGCACCCACCTTGGGAGAGGTGATCTTGATGTAAACAATGATGGGGGCCAGTGAGGTCTTGGAGAGCTGGGCTGGGTGGTTGATGGTGTCGGCGTCCAGAGCGACCAACTGAAGGGTCCGGGCCAGCTCGAAGATTCGCTCGATCTCGCTCTGAACCTCAGCTGGGGGACATGGAGTCATGGGGAAGGAGGAATGGAAGGGGCTCCCCCAGGAGGCAGTGGTGGATAGAACACTTCTAGAGATTGCCCCTCCTCTCCTTCCCCTCCCACACCTGGCCTGGGGCAGGGGTTGTGGGGCCCAGGGGCGGGGGAAGTTGTTGAAGGGGAGGCTCACCCAGGCTGGAGCGTGTGTTGGAGCGCTCAATGATAATATGTTTGCTGGGGTTGTTGAGGACTGAGCGCTTAGCCAGGGAAATGTCTGCTGTCACACGAGTGATGGAGATCCTGGGGGATGGGGTAAGGGGAGTCTGGGGTCAGGGTGGACTAGAATGCCCTGCCCACTTCCCAGACTCCAGGCCTGCCTCTTATCCCTCAGTCCAAGAGTCCCAGGATTGTCATTCAGGCCATCCCGCCCATCCCCAGCAGCAGAGGACCACTGTGGAAGTGGGGAGCCAGCTCCCAGGGTCTTACCTGCCATCAAACCGATGTTTCAAGAAGTCAAATAAAGCTTTCTGCATCATGTCTGTAACCTGAGGTTGGGGGTTGAGGGAGGAGAAGTCAGGCATTTAAAGCCACTCAGGAAGGGTGGGCTGCTGGGTATTTGTACCCTCACATTCCATTTTCCTCCTAAGTTCCTGAGATGACTGGGCCCCTATGCGGGGGAGGGAGGGTTCCTTCTGAGTCTGGGGGACTCCAATAGGGTCTCTGGTTCCAAAGGGCCGTCTAGGTGGTATCTCTGGGAGGACTTTTCTGGGGGTGGGGGGTTGGGGAAAATAGATCCTTCTGAGTGAGTCTCCCTCTGGGTTGGGCCCCTCTGGGGGGTTTCTCTGAAGGTCTGTAGCCCTCTGGGGAGGACACCCTGGGAAGGCCCTGCCGGGGGATCTCTGGGGTCTGAAGACCTTTCTATGGAGTCTCTCTGGAGGTCTGGGCCCCTCAGGGTCCACTCCCCTCTAGGGGCTCCTACCTCATAGCCCTTGAGCGACGGTCCCACCAGGATGATGGGCCTCATGGAAGGTACCACGTCATAGGGGGGCACATGCTCTGTCTGGGGGGAAGCAGGCAGGGGAAACCCCAGAGTGGAGATGGCATTAGCCCCTCTCCCCCAGCCTCCAGGATCCCTCATGCATCCTTTCCTCCCCCTGGTCCCAGAGCCCAGATATGGGGATCAGAGTGGCGGTGGGAAGGGATGGCCAGGGAGAACCAGGAAGGGTGGGGGAAATGGGGGTGGGCAGATAAGGGAATGGGTGTTAGCAGGTCCCCCTAGCTCATCCCAGGGGGTGGGGAGGGAGACACAGAAAGCTGTGATACTCACCGACTTCTGCTTCTGTTTGGCTGGGTCCAGAGATTGCCAAGTGGGGGGAGGGGGAAGAGAGAGGGGAGGGCACCCAGGCAGGGGCAGAGGGCAAGGAAGGAACCAGGACAAGAGAGGGAGGGAGAGCGGGCAGACGAGGAGAGATAACAGGGCATGCGTGTTAGTGACAGACAGAGCCAGAGAGAAGGGACGGGACCCCATGCCAAGAGGGAGCCAGAGATAGCCCTGGATCAGGGCTGGGAACAGGACTGACGGCCAGTTCAGTGGACTCGGGAATATTCAGACTACCCTGCCCCCTTTCTGGGTTTTGGAAAAGAGCTGGAAAGGGTGACAGCCCCTAATTTGGTGCCCATCTCCTAACCCCAGTGCAGGCCAACCTGCCCATTTTAAGGGTTCCCTTAACTGTCCTGCTCTGCAGCCAGTAGACTCCCATGTGCCTACCCTAGCCCCATGGAGTCCAAAAAGGACAAACAAGGGCCACCATTCCACTCTCCCCTTCACATGTGAGGGTTGGGGGCAAACATGGACTGTCCCACCGGTAGTGAGGGAAAAGGTCAGTTTCATTACCACCTGACCCTGCTTCTGGGCCGGGGGCAGCCTTCCAAGGGAAGGGGCACCTCGATTGCAAGAACCATCGCTTCCTGGGGCTGGGTGAGACTGTATGCGGAGATGGTGCATTCTACCCCCTCCCTCTTCCTTGGCAGGAAGCCCTGATCCCACAGAATCAGGCTGGTACATCTGAGTCTATTCCAGGCCCCCTCCCCCTGCCAAAGAGCTGGGCCTTGACCCCTCCCCTCTTGCAAGAACCCAGTAAGAATTACCTTCTTGAAGAAGGGGATGCGTTTGCCGTGGGGTGGCGAGGTGGTGACACTGCTAACACTAGTCTTGGCAGAGCCACTCTGCTCACCAAGCTCTGCCTCCTCATCCTCTAACTCTAGGGGGTCTAGTTCAAATGCTAAGTTAGTCATTTCATTACCTGGACCGGAGAGTCAGGAGAGAGGGAGGAGGGAGGCGAGGTGGGGAGGAGTGAGATGGACATGGAGACACAAGTACAGAACGCAGGGATGGGATGGGGAAAAAAGAAAGAAGAAGAGGTGAATGGAACAGGGCTGGGAGAAATGAATGGGGGCGGGGGGTAGGGGAGTCAGGCAGAGAGATGGAGCTACCAAAGAAATGGGAGAGGAGAGACATGAGAGGATGGGCGCTGACAGGCCCAGCTTGTGGGGCGCCCTACTCTTCATGGAGGGGGGACCACTGCATGTGTTTGGAGGACTCACGATAGGGATGGCCTCTACTGCAGGGAAAGGAGGGGACAGGCAGTGGGGAGATCACCCCACCCAGGAGCTCCCTGAACCCCCTGGGGTGGCGGCAGCTCTTACCACTGGCAGGGGGCGTGGGGCGGCGGGTGCCAGTCACCACGTCTCCCAGACTGGAGCTGGAGTTGTCACCTGATTTGCTGTGTGGGCAGAGAGGCAAATGGAGCCGTGAACAAAGGGGTGGGCGTGAGGGTGGGGGAATCTTGTTCTCTCACATGCTGCCCACCCCCCAGGAGATCCTCCAGCCCCAGTGGTGATGCCACAGGCTGCTCTGTGCCCTCAGGGCAATGCGTCAACATGTGAGGCCTAGTCCTGGCTGGATGGCCTCTCCCAGGGTTGGGAGTGCCCCGCCCCCAGCCAGACACCTGGAGCTGAGGCGGTTCTGGCGCAGCTTCTGTTCCTGCAGCAGGCGCAGGCTGTCCAGTTTGACAGGGCTGGGGATGAAGCCAACCTCACAGCCCTCCTTCACCAGCCGCCCGATCCACCAGTCATTATTGTATTTCTGCAAACAACAATGGCAGGTGGGGTGGGAGAGACCCAGAGGGAGACTGGAGATGCGAGCCAACAGCCATCCTCCAGGGGAAACCACCCTCAGACTTGCCCACCCTGCCCAAGGGGTGGCAGCCTCAAAGAACCTGGCCCCTGGCTCCAGCCTCTGAGTACAGGCCCCGATTCTCAGGACAACTCCAAGACCAGCATCCTCTTGGGCTATGGACCACCCCATCCCCAGCACATCCCTGTTCTGGGAGTCCTTCCTCCACCATGTGCCTGCCCTACCCTGGAAAGTCAGGGAGAGGAATAAATGCTGACACCTACATGTCACCTACAATGTGCCTGGCACGTTGCCCCTCCACTTACAAGCCTCATCACAAACCCTCCCAACAACCTTGTGACCTAGGCATTACCACCCCATTTTATGAAAAATTAGAAGCTCAGAGACGTGGAGAGATTTGTCTAAGATCATATAGATTCAGCCCAGCTCTGCTTGGGTCAAAAGTCTTTTTCCACTAGAACTCTGGATGCCCCTCTCCTAGCACCCACCACCATGCCCTCCCTCCAGATGCCAAGTGCTCTCCGCACCTCTTTGATGTGCAGGAAGTCCTTGGGCTCGAAGGTGATGGCCACTCCCTGCACAGGCACCTCATCCCCTGGAGTCGGGTTGTAGCCGACATTTGTCCGCACAGCAAATGCCACCGGCTTGGTCTAGAGGAGGCACGGGGAGGATGACAATCAGATTAAACCACAATGTAATGTACAACTTCCTGACTGGGGTGGTGATTATGTGGAGGTTTGTGTTGTAAATCGTTCGTTTAAACATATACTGAATGGCTTATGTAGTTTTTTGTATGTACGTTAAATTTCGCAATAAAAGAAAGAAAGCAAAAAATAGCACTGTCTTCTCAGGGTGCAGGATGGCACTGGGGAATGATAAGTATTCGGGGTTGGGGAGCCCAGAATGAAACCCAGAAGGAATAATAATAATGGTAATAATAATTAATAATAATAGTAATAGTAATAATCATGATAGCTACTACCGTTTAGTGTGCCAGGTACTGTGTTACATGTCTCACACACATTATTTCATTTAGTTATTCATCACAAAAGCCCTATGAAATTAAGTACTATTATTATCTTTATTTTAATGAATGAGAAGACTAAAGCTCAGAAAGGTTAAGTGACTTGCCTGAGATCCCACAGCTTATAATAGCCCAAGAAGTTCGATTCCAGAAAGAAGTGAAAACTTTTAGCACTTCTCAAGTTCCTATTATGTGTGGAAACAGTACTAGGCACTTATTATACTGCACAAAGAGGCAGCTATTAGGGCCCACATTTTACAGATGACAGACAGACGTACATCGAGGCCCAGGGGTACACCAGCTAGGAAGTGGCTGAGCCGAGACTTGACCCTGGGTCCATCCAGGCTGTCTCTAAGATGTGGGGGTGGGGGAAATAATGCCAGCACAGCCCCACTCGCCTCTCTCACCTTGGCTTTCTCGAGCTGGGCTAATGCCTGGCGCTCTGCCTCCTTCCTTAAGGCCTCCCGGTCCTCCTCCAGAGACACGTCGGAGTCCGACGGACGGCTGGTGTAGGACTCCGCCGAGCCCTGAAAACAGACAGGGCCTGCTCAGGGCCAACGCTGCCTCCCCAGCTCCTGGGCCTCAGAAGGCATGGAGGTACCACCCATTATGGATGTCTCAAACCCCAGGCAGCCCAGCATGATGCCACAAGGGCCAGAAAAAGGTGGTATTAGATGGGAGCAGCCAGAGATTGAGGTTTGCAGGACCCAGGGAAGAGTGTGGCCCTAGGAAGGGTGACAGCAGCAAGCAGGGGGTTAAGGCAGGTCCAAGGACAGCTGCTGGGGCCCCGGGAGGGGTGGGAACCTGATAGGGGCACTGCACAGGGGAGGAGTGCCAGGGGACGCGTCTCCACTCCCTGCTCCTCCTTCCCTCCCCTGCCCCCAGTACCGGCTGAGATAGACTCAGCAGAGGCCCAGTGAGTCCTCCCAGCTCCCAGTATAGCCACCAGCTTAGGCCTGAGCGCTCTGCACCATTGGCAGTAGGCAGCCTGCTCGGCATGATGCAGCCATCAAAAATTTTGCTATCTTTTGCTCAAAGATGAGAGAAGACAGAATCCTACCTCCACTGCCAGAATCAGGAGAGCCCCAACCCTCAGGCTCATGAGATACAAAAGAGAACCCAAGATTCCTGGGGTGGTACAGGCGGAAGAGGCAAGTTAAGAGCAGAATATGGGGCAGGACTTTTCCCAATACCAGGGCTGCCGGCTGCCGGGGTCAAGGCAGGCTCAGAAGTCTGGGTGTGCCAGGAAGCTGGCCTTGACCACCCTGACCATCCCAGAGCACAAGGAACTCCTTCAGGGATGCAGACACATGTGTAAGACACACGTAGCCTGTCCAGACCCTGAGTGTGAATGAACATACTTATTCATGGGTCTGCTTGGATGTGCAACTTCGAGTGTATTTAGGACGGTGTGTTCCATGATTAAGTGCTGGATGTGCATGACTGAATGCACACAGGTACACATGAGTGCATACAGGGGGGTCCTAGGTGTCTGCGTCTCTGAGGGTGTGTGTGGCACGTGAGGGCAGGAGCCAGGAGGTGTGGATTTGTGTGACCACGCTGCGGTGGTGTTGCTGCAAGGGACGGGAGATGATGTGGGAAAGAGCAGAACTGCAGAGATGTGGGGGTCCTTTCCTGAAGGCATGAAAGGGTCACTTGGCCAGGAATGTCCATTAGCTTAGTATGGAGGGGACCTGGGAAAGAGCGAAGACAAAGTCCCACCTTCCTCAGAGGGCCCTTGTCCTTAGCTAGCGCTGTTGTCCATCCCCTTCCTCAAACCAAGAAAATGGGAGACTCGTGAGGGGAAAGTGGGTGAACGGTGGAGGGTGGGGTCTCTAAAAGGAGCTGGAAAAGAGATCCAAAGGAAGGAGAGTGAAAACCGGCCAATCTACCACTCTCCTGCTGACAGGAGCACTCAGAGCCAGGGGGACAGACGCCCAGAGAGCCAGAGAATGAGACCCAGAGATAGAGTGATAGAGAGGCACTTACTGACCCCAACACACACACATGCACACGGACATATAAGAAATGGCGGGAGGCAGGGAAACAGTGAGGAGGCAAGGAGACAGGCTGGAGTGTAGGCCCCCCCACCAGCTTTCTTGAGGGGCTGCTCCCACCCCCCTACCCCCCACCCCATCACCAGCTCACCACTGCAAGGGTCCGGCTGGGCGCCTCCATCCTGGCGCCCTCAGTGCCTGGCCCTGCTGGCCTAAGGGGTGGCCCAAACTGCCCGTTCCCCCAGGGGGCTCAGGTTACAAGCAGAGTTGCTACATGTGCAAACTGCTAGGGTATATTTAGCTCAGAGATGTGGCAAGGACTGCCCCCCCACTCGCCGCCACCTACTGGGGGTCAGAGCTGGGGAGATGAGAGGAGGAGGGATTGGAGGCTGGGGTCTGACCCCCTGGGGTCGGCAAACACTGAAAGAACCAAGGCCCTCTTCTGTCAAGAGGGGTGACACCAAGCACAGTGTCATTCTTCCTAGCCGGGTCCTGACCCAGCCCTGCAACAGGAGGGATGAGGGAGAGATTGAAAAAAGGACTTCCTGTATGTATGCATACTTAGGAGATGCTGGGATAAAGGCTCCCTTTCCTGACCCTCTCGGGTCAAGCCTGGGCTTAGATGTGCCAAGTGTTGTAGAGACAGAAGAATCACAAACAAGGGCCTTACTCCAGTCTGTGGTGGATCTACCTGGCACCATCCTTTCTCCCGCCCAAGGGGCGATGACCTCTCTACCATCCTCTGCCCTCATATGCCCTGCCCATTTCCTCTTCAACATACTCCTTTTCCTTGTCTGCTCCCGAGCTCCTCTCCCCTTTTTTGGGTACCAGGCTTTATTGAGATGCTCTGTAGTCATAACAACCAAATGCCTCTCTCGCTGCCTTTCCCTGAGCCTGAGATGACCTGGGGTTGAGTTAGAATAGAGACGAGAATGGCACCTTCCTGACTGAGCCCAGATCCCAGAAAGCTATTCAGTTACCCACGTCAGTCAGGGGTGCTGGGATAAAGTCCTCTCTAAAACCAACTCCCTCCTGCCTCTACCCCACCTCCCTCAACGCATTTTCTCTCCGCATATTAAAGAACAGTCCTATCTGGATGTGAGAAGGGCGGTTTCTGGACCCATACCTAACCAGAATTCCAGGCTCTGCAATGTCCTGGCTCCGCATTTCTTAGGACCTGCCTCTACCTCATGCTGTCACAGATTCTGGGGGAGGACATGGAAGCAGACAGCCGGCAGGGGGAGTGGGTGACAGCCCGAAGCAAGCTAGAAGGAGGCAGGCCAGGCTGTCCCTGAATGAGATGACGCAGGCAGGCAGGCAGTAGGGGCTGGTGCTTGGTGCTGGGGGAGGGGCTGGACGGACGGGGGCTGAGGGAGTGGGTGCAGCTGAAAGTATATGCAGGAGAGGTCATGGGGTGTGAGGGTGATGGGGTGGTTCAGGCAGGTGACAAATGACATGGGGGAGGGTGCCTGGAGAAAGCCTCAGACCCAGCTCACCAATGCTGGTCTCCACCAGCCAGCCACCTCCCTCTCCTCAGCCCAGCCTCCCCATTACCTGGCGGACAAAGCTGTTGGATGTTGTATCCGAGGACGTGCTCCCATCCGACCTTTTGAACCGCCCTTTCCTCTTGCTGTATTTGCCCTGGAGAAGCCAGGAAGGGACAAGAGTGGAATCAGAAAGCACCTTTCCCAACCCTCATCCCATCAGGCCCAGAGCTACAGCCAAGCCTCGGGAATATCATTCCCTGATCGGAACAGCCCCCCCCCACCTTCTTCCCAAGATGGTACAGCCCGAGGGGGAGGGAAGGCCCAGACCACAGCCCTGGGGTGGGGGACAGTGTACAAGAGCGCTGGGAAGCACACACAGAAACCCCCAAACCAAATCGCAGAGGCTGGGAAGGGGGAGGCACTGACAAGCTGGAGGCTCATTAGGCAGCAAAGCTAATTAAGATGCTGGGCAGGCTGCAGAGGCCTGGGGGAAGGGAGAGGCTGCCTGCAGTGCTGGGGGGGCCAGCAGGCAGAGAGAGCTGGGGAAAGTCCCCCGCCCTCTCCCCCTCAACTGGAGCAGAGCGGGCCTGAGAGTGCTGTGGCCCCAGAGCAGAGAAGAGGAAAAGAGGAATGGCCACCGGGCCCAGGCAGGCTTCTCCTCATGCCCAACTCTCGCCTTCATTTTTCATTTTTCGCTGAGTGCAGAGGGGAGTGGCAGCTCTCAGCTCTTGGAGACCCAAAACGAGATATCCGGGAGTGGTGGGGGGTGTGGAACTGCATTTGGAAAGTGAACACCCAAGCCCAACTCTGGCTCAGGGCCATGGGGCAGATTTAGCTATCCCCACCCCAGCCCTGGCAAGACTTTGTCTCAGCCCCCTCCTCACCACCACAGTGGTCACACTTCTTCCCAAGGGGGTAAGAGAGATGGAGCCTCCTCTCTCTAACCCCCAGCTGCCACTGCCCACACGCTGTCCCCATGGTACCCACCAGGCTACGTCAATCTAAATGCCCCTTGGCCCTGCCCCAAGGCCAGCCTAGGACAGAGCCCCCACAGGTCCCTGAGGTAGGCTGGCTCAGTCTCACTGGTTGGGCTCCTGGCCTGAGTGGAGTGGACGCTGCCTCACATCTCAAGCAGCCATGCATTCAGGGATTTCCAGGCCTCCTGTAAAGGGGGCTGCTTCTTTGCCCTCCCCTACTCACATACACACATTAGCCCCAAGCCAGCCCAGAGTAGGGTAGAATAATTGAGGGTTCAGGCCCTCCAAGCCCCCGCCGCCAGCCTCCATCCTAGAGTTTCTTTGCCAACAAAGCTAGATAAGCCACCACGAGGCTGGGGGCTCTGGTTCCTTGGACCTGAGTACAGGAAGGAAAATGGAGATGGGACAGAAGGGCACCTCGGAACCCTTCAAGAAGCCTCCCTCTCATTCCCTTCTCTCAATCTAGACATACACCCAACCTCTAGGATCGAGGACCCCTACAAACTTAAGAGGATCTCTCAGTGAGCCCCAGACTCTTTCACACCACCACCACCCCAGGCTGGGAAAAGGGAGTGGCACCCAGAGGGACAAGGGACAGCTGAAAGGAAGGCCCCAGTCAGCTGCCTCCCAGGCTCCAAGGGGCCTAGGGTGGAGAAAGGAGGTATTTTTAGGTCTGATCTGACCCCCCCTACATGCCCATCAACCACATTATCATGATGGTTACAGTTGCTCGAGACTGGCCACAGCAAGAAAAGAGTTAATGCTATCCTACCCTTGGGGTATTGCCAGATTGGAGAAGGACATAATATCCCAGAGAAATTCCCTGGCACGACCCCCCCAGACTCTGCTGGTCACCAACCACACCCAAGAATGCCCCTTCCTGGGGGTAAACCAGGGGCACAGCAAAGTGTGAGTGGGGGTGGGATGGCAGACCCCTCCTGAAGGTAACACAGCTTCTTCCCCTCCAGGACAGTGAGTTGGCATCCATCCAACTTTCCAAACTTTGGAGGCGTTTTCCGGGGCTGGGGGGTGGGGTGCGGAGGGAGAGATAACGTGGGTGTTGGGGGAGGGGAGCTGGTCCAACACAGGGATGGAGCTGAGGTGTCTGGGATGGGGGCCTGGCCCCTTCCCGACCCTCCAGGACCAGTGTCTGCGGCTCCGAAGACCTGCTGGCACCGCCCTCTGACCATCTCCTCGGCCATCTCCCGGGGCCACCCCCGCCCCACCCACCCTTGCCCGACGCCCCTGAGCGTGCTCTGCGTCGCCCCCTCTGCCAGAGCTCGCTCTCCAGCTTCGCTCAATCTCCGGATCCCCCCGCCAGCACCCTTTCTCTCAACCCACTGGAGCCAGTACCCGAGCAGCAGAGACCCCGACGCGGGGGAGAGGAGGAGGCGAGGATGACAGGCGGCCCAACCACCCCCTTCCCGCTCCGCAAAACCGCAGCCCAACTCCGGGCCAAGCGCCCATCAATCATTAACCCGGCATGATGAGGGGCGCGCAGGCGCCCCTCTCCCCTCGGCGCCGGGCACAGAACCCCTTCCTGCCCGGCGCCCCCCGAGCCGACCCCACAAGCAACGCGGAGGCGACCTCCTCCCCTCGGGCCCAGCCACCATGCCTCACCTGTGGGCTGGGGTCGAAGACCTCCATGGGGATCTCCTGGGAGGGTGGGTAAGGGCCCCGGGACATGCTGGTCTTCTGGACCATGGAGAGGAGTCTCCCCTCCGGCCGCCGGCCCGGCCCAGCCGGGCGCCCTCAGCGCATGAGAAAGGCCGTCGGAACCGAGAGCAGCGCAGCGCAGCCAGCAACCGGTGCAGCCACCTGGCCCGGTCTTCGGTTGCCCTCTTCCTGCCTTCCCTCCCTCCTCCCGCTCTCTCCTCTGCGGCCGCAGCCTCCTCCGCCCCTGAAGGCTCAGCATCTCCCCCCGCCCCCTCCCTCCCTCCCTCCCTCCCTCTGCCCGCCCCAGCCCCGCCCCTCGCAGCCCCTCCGGCGGCTCCGCACAGACAATGGGAGGGCGGCCGGAGGGAGGCACGCCCCTCCTGGCTCTAGACCGGGCTCGGCGCTGGCCTTGGTCTGGCCCGGGGTGAGGGCGGCCCGCTCTGAGGGGAGAGGAGAAACCGGCCTTGGGGCTGGGGGCGGGGGGTGCGGCTTACCAGTGGATGCCGAGCCCTGATGGGGGTGAAGCGCGGATTAGCATGGCTGGCACCTACGCCCCCTTCCGTCCCAAACCGCTCTTCCTAGCGGTCTCCCCATTCCACTCCAGCTTGGGCCACCGGAACTTCCCGCTCCCGGTTATCCTGGGACCTGGCTTTAACTCCTTTCTCCCCAGTGTGCGCCCGGGCCGCCTAGAACCAAACAGAAAGGCCCTTCCACCTACAACATGGTAGTGCAGGCCGGCCGGAGGCTGAGGCTGGGGTGGGGAGGCTGTCCAAAGGGAGTCCCAACAGAGACAGGAACAAGAAATCCCAGGAACCCAGGAGTTCTTCTGCCCTAGTCGCTAGTATCTCTCAGGCCCTCCCAAAAGGCCAGGAGTGGGGCTGGGTGAGGTCCCTGTTCTCGGAAGAGAGAGGAAAGAGGAGGAAGAAATGTGGAGCTGAGGAGAAACTGGCTAAAATCAGGTCTAACGCTCTTGCCCTAGAATTGCTACCCCTTCATCCTTGATTTGGGGACAAATATCCAAGGCCTGGACCCCACACACCATGATCTGTGGAGAGAAAAGGAACAGGGGATTCTGGCAAGAGACTCTGGTGCCAATTTGGTAAAGGGTCTGTCTGGTCACATGGCCCTGGACAAATCACCACACCTCTCCTGCAACATGGGGTTGCCGGTACTGTGCTGTCTTTGTCACCTGGGATTATTAGGAGGATGAGGGAGAATGAAATTAAATGATGGATTGCTGGGGTGTTTGGAGATGCTGTAAGGTGCTGTACAGGAGTCAGTCAAGACAGGAGGACCTCTTACCGCCATAGGTGCCCCTTCCCGTGCTTCATAGAGATGAGAAGCAGAATGGAGAAGTTCCCGGGTTCAGTGACCCTAAAATAAGGCCAGCCTGCTGTGTTCTGCTGGAGGAGAGACTGTGGAATACACTGACGCCTCCTCCTCGCTCTGGGTTCTGCAACAAGTGGATGGGCAGCCTAAGTCGTTTCTCTGATCACATTACTTTGAGGGAGAGTGAGGATGAAGCACATTAGCATTGTTCCATGAACAGATCCAACCCTAGCAAGGTTCCCATTTGCTCCCTGGACACGAGAGACCCTGGCATGACAGACAAGGCATGGGTTTTGCAGTCAGAACTGGATTTTCAAATTCTGCTACCTCACTCACCTGTAAAATGAGGATGACACTGATTGTGTTGTGAAGAAGTGGCATGAATTTTGCTTCCCTCCGTCTCTTTTGACCTTCTCAGCTTTAATTGGCAGCCAGAAAACTTCCTGTGATAGAGATGGGGTGATCTGCTTGAGCCAAGCAAGGAGGTGGAGCCAGAACTCAGATCTAGGTTTCTTAGACCCCAGAATATTCTCCTTGGGTTTTTGCATTGGGTGCTTCAGAAAAAGAGGAAAGAATTATGGGTGGTCCCATCATTCAAATTTATTTATTTTTTATTTTTAAAATTTATTCTTTTAACTCACAACTGTTCATTCACTCAGACTGTGCACCATTTCTCAAGTGCCTACAATGTGCACAGCTCCATGAGAACCAAACAAAAGACTGGTTCCCACCATCAATGAGCTTGTTGTCCTGATGCCTTCCTTTGCAATTTGCAAACGTTAACTCACGTGATTTTCACAAATGAATGACGGAAATATTAGGATTAGGTACACTTTACAGAGGAGGAAACTGAGGCGCTAACAGATTAAGCACCGTAGTGAAGCAAAAAACATATCTAGCGATCTGTTCTGCACGCCAGAGGCTCCCACTCTACCGGGAGAGTGAATTACAGGTTGCTTTTTCCTGATACCTGCGCTCATTGTTCTCTCTCGCTTCATTCATAATTTTTTTTCCCGCTAATAAAGCATTAGTCTGGAAGACGCAGGACGCCTGCTAAGACTAGGCCACTCTAGCAAAACCCCCTATCCCGCCTGCGCAATCCACCCTGACTTCCGGCTGCCACTGCCCACGTGACCAGGTACCCTTACTGCGCGTGCCTAGTAGGAAGTCGGACTATACCACTTTGCCTTACCGAAGGGGTATATTTTCTATGTTTTTAAGTTTAAAACCGACTCTCTATATTAGGCTTCTATTATTCCGCGTCTTTACAGAGGTTTAAGTAAGTTGGGGTGGTAGGAGATGAAAGGACCCGAGGAGAATACAGGCGAAAGCGGAGTGGGGGATGGGCTCTCCCCCTCACAGATAATGGGAGGAGCCTGGCCAGACGGAGTTCTTTCCTTTTGCTGCTGCGGCCGCAGCCATGAGGTGAGGGCATGTGGGTCTCCTGTCTTGTTTGATCCGGCCTGCCGGGGGACAGCCGGGCTCGGTACCGCGGCCCTGGGTGGGAGAGATGAGCTGGAGAGGCCCTGACGCGGCCGACCCCGGAGTGTGGGGTAGGCCGGAGCACACCAGGCCCCGGCCTCTAGAGGGTGGGGGTGGGGAGCGTCCCGGGAGCGCGGGGCCTGGGGAAGGCGGGCCCCGCGCGGGACGGAGGCGATCCACGCGGGCAGAGGAAAGGCAGCGGCGGGGACTAGGCAGTGGCCTCCTTACTGGCTGGGCGCACCTGGATCCGAACCTGTCTTTGCTTCCATATGACGTAGGACAGGCCTCCGATTGCCGAGACTTGGGCGACCCCTAGCACTTTGACGCCTTCCACCCCAGAGACCGCTCATGAGAAGATGAAGGCTAGCTGAACGTAGTTTATTACTGTGATAAGACGAGGAAAAGGAGCCTGGGTAGCAAAGGACTAGACTAGACTAGCAAATTGGGTCCACTGGCCTCGGATTCTTCGCTTTAAACATTTGTTTTTAGAGCAGGATACCAGAAAAGGGCATAAGCCCCCACTTCATCCCAATTGTATCTGTCAACCTCATTTTCCAGAAGAGAAAACTGAGGCACATCTTGGACTTTGTCTTCATCCCAGGGTGGCCAGTTGCCCCCTACAGGAACGCACAGCCCTAAGCTTTAAGAAAGATCGTCATATAGGAAAGATTCTTATTCTGAAGATGTGGCGTTGGTGGCAAAAGTCTTGGGGGAGATGTATTCACCCTTAATACTAAGTGCACGTACACATCCACTTTCCCATATGTCATGTTTGGTAACCACAGAAGACTTTGGTGGGCAGCTCTTGCTGGGGATGCTCATTCTCACCCAGGAATGGCTTCCAGGGCCTGATGGTGTTTTCTCTTTGTTACAGTATGCTCAGGCTTCAGAAGAGACTTGCCTCCAGTGTCCTCCGCTGTGGCAAAAAGAAGGTCTGGCTGGACCCCAATGAGACCAATGAAATCGCCAATGCCAACTCCCGTGAGTTCCTGGGGTCTATGTCCCTTCTTTGCCCTACCCCTTCCTCCTCCATGAGATGAAAGGTGACACAATTGTGTTGACTCTTAACAAACCTAGGAAAGCTCATAGTCTGGGGGTCTTGTAAAATGGAGGAGTCCCAGGAGTGCAAGGATGCCAGATGTTCTCCTCCTGTCATTTGCCAGAATGACAGGATAGAAGTTAAAGGAACCACCTGATGTTTTAATGATGATTACTAGAGTAGCTATTCTGTTGTATAGCTATGTGAAGGAAGAGGTGCAGGGACTGGGGTGTAGAGATGGCTAAGGAAAGGAAGTGGTGAGTTTGAAAGACCTGAGGCCTCAGATTTTAGTAGAGGCCTATTGGCATAGAATAATTCAAGGCAGTTAAACAGTTGTCATCCTGCAGATAGCATCAACATACCCACATTAATTCCATGTAACGTGGTTACAGAAAAAGAGTATTCAATGACATTTGTTAAAGATGGTAAGGCATGATTTATTCAGGACCATTATGAAAGACATAGGGACCACTGCAATGTGGGGGAGAGATGGGGCTCAAATCTTAATATAGCATGGGCAAGTAGGAATTTATAGCCAAGGAGCATGGTGTGGGGGTCAGTGGATGGAAAATTAGTAAGAGGAAACATTAGAGGTAAGAGAGATTCTGGCTAAACTGACCTAACAGGGTTCTTGGCGAAGACAGGCCAGGGTGATCATACCTGACCAGGGGAATGGCGGTTGATGATGAACCTGATCTGACATCAAGGGTAGGGGTTTCTGCTTAAACTGACTTAAGCAGCTTCTTACTAAAACTAGAATTTACAAGGAAATGCACAGGTGGGCCTAGGAGAAGGTTCAGGAGATTGATGAAAGTTTGGTCAAGCAGAGAATCTTTGTCAGTATCACAGAATTTCTCAACCTGCTTGGATTTGTGGTATTGTTTGTGCTCAAAGCTCCTAACCTTGTTTTAGACCAGTAGCTAATCGGTGAGAAAGATAGGATCTGAAGGACTAGGCTGTGTCTGTACACTATCTTGATCACGCATTCCCAAATATATGTATTTTTAGTATGCTATAAAACATCTACCAGGGCAGAAATGTTTAGAAGTTCCAGTATAGCCACCATTTTGTTTTGTTTTGTTTTTTAAGATTTTATCTTTCTTTTTTCTCCCCAAAGCCCCCTGGTACACAGTTGTATATTTTTCAGTTGCGGGTCCTTCCGGTTGTGGCATGTGGGATGCCACCTCAGCATGGCTTGAGGAGTGGTGCCATGTCCGCGCCCAGGATTCAAACTGGTGAAACCCTGGGCCACCAAAGCAGAGTGTGGGAACTTGGCCACAGGGCCAGCCCCAAGCCAAACCACCGTTTTTGAGACCACTCGGCTAGGGATGTGAGCACTGTCTCTGTCCTGTCCTGTTTGGACTCTGGGGCTGGTGTTCTTGGGGCTAGGCCCCAGCTGACTGACCAGGTCTGTTCTGTTTTCCCAGGTCAGCAGATCCGGAAGCTGATCAAAGATGGCCTGATCATCCGGAAGCCTGTGACTGTCCATTCCCGGGCTCGATGCCGGAAAAACACCTTGGCCCGCCGGAAGGGCAGGCATATGGGCATCGGTAAGTGTGTTCTTCCCCTTTCTCTAAGACTTAAGAAATAATAAATGTTTAAGTCTAGACTGAGATATATTCAGGATCTTTTTCTTCCCATTCTATCTCATCTTGAGCCCTTTTCTTACTCTGCATGTGTGCTTTTCTTCTGTATGAATCAGAAAGTTGACAGTGTTGGAGTTGAAGGTATTAGTAGAAAGAGGTCACATTTGTTGAGCATCTGCACTATGCCAAGGATTCTGCAGGGTGCTTAAATCCATTGTCCAGTAAATCCTGAAACCACTGTCGAGGGTCAGGATGATTTAGGGAGATGAAGGTCACACCACCTTTAAAGCCCTTTCCAGCTTCGCATACTGCCTTGGTGCATACCGTGTCAAGTCCGCCTTCTGCATGGAGTGAATGGGGGATAATTGCCTTGTTTGTGCTTCCTTAAAAATTGAGTAAAGGAAAGAAATTAAATACTTGGGATCATCATCTGTAAAATGGAAATAATGCTACTTAAAATAAGATGAAGCACTAGGCACATGACCCCGGTGACTTATAAAGTGTTTCAGAAATTGCCAGCTATCATTGTGACCATTAGCTGGCTCTAGTAACTGACTTGAGCCCCAGATGCACATTGTGGGCCTAACTCATCTTCCCTGCAGGTAAGCGAAAGGGTACTGCCAATGCTCGAATGCCAGAGAAGGTAACCTGGATGAGGAGGATGAGAATCCTGCGCCGGCTGCTTAGAAGATACCGTGAATCTAAGAAGATTGACCGCCACATGTAAGCACAGCTTCCTCTTGGGTGGGACCCCACTCACCTACCCACCCATTTGTTGCTTTGATGTCTTGATCTTTGCACAGATTTAAGCTCTGTCTCATTGACCTTGGGGACGGAGTCCTGTATCTTAGGCCTTTCTAAGAAAGTTCTTCCGTTCTGTCCTATTTTTCTTTTTTCCCCCCATAAACCATCAGGATAGCCCAAGAATTGAATTTGTCTGCTGGTTGAGCTCTTCTGTCCAGAAACTGCACAGTCTTGGTTTAGGGGAAGTAGTCCCTGCAGCAGAAGAGAGGAAAGGAGCCCTGCGTACTTAGGGACCTTGTGTGGAGGGGTAGACCACAGGGCCAAACTCTGATCCATTGCTGACCAGATCCTCTGCTTGTACCCTTCAGGTATCACAGCCTGTACCTGAAAGTGAAGGGTAATGTGTTCAAAAACAAGCGGATTCTCATGGAACACATCCACAAGCTGAAGGCAGACAAGGCTCGCAAGAAGCTTCTGGCGTAAGTTTTTTCAGGAATTGGCCTCTGTGTCATGGGGGCAGATTCTTTGACCTTCATTATAAGGGATCTTCTGAGACATTTAAAATGTGCTGATGGGCCAGCCTCAGGGCGCAGCTGTTAAGTTCACATGTTCCGCTTTGGTGGCCCGGGGTTTGCTGGTTCGATCCCGGGGGGGGGACCTATGCACCGTTAGTCAAGCCATGCTGTGGCAAGTGTCCCACATATAAAGTAGAGGAAGATGGGCATGGATGTTAGCTCAGGGCCAGTCTTCCTCAGCAGAAAAAAAAAAAAAGGAGGATGGTAGTAGATGTTAGCTCAGGGCTAATCTTCCTGAAAAAAAAAAGTGTCGATGCCTAATCTTGACTTGCCTGCAGTCTGTCCAGAATTCAGCTGTTGTGTTACAGGTATATCCTCCTCTGTCCTGTACACACCCACACACCACCTCCCATCATTGTTGGGATAGAAATTGGGTTAGTTGAAGCTGAAGCTCTTGGTGGTCTCAGCAACTCGTATTCCACCAGCTGTCTAGGCTCAAGGGAGAAGTCTGGGCATGTGCTTCTCTCTGCCCAGCAGCTCATCTTTTCTCTTCCATTACCCAGGGACCAGGCTGAGGCCCGCAGGTCTAAGACCAAGGAAGCACGCAAGCGCCGCGAAGAGCGGCTCCAGGCCAAGAAAGAGGAAATCATCAAGACTCTCTCCAAGGAGGAAGAGACCAAGAAATAAAGCCTCCCCCTTTCTTGTCTGTACATAGTGGCCTCGACAGTTCGGTAGATCAACCATTCAATAAAACAAGCCTGTGTCTGCCTACCTCTGCTTCCACAGCTTCTGACTGCTTGCTGCGTCTTCACTGTTTAGAGGGTCAGAACTGGCCACACACTGAGGACTGGGATGCAGGCCCTGTATAGGCTGCCTGTTTGATTTCCTTCTTGGCCCCTGGCCTCTGGGGACGCACATGCCCCCTCTATCCATGGGAGAGATGTTTTTACCTTGTTTGAGTGGGGTGCGGGGCCTAGGAATGGCTTCTACCCAAGCCTCCGAAATACTGTGCTTCAAAACTGCCCTTTTCAGCAGAACAGGGGTGGCACCTCGGAGGCGGTCTCAAGTGTTGCTTGGGAACCAATAGTTGTGACACAGTTGTCACATTGTTTAAAAAGCAACAGAGATGGGGCCCGCCCAGTGGTGCAGCGGTTAAGTTGCTATGTTCTGCTTCTCGGTGGCCTGGGATTCGCCACTTCGGGTCCCAGGTGCAGACATGGCACCACTTGGCAAGCCATGCTGTGGTAGGTGTCCCACATATAAAATGGAGGAAGATGGGCACGGATGTTAGCTCAGGGCTAGTCTTCTCAGCAAAAAGAGGAGGATTGGCAGCAGATGTTAGCTCAGGACTAATCTTCCTCAAAAAAAAAAAAAAAAGCAACAATAGTATGCTTACACTTCTCAACTGTGCACTCAAGTCCAAGGTTGAAATAGACTGCTCTAGAACTCCAGGACAATGGTGGTTTCAACTACCACCAGTCTGGAAGCTATGACACCTGTATTCCAACTGCTGATTACTGAGCTGCCTTTAAACAGCCTTACTGTAGTGTAACTGAAGCTGTTTTGAGCAGCCCAACTTGTAAACTTTTTTTCTGTCCTATCAGGTTTGGTTTATACCCATCACATAGGGCCCAAAGGAAAAGGCTTAGCAGAAATTGGAATAAAGGCACATAACATAGAAAACGTTGTCTTAAGCCATTGTGAGTTGGTTAATGAATTCATACCCCTCTTACAAATAGGAAGGAGGTGCTATTTTGCCACTTAACTGGTAGTCATAACTGCCAATAAGTTTTTCGATGAAGTAGTTGCTCGGTGAGCCAAGTACTGTTGGGCACTTTGCATTGCCTTATATTGACTGCAATCTTCATAACGTAAAGCAGGGTGGTTATTTTCTCCATTTTGCAGACATGAAGTGATGGGTTGGAGTCAGACAACCCGAACTAATGCTCAGTGTCGTGGGTGGGGAAAATGGATTCAAGACGTTTAGAAGTAAAATGGGACTGTAGACATTGATTGTGGGGGCTGAGGAAGAAGCCTGGCTTGGTCCCAAGGCCTTGAGCTTGGGAGGACTGGGCAGGAGATACCTTTGGTGATCAGGAGAAGGAACCCCGAAGGGTTGAGTTTTGGATATATTGAGTGGGTGGTGGTCTGAGGGACAGATATCCAGGTGGAAGGGGTTGTCAGCCAGTTAAATACACGAGTGTTGGGGCTGGCCCAGTGGCGCAGCAGTTAAATGCACACGTTCTGCTTTGGCGACCCAGGGTTCACTGGTTCGGATCCTAGGTGTGGACATGGCATCTGTTGTCAAGCCATGCTGTGGTAGGCGTCCCACATAGAAAGTAGAGGAAGATGGGCACAGATGTTAGCTCAGGGCCAGTCTTCCTCAGCAAAAAGAGGAGGATTGGCAGTGGGTGTTAGCTCAGGGCTAATCTTCCTCAAAAAAAAGAAAACAAGAGTGTTGACTCCGCTGAGAGGTCTGGGTTGGGGCTGCCACCTTTAGTACTGGGCTCATCTAGGACTGGCATGCCCATCCTGGTTACCCCCCTGCCCTTCATCCCTCTGCTGAACTTCGTTTTGGGGTGCGAAGGCCAACCCTTCAAGGGATGTACCGGGTAGCTGTTCCCTTGCACACCTGCCTGGGAAAGGCAGGGTTAAAGTGGTCTTGGGGGTAGCAGACCCCTCTCCAGCTATGCCTCTAGTGTTCTCGTTCAGTTCTAGACAGGGTGCGAGAGGGGCGTAGCCCAAGGCATGGAACCCCGGACTCAATGAGAAATGCCCAGATGACTTCCACCAGCACCCAGGTGCACCAGAGCCTGGGGTGAGAGGACACTGACCGGGGGTCCCTGCTGCCACTGCAGCAGCCTGTGTGCACTTTCTCCTTTAGCTCCTGCTCCAGTCCTTTGCCATCACAAGTGGGGGTGCTGTGGCCTAGAAGGGGAAGGGCCTCGGCCAAGCTCCCAGCTTGGAGCGGGGGACACCTCTTTCCCAGACCTGGACCAGAGGAGCAAGGGCATTGAAGGCCACTCACCTCCACCCCCTCTAGGCAGTAGAGGGACGACAGGAAGGAGAATAAGGTAACCCAAGCACAGGACCCTCATCAGGGTCCTGAGCCTGCAGCACCGAAACCAGTTCCCAGCCTGAACCAGGAGATGGTGCTGTTCTCCCACAGGTCGCTGCAGGTATGGGCAACCACCTGACTTTCTGTTGTTTATTGAGGGTGGGGAGGGAAAGGGTACCAGGTTATAGGAGCTTCTCTCTTAGGAAGCCTTGAGTTTAGTCACTTCTTTCTTAAGCTCACCCCAGGCCTGGAGGTCACCTCTTGCCATCATGGGCCTCTAACTCCTTCCCAGAGGAGTGCCTGGGAGGTCCCCTTAGCAGGCAGGTCCCCTAAAGTAACTGCTGGATCTCTTCCAGGTCCTGAAGCCTTGTGAAATTCTGCTTAAAAGATGTGTCCATTCTCTCGAGAGCATACACCTGGTCCCATCATATAATTCTGCATGCCCTTTAAAGGAGTTCATGGCCCCCAGGTAAAGACTCCCTGAGCAAGTCCAACTCTTCATTTTCTGGAGGAAGAAACTGAGGCCAGGAGGGGCCTCTGACTCCCTAGAATCTCAGCATTGCATGGACGCTAGCGCCTGCCTTTGATTCCTCCGTACGTGGGAGGGTGTGACTCAGAGTGGGCTGCAGCCAGGGAGCTGAGCTCAGTGGCTGCTGCAGGGCCACGAGCTGGAGAGGGGTTACAGGGTCCTTGGCCTCCTTCCTGGTGCTCTCTCTGAGGCTAAGAGAGGGACCACCTTGGCTGGCTCCCCACACAGCACAGGGAGGGCTGAGGCTGGAAGTACACCACATGCCCCCAGCCTGCCCCAAGCACTGGGAGGAGGGGGTTAAGGATGGAGGGTGAAGAAGGCTGAAGGGGCCGAAGGGAGTGGCACTAGCAAGATGGGTGGGCTTGCGCAGAGGGATCACTCTGTCTATCTCCCCCCTCCCCCTGGTATCCATCTCTCTGCCCTTTGAGGCCTCCTGTCTCTGGCTCCCCGACGTCCCTTCTTTTTGAGTGTCCCTTAAGCCTAGGTAAAATTTATCCCCACACAGTACATGACAGGTTAAGCTCAGGCTGATGTGGGTCAGACAACAGAGCCAAATGTGGGTTGGCACCACCAGCAGGTTCCTGGGCATCCTCTGCCCCAGGCCAGTGGTGTTGCTGGCCCAGCCACCCCCGGAGTGGGCACAGAGGAGGGCAGAGGCTATAGTGGGGGCACCAGCT
The DNA here is from genome assembly GCF_037783145.1 of Equus przewalskii. Lineage (NCBI taxonomy): Eukaryota > Metazoa > Chordata > Mammalia > Perissodactyla > Equidae > Equus > Equus przewalskii. The sequence continues at coordinate 23,059,383 of NC_091840.1, read as the reverse complement.
GTTCCCAGCCCCCAGGCTGTGAGCATGCTGTCAGTGGTTCAGCCACCAGAAAAAGCTGCTGTGCTCAGCAGTGCGGCAAATGGGCTGGGGAGGAGGCGGAGGTCCAGGCCAGCTGGTGGCAGACACAAGTGGGGTGTACAGAAGGCTTGGCTGCAAGGCTCTCACTGTCTCCCATGGGATGGGGGTCTTGATTCCTGGAGCCCCTGGCCCAGCATGTCAGGGTGTTTCTATCTTGTTGGTTTAAGGCACTAGGGACCCAGGGTGGGGTGAGGAAAGAGCTAAACTGGGAGCCAAGGGACATGATTTCTGAGACTGGCTGGACCACTAATTTACTGGGTGACCTTGTGCAAGTTATTAGTCCACTCTGGCCCTCAGTTTCCCCATGTATAAAAGGGGAAAGGTTGGCCTGGATAATCTGTATGACCCTAGTTAAGTCACCTAAAATCTTTGCCTCAGTTTCTTCATCTGTGAAAGGGGGTACCACCACTTTCCTCACTGGGTCATTGAGACATCCCTGGCATGGTTCCTGCGGCACAGTAGGTGCCTATTTATGCAAGCTCCCCTCTCTTTAAGCCTTAGGGACTGGGTTTATGACCCCTTTTTCCACTCTCACCATCAGGGGTCTTAGGAAGGGGGAGTCATCCTCCTCCTGCTCCGCCCGCCCAGCGCCTCCAAGCTCTAGCGCCTTCCCTGGGTGAAGGGGCCCAAAGAAAGCTCAGGGGCTGGTCCCACCCGGCCTACCTTGCTTTGGGGTGGGAGGCTGGAAGCCGGAACTGGATGGGTGCCTATGAGGAGCAGCAGCCCTCACGCCCTCTGCATTCTGGCAGCACCGGCGGTGCCCTGGCACCCCCGCAGCCCGCCTCTGGCTCCCTCCGCGCTCCCCTCCGCCTATAAATAGCTTAGGACGTGCCTTCCGCGGCGGTGACGCGGCCGGGCCGGCGGGGCGGCGGGCCGGGAGAGAGGCTGCTCTGCCGGCAGGTGGGCGGCGGGCACCGCGGCGGGAGGGGCGCCGCCGCCCGGCCCCCTTTGTGCCAGGCTCCCGATGACGGGCGTGACTGAGTCATCTCAGGGCCCCACTGTCCGCCACTGTCCCCGCTGCCAGCTTTTTTGCCTCGGGCTTAGGGGGCTGCGGGGGATGGGACTGATCTCCGATGGGTATTGAGCCCCCAGGCCCGAAACTGGTTTCGGGGCTGGTTTCGGAGGGTGGGCGAGAACAGTCCGGACGTGTGTGATCCTGAGATGGTGCCCGCCCCCTGTGCGACTCAGGGGCGCATCGACTAGAAAGTGACCGCAACCCTTCCCTCTCTCCCTCCAGCGTCTCCCAGACCTCTTCCCACCCCCACTTCCTCAGGTCCTTTCCACGACGTTCTCCCGTTTGGTTCTCCCCAGCCCCTTCTCCCAAACACCTCCCAAATCCCACCGATCTCAGGCTGCTTGGGTGGAAGCGAGTGAGGAGGCTTGGAGACCCCTGCATGTCAGCCCCACACCCCTCCTCTCTGAGATCAACATTCTTCCTCCTCAGGCTTGTCCCCTCTCAGTATCTCCAGCCCCCTCCTCACTCCTTGCCCTTTTCCTTCCTCTATCCCAAGCAGATACACAGAGCAGACAGGTTGGGACAAGAAACATTTACTTAGGGGTCTGGGGGCTCTGCAGTGCCCCAGCAGACCCATCATGCAGCCTCATGTACAGTGGGCATTGGGCCCGCCCCTGGGACATTGCTGGGGGGGCCTCATGGCAGCAAACAGGGCAGTGTGGCTTGAGCCCCACCTCTGCAGGGGAGCAGTGGGGCAGGGGCCAGTGGGAATGAGGATGTGTCCCTCCCACTCCCTGGGAGGGTGTGACTGTGCCCAGGATGGGGCACTGGCTGGCACGATCAGGGGCACAAGAGGAGGAGGCTCTGAGCTTGGGAGGAGAGGGAAGTTGGCACCAGAGAAAAGCAACCTGCAAGGGAAGGATCCCCTTTATGTGTGCCCACTCCACCCCCAGGTTGTCTAGCCCCTTCCTTTCCTCGTGGCCAAACAGAATGTTCCACCTTCTTTGTCTGTCTTCCACTCCCTCTTCCTCCTACAGCTCTGTGTGCAGGACAAGGGAGCAGATACAGCCAGAAAAGGGACCCCCAAGGCGGCAGCCCTGTCCTGGGCACAGCCTGGAGGAAGCGGTGAGGAAGGACCACTGCGAGGTCAGTCCTGAGGGTGGGGCTCCTGGGGGAGCCTGGGAGGCCTGCGACGGGAACTGAGAAGCACAGGCTCCCCTGGCTGGTGGTCCTGCCGCTGGGGGCTTTTAGAGTCCTAACAGTGAAATGGGGATCGTTTTGAACCAAGCATGGGTCAGTTTTTGTTCTCAGATGGGTTTTTGTGTTCAAGCCGCTCTTGGGTGTCCTTTTCCAGTGGACAAGGGTAAGGTGAGGCGGCTCTGGGGTGACTGTTCTACCTGAGGGCACAGTCTGATTTGCCACACCCTCCCCGGACCTCAGCCCTTCCCTCCTCTGTCCGCCCAGGTTTCAAGTAATGGGAGAGATTCCCGCAGAACTTTCCTGAGAAGTGATGGAGTGACAGAGGTGGTGAGACCAAGAGGTGGACTCAGGACCCTCCCAACCCAGGGTGGAGGGCTGAGGGACCCAGGAAGGACCTTCCCAAGGCCCCACTTCCAAAGGGGCAGCCGCATGGCCACACACACATAGACCCAAGCAGAGGGGCGGTGTCAGGCATGCAAAGGTGGTGTGGGCACAGGAAGGCTCTCTGGAAGAAGCAGCAGGTACGTTCCCCAGGAATGCCCCCAGGGTTGGACTCAGCATGGCAACTGGACAGGGGGTGCCTGGCACTGGGGGGACCTATCTGGAACTTCCCCCATCTCTCACTTTCTCCTCCTTCTCCACCCCCCAAGTCCCAGAGGAGCAACCCCCTCAGGGCACCCCACCCACTCAGTGCCAAAGGCTCCCAAGCCACGGTGAGTGGCCCCTAGGAGAGAGGCGGAGGGAGGAAAAATGTGGGCAGAGGCCTTCTCCCCCTCCAGGGCCAGATGCAAGGGCTGGGCATGGGCAGGGGTGGCATCTGGGTCCTCTTGGCTCCTCTCAGATCTCAGTCAGGGTATAGGCTGGCACCAGGCCCCGCTTCTTGCCGCTGCTGACGCGGATGAAGCCGTCAGCATCCTTGCTCCTGCCCATGCCCACACAGATCTGAGCGGGAGAGACATGGAGCTGAGGCCTGGCACTGCCTGCAGCCCTGGGCCCGAGTCCTGCTGATGGTTCCCAGGGGGCCATCCCAGGGGACGATGGGACCAGCATCAGATGTGGATGGAGCCCTCCGCTGGGGTGATGGGAGCAGATCCCATGAGAGTACCGGGAGCAGCAGCAAGACCAGGACATCAGCAGATACTGAATAGCGCTTTAGGGCTGACCTTTGAGATCAGCTGGTCATGCCTGGCCCCACTCCCATTTCGCAGGGCAGCTAACAGAGGGAGAAGTTTACACAAGCCAGAGGCAGAGCCAGCATTCGAACTCGAGCCTCTAGACTCCTAATCTAGGGCTCCTCCCCTCCTCCAAGCTGCCCTTGCCTATGTTGGTCAGCAGCCCCAGTTCCCCAGCAGGGAAGGAAAAGAGGACCCTGCGTCCCACTGCCTCTAACCTGTCTTCCCTGCTGCTGCCAGGCTGTGAGTATCCTCCTCCAGGGCACTCACCCAGCCAGAGCCCATGCTGCCTCTCTCCCACGTCCACCTCTCCAGCCACCACAGAGCCCAGGCACTCACCTGATTCTCCTTGAGGCTCATGTAACCCTGTTCCTTGTTCCCGGAGAATGGTTGGCAGCAGCGCCAAACGTTCTCGCCTGGCCTCACCCGCTGCACAAAATTGGCTGGGAAGAAGCCAACCCGGTCACCAATCTTGCCCTGGGGACGAGGTTGGCAATGAGCACCAGCGCCACCCCCGGCCGCACCACTTTCTCTAGACCCAGTGCCCACTCGGAGCCCATGCCGTCATCCTCCAGACCGTGGGCTCTCTTCGTTCAAGCCTCCTGGCAGTCAGGTGGCTTCTGGTCTGGAAAGGGTACAAGGTGGGCAGAGGGACAAAGCTGAGGCAGGGAGGATCAAACTGAGAGCAAGGCCCAAGGGTTGGTCCTAGGCTTGGCCAGTGCCAGCGGCTAGAGAAGGGGAGATGTTTGGGGCCTGGAGAGAAAGTGGGGCAGTGCCCATTGAGAGAGGGGTCGGCTGAGGCGCCTGCCGTGGGCCCTCTGCACCCCCCTGCCAAGTCACCTTCCACCAGTCCTCATTCGAGTCATCCACCAGCACGATCCGGTCTCCAGGCCTGGGAGGAGAGAGCTGGGGTAACACATGGGCCAGAAGGGACCTGCCCTCTCTGCGTCCCAACAATCCTGGGCCCCCAGACCCCCTGCGTGGCCCCCTAAGCTGAGGAAGGCCTCTCGATGCCCTCAGAGGACACTGTGTGACCACAGGTATGGCAGGCACTCTGGACGACAGAGCCCAGGCAGGTGGCAGGAGACATCAGCACCAATCACTCTTGGGCTCTGTGCAGCTCCGGCTCCTCTCTCGGCTGAGCAGCCTCAAGCATGCAAGGAGGTTCCTGAAGGGCCCCCTTCCACTCATGTTGCAAGCTCTGGGACTGCAGACCCCTGAGGTGGGAGCAGGTGGCTGCCCAGTGGGGCTGGGCCGCAAAGAGGACTTACTGTAGAGCCAGGTCATTGTTTTCCTGGGGCAGAAACTTGTAGAGTGCGACGTAGGAATACATGGGCCCCACGTCCTTTCGCAGGGGGGGTTTGGGGACCTGTGGAAAAGCTCTGGGTCAGTGATGGGAGGGTAACCCCCTCCTCACTCCACCCACTATCCTTTTGCCCTGACCTTGCCTACCTTGGGGGGCTAGGAGGTGGGACACGGTGCTCCTGGGTCAATGACAGGGAGAGGTCAGACTCTCCCACTTGCTGTACTCACACACCCCTGGGGGGACCGGGCCAGGGATGGAGAAGGGGGATACTCCTCTGCCTGCTGCACCCTGGAGCTGCCCACCCTTGGGGGAGCAGGAATGGGTGCAATAGGTGTTAGGCCAGTGGTGGGAGGGGTAACAGCCCCTGCTCCCCGTGCCTACCCGCCCTGGCATTGCCTGTCCGTGTAGACTGAGGATAAATGATGGGGCAGTGATGGCCCCACTCACCATGCTCTCACCCACCTATGAGCCAGCGACATCCCCTTCCTGCCTGGCCTGCGGGGGCTCAGTGCCAGCATAATCTCACCTGTTGTCCAGGGCTCTTCTCCTCTGCTCCTGACCCTTCGCTCTCCGCTGGGGCTGTGAATACTGGGGATGCCAGGGTGGGGCCAGGGTGTGAGACAGCAGGGAGCAGTTCACATTGTGCTCCATTCCTGCCCTTTGGTCCCCAGCCACTCACCACTGTCACCAGGGCCCTCCTCCGAGCTGCGGATGCTGCCTTCCCCATCCTCATTCAGCTCATCCCGCTCACTCTGGGGTCAGAGAGAGGGAAGGGCTCAGCCTCTGGAGCCTCACCCTGAGACCCCTGCCCCCAAGGCTCTCCTTTGGTGCCCACCGTACCAGGCTCCGCGTGGGGGACTCAGAGGTGCTGCTGAAGCTGGAGCGGTTCATCAGCGCTAAGGAGGTGCCATAGCGCAGGGTCTCGTAGACAGGGTCCACCTTCCCGCTGGCCCCTGCCAAGGATCCACCCTCAAGGCCAGGCACCCAGCTGCCAGCCTTGCTCTGCCCTGAAGCCCCGTATCTCTGGTCCTGGCTCCCCCCACCGCGGCTCCCCAGCTCAGCATGCTCTAGGCCGAACTCCCCATCTCCCCTCACCTGCCCCTCTCAGGTCTTCCTCATCCCAGTGAGAGCTCCAAGTCCTCCCATGGTGCCCACGCAGAGACCAGGAGCAGCCTTGACCCTTCACTCTCCTCGCTGCCCAGATTCATTCCATCACCTAGTCCTACCGCCCAGACATTTCCAGAATCTGCCCACTTCTCTCCATCTCCACTGCTACCAGCTTGGTCCAAGCTACCAAACTCTCTTAGCAACCGTCACGGCCTCGCAACTGGGCTCCCTGCTTCCGCTCCAGCCCCTCCAATCCACACAGGAGCCAGAATACTCTTGCAAGGACACAAAAAGTGCCCTTAGAATAAAGTCCAAAGAACAATTCTAAAATGGGCCCCGCTCTGCACCCGTGGTCACGTTGTACCCTCTTGCTCTCACTCCCTCAGCCCCAGCCACACCGTCCTTTCTTTAACTGTGTGCCCCTTCCTGCCTCATGCCACCCTCTGCCCACACCAGCCTTCCCCAGATCCTCAGGGGACTAACTCCCCATCCTTCATGTCTGTGCAAATGAGGACGGTGCCTGCTTTATCCTCTCTTTATTTCCTGCCTGTCTCTCTTCAGGCGTTCGTCCGAATGATGACTAAGTGATGTTTGTGTGATCATCCATTTCTAGATGGATAGCTCCCTTCCTAGACCGTGAACTCCACCTTCTTTAGTGTTGTGTCCTTGTGTCTAGCACAGTGCCTGCACTTAGTAGGTGCTCGATAAAGTGTCTGTTGACAGATGAATGAATGAACCCGACATTCAGGACAGGAGCATCCAGAGAAGGGAAGTGGTAGCAGTGTCAAGAACTGGCAGTGCCACATGACTCAGGTGCCCATCTGAGGAATACATGAGTTTCTCATGGCACCACATTGGGATCAGGGCCAACTGGGGGACACTCACCCGTGGGTGGGGACTCTCTGTTTGTGACACAGGCGGGTGGCGGCTCATGCACCAGGAGCGGGGAGCTGAAGTTGCGGCGGAAGGAGGAGGACTGTGGCAAGAGGGGGCAGAGAGAGGGCACGGGGAGGTCACAACTCACCGAGAGTTTGGCTTCGCCCAAGGCCAAGGACCACCCCACAGGAAGAACTAGCCTTGAGGTGCACTCATTCCCCCACATGCCAGTCCTGGGAGCACTCAGCCAGCTGTCTTCGCATGGTCACCACTCACCGTCTTGCCTGGGCATTGCTGGTGGGAGATCTCCTCGGAGCACCAGAGGTGGACGCTGACTTTGCAGGTCTTACATCGCAAGCCCTGCTTGGAGTTTCCTGGGAAGAATTTGGGTTCGGCAAGAGGAGTTGTTCAAGAGGGGATGCACCCATGGGTGAGGAGCAAAGGAGGCGGGTAGGGTATGGGGAGAGAGCGGGGGTTGGGCATCCTCATGCCAGCCTTGGAGCCTTGTGCCTACCCCTCATACAGTCAGCATGTGAACTGGCACTGAAGCCTGTGTTGTTAGTAAACACAGCAACACTGGGCATCCACCCTGCCAAGGGTGCTCATTTGTCCAGCCAGGGTGAGGGGCACAGTTAGGATTGGGAGCCCTGAGTAGCCAGGCCCCAATGTCAGGCAGTTCCCTGGACCCACTCCCAGCATGCACCTCGGCCCCTTCCCTTGCCACCTCAGGGTCTCAGGCACCTACCCACAATGAGCTGGTGGCACAGCTCACAGGGGCTGGCTCGCTTGAAGACGTGTTCCTGGAAGCTGTGCAGCCTCACTGGTTTGAGTGGTGCCAGGGGGCGTGGGATTGGGCAGGGGGAGGGGGCTGGGGTGGACAGGCCCCTGTCTGTGGAGGCCGATGGTGGGGAGGGAGGGGGCAGCGGGGTTGGGGGCGTCAGCAGCACCTCGGTGGGGCACTTGAGCTCAGAGCCCGAGCGAAGGAGGAAGTTCTCCACACTCTTACTTCGGAGGATGGTTTTGAGGGAAAATGAGCGCTTGAACCGCTGGAGCTGAGAGAGGAAGAGGGCCTGTGAGTGGAAGCCGTGAGGGGGCTGGCTTCCCTCCAGGACATCTCCTTGGTCAGCAGCAGCCTGAAGGCTGAGGGCCAGAGGTGATATGAAGTATGGAGAGAGAGGCTGCCAAGTTGCAGCAGGTGGGTCACAATCCCAGATGCCTGCAGGAGCCAGGCAGGTAATCTCCAGGGGTAAAGGAGTTCTGGCTGAGTAGGCACATAGGAGTGGTGGGGCCTGTGGCAAACTAGAGACCCAAGGAGCAGCTGCTGGCCTTTCTGGCCAATAAAGGCTACTCTGTATGGCCAGCCCAGTGTTGCCAGGTTTTCCAGTTTTTCAAAAGAAATCCAGACTTTTATGTGAAATTGGATAGAAACAAATTCAGGAGGTTTTATTTCCTTTTTTCTTTGCAGAAATAGCAGTATACTATTTTTCCTCTGCCTTGATTTTTCACTTAACAGTAAATCTTGGTAATCGTTCTATACGAATACATAAGGAGTTTCATCATTCTTTTTTATGGCTATACAGATTTCATTGTATGGGTGTACCATTTACTCGAGTTAAAAAAAATAATACTCTGGGGGCCAAACAAAACACACCAGGTCCCCAGTTTCCAGCTGTGTTCTTGAACAGCCTAGGGGGTGGGGAGTGGTCATCCTGCACCCTCATCCTCAGGGCTGATTCTCCCTCCAAAACACCTCCCCAGCCCCTTGCCTACAATCACCTCCCCAGCCCCTCACCTACAATCACCTCCACAGCCCTGCCCTTGTTCAGGCCCAGCACCCTCAGTCTGGTTCAGGGCCACAGCCCTTCGCCTCCACTTTAAGCATGCCCACCTGCTCTCCATCCAGCTGCCTTTATGGTGATCCCTGATCCTGCTGAAACCTTTATAGCTCCTCAGGATTCCAGCCCCTGCCCCAGTCAAGAGACTCTGCAACTTGGCCAAACCTGCCCTTCCAACTCATGTCTTCCACCTGCAGCCCAGACAGGAGGACTTGAACTCATCGTGTTTTATGCCTCTGAGCTTTTGACGTGTTTGTCCTCTTCTCTGCCTTATCCAGTTAATACCCTCTTTATCCTTCAGGGTTTCCAATGACTCTTCCTCCTTCAGGAGCTGTCTTTGCAGGAATTCCGTTTAGTGGAACCACTCCCTCCTCTGGGGCCCGCTGTACCCACTACTGACTTCTATTATAGCTCCAATCAGTTTATGTTGTCATTTTCTTCCTACTGCCCCCCGGGGTCTGTGAGCCCCCTGAGGGCAGGGACAGTTGCTTCAAATCCCCACACAGGGCTTCCACACATAACAGGCACTCAGTCAATGTTTGTTGAATAAATGATGAGCAAATGGCTGGAATCCTAAATGGAGCCCATGTTCTGGAGCACAGGGTGGATTCTGCAGTGAGCCCGGAGTCATTTCCACTGCTCACCCAAACACATCCTTCTTGAGTCTGCCCACAGTGAGGTCTGGAATCCTCTCTACCCAGATCCTTGCCCTGCTCCCCTCCTGTTGAGAGCTCCCCTACCCCTGCCCACTCCTTTCCACCAGCAATAAAAAAAAGGGAGCCAGTGGCCTGGCTTCAGGCAGGGAGAGTTGGCCAGGGTCCCCAGCTGGCACACTGGGCAGCCTGTGTGCCATGGCTGCCAGCCTGGCAACTGTGCCAAGGGGATGGAAGTAGTGGCCCCTCCAGCCCTGGGGAGGCCAGCAGGCAGCAAGACGGAGGGGGAAACAGAGAGGGGAATGTTTGGGCACAAGGCAGGCCCCGGTGTGCCAGCTGAGAGGCCAGAGCCCTGGGGTGTCTGGCATGCTGAGTTGCCCAGCTCCTTCCAAATCCAGCTTCCTGGACAGCACTGTGGGCTCCTTTGTGTGTCTATGAGAAACAGGGCCCCAGGTCCCAGATGCCAGAGGGACAATTAATTAGAATGCAAATGTGTTCTGTGGGCCGAATGTGGCTCTGGGAGCTCTGATAGGCGCAGAGAGGGGAGTGAACCACCCACCATTCTGCCCAGGGGCCACGGGCATAGAGCACACGAGTTCTCTGAGAGGATGCACTGGAGGTAGGGGCAAAACTAAGCCTGCTGCTAAAGGCAAGTCACTTCACTTCCTCACTCTGAGCCTCAGTTTCCCCACATCCAAGAGGAATGAGACAAGACTAGATGCTCTCTAAGCAATACAAGGTTCTGGTCCAAAAAGCAAAAACATAAACTTATAGATATAATGAGGGGCTGTCATTGTCAGAGCACTGGAATTGAGTTAGCACTCTATGCGGCATCTCGTTACTCCTGGCACTACCCTCTGAGGTGGTGACAATTACTGCCTCACTTGTCGGATGAGGAACTGAGGCTCATGGGTTAAACTGCTTACTCATCATGAGTCCTCAGCTGGTAAGTAGCAGTGCCAGGACTTGAAACAGTGGCTTTGGCTGTTGAGCCCAAGTGACCAGAAGCATCCTGCTGCTCTGGGTCCCGCCTTGGCCTTCGCTTCTGCCCCTCAAGTGTGCCATGGGCTTGTCCACCAGGTCAACCAGGAAATTTAGGTTTAGAGGGGACTTGAAAGACTGGCCACCTAGAGCTATCTCCGCCCACCCTCTCACCTTGCACTGCCCTGGCCACATCCCCTGAGTGGTTGTCTCACTCTATTGGTCACCTCTTGTGACAGGAAGCACACCCTCTCTTGGGACAGTCATTCCATCTTTGGGCAGCTGCAATCACTGAAAGTGCTTCCCTATATAGAGCTGAAGCCTGCCTCCCTGCGGTTTTTGCCGATGGGCTCTTGTTCCTCCCTTGGCTCCGGAAAGGGCTACTCCCTCTTCTACACATCAGTCCTTTAAATATTTGAAGACATCAATCAAGTTCCCCCCTCCCAAGGCCATTATTTCCATAGTAATCCTCAGAAGGAGATTTCAAGCCTCCATAATCTCCGGCCTGTGCTCTTTCCTGGTCCCCCCCCACTCGGCCTCAGTGCCAAAAGCCACCTCTGCAGGGTACCAGAGGCCTCTGGAACAGAATGTTCCCCAGCACCAGGGCAGCCCCCACTCTGCCCACCAACTTCCTGGCTCAGCTGTGGGCCCCAGATCCCAGGAGAGCAGAGAAGCAGGAAGGAACAACATGCCACCTAGGGTGGCTGGCAGATGTCAAGGGCTGTGACTGGAGGACAGGATGGGGGCACCTCTGCTAAGTGGCTTGATGCCTGCCCACTCCAAAGACATCTGGCTTAGCCACCCAAACCTCATTTTGGCTCAGCCTGGCCAGGTATTCCTACTCCCAAACTCCTAGTTCCCAGAGAGGACCTTTGTCCATCTCCCCATCAGCTATCTTTTTGGCACCCTCACTGTCCCAGGACCCATTTCCTGGCATGGGGAGAAGTTGCCATGTACCTTGGCAAGTTGGCCCAGTTGGATCCTATTCCCTCCCAATGCACCAGGAGTTTCTCTGGCTTAGAGCCTGGACCACCAGTCCTGCTCTTCTGAATCTCTTCCCAGAGGCAGGGACTGGCCTGCCTGGCTCCTCCCCATCTCTCCAAACCCTGCACAATCCCTTCTTTCCTCAATTCCCCACAGCATCTCTTCACTTCCTGCCAGCTTCAGAAAGGGCACTAGGCAGCAGGTGCTGGCAGTCGTGGCACAAGCTGACTCAGATGGCGGAGCTGGCATGGCGGGGTATTCCTATGGACCTATGGATGGCACCAAAGGGGGTGGTGGCAGGCCCTATGTAGTAGGATGGGATGGGTACCCAAAGAGGGTGATGCCAACGCTAGGAGGGTCACTGAGTAGCTTGAGTGCAGGGTGAGACCTAACCGTAGGTGGGCAGGAGGCTGGACTTGGACTGACAAGAAATGCCTAGGGGCCTGCAAACACTGAAGAATAAGAATAAATGGAATGTTGGCTTCACTGCCTGATGGGCAGCAGCCCCCCCGTTGTACCTGCCCCAAACTGAGCTGGGTGGGCAGCAACCAACATACTCTCTTCCCTCTCCCCGACCCCTACAGTCTGCAGACAGAAGATTCTTTGGAACAGGTTGATATGGGGGGATGGAAGGAGGCTGGCAAAGGCCCTGAATTCTCTCTGCCCACATCTGCCATCCTGATGACTACCCTCCCAGACGCGCAGGCCAGCCTGTATTATTACTGAGTTCTTCATAAGGGTGAGGTGTAAGGGAGGAGGGCAAAGGGGCAGGGCTCCAATGGGCCTGGACAGAGGTGCCAGGTCAGGTGTGCACTCCACCTCCTCCGCTGTTCCTTGGATCTCCAGGGCTCAGACCCAGAGGTGATGGCATTGGAGGGTCCTTGGGCTGGGCGGAGGGAGATACAAGACCTGCCGGGCTCTGACCTTCCCGTCGTCACACAGCTGAGCTTGCAGCCTGCTGATTGCTGAGGCAGCACTGCCCAGTGCTCCTGCCTGCTTTCAGAGAGCTCTTAAGTGGGGGAAGGAGTGGCCAGGCCTCAGGGTGAGGAGCCGGGCAGGGCCTGGGAGGCCCCCCAGCCTCTGGGAAGCAAGCAGGGGGATTGTGTATGTCTGTCCAGGGCGACTAGACAGCACCTGAGAAGGTCAGGGGCATTGGAACTCAGAGTGAGGCTCAGCTCCTGGGACCCTCTGCTTGAAAGAAGCTGTCACAACTATGCCAAGCAATACCCTCCCACCCCAACAACTCACTCCGCTCCCAGTGAAGACTTGGCTCTCTGAGGGGGAGTTAACTCTGTTGTCTGAGAGCCCAGGGTCTCCATTCTCTGGAGGGGGCAGGAGAAGGCCAAGTGTGGCTCTGAAGACTTGGACGTGGAGACCTACTGGGTCCCTCTGGTTTGGGGATGGGGAGCTCCGTGGGGTACCTCCGCCAGACCCCACCCTGGCCCTACTCATCTCCCCCTGGTCACATCCTTGATGACCTTGACCTTGAATTAACCTCATATCCTGGGGGGTGGTCAAGACAGAATGAGGAGGAAGATCGACATTGAAAAGAGCTATAGATGAGCAAGTGATACCAGGAGGAGCAGAAAACCCCACCCATTTCTGGGTTTTGCTGTCCCCTCTTCGTCCGGAGGACAGGAGCAGAGTAGGAGCAAATACCAGGGTGGAAGGGAGAGGGGAGAAGGTCTAGGCCTGAAGTCTGGGAGGGGGCAGGGAGCACCCTTGACACGGCCCTTCTCTCCTCATCTCCAGCCGGCTCAGGTTGCTCCCGCAGAACTTCTTGCGGGTCAGCCGCGAAAACCTAGAACTTCGGGAGGGAGCTGCCAGATTAGAGGTGGGGGGCGGGAGCTGAATGCCAGCGGCGTTCTCCCCCCACCCCCTCCAGGGCCAGGAGTCTGGGCTCCGCCTGACTTCGCTGGGGAATAATTTATTCATTGTGACTCCCGCAGGAGTAACAATCATACATAATTAGGGTTAATTATGACATTCATTAATTACGATGACTTCTCTTTTTGCTTCTACCCGCCGCCCCCCCAACCCCCTGTCCCGATCCCGGGGTGGGGGGTGGGGCTGCCTGTCTTTCTGCTTTGGAGCCGCAACAGCAGTCCCCGGGTCCCCGCCCGCGATGGCCCGCGCTGCGGCAGCCCCCAGCGCGACTCGGAGCTGCGCACCCCTGTGCCGCGGCCTCACGTCCCCAAGCCTAACCCGGTTAGGAGCAGGAAAACGCAGGACTGCGGCGGGTCCGAGAGAGCCATCCAGAGAGATTCCGATAAACACAGAGAGACGCCAAGAGAATCCGGGAGAGACGCACACAGGGACACACCAAGACAGAGACAAACAGGTTGTAGAGACATTTTCAGAGAGACACAGGCAAAGAGACAGGGACAGACGGAGCTACGACAGAGACCTGGCAGACACGGGAGGGGTGCGCCTCGCACGCACACACGGGCGCGTACACCGTCCCAAACCCGCTACACACAGCTACACACTCCCTCCGCCTCCGCCGCGCCGATTCCCTCCAACAAAGACCAGTTACCACCTCCCTGAGGGTCACGGTAGCGCGTCCGCTCATCACGCGCGCAAGGGCGTGTCGTGCTCGTGTGATGGGGGCTCCTTGTGGCCCCTCCTCGCGAAGCCACTCCCTGCGGGTCGCCGCGCGGAGCCTTAAGGATCACAGGGGCTCCGCCATCCTGACCCCAGGGCACCCGGGCCCACAGTGACGACCGCATCGGGAGGGCACCTGGGCCGGGGGCGCCCCGGGCAAGAGGTCCAGGCCTTGTGACTCCCGAATTACCTTGGTTTCCTGGAGGGCAGAGCCGGTCCCCGGGGGTGTGTGGGTGGCCGCGTCATCCGGTTCGTTCTCCTTCTCACTCATTTCGGTCATGGTTCGGGGAGAGGGGAAGAGAGGGTGCCGAGACCCGACGGCAGGCCCGCCGGGGGCAGGTTGCGGGCGGCGGGCGTCTCTCTGGGACCCTGAAGCCCTTCTCCAGAGACTGTCCCCCAATGAACCCCAGCTGAAACCCACCCAGGCAAGGCCACCCCCTACTCCCGGGCGCGGGCGGAGAAAGTTCCCGGGTTGGCCGGTGAGGGAAGGTAATTACACGGAGCCGCGGAAGCCGGACAAGCCCAGGAGTGAGGACCGAGGGTCTGCAGAGGATGCTGCTCCCAGCGAGGGGAGGAGGGAAGTGGGGACGCGGGGATGAGCCGAGGGAGGGAGAGACGGAGCTGTCCGTGTCCGGCCGGCTCCGCCGTCCTCTGAGCCCGCCCCCCATCCCCCTCCCCCCGCCCCTTCCCCCCCACCACCCCGCCGGCCCCAGCCCGGCACCCGCGGCCCCTCCGCCCAGTCCTCGCCTCCTAACTTTGATTTAGGAGGTCGTCTGCTCCCTCCCCCTTCCCTCCGCGGCACCCCCGCGCCGCTATGCAAATCAGGTTCTCAGCTATTGGCTGCCGCGGTGGCCAGGAGGGCGAGCTGGGCGGAGCCTGGGGGGGGGGGGGCTCGACAAGACCGGGAGGGGCTTGAAGGGTAAAGAAGTGGAAGCGGCCAGTTTTACACTGAAAACCCCCGAATGAGGGGGCGTGACGAGGTTGAAGGAAGCCTCCGGAGATCATAGTAGAGTCTGAATGGGGTTGGGGAGAATAGAAATAAGTTGGATCTGCAGAAGGACAGCTGAGAGTGAAATCAAAATTAGGACTTTCTGAAAGTGCAGTGGCAGAAGAATGGGGACCCTTGCGCCCCATTCATTGGATGTCTCTCCGCCCTGGACAGGCTCTTTCCAAATATACACACCCCTGGAGTATGAGGTAGGGGTTTCCTCAAGCAGAGAAAGGACGACTTACCATGTGTCAAAGGCCAGGCTTGACAAGCCCTCCTTTGTGGATGGAAAGTGGGACAACCCTATACCTTTCCAGTCTTGGTGTCTGGACTTCAGGAGAGAAGAAGCCTCAATCCTCACACCTAAGGTCCCCAGACCTCGCCAAGACACGCCTCCCTCCTAAAGATCCTACCGCAAATGGAGGTAGATGGGCCGGTAGGGAGAGATGGCGGGAGGCGGGTTCTTACCCTCCAAGGTGTCCTCTGTCCACTTGGCCTGTCTGCTTCTTCTAATGCATGTTGCTTACCTGCCACTTCCCCAGGTCCTCCTCCCTCACCTCCTGTCCCTTCTTGCCCTGACCAAAAGGTCTAGCTTCATCTCCTGGCTTGTCCAGAGGGAGCTAGGTTGGGAGTTGAGAGAATCCTTGCCTGGATGTGGGCAGAGAGACTTCTGAGTCTAAGTCTCCCTCTTCCTCCATCTGCTGTGGGTGATGAGGTTGGGGGGTGGCACTCCAGAGGGTCTTGACTTTATGCCAGCCCTGGAAG
This sequence comes from Equus przewalskii, assembly GCF_037783145.1. Lineage (NCBI taxonomy): Eukaryota > Metazoa > Chordata > Mammalia > Perissodactyla > Equidae > Equus > Equus przewalskii. The sequence continues at coordinate 23,043,879 of NC_091840.1, read as the reverse complement.
ACAGGGACTGAACCCTGTGTTCCCCCTGCCCCCCACCCCATGCACATAGCCATTCATGCGATCTCTGTCCTCCGGAGGACGAGCTCACCGTTGGAGCACTGCTCAGGTTACTGTGTCCAGGAATAGAGATTTATTTGCCAGTGGCAGAAGTAGGACAAGGGCAGACGAGAGGGTTTGTGGTTGTGGGGGCTTGGTCCTCTCCCCCTCCAGATCCACTCACTGCAGCCACAGATGCTCTGAGTGCCAGCTGTCCTGAAAGGAGCTGTAATAGCACCTAGCCTCAGCCCTCAAACCACTTTCTCCAAAGGCCTGTTCACTACCTCCAATCCCCTCGGAGGGCTGCCCTCCTCCCTCTTGCCCAGTCCTGCTCAGCCCAATGTCCCCTCCCTGGGCAGCTCAGTCTTAGGGATGCTTGGAGCACCTTGAGGTAGGGTCATCTGGCCCTCCACCTGTCTTGAGCTGGACTGATCGGGGACTTCTGTGTTTGGTGACCTCCTGGGGGGAGGTCCTCCTGTTTCTCCCCAAAGAGCAGGGCCTCTGGTTTCCTTAGAGTCCAATACCTGTAAGGTCACTAATTAACTGTGTGACCTTGGGTAGGAAATTAAGCTTTTTAGAGCCTTGATGTCTTCATCAGCAAAATGGAGATTGTGCCTACCTCACTGTTAGGGGAACAAATGAGCTAGCCCAGTATGCCCCCTAGCCCGGGAAAGACGGGCAGGGAAAGTTATTTCCTTCTTTCTCTCCATTCTTCTGGAAGACTTGTCATTTCCCAGGGCTCTCCCTGAGGCAGAGAGAAGAAACAGCTTCCTTCCCTCACTTTCCTGGGTCATTTGGCGCCTGTTATTCCATGGGGAATGACACAGAAGGAAAGTCTCACTAGACACGGGGAAGTATTCCCACGGGAATCGGCGGTACCGGTGACCAAGGAAAGGCAGGGAAGTTGGTGGGCCTTGGGGCCCATCTGGTCTTGGCATCGGAAGCATGAGGTGGGGCAGATGTGGAGGAGGCGGGGGCTGGATCCCATGACCTCCGGATGTCCTTTCTGGCCTGCAGCTTTCGTGTTTCAGAGCGGTCTTTCATGAACTGAGTCTGAGTCATTGTCTCGGTGCCGACAACTCCCACTGCAGTGGCTGGGGACAGGCGGGAGCAGCCAGGCTAGCTCCTCCTGGGGAAGGAGGAACATTGTCCCATCTCAAGTTCCGAGGGCAGAAATGAGGGATGGGCAGCACAAGGGGCGAGGTGCTGCAGAGGGATGGTGGCGATCACACTCTCAGAAGGGCTCTGTAGACGGGAAGCCCTAATGGAAGCACTGGGGTGCCTCTTACTGGGAGAGCTGAGTGAACCAGAGCCGGCGCTGGGCTCTGTGGAGCGGGGGGACAGAGGGATGGACCAGATGACTTCAAATCTGCATGCATCACAATGTCCAGCACATTCAGAGAGCCTGGTCCTCATTCTGGTCTGACTTTTCTTTCTGTTCTGTGACCTTGGCCTGGAGGGACTTCAGTTTTCTTCTTTTTAGATTGACAGAATTGGACTAGATCAGGTGGAAATGGGGACAATAATTGTATATCTCTTAGTGTTCTTTTGAGGATTAAATGAGTTAATATATGTAAAGAGCTGGACAGAGTAAGTGCAGATAGTTATTATTATTATTAGAGATTCTTTTTAAGTTTAATTTATTTATTTTAACTTTTTATTGAGATTATGATAGTTTACAACCTTGTGGAATTTCAGTTGTACATTATTGTTTGTCAGTCGTGTTGTAGGTGCACCACTTCACCCTTTGTGCCCACCCTCCACCCCCCCTTTCCCCTGGTAGCCACTAATCTGTTTTCTTTGTCTACATGTTTAACCTCCACATATGAGTGGAGTCATACAGAGATTGTCTTTCTCTATCTGGTTTATTTCACTTAACATAATACCCTCAAGGTCCATCCATGTTTTTGTGAATGGGATGATTTTATCCTTTTTTATGGCTGAGTAGTATTCCATTCAAAGATTTTTTTTTTTTTTCCCCCTTTTTCTCCCCAAAGCCCCCCAGTACATAGTTGTATATTCTTAGTTGTGGGTCCTTCTAGTTGTGGCATGTGGCATGCTGCCTCAGCATGACCTGATGAGCAGTGCCATGGATCCAAACCGGCAAAACCCTGGGCCACTGAAGCAGAGCACGTGACCTTAACCACTCGGCCATGGGGCCGGCCCTATTAGCAATTCTTGACCTTGGGCTTGCAGATGAGCTTCAGGGAGCTCATGAACCCCATGAAGCTGTGTAAAAATTTGGAGGATAAGCATTTTCTTGGGGAGAGTCCAGAGATTTCATCTGCTCCTTAGAGAATCTAAGATCCCCAAAAGATTAAGAACCACCAGCCTGAATGACCCCCAGGGCCCCTCCACTCTGAGAGGTTGAGATTCTCTGAGGTGAAGGATTGCATCTCCTTCCCTAAGGACTGACCTATTTTCTCCCATAAACACTTTCAGTTCAAGCCCCTCCCTGCTGTGGCCTCTGCCCCCATGGGTTGCCAAGGACAGCCCAAGCTGAAAACATGAATGGCTGGCCTTTCTCTCCAGCTTTAGAATCGGGGCTCCTAGGGTAGGGGCGTCCGTCACAGTTGAGGCCAAGTCTGGGTTCTCATCTCCCAGCTGGGAGAGGAAGAGGGCCCAAGTTCAGTGAGGCTGGGGACGTGGAGAACACAGGAGAGGCCTGGCCTTGTCCAGTCTCCCCTCTCTCCCCTGCCAGGCGCCCCCGGGGCCCCAGAGGCAGATACCTCTCTAATGAGCTAAGGCCAATGGCAGGCATCGGTAATTATGATTTTATGGAAATACAGAAGGCTCTTACGCAAGTGCCTGACACACTTCCCGGCTGTGGCATTTGGGACAGCCAGGTCCCCAGGGGCTGGAGGAGGGCCCCTCCACCCCCTGCTGCCACCAACCTCTGGAGCTCGGGACACTGGCATAGAGCTGCCCTCCCACTGCCGGTGGCACTGTCCCTAACATGCTGTGGGTGAGCTGTTCCCTCTCTCTGTGCCCCAGGCTCCCTGAAGGGGAACAACCTGGGCTCTAGTCTATGCAATCCCTTCCCCCACTCCTCCGCCAAGCTGGAGCTCTCCGGGAGACTTGCTCTCCTGCGAGGGGGATAATGAGTTGGGATGTTTCCCTCTCCTCCACGAGGAAAACCTCTCTTTCCAGGAAGACATTCCCTTCTAGTCTCTCTTTTCTCCTTGAGGCTGGGGACATAGGACTGACAGCAGCCGTGGTGTGGTGGTGGTAGGGGTGGTCACAGCCTCTGGCTGCCCTTCCCCAGGCCCTGTGCCAGTTTGTCCACCCCCCACTTCCCATGCCTCTAAGAGTGTCCTGAAGCCACTTTCTTTCTCTAGTCCATTCCCCCTACTCACCCACAAAGCATCTGTTACCAAGGTAACAGCAATGTCATCACTTTGGGGTGAGCAAGAGGGTGGAGCCCAGTGACTGGGGAGCTGTTTGAGAGAGATGAGCCCTGAGGGTCCCAGATTCTTAAAGGAGGATCTTTTCCTGCACATGGGTCCTAGGCACAGACTGGGGTGGAGGCTGTTGCTAAGAGCTGATGGGAAAGAGGGAGGGTGAGGTTTGCAAGCAACTGGCCCCAGGCGTTAGAGGCGAGGGTGACTCTGGATTACTACGTGGGAGAAGCATGAGGGTGGCGATGCCGAGGAGGTTTTGAGGATGGACACTGCCTTTAACTCCTCCTTCGAGGTCCAGCTTGTTAACTCCTCCTAAGGAGAGATTTTCTGGCTGGAAGAGGGTAGACCCGGCTGAAAACAGCACGGGAGAGCCTGGGGCCAGCCTGGGCCCACACCGCCCCCTGCAGACTGCACAGAAATCAGCAGTGGACGTCCTTCAGGGAGGGCTGCCAGGCAGGGCCTGTGAGGGTCTACATTTGAGACATCTAAACCAGGAGGTCCTACAAAGTGCCTGGAGTGGCTCTGGGCACTGGGGGCGCCTGATCCCTGTGCTCAAGGCCTTCCAGCAAATTCTGACCCAGAGAGCGCAGTAACACAGAGGGTCTCTCTAAGCAGACTTCGGGATAGGGCGCCGTGGGCACAAAGGTGCGTCTCAGGCTGAGTTTGACAGAAGCTATGGAGTGGGCTGGAAGGCAGAGGGACCAGAGTATTCTAGGCAGAGGGAACAGCCCGGGCAAAGGCACAGAGGTGTGAAACAGAACAGCCTGTTCTGGAAGCTGCAGGTAAGCAAGGAGGAGGAGGAGTGGTGAGAGGGACAGGCAGCAGAAAGTGGACAAACGGCCTTGAATGCTGGAGCTGGGTTTTCCTGCACAAAGGAGCTGCTCCGTCTCACTTACAGGAGCCCTGCTGAGCAAGCCGGTGGCGCCGTGGAGGGATGGGGGTAGGGGGAGAGGCAAAGTGGTGCACCCAGACTCTGAAAGGAATTTGAAGACATGGCTCTACATAAAATGTCGGTGCAAGCCTTGCATTCGACTCCATGAATATCCATGTTGGTTTTCCTACCAAAAAATGATTTTAACCACTAACCTCTGTGTGCCACTGATGCCTAGAAGACAGGCCACGGTTACCCAGGGGTTTCCACAGCCCAGCTTGAGAATGGTGCTGAGAACGAAAGGAGGCCATGGGGGGTCTCCACAGGGGAATGGTCCTTCCTGTGTCTTAGAGAGACTCCTCTGGCTCCCAAGGGCAGCAAACTGGAAACAGAGGGCCAGGGTAGTGGGCTCTTAGGTTCCTTCTGGCCAAAGGCTTTGCTGCGGGGATGGACAGGAAGGAGTCCTGTGTCTTGGCCAGGCTGACTGGGTGGACAGCAGGCGTGCAGGGCAGTGAGGTACTCAGGTGCCAGCCTACTCCTTACGATCTAGTAACCTCGAGCAAGTTACCTATCTGTTTCCTAGTCTGTAACTGGGGACTATCCTACCTCCTGGGGTGGTTGTACAACCCTAAATCCTCAGGGCAAGCTGCGTCCCTTGCCTGCAATACTTTGCCCTCCCTCCTGCAGCCTCCACAAGGGAATTCCCCAGTCAAGCAGGACCCCTATCATAGCCACACTTCATGAGGCCACAAATCCTGTTTCCAGCCCGTCCTGCCCCATCACTGGCACCCCCTCATCTATCAAAACCACAGCAGCCCAGCCTCTATCATTCGTATTACTCATCTTCAGGGCTCACAGCCCAGGAATGGAACAGAAAATATTTTGTCCCCATTTTGCAGCTGGAGAGGCTGGATCTCAGAAAGGCCTGAGGTCACTGTGTGATCATAGGAATCCAGGTTCCTGGGTCTGATACTTCTTTGGGAGTTGTTGAATGAATGAATGCATGAATGAGGAACGTGTCCCCCATCAGCCCCTCTTTTTTGGGGGGAGGGGTAGACCTCATTCTCCAGCTGTCCAGGTTGGAATGTTGCCTAGAGATTCGTTTTAAAATTCCACACATGTTTATCTGGCAGAGTAGGGCATAGTACAGTGATTAAGAGCAAGGACTGTGACCCAGATGGCTTGAGTTCAGACCTTGGCTCTTTCTCCTCCTAGCTCTGTGACCTTGATCTAGCTACTTAACCTCTCTGAGCCTCAGTTTCCCCATCTGTAGAATGGGAGGCAATAAGAGAATAGTAGAAACAAATGGCATGTACCTCACAAGGCAGACTGTTTGAAAAGCACTCTGAAGTCATACTGAGCATACTGTTTATGAAATAATCAGACCCTCTACATTTGTAAGTGTTATGTAAATAAACCTATACTTTTTGTGTGTGAGGAAGATTGGCCCTAAACTAACACCCATCGCCAGTCTTCTGCTTTTTGCTTGAGGAGGATTGTCCTTGAGCTAAGATCTTGCCAGTCCTCCTCTGTACTGTATGTAGGACGCCACCACAGCATGGCTTGATGAGCGGTGTGTAGGTCTGCCCCCGGGATCTGAACCCACGAACCCCAGACGACCAAAGCAGAGTGTGTGAACTTAACCACTATGCCAGTGGACTGGCCCCAATAAACCTCTACTTTTAATTGTTAAATAAGTAAACCTATGATGTACTAGGCACTTGGGGACACATGGAGAAAAAGACACCTGCGTTCCCTGAGGGCTCAGTTGTTATCTTATTCAGTTTTCACTCTAGCCCTATGGAGTGGAGGCTCTCATCATCCTCTTTTTACAGTAGCAGCATGAGGCTCAGAAAGGTTAAGTTACTTGCCTGAAGTGAAACAGCTATGCTTCAACTCAGAGTCCGTCTCAAGAAACATACTCTTAACCCCAACACCAGCACACCTCTCTTAGCCCCTCAGGGGGTTTCCACTCTGAAGGGAAAGCAGACATTAAACAAAGTACACAAAGAATGGACTGCACAACCAGTTGACTGCTAGGGCAGAATTTGGTGAAGGGCAGAGCCAGGACATAGAGAACATCAGCGCCAACCGACTGGGCTGCAGGAAGGGTTAAGAAGCGGGCAGTGTCCTCTGATGTGTGAACAGAGAGCCCCTTTCCGAGGTGAGACTTCCTGGCGGTTGTGAGGGACTCTCAGGGATGAAGGATTGGGGCTTGGAGCCAGGGCCACATGCTAACTCCAGGGGGCGCTGTTTCATGCGGTGACCTGTGGAGCTGTCTCTGCCCTACAGACATTTTGCTGGGAGGAAAGACCACCCTCCTGGGGTGGTGGCATTTGTGTACACAGACACACTGACCACACACAGATTGACACATAGTATTGTCAGCCTCATGTGTGTGTTCTCATATGTTCCTGTTTAAAATTATTTTGCCTGGAACTCGGGGCCCAGCTCTTTTGACCACCCATGTGAGGGTAACAGCAGGTGCCCGAGCCCTGGGTGGGGCAGGATTCCATCCACCCAGGTCCCCTGCCCCAGGTCCCACACACTAGTGTGAGGAAGAGAGAGAGCGTGAGCCTGGCGCACAGTAGGTGCTCAATAATGGTTTGTTGAATGAATGAATGAGAAACTCTTCTCCTCTCAGCCCCTCTTTCTGTGAGGGAGGGGTAAACCTCACTCTCCAACCCTCCAGATTGGAATGTTGCCTCGGGATAGAAAATGAAATAAAACAAAACATTTTGGTTAGAGGAGAAGGACACTGAATCGTTATTTCTCAGCAATTTTTACAGATAAAAAGTTACTTCCTTGGCTTAGGGAATCCCAAAGGATATTATTAGGATTGGGTTAAGCCATGGCCTAGAAAATGACAAAGCATTTGGGATGGGAAAAATCCATTTAAAAAACTGGTAATTCAAGAAATTATCGCTGAAATTATCTGTGTGTGGGGAAGCTTCCGGGACAGTCAGGTCTGTACAGCTAGGACGGGGCTCTGGTGGGGACACTGGAGTCCTTAGTGGTGTCCCTGCTCCCCTGAAGGGGAGCTCCTGAGAATGAAACCCTGGAATAAGAAGCAACTGCACAGAATTTCCTTTAATCCTCACTGCCACACTAAGTGGGAGGGAGGCCTTGCTCCCATTTTACAGATGAGGAAAGTGGGTTCAGAAAGGTGAAGAGATGGAGTCTGGGCAGTCACCCTGCCTCATGGGGGCATCATACCCCCCAGGGCCTGAGACTCCTCTGAGAGTGAAAGGCTGGACCAGAAGATTCCTAAGGCCTCTGGTCAGACCCTGTGCTGTGCCTGGCCCAGGGGGCAGAGCGAAAGAGTGGAGTAGGGGGCTGTGAGTGCCGGCTCCATCCACTTCAAGCCCTGGCTTTTTTCCTTACACTGGGGGCCAAGGACAACCAGGAACAGGCCCAGCAATGTCTGGACAGGGACAGAAGCACAGAGACTCTGAGACGGGTGGAAGGAGGGAGGAGCAGCGAGAGAAGCAGAGAGGTGGACTGAGGGCGGGAAGGGGAGGTTACAGACAGCTTAGGGGGTGGAGGGCGAGCGGGTGGGGGTCCGGGAGCTGGAGTCGCACTCTAGGACCAGCTCCTTGTGGCGTCCTCGTCTCTTTTTCTACCTCATGTCCTCTGCCCCACTGACACTCCCACACCTGCCACCCCCCACCCCCGGCCAGGCCCAAGCCCCACCTGCACCCCTTCTACTCTCCCCGCTCTGTACCACCTTGCAGGGTTCCTTGGGGGCCTCCTGGCCTTGAATCCAACTTCGGGCAACAGATGGGTCCCTTCAGTCTTGGGGTAACTTATCACAGTGCTCTTGGGGACTCAGACTCCTTCGGTGTCCCTGGCTGGAGTGTTTCCCATTCCCTCCGGGCTCCTCCCTGTCCTCCCCCCTTGCACTTTGTCTGGCTTCATGGAAAGAGAAAGCGCGTACAGGACAAGGCCCAGATACCTGGAGATGGAGGTACCCTGCCCGGTGTGTGAGGGGCACTCTTTGGCTTTCCCTTTCTCCCAGGCAGGCCCCCCAGAATCACACAGCCGGGATAGCGAGGGTCACATGAAGTCAAGCCATGTTTCTATAGCCCTGCCTCTGCTCTCTGCAAGCTCCTGGTCTGTTTATACTAAACACAGTAGTGGGCGGTGGGCGCAGGGGCCCGGGGCTGCCTGTGTACAGCGACAACAGTGTTCTGAGCATGGGGAAGGAAGCTGTCCCCCAGACAGACTGTATTTGTCCATAAACACAGGCCGCCTCATGTCCCAGGGAGAGGAGAGACAAAGAAACCAGCCCTACTGGAGCTCCTCTCCTTCTACTGCCCTAGGAGGGGGCGCTCCCAGGCATGCTCCCCTCCTCCCCACAGGTGGGGTCTCCCTCCCAGTGCTGCCCCCTGAGTTGTTTCCACAGCAAGCTGGACTATGTTCTGTAAACTCTAGTCTCCTAGCCTGGCAGCCCCCAGTGAAAGGACAGGTGTCCTGCCGTCACTGCACCTGTGTGTGTGTGCGTGTGTGTGTGTAATAGGAGAGAGCAGGGAGGCCAGTGGGGAGCAAAGGCCCTTTGTAGGCCCATGTGATGCTGTGTGTCTGCTTGTCCTGTCCCCTGGAGTAGACAGGCTCCTCTTACAGGGTCGTGTGAGGGGTCCAGGGCTGTGGGTCTCCAGGGCTCTGCATGGCTTATGGGTCTGGAGCCCATCTTGAAGCCTGACGGTGCCCTCTCATTGTCCCTGGGCCTCTTGGGGAAGGTGGGGGAGTGTATATTCACCCTTGTGACTTTGTTTTGCAGCACCACCATCTCCCCCTCAAGTTAATGATTGGTGGGGAGCCCTGGGGACATCATTTCTTGAGTCCTGCCAGCTTGGGCTGCCTAATGGTTCCCGACTTTCCTAGAGCCCTGGGTGCTCAGCCAATAGGAGGCCCCAGGCCTTGCTCCACCCTGTCGTGCGTGTGCTTCTGTGTATAAAGGCTGAGGCTGCGGGCGGGCGGCCCAGTGGGTCCAGCCCAACCCAGTGCAGAGCTCTCTGTCACACAGCTGGCCCTGCTCCCTTTCTAAGATGTTGTTTTGGCACAACCAACCGGAGCACCTGTGGCCCAGTCCTGGGGAACTGTACCCCGGACCTCCAAGCAGCCTGCTCAGGTAAGGGCCAGATCTCTTTCCCCAGCCCCACCAAAGACCCTGGTCTGAACTGAGGTCAACATGATAGGGCTGTCTGTTTCAAGCCAAGGGAGATGGGCTTCCTGCTCTCAGGTTCCTTTTTGGGTGGGGAAGTGGTTGAATGTACCTGGAGTTTAGTGGGTCCTGGGAGGTCTCAAACACCCTGACCGCCCACCCACTCAGGACACTCTTTTGGGGCACTTACTGGGCATCATGCAAGTCCTGACGTTGCAAACAAGTAATTGATGGCAGATGTTTGCAGATGTTTAGCAATATCTAGGATTTGCCTCTTAAGGGAGTTCTCCCAGAGGCCAGAGGAGCTGACTGGGGGCCCCTTAGGCCCTGGCTGCTGCTGGGGTGCCTGCTACAGGAAATGCAGGCTCCCTGGAGGGAGGAGCTGGCAGAGAGAGTCCAAGCCCCCTGGGGGTGGGGTGGACGGGGGCAGAAAGCAGGCGGTGCCCTTCTCTCCCTGGCAGGGAGTCCCTGCCCTTGCCCTACCTGAAGCAGGAAGAGCTGCCCAACGTCCCCGGCCCGGAGCCTCCCTGCCCCGCGTTCCAGTATGTGCTCTGTGCAGCCACCTCGCCGGCAGTGAAGCAAGGAGAGGAGACCCTCACCTACCTGAACCAGGGTTCGCTGGGCTTGGGGAAGGAAAGGGGCTTGGAAGGCCGGGCCCAGGGTGGTCTGGGAGTGGCAAGCACTGCCTCTGCCCCTCAGAGTGGGGCTCACACAGCCTTTTAATCTCTCCCAGGCCAGTCCTATGAGGTGCAGATGCTCTGGAACCCCAAGCTGGGTGATGCCACCCAGTGCCCCCGGCTGCTGAAGGTAGGTGCATCCGCCCCCCTGGCCCCAGAACTGGCAAAGGCTGGGCATGACTGTCCCTCTGGGCAGGAAGCCAATGTCACCATCGTGATGTCCACTTGTCAAGTGGAATTCTCTCAAGTCCACTTTTAATTTGACCTTCACAACAGCTCAGTGATGGGCAGGAATTGTTGAGGAAACAGGTGCAGAGAGGTTAAGCATTTTCTCAAGGACACAGAGCCAGTAAGTAGCAGAACTGGGACTTAGAAATACGTTTACATAGCGTTATTCACACGCATGATTCCTTCTCTCAAAAAAATGATTTATTTAGCTCCCATTCTTTGCCAGAACTGTTCTATGGGCTGGAGATTCAGCAGAAAGAAACAGGTAGTTCCCTCCCTCAGCGGGCTTGCATTCTACTGAGTGGGACAACATGCAATTACACAGATTACATGAAATTACAAATTGATAAGTGCTGCAAAGAAAAGACATGGGTAGGGTGACTAAGAGTGGGAAGGGATTGACTCCCCCATTTTACAGATGGGGAAACTGAGGCTCAGGGTCTCTAGGTTACTTCCCCAGTTTCACAGCCGGTGAGTGGCAGGTGGGCATCTGGACAGGATCTAGTGGTTTTAAGTCCTTATGCCCCTGGGGGTGGGAAGCAAGCTGGGGGAGAGGGTGGGATGGCTGGCTTACCCCAGGTGTGGGAGTTGGTTCCCAAATGCCCGGGCACCCTCTGACCTGTGAGCTGTGCCCTCCTGTCCCTGCAGAGCGTGGCGCGTGTGGTGTTCCATGACCGGCGCCTACAGTACACGGAGCAGCAACAGCTGGATGGGTGGAGGTGGAGCCGGCCTGGGGACCGCATCCTGGACATTGGTGAGTGGGGAGGGAGCAGGGTCCCTTTAGGGCCGCATTCTGGCTGGGAAGCCCTTGTGGGTGGGGAGAGCTGAGCTTTGTTCCCTGCCTGCCACCCTGTGCCTGCAGATGTGCCCCTGTCCGTGGGGGTGATAGAACCCCAAGTCCTGCCCTCACAACTCAACACGGTGGAGTTTCATTGGGACCCGACCAAGAGGACCTCCATCTTCCTACAGGTAAGTCTGAAGCTGGGACGGGGAGGAGGCTGGAGGTCAGATGGGAGTGGCAGCAGCCTAGGTGGGAAAGGAAGGTGAGTGTGGGTAGGGGTGAGGGGACAACAAGAATGAATCACTACCACAAAGCACCTTGAGGAAAAATATGGATAAACATTGATCGAATCTCACCACAGAGAAGGACTTGTGAAACATCAAGCAATGGAAGAAACTGCCAAACACAGGACAGAACTTAGTTTCATGAAAAGTAATGGTCTGGGCCAGGCGTGTGGCATAATAATTAAGTTTGGTGTGCTCTGCTTTGGCAAACCTGGATTTGTGGGTTCGGATCCCGGGTGCGATCCTACACCACTTGTCAGCCATGCTGTGGTGGCAACTCACATATAAAGTGGAGGGAGATTGGCTCAGGGCTAATCTTCCTCAAGGTAAAAAAAGAGGAAGATTGGTAACAGATGTTAGCTCAGGGCTAATCTTCCTCAGCAAAAAACAAAACAAAACAAAAATTAGTGGTCTGAGATACGTAGGCAAAATTAAAAGGAGATATCAAATGGGAAAAATAATTGCCACATGACATATAATGTGTTATATCCTAAATATATAGAAAGTTTTTATATCAATAAGAAAAAATACATGAAACCTCAATAGAAAAGTGGGAAAAGGATATATGAGGCGATTTATAAAGAAGGATACAAATTATCAATAAATGTAGGCAGTTCTGCCTTATAAAATGCTAATTAAGGGGCTGGCCTGGTTGTGCAGCAGTTAAGTGTGCACATTTCACTTAGGCGGCCCGGGGTTCGCCGGTTTGGATCCTGGGTGTGGACATGGCACTGCTCATCAAGCCATACTGTGGCAAGCGTCCCACATATAAAGTAGAGGAAGATGGGCACAGATGTTAGCTCAAGGCCAGTCTTCCTTAGCAAAAAGGGGAGGATTGGCAGCAGATGTTAGCTCAGGGCTGATCTTCCTCAAAAAAAAAAAAAAAAAGAAAGAAAATGCTAATTAAAATTACATATATATAACTACCAAAGACTTTAAAAAACTATTATTGGTAAGATTTGGAAAAACAGACGTCCTCATATCTTGAGAATGCAAATTGGTGCACCCATTCTGTAGGCAGAGTGGCACCTGGGCAAAATTTATTAAATTTAATGTTCATACTCTTTTACCCAGCAGTTCCACTTCAAGAAATTTATCCTATAGCAGCATTCAATAAGTACACAAAGATCTATTTACCTGCTATTCATGGCAGCATTCTTTTTCATATTGAAAGATTTTAAACAATCAAAATGCCCATGGGAAGAGGATTGACTTTAAAATAAGTTTTAGTAGAGGCTTACAGTGGAAATTGTGTACCCATTAAAATGATGTCTCTGAGAAATATTTCCTGACAAGAGAAACTGCTTTCCTATAAATAAAGAAAAAGCAGAATACAAACTTGTATTTAAAGTTTGATTTCTATTTTATATGTATAAAAAGTGTGTGTATACACGTCTTTTTTTTCTCTGTTTTCTTGCCCAGGGAAAAGATGGGCAGAGACAGTACTGCACTGTTGACAGGGCTATCGTGGAGAAGGGGAAGGATGGGAGAGGTCTATATCCTTCTTTATACTTTTTTGGTGTTCTCCACTTTTCCTATGTTGAATAGATTTCTCTTTATAATCAAACAATACTGTCAAAAGTCACATGAAAGTTCCTTTTTTGCGTGCCCGCCATGGTCTAAGCACCTGGACTAGGTGTCAGGCAGATGTGGCACAATTTCAGTTCCACCCCTTCCTAGCATGAACCTTGTCAAGGCCACGTAATCTCTCTGAGCCTTAGTTTCCCCACCTGTCAAGTCAGACTCTCAAACTGTCTTCACAGGATTGTGGGAGGCTGTAGTGGGGGCAGCAGGTGTAAACAGACGGGGAGACCCTCCTTGCCCTTGGAATCCCGGGACCAGGCAGAACACAGAGGCTGCCCGCGGTGTGAGGTGTGGGCCAGCAAGGTTTCCTGGAGTGGACTGCCACAGTTAGCAAATAAAATACAGGACAGTCAGTTAAATTTAAATTTTATATAAATAAATAAATAAATAAGTTTACTATAAGTATGTCCCATGCAATACTTGGGACATACTTGCACTAAAAAATTATTTGTTGTTTATCTGAAGTTCAAATTTAACCGAGCATGCCGCATTTCCACTGACAGCCCTACCCTGGAAGGCGCAGAGGTGAGCAGGACGAGCTTTCCAGGGAAAGGATTCTCGGGAGAGCTCTGCAGGCGCGTTGCGGGTCAGGATGTCAGGATGTGGCTGGCTAGGTCCTTGGGCTCACTGATGGCTGGGAGAGAGCAGCCTTGCAGAAAGGCTCAGCTTGACTCTGGAAGGTGTTCCAACGCCAGGGTCAGGAGCTTTGCTTCTCATCCCCTAACCATGGGAAGCCACTGAAGGACTTCTAACGAGGGAAAGAACCTAAAAAGTGAGGCTTAAAAACAGACACTGGTTGGGGATGGAAAGTTGGTGTGGTAAGTGGCTGACAGGTGACAGGCAGATAAGAGGTTTGAGGTGGAATCTCGTGAAGGTGGGTGAGACCTGGAGTTACCCCGCTTTCCCGTGGCTTCTTCTCCTCAGGTTCACTGTATCAGTACTGAGTTCACTCCGCGGAAAAAGGGCGGCGAGAAAGGAGTCTCCTTCCGCCTCCGCATCGACACCTTCAAGCCCAGTGACAAAGAGCTTGCGCCCGAGCACCTGCATTCGGCTGGCTGCCTCATCAAGGTGTTCAAGGTACCGGCAGCACCGGGGCCCCTTCCCCTCCCTCTTAGGGCTGTCACCTTGCCTCTCTGGCTGTGTGGATTCTGGCCCTGCTTTGCTGTGGACGCTCAGCCTGCGGTCCCAGTCTCCGGGACTGTTTCCTTCTCTGCACACGGAGGGCTGGGACTTGCTCCCTTCTTAGATCCCCTTTTGTAATGAGAAGTGGGCCGATAAAGAAGGGGCCTCTGGGTTTCCTTGTCACCCTCCTGTAGCCCAAAGGAGCTGACCGGAAACTGAAAACTGACCGGGAGAAGATTGAGAAACAGCCTCTGCATGAGAGAGACAAGTATCAGGTCGCCCGTGAGAGCACCGTCTTCGTGGAGGTGTGTGTGTTGCGGCGCTGGGGGCAGGAGGGGAAGTTCGGAGAAAAGAGCCTCACCGTGCGTGTGGGGAAACTGAGGCCTCAAGGGCTGCGCCTGCTCCAGGATCATCAAGCCCCACCGTGATTCCACCCGTTTTCTGCAAGGACAAACTGCACTGTGTTGTTCAAGACTTCCGGGAGCTGACGCCTTCCAGGCTGCCTCCCCTGTGCCCTGCCGTCGCCACCACCTCACTTCTGCTCCCTCTGCCTGGAGCACCCCCATCCTGCTGCTGCTTCTGGCTAGCTCCTCCGGGAAGCCTTCCCCAACTCCCCCAGACAGATCTATAGGCTAGCTTACTCTCTTCCTTTGTGTGGAAACTTGGTCTACTCGTCAGGGTCTCCTTTTAGGGCAGGGACCTAGTCTGGCCCAAGGCAGGTCTCTTGTCTGCTCTTAATAGACAGATGGAGGGAGGTGAGCCCACAGACACCATGGCCCTCAGGCCGTCCAGGCCGACCTTGCTGTATGTTTGCCCACAGTGTCCACCGTGGCCAGAGCCCAGTGCAGGGCCCCACTCACCTCTCAGCCCTCGCGCTCTGACCTCCCCCTACTCCTGCAAGCTCCTGTCGCCTGAGAGGTGAGGCGGGATGAGCACCTCCTATCAGCCCTTGGGGTGAGAGTGAGGGGAAGAGCTCCTCGGCCCAGGCATCGGGGAAAGGGCAGGGTTGCGGGTGTGGCTGAGGCGGGGAAGAGGCTCAGCCCTGTGCCTTCTGGGGAAGACGTGAGATGCACCAACAGGCTCTGCATCCCAGGGCAGGCCTGGGGAACGGTGGCGGGCGGGAGACTGGCTGCCCTCCTCCGCCGAGCCCATGACTCTCTGCTCCCCCACAGGCTCTGCTCCTCACCACCATTCGCCTTGGACAGCTTGGCGGGCAGCCCAGCTGAAGTGAGTCTTCCCTTTCCAACCCTCTCGACCCCACTATCCGAAAGCCTTCTCAGCGGCTTCATCTCGCTCTCCAGAAAAGGGTGGTCCTGCTCCCTGGTGGACAGACGTGGTATGGCCACAAATCGCAAAACTGTTCCCTGATAGGAATGGACAGACACTTCCCGTGGCAGGATGAACCTCTCCTCTCAGACCTGGTCCCCAACGGCAGGGGCTGTTTCTCCTCCCCCTTGTTTTCAGTCCGTGGGTCTATGGTGTTATCTGGACCGTCCTTTTTATGCCTCAGGATCTGAACCCTGGAGCCTCCATCCTAGAGACGCAGCAGTGGTTGCATCGGCACCGGTTCTCAGCCTACTGCCGGATGCTGGCCAATTTCACTGGTGAGGCTCGGGTCTGGCAGGGACCAAACCAATAGGGGACTGAGGGCCAGACAGTCAGGCAGGAAGCCTGTCTCTGTCCTGGCTTGCTTGACTCTCTTCTCATGTATTATCCCATGCAATTTATACACTACCCCTTGTGGACAGGGCTCAGAAAAGTTAAATAACTTGTCCAGGGACACAAAGCTAGCAAGTGGCAGAGCTGGGATTTGAATCCAAGTGTGACTCCCATGTCTGGACATACTAAGGCCATTCATAGACTAATGTTGGACAGTGTCCCTTGCCACCCTTGCTTGATCCCAGGTCTCTTCCCCCAATCTGGCCCTGTCTGACCCTGCAGGCACGGATCTGCTGAAGCTTACCCGCCAGGACCTTATCCAGATCTGCGGGGCTGCCGACGGGATCCGCCTTTTCAATACTCTTAGAGCCAGGTGCTGGGCACTGCCAATTAGGGTCCCCTCCCCATTTCAGTGGCACCTACCAACTCAGCTAGTGGTACTGTTTCATACAACGTTCAAGCTGGAAGGCATCTTAAAGACCACTTAGTTCCATTCCCTCTTTTTACAGAGGAAGAAACTAAGGCCCAAGGAGAGTGACCTGCCTGGGGTCATAGAGCAAGGATGGCAGGGCTGGGCTAAAATGTTAGGCTCCTGTGCCCTCTTCGTGTAGGTATCCCATTTGCATCAATTTCTGGGGACAGAGATGGATTTTTCTCATCTTCTCTCCCCCCAGGGTTCAGCTTTCATTAAATGCTGAAGGAATGCTTGGTGACCTCTCCCCCTAGACACTCGGGAGGAGGCAGGGTCTCTCCCAGGGATGGCGGTTAGAAGTGGGAGTTGTTAGTTCAGGTATGAAGGGCTGATACGTAGACGGTTTTCCTGGCCCAGGCCCATCCGTCATCGGCTGACTTTATATGTGGCTCAAGAGGCTTCTAGGCAAGAGAATGAGGTTGCTGAGAACCCCGACTCAGGTAAGGCTCGAGCCTCTCTCTCCAGCAGACAAGAAATTCAGGTGTGGCTGCATCAAACCTCTTCTGGCCTGGGGAGAGGGTGATGCTCCATGGTTCCTGGCACCTAGGATGTCTTCCTTGGCATTCCTGTCTTCCATGATCAGATTAGTTCTCTCCTTCCAGGGTGTTTCCCTGGGTTGATTCCACCATGTTCTATTCCCTAGACCCATCTGATTTTGTCATTCCATGAGTCTGTGGGATTAGAACATTACAATTTTGTTATTGTATCTGGGTTTCAGTCATTCATATGTAGATGTCCCATCTCCTCTTTGAACTGGGGCTCCCCTCAATCTGAGGTCTTCCCAAAGGTGAGGAATAGGGATGGGGACTAAGTGGATGTACAAGCGTTTTCCTTCTTTACTCCCTCCCACCCCCGCCATGAGGCTGTCACCTTGCCCCCTCCTTCCTCCTGGTATCTGGGGCTCCCTCTGGGCCCTCTCCCCCACTGACCCTGCCTCTGTGCTGCCCACATCCCCAGGCTTTTATCAAGAGATCTCTCTGAATGAACTTAGTGCTGTGGAGCTGATGGGGAAACTGGCAGAGCTCTTGGCTCTCCCAGCCAATCAGATCCACCACCTCTTCCACCAGGGCCCTGGGGGCATCCTCATTCTCCTCAATGACCAGGTAAATGGGCAGCGGTTCCCTACAAGACCCCACAAAGGCCTCGATCACTCTTCTACCTCATGCCCAGTTTCCCTCTCCCTGCCCCAGCTTATTCTGTTTGGCTCTAAGAACAGAATTGTCTTAGTGACCCCTTCTCCCTTGCAGGTGGTTCAGAATCTTAAGGATGAATCATACTTCGTGGCTGTAGTGAAGAAAGGTAGGGGTTTTAGAGGGAGAGGAGTGTATCTGGCAGGCCCTAGAAAGGGTAAGGTTGTATTTATATTGTCTCCTTAATGAAATTAAAAGGTTCCTTGAAGGTGCACGCGTGTATGTGTGTGTGGGGGGGGAAGCAGCGAGCAGTGTCCCAATCAAATGGTAAACATTTGCTGAAGGTCAGCTTTGTGTTAAAGGGACAGAGATTTAGACAGCTAAAAGATAGCTATTTATTGTTCAGGAAAAATGTGACCGAGTAGATGCATTCTCATGAGAGAAAAAAAATGCCTGTTTCTACGTCAGGCAGGTTATTAGAGAGGAAGGTAAGGCCCCCTGCCCACCCGCTCCAAACCATACAAGGCAGAAGGGTAGGTGCTTGCTGGACATTCTCTGGCGCAGAGCACCTGACTTGTGGTTCTGGTTATTCAGATGCCTGCTGTGCTACAGGCCACAGGGAGGCTTCCTAAAGAGGTGGATTCCAGGTGAGGGTGGAAGAACACGTGGGTGTGGCAGATGCACTGCAGGTGGCTTGGAGGTTTGGGAGCGGTAGACTAGCAGTGGTTGGGAGCCTGCCTCACTTCAATGGTGCCCTTTTTACTGCTTTCAGTGCAGAATCCAGATGGCTACTACCTGGTTCTGACCTAGGCCCAGGGGCACCCTGCTGCAAGAGGAGGCGACGGATGCCAGCCTGGTTCTCTGGAGCTCTGTTTTGACCAGAAGCCTTGTTAAAATCCTCAGCTGCTTCAGCGGGCTCCAGGTGAAGAGCCAAACCATCATGTGTCCTACCCCTGGGGAGGAGGCAAGCAGCCCCAGGCTCATATTTCTTTCTGCTCAGCAGCAACAGCTGTTGGAACCCAGGACACAGCCTCCCAAGCTGAGCTGAGCTGGCCAAGTGAGGCAAAAAGCCTGGCAATATGGATAAGGAGCTTCTGCCCCAAACAGTGCTGCTCAACACTGAGTGCATTAATTCGTGTTTATTTAAAATTTTATTTATCCCTTCCTTTTGTAAATTAAAAGTTAATTTTAAAAGATACATATTTTTAATGTGTTGTTCAACTTTCTTGGTGTTATAGTCCTCTTGCTTCTGCTTAAACTATAAACTGGGGCGAGGGACAGAGTCTGGGACAGAGGAATAAATAAATTAGGCTGATCTTTTTTCAGTTAGCACAAGAACTAATCACTAAAGCCTTCAAAAGACCATTCAACTATCAAATCACTGTGCTTATTTTAAAACTTCTGCTCTAGAGACTTGGGAAATACTATAATTATTCTTGAAGACTGAGGCCATGGGGCTTTATTTAAAAAACATAGTTGAATTTATTAATCTTTTAATTTTTAGGTCTTAAGAAATCATTCCCTATATTAAGGTCATAAATATAACTTCCTATGCTTACTTTTCAAAGTTTAAATGTTTTTTTTTTAAAGATTTTATTTTTCTCCTTTTTCTCCCCAAAGCCCCCCGGTACATAGTTGTATATTTCGTTGTGGGTCCTTCTAGTTGTGGCATGTGGGACGCTGCCTCAGCGTGGTCTGATGAGCAGCGCCATGTCCGCGCCCAGGATTCGAACCAACGAAACACTGGGCCGCCTGCAGCGGAGCGCGCGAACCCAACCACTCGGCCACGGGGCCAGCCCCTCAAAGTTTAAATTTTAATTTTGCATTTAAGTCTGTAATCCACCTGAAACTGATTTGTGTTCCTATTTAGAAAACCAATTTTATATTAAATCAAGCGCTTTTAAAAAAGGTAAGAGAGGGGCCGGCCCCGTGGCAGAGTGATTAAGTTTGTACGCTTGGCTTCGGCAGCCCAGGGTTTCGCTGGTTCGGATCCTGGGTGCGGACATGGGACCACTCATCACGTCATGTTGGGGCAGCATCCCACAAACTCACAACCAGAATATACAACTATGTACCTGGGGGCTTTGGGAAGAAGAAAAAAAAAAGATTGGCAACAGATGTTAGTGCAGGTGCCAATCTAAAAAAAAAAAGGTAAGTGATACTGGGTCGTATCTTCTTCTGGTCTTTATTTTTTTCATCCCCTTCCCTCAAAATTTTGTGAAAAATTTCAAACATATTGAAAAGGGAAAACCCACATGCAAGGAGTGGACAGGCCAAGATGCCCTCTTAAAAATTACCTGCTAGGGGGGCCAGCCAGGTGGCATAGCAGTTACGTTTGCATGCTCTGCTTCAGCAGCCAGGGGTTTGCTGGGCACAGACCTATACACTGCTTATCAAGCCACACTGTGGCAGGCGTCCCAAATATAAAGTAGAGGAAGATGGGCACAGATGTTAGCTCAAACCTACTCTTCCTCAGCAAAAAAAGGACTGGTGGTGGATGTCAGCGCAGGGCTAACCTTCCTCAAAAAAAAAAAAAAGAAAATCTGCTACGACCAGCCCCACTGGCCTACTGGTTAAGTTCGGTGTGTTCCCCTTCAGTGGCCTGGGTTCTGTTCCTGGGCACAGACCTACACCACTCTTCTGTTAGTAGCCATGCTGTGGCAGTGGCTCACATTTAAAAAAAAAAGAGGAAGACTGGCAACTGATGTTAGCTCAGGCAAATCGTCCTCAGCAAAAAAAAAAAAAAAAAAAATAAAATCTGCTTAATTCCTATTGATTATTTACCTCAGTTATCATTTACTGATCATCTTTAGTGAGTCTTAAAACCAGGTGGCCTCTGGCTAGGGGGTGTAGGAAGGAGGAAGGCTCTAAACGCTTGGATGAACTGGTTAACCGTGGATGGGGGAAAGGCAAGTTTGCTTATCCTTTGAAGTTCAAAGACCTAGAACGTGCCTCCCTCACGTCCACTACTGACTCAGTAAGGACAACTGAGCAGGCAGCTGGTTGCACTGGGACCATGTAGGCACCAGATGACCAGTCCAGACCAGGCCTTGATTTCATGCAGGATGAGTGGATTTCAGGTGGGACCTACCATTCCACAGGGCTCTGCAGCATGTCTCATGGCAGGGGAGACACCCTGAGATTTCAATTTAGGGCAGTGATTTGACTCCACGGCTCATCTCCACCAAAAGGATAGGGGCTCTGTTCCATTAACCTTTATGTATCTCTCAATCTAGGAGCTTCTAGCACAGACTACATACTGAAATATTTGTTGAAAGGAAGGGAATAAAAGCAGGTAACATGAGTGTTTACCATGTGCATTATCATCTCTTTTAATCTTCACAACTCTGAAGTAGGTACTGTTATCCCCACTTCACCCATGAAGAACTGAGATGGAAAGGCTGACTGGCCGAGGTCATATGGGCAGGTGGAAGTCAGGCAATCCGACGTCACGCCACTCCATCCCCACTCCCTCCTAGTCCAGGGAAGGGCAATGCTTTGCACAGAGAAGGGACTCAGGTTGAACTGCCACTATCAAGTTAATTAAGACAAAGGTATTCAGAAACTGATTTGTTTTCCCTTTTTTTTTTTATAGACAAGTGGAGTTCGGAGTATTAAATAAGCTATTAAAAAGGTATTAAATAGACGCTATTAAATAAATTAATTATTAATTAAAGGCTATTAAAAAAAATAAGGATGCCAAAAAGAAGCCCCTTCATTCAGCCTCAGGAGCCTTTGTAGTTTTAGGGGTCAAAGAAGTTAAGAATCACAGCTCCAAGTCAGGCTATTTCCGCGGCAAGAAGGAAAGTCTTCACAGCTTATTTCCTTTAATTACATCATAAAACAAAATTAGAACATACAGGAAACAATAATAGTTACATAACAATTTACTTTATATATTTATATATAAAAAACATTTCTTTTTTAGTCCAAAGATTTTAAAGCAAAAGGAATCCTCTACTGCCACCTTGGATTTTATTTATTTTTAAATAACCCTCCCTCCCCCCCATCCTCAAGCGCCAAAAGAGTTGGGTGGAAACACAGTCAGCTGGACAGCTAATGGAACCTGGTGTTAAGTCACCATATAGGGAACTGTGTTGGCCCCAGGGACTGGCTAAGCACCGGGGCAGGCCTGGTGGAGAAACAAGCAAGCAGCAGCTCCCACACTGAAGCACCGCAGGGTGAGCCGAGTAGCTGGGGAAGGCTTAGGCCAGACGGCAGTGTGTGGGGTCAGACTCTGCCAGTCAACCATCCTCTGCATTTTACCCTCTAAGGGGAGTGGTGTGTGTGGTGCAGGGATGAAACAGCCTGGTTTGAAGATAAAAATTTCTCTCAGAGCACCCTTCACCCATCCATCTCTGTCCCCAGGCAGAGTCTAACAGGCAGGAGTAGTCCTCACAGTTCTTTGAGCTCTGCACAGACCACTTTCTCAGGTCTGTGCCCTCAGGGGCACTGGAAGGTGGGCAAAGGTGAGGAGAGCAGTTGGGAAATGCGAGGCAGGTTACTTGGAAACAACTCCCAGGAGTAAAAAGGAGGCGGCCAGAGTGGGAGGCATGTGAAGGTTAAGTCACACAAGAGGAATGGAGACAGGCAAAATTAAGAAGGCCTTTCTCCCGGTACAGTACCCCTTCGGACTGGGCAGTGACAGATCCTCAGCGGCCAGCTCTGAGAGCGGCAGCACAGTGAGAAAAAGACACATGGAGCTTTGATGAGTGCCCCCGCACGGAGCTTGTACACGTTACAGGTTAACGTGTAATTTATGGCTAGAGTGAGGAGGGAAGAGAAGAAATCTCAGGCTCACCTCTTCCTGCACTTATGAGAAATTAGTCATCAGAGAAGCACGGATAAATTATTCTTAAGGGAAGAAAAAAACCAATGTAAACCCAGGAAAGTAGCAGCAAAGGTTTCACTTATTACAGATCTATTATATAGCACTAGGAAAGAAAATCATTCACGTCTTCAGGGGGTAAAAGGTAATTAATCAAACCATGCCAGTTAGAGACTCCTTTTCAAGTTACAATTTTCTAAGACTTTAGGTTCTCATTCACTAGTGCCATAAAAAAAAGAAAAACAAACGAGAATAATGACTTGAGGGGCTGAGAAGGGTTAGGCTAAGGTAAGAAACACATACATGTGTGAGCAGCAGTGTGGTATAGATTTGAATAATAAGTAGTAAGAGGCAATGACAAGCGAAACTTAGTGGGGCCAACTTTCCTTCTTGGACTTTAATAAAAAAAGACATCACTTCAAAGATTTCCCTGGGTTCTTGGGGTATGGCAGAAGAGAAAAGGTATGTGTCTGGACACCTCTCTTCTCCCATCTCTTCTTGGGGTGGGGATTCTCATTTACTGCCTACCTGCTCTGGCCTCAGTGAAAACCAGGCCCAGCAGCAGCTGGGAAGCAATGGTGGTTCTTTCGGTTGTGCCAATCTCCACCTCATGACTCTGGTTAGGTGTCTGGAAAGTAGAAGCCCTACTTGCCAGTAAAAAGGGCATGGAGTTCATGAGAAGGAGAGGAAAGTGAATCGACCCACCCGTGAGGCAGGTGTTTCTACAGAATTCAGCACAGATGCTTGTACCTGAAGCAAAGTACCCCAGTTCCAGAACTGATTCTCTCCTTCATTTTGAATCTCATCTACCATTTCCCCACCTCAATTCTTTAAAACAAGACACTGAAAAACACAGAAAATAGAAAGGGCCAATTGATACAGTTTTGGGTGCTCATGGTTCTTTTTCCTAAAACAAACCACCCTGGCTGAGGAAGCCTGAGACTCAACACCTGTGAACCAAATTCTACGAAGGGTTTACTCAAAAAACACACGAGGCAGAGATGGAAGAAGTGCATTATGGAATTTCTCTTAACATTCCACATGTGAGCTTGTCCAACAAATTCTTCTCTGCTGAAAATTAAGTGTAGCTTTCGTGGGCTCCAAAGATTCACTCAGACTCAGCTGAGAGGTTCTTACTGACTTTCCTAAGGATCAAAGGCTTCAGAGACGCAGAACTAATGTTCCTAAGAATAAAAATGGACAAAATAGGTAGACTTGCCTTGGGGGAGGAGCGGGAGCTGCAAAAGCCCTTCGTGCAGAAAACTCACTTGCCTCAAATGGTAGTTTCTGGCAGGTGGAAAGTTTGTCCCAAGTAAGAGGACAAGGTTAGAGCAGCATGTTCTTTGCTGGAGAACAAGATGATAAGTTAGGGCGTCTGGATACAGCAAATACAGCCAAATTTTATTTCCAAATTACCTGGGTTAATTATACCCTATTGACACGGTCTTAAAAAGCTTTCTGTATCTTCCAATCTTACACTTAAAATTTATGATAGAAATAAAGGTGAGGAGAGGCTGAGACTCCATATTTCCCCTCACCCTCCTACTGCTTTAGAGTTCTCTGGACCAAGATCATTATAAGGGGGAGGGTTCTGCCTCAAGACCTCCAACTAAACATCCTACTCCTCGTCTCAAACAAGACTCAGCTGATTCACATTGCCTGGGCTTGACGTGGTTAAAGATCCTACAACTGTGGGCAGACAGAGAAGGCAATCTTTTTATAAAATGTTCCGGAAGCTCAAAGCATACCACTGAAAGAGTTTGTCATCCAGGATGCACAATGGGGACAGAAATCTAACCTTAAATCATGCATACAAGGAGGGAAAAGGCAGAACAGACCAATTTCCTTTAAACTCCTCCTCTCTCACTGGTGACAACTGTCATGAGCAGTCTGTGACTTTTGGTACAGTAAGTATTAAATGGCCAAGGGTCAACCATGATTTGCAAGCATTCCTCCTCTCCAAACACCACCTAAGGTTATGCAGCCCACAGGCAGGGAGAAAACCACCCTCTTCTTTCTAGGGACACTCTCACATTTCCTAACAACTTCAAACCAAGAGAGTTTCCATCGTGTACTTTGTTTAGCCCTCGATGGCATTAGTG
Organism: Equus przewalskii; assembly: GCF_037783145.1. NCBI lineage: Eukaryota > Metazoa > Chordata > Mammalia > Perissodactyla > Equidae > Equus > Equus przewalskii. The sequence goes on along the minus strand of NC_091840.1, from coordinate 23,019,540 downwards.
GGCTATCAAACCAGTAACAATGCATTTTACAAGGCAATTAGAAGAAATAAAAGAACCTGACTGCTATAGTGTTATAGCTGTATCAAAGTCTGCAAACAGTTTGGAAAGCCCAAAATAAAGCATCATGAAAATATTTATCAGGTTTCCCTCCTAATGTGTGATATAAGGAATATGTAAAATTTCTTACATATCTGCTAAATCAACTTAATGGATGTGGAAATTCACAAAAAACAATTTAACAAATATTTTTACATCCACTAAAGAGGAGAATGGGAGAAGCGAACATTTTTTACACAAAGCACAAAGTGCTTTCATGTTCCAAATATTGGAAAAAAGGATGCCACCAGATCCCCTCACTCCTCCTATCTAACAGTTTGACTTCAAATTCAGTAAGGAAACGTCAATGACCACTCAGGGAAAAATGGCCTGAGCCACAGGACAGTTACTCAATTTAAGGCCGTCTGGGATAGTTTGCCTAGATCAGGTCAAGGGCCCCAAGAGGAAGCTACATAGAGACATTTGAGAATAAATCAGCAGCATCATTGGGAGAGAGATGGAGGCTTTAAGGAGAGGGCATAGATGGGTGCAGGAAGGAAGTGGGAGAAGTCAATGCAAAAAAAAAAAAAAAAAAAAAAGCTGGAATCACTTTGATGGGTCTGACGAAGAGGATATAAAAGATACTGATGTAGCAAACAAACGATGCTGGAAAATCTAAGGGGAAAAGGCTGCTTAGAAAAGAGACGATCTGGATGTTTAGTAACTTTCTCCAGAGACAAGACAATAATTCCTCCTGGCTACCTGCAGGCTTTTGGCAATAGCTTTGAGGGTATCTTCTCACTTATCCCAAATCTCTTCTCTCTGTTAACCGTATTTTTTCATTACAGGAGGCGTATTGTGGAGGGGCTCTGGAGCCAGATAAATAGACCTAAGCTTTTCCTAAGCAGAGTTTTTACACCTGTGAAGCCTTATTGCATTTTCAAAAACGTCCCTGATGTTGAGACAGGAAGCATTATGTTCGGATATCAGGACCCTTTTCACCTGACCAAAACTTACCATGTTCTGCGTTCTCAAAGTCCTCGTACATTTCATCACCTGGCATAGGTTGCAGATTGGCATAAAAATTTATTTCCTTCCAAGCTTGATGGGCCTGCGGTTTTCTTGAGAAAGGAACAAGGCTCCTGCCTGACCACACACAAGCCAGTGCTGCGTACTCTAGGGCCTTTATTTTCTCACTTGACTCTGTTCTTGGCCCAGAGGCAGACATTGCCTGGGCAAGTCCACGTGGACTTGCATGTGGGTACACTCTTTGGGTAGAGGAACAGCATTTCTGAGACATTCATGTACTAGTGAATAGGGACTTTTAAACATATATATTTTTAAGTAAAGAAACACCTTAATAGCCTCAACTATTGGGCAATTCAAATCTACACACACTAATCAATCAGGGTTTTACGGTCAATTTGTTCAGGCACTATAAAAAATAACTTAAACATTAGAGCAGATGGCTCCTAAATATTTCTCTTTAGTTTTGTTTGAATGAGTGATGTGGGCATCTGAATATTATTAACCATATCTGGAAGTCCGTGTGCATCTGCCTACGTTCATACATGTAGGATATAGCCAGGAGTGTGAATTTCACTTTTAAAAAGTATATTCCTTATATGGTTAATTGGCAAAGAGGATAAGGGGCAAGGGGAATAAAAAATACAAGTAACTGGAGCTTTTGAAAGGGCCTAATAATAAAATAGAATTTAAGATAAATTTAACATGCTAAATAATGGTGGGAAGTACAGATTTCTAGGACCCTTTCATCTGATTGCTTGTGGAGAAATAAATCACACTTTATTCTTACATATGCTGGTAGAACCAGCACCTGCAGCATTAAAACAAGCCTTTTAACAGCCTGGATCATGCAGAGGACGATCTAAGATCATGGTGGACTGCACAATAACATCCTAAAAGATCAAAAAAAAGTCATCCTATGAAAAATCACACAAGGTTTCTAACCTTGTGGTTTAGAAATCTACTTCTTGTACTTTAGAAACTCATTTTATTTCCCTCATCCTCCATAACTGTTTAGGGGGAGAGGGAAGCTGCTTCTTCAATCCTTTGAGTCATGAGCACTGAATGCCCTGCCCTCAGCTCTGGTGACCAGGCTGGGCCGAGACACCGAATCCCCTACTTCCTCTCAATGTTGTCTTTCTGCTGCCCCAATGCCTTCACCTGGTTACCCTTGTATTTCATTCACGGGGAAGTCTGGAGCACAAGAAATATGGTTTACAGGTTCTAAAAAGGTTCTGGTCCTTTGAGGCTCCAACATTAGATATGATGCTATCAACACTAACATACAGCTGACTAGCTGTTATAAGGTCATTCTTGTTTCCATGATAGGCTGAAGGGGAGGGGGGACCACAACCAACTAGCTAGACTGCACAGCTCCTCTAGCAGCACTTGTGCTAATGCAAAACAACCTCACAAACACAGATCAGAGGTGCCGCTGATCACACATAGATTTCAGTGAACACACAACATGTCTGAGCTTGAGTGGTAAGGGCTTTCAGACTCAGTTTTGGGATCTGCCATTCTACCCTTTACTAACAATGCACTTCTCTCTCCTTATTAAGTTAGTGGCGTTTGATGGAAGGAAAATGTGCGGGGGGGCAATACTGGGCATATCATGCGTATTATCAAATATCACAAGACATAACAGAAACCAAAAGGCAATTTGTTTTCATCAAAATAGTTTTAGCTCAATTTCTTCTCATAACTTTTCTTGCTTTTGTTATAGTTTCCCTTCAGACTGGCAAAGATTCAGGCAGGGTCCCCTAATGGCAAAATTTTTAGGATTAAAAAAATATTTATTGATAATGTCTCTTTTAAAAATGTTTGGTAACCCCAACTAATCATCAAAAATGCAAACTGTAAACACAACAGCAGCAAACGAGTAACAATTGAGTGTGAGTAAGCAGACTACCAACAGGTGACAGACTGAGCAAGAGTGCAGGAGGGAGCAACAGAGAATGAAAGACAGGTGCACAAGTGTACTACAGAGAGTGACAATTTGCGTGAATAAGTAATCACATTTGGCCCACAGTGATTTCAATGCAACCATTTAGGAAACTTCTGGGCCAAACACTAAAACACAAGAGGAGGAATGGACAAGCCTTCTTTGTGAGCATGCTCAGCATGTTGGCATGGGAATAAGGAAGCACAGAAGCTCTGTAGTCATCTCACAGTGGATGGCTACCATTTATAGGATGCAAAGAAATTTTCTTCCTGGTCCCTGGCTACAACATATATATTTTTTTATGCATTCCTTGACTCCGGAGGACTGCAGCTGCTATTCCAAAATCACCAAAGAAACCCCCTAAGAAAACAAAGAAACTGCAGCAGCAGTAACACTGGGTTTGCTGGAATACCTCCTTCCCTCTACCGTGCCTATGGTTTTCTTCTGGGCACGTCCAACAGGAATGGTTAAGTTTTACCAATCCACTTGATAAAGCCAGCACAAACTTCAGTCCCCTGGTCACAGAGCTAGAGTGGGTGGGAGTGAGGGTGGGTATGTGTATGCATGTGTGGCTCTGGGGATCTAGACACTGCCCTCACTTTGTAACCCTTGCCCAGAACACTGGGGTCGCTTCCACTGGAGACTCCACGGTAACTCTAGAAGTGTCATTAAATACTCAGTTCACCAAGGTTGACCACCTCCATTGTCATAGGATGATGCAGCATCTGCAGAATCGCTGTCTGCTGCCCCCTACTGATGGGGGTGGAGTGACAGGTGCGAAGTAGGCGTGGACTTTAATATTGGGTAAATGGGTCTGAAACAAGACAGAAACATTACTAAGAAAGAGGGCTTAAACAGAAAGACCAATGTTGCTTTTCAGAAAAAACACTGATGGGCTGAGCGGACATGAATGCAGGGAAGAGGCTGAGCACCAGTCAGGATGTTGAGAGGCCTGGGTTCTACTTTGCACCATCCCAGGTTATTCTAAATGACCAAATCAGCTCATTATAACTTTGGCATGTGCTTCCATAATAATAAAACTGGGGGGGAAAACATCATACTACTCTCTTAACTTGTCCCAAAGGCATTCTGAGTCGGAAGAAACTATATAAGCCCAAAATAATATTTTTTTCCAATCACTGTGGACAATGTTTCTTCAGATATTTAAAAAAACCTCATTATCCTCTTTTAACAACATACTTCTGGTTTTTACTACATAAATAGTTTCTGAATTCCTACTATGTTCAAGGCACTGTGGTAGTTACATAAGAGGGGTACAAAGATGGTCAAGATGGAGATCCTGCTCTTAGGGAACTTATAGTCTAGATATGCACATAAACAGGTAAATTGAAGCGGAAAAGCACTAAGTGACTGGAAGAACAGAAAAAGACTCTCGAGGATTCAGGGAGGGAGGAGATTCCTGACAGCCAGGCAGGAACCCTAGTATATGTGGGCCAGGGAAGAGGCTCCGGTTCTCCCGTGGCTCTCCTTCCCTTCTGTTGTAGAAGAAATACGGCCACAAGGCTTCTCCACTGCAGTTACTATCTCAGTCCTCTAGGTGTGAAGGGAGAGGAGGAACTGAGGCCAAGTGGAACTCAGGAAGAGGCGTGGTGCTCCTTTATGTGCTCAGATGCCATATGGCCAACATCGATTTTTCAGAGGTTGGTTGTAAGGGCCTAACTAAAGCACAGTGCCTTTCCCACAGCTTGTGTGAAGCAGATGTTCCAATAAACGTCTGTTGAGCTAAATAATCTAACATATAGATTCATCCAGCTGTTTATAACCTCCTTGCTGGCAACCTGTCTTCCATCCATTTGGCTATGCATGGGTCTCTCTATTATGGAGGATGGGGCAAAAAAAAGGTAAAAAACTACTCGATCCATTTGTTGTCTTGAAAAATAAGAACCCCAGGAAAGAGGTTTGATGTGAAAGGAAATACAAATTAAATTCCTAAATCTGGGGCGGCCCTGTGGCCGAGTGGTTAACTTTGTGTGCTCTGCTTTGGTGGCCCAGTGTTTCGCTGGTTCAGATCCTGGGCGAGGACATGGCATCGCTCATCAGGCCATGCTGAAGTGCCATCCCACAGGCCACAACTAGAAGGACCCACAACTAAAATATACAACTATGCACTGGGGAGATTTGGGGAGAAAAAGCAGGAAAAAAAAAAAAGAAGACTGGCAACAGTTGTTAGCTCAGGTGCCAATCTAAAAAGAAAAAATTCTTAAATCCCATTTGACTAAATATTTTCTTTGTTATTCCTTTTGAACCAAAACCTGGCATGTTGTTTTTTTTTTTTTGACTCTGGGCATGTTATTAGGCCCTGGACATTACTGGAGAGAATTTGCTGGGAGGAGACCTACTTTTCTTCCCTTCCATGGGTATTTTCCTACTAAATTTCCATCTGGAACAACAGGTAAAAACTATCCACCCTTCGGTTTGATCTCCATTTTTTTTTCTCTTTGCTAAATGTCCAAGTAAATATAAAAATCAGGAATCTAAATCTAAAAAAAAAAAAAAAAAGAAATAAGAAATGGAGTAAAAAAAATCCCAAAAAACAAAGAAGGAAAGGGTGCTGAGAACACTAGAGCTGGAGAGCGACGCAGCCATCTTTACCCTGAGTCTCTTGATCCCAGCCCGTGTGATCTGCTGGCAGTCATAGAGTTCTATCCGTTCAAGGCTGTGACAGCTCTTCAAGTGCTCCAGGGACGCATCTGTGATGAGGGGGCAGTTGTCCAGTTCAATCACCTCCAGCTGGTCGTGGGCGCAGGCCCCGTTCCCCAGGTGACGAATCCCATCGTCTGTGATCAGCTCACAGTGAGACAGACTCTGCAGCCAAACAGAGCAAAGAAGGACACTGAAATATCTTACGGCATTCTTCGAGTCAGAGGCCTGTGTACAATCAGAAAGGAGACCTTTCTGGTTTGATTTTGATGTCTATGGAGCCATCACTAGATCCATGTGGTGAAATGAAGAAAGGAGTATTAGTCGCTGGGTTTCTGACAATAAATGACTAACATTTCTGCGTGTGATTCTAAACATATTTTGTGAATTCATGTAATGACTGTGAAACAGTTCATAAACAAATATCCCTGCCACACACAAATTAACATTTTCTTCTCTATAGCGGCAAGTGGAGCTCAAGCTTTTCCTGCACAAAATTTTTGGAATTTGGACTAAATAGTGAATACCTGGTACAGGAGCATGCCCAAACAGTTAATTATCTAAAAATGATTCTTACAGCTGTCAGGTGTGGTGATCTCTTCACATAAATCTCTTCACTTTATCAATTTTCCTTAAATCCCTGGTTCCTCCATGTGAAACACAGAACGCTTGATCTAATTTTGGATAGTACTGTAATTTTTGGTAGTGCCACCAAACACACCAAAAATGAGCCTAGATACAGAATACAGTCATGTACCACATAATGACTTTTCAGTCAATGATGGACTGCATATACAATGGTAGTCCCATAAGATTAGTACCATATAGCCTAGGTGTGTTGCAGGCTAGACCATCTAGGTTTGTGTAAGCGCACTCTATGATGTCTGCACAATGATGAAATTGTCTAATGATGCATTTCTCAGAATGTATCCCCATTGTTAAACAATGCATGACTGTAGTCAACCAGAATGCTTTCCCACAGTGTTATTGGAAAGTAGCAGAGAACTCCCCATAGTAAAGCCTTGATTGGTTCTGTTTTATGGGAACATTTGGTCCCAAGGTGAAGCAAATTGTATTTTGGCCTTCTTGTCCCTTGGATCTCTGGAAATTTAAATATCATTCATTCAGGTAGGAGGGAGAACTCATACTCTCAAAGTCAGTTTTCCATTCCTATCTCAGTTTTCTCCTTCACTCAGGTCTTCCCTTGGTCTTCTGTAAGTTGGCAATTTGGAGACATATGCTTTCCCAAAATGGTAGCCAGACACTAAGAGGAAAGTAAGAGCCTGGTTTTGATTAAATCTAATAAACACATAAAACTTTCAAAGTCAAACTCACCAATACTTGAAGTCGAGGACAGTGTATAGAAAGTTGGATTAATGTGCTATCTGTTATCTGAAAGAAACATGTAAGTTTATTTTAGGCATAATTCAAAAAAAACCTCATGGACTGTACCTCATTCCTGACTACACATATTCTAGCCTGATATCCTGGTATCAATCATCAAAAAACAGAATCTTAACGTTGAAATCCCATCGGCTATCTGAACCTGTTCTTTGAGAACCTATCCAGACTAGGCTTGAACACATCTAGTCATCCCTAGTCTTCATCATTGAATAGGTCTGCTGAAAATTCTGTTTTGTTTTCTTGTAACTTCTTACCACTAGACTTTGTTCTTCCTGCTTAGAACCATCACAGAAAAGAATCAGAAGACACTGCTCCATGAAAAAAATAACTGTAGGAACATCCTCATATTTTTAGATATTTGGCCTCTATTTTATAAGCCATGCCACAACACAGGATTGATAACCGGTCTATCAGTTTTTTCCCAAGGGCGGCAGAAGGGGACTGCTGAAATCTGGGTTAACTATGAACATTCAGGAAGGAAGAGCAGCCTTTTATAGTTATCTTAGGATGGAAAGTCAATCAGTGCCTCTTTTCCAGTTCTTCAACCCTGAGATGATGATGATGATTATAATATACATAGCTTCACAGGGACTACAAAACGGCAGAAGGTGGGGAGTTGGGGTAGGCAGATGTGTGCACATCCCTCAGGAGGACTAACACTGGAAGGGACACACAGGACACTCAGGCATGTGCAAGAGATAGATGGATGTGAACAAGTTTTAGTTCAGTAAGAACTAATAGAGGCCAGCCCCATGGCCAAGCGGTTAAGTTTGCGCACTCCACTTAGGCAGCCTGGGGTTCGCTGGTTTGTATCCTGGGCGCAGAGGTACACATTGCTCGTTGGGCCATGCTGTGGTGGCATCCCACATAGAAGAACGAGAATGACTTACAACTAGGATATACAACTATGTGCTGGGGCTTTGGGGAGAAAAAAAAAATGAGGAAGATTGGCAACAGATGTCAGCTCCGGGCCAATCTTCCTCAAAAAATAAATAAACAAAAATAAAGCTCAAAAGTAAGTACAACTGGGTGGGGGGGGGAAGAATAGTTGCTAAGTAGTGTCCAGATAACAAATTCAGAAAAAATTAACCTCTATAGTTACTACAGTATCTTCTCTTCTTTATTTTTACCATTAAAAAAATTCATTACTCCATCTTCTTTTTAAGAGTCTCTCTTCAGGGGGCCAGCCCAGTGGCACAGTGGTTAAGTTTGCACGTTCCGCTTTTTGGCTGCCCGGGGTTTGCCGGTTCAGATCTTGGGTGTGGACATGGCATCGCTTGGCACAAGCCATGCTGTGGTAGGCATCCCACATATAAAGCAGAGGAAGATGGGCAAGGATGTCAGCTCAGGGCCAGTCTTCCTCAGCAAAAAGAGGAGGATTGGCAGTAGTTAGCTCAGGGCTAATCTTCCTCAAAAAAAAAAAAAGAGTCTCCCTTCAAAGTTTCTCCCCAGTCAACTAATAATCTCAAAGCTCTTAAACTTGGTAGTAAAAGAAATTGCTGATAAGGAGGTATATGGTATAGAGAGTTGGGTCTCCAGGGCTGATGATGTAAGGAGTCCAGGATCCAGCTAAGTTAAAAAAGGGCAGTGCTATATATCAGTGTGATGAGGCTTTAATTATTTACTAGTATCATAACCCTGTAGGTCTAAGAAAACGTCATAGCATCTTTATGGCTTAAATGCTTTGGTCTTCTTTCTTTTCAATGGCAACCTTATTGATTCTATTTTTCTAGTTCTTTAACACATATGTCACGAGCACCTTTGCCTGGTATGCCTGGACAACACCTCAGCAAACGGAGAGTCAGCAGTGCTGCCAGGTACTACACTACACTAGGGTAGGGAACGGTCTGATGTGCACATTTTATCTGAGTTTCTATCATACTGTATTTCTGAGTAAAAATCCCTAAGGTTACCTGAACACACTCTTCCAGGTCCATCTTTTCAAGCTCATGGCAATTCTACAGAATACAAAACCAAACATTATAGTACAGTTAAAACATGGGAAAAATTTTAAGGTCAGAAAACATAGTAGTAGTATTAAATATACTGATGAAATCTTAAAAGTTTCAGAGTTGGTGTCATTCTAATGTCACTTGTCTTATTCCATTAATTACACATTCTAAAAGGCCTTGATCACAGAAAAATTTCTCAATTATTCCACATTTAAAGTATCTAACATCCTAGAAGTCCAAGGGAATAAATATGCTGAACACTAACACTGCACTGATACAGAGATCCTTTCAACCATAAATAATTTAATGAAAATGATTTCTTTGGAAGGGTGGAAGGTAAGCTTTATATCCTCATTTAATTATGCCATGTGCCACCCCCAACTCAATTAGGATTCCATCCATCTGCCTGAAAGCAAATGTCCTCACCCATGCTCCATCACACTGGTCAAAGACAGTATAATTTTAAATACTACTATTATACAGTGATTTATAAACCACTCTGAGAATTAAAATCTTCTGGTGAATACAGAAAATCTCTGAAAACTTCTCCATTTAAACAGACTTACATGTTTATTTCAAAATTACTCTCATCCACCAGTAACATACCAAATAACCAAGTAAGTTTCTTTCACAAAGCGCTAGAAGTCCCTGTTTAGTTTATCATCTTATGCAAATGTGGGAAATCAAGTCTTACGAAGGAGCATCATGTTCTACAACGCATGCCTGCGTTTCCAGAGCAGTTTGTATTCTATAGGCCTGGAGCTGTAGCATAACAATGCTCAGAACACCAGCACAGAGAAGTTCCCCTACATCCCACACCCTCGACTCTGCTGCCATTCCACATTTCCCTCATTGCTCACTCTTCTGACATAAAAAATCCCCAACAAAACCTACAGAACCCGGAGAAAATACTTACCCTGGCCAGAGTGGTAAAGCCTACATCTGTTAATTGAGAACACCTTGCCACTTCTAATATTCTGTAAAAAGACAAAGCGAAAGTCAAGCCCTTGGTCCCTGAAAACTGGGTTTATTAAAACAGCACGAATTTAAGAAAACAACCTCTTATTCCCTAAGGACTATATAATATAGAGTGACATTAACAGCTAAGCAAGTCTGTATACAGATCTTGCCATTCATTTTCATGGAGTCGTCATAAGGGGGTCCTGAAAATACCACATTTTAGGGTGATGTAATCAGAAGAATATAATAATAGAAGCTTGTAGTTAATGCCAAAACGCATGAGAAATGCATTTAAAAGCCTTCTTGATTGCATACTGCTTACCCCCAGAGGGCAGCCTGCTCCTAGAAAACAAAGGAAATGGAGATAAATACTCTGTTTCAGTTAATCTGTCTGATTCAGTTAATCTGAAAATAAAATTATTCTCTTTCCCTATTTTACATGTAGGTTCACTTGGATTTAAATAGCTTTTAAAAACGCTATGAAGGGACTGGTTAATTACAGGCCTGTCCCAAATATGAAATCCATATGCATGAAAAAATACTTGTAAGCTTTCTGCTTCCTCCCACAGACTCCCAGGGAGGCCCAGTTGAGAGGGGAGCTGAGCTGGCAGCCACTCTCCTATTCAGGAACTGCTAAACACCAACCTAAATAACCACAAGACCAGGGAATCCAAAGTAGCTCTTTTCTGTGAAAAGCCTGGTGGCATCCGCATGGCAGTACCAAAGAACATTTATGTTTGCTTAAAAATCACTTACTACAGAAGTTGAAAAAAATAAAGCTAAAGTATAAGAAGTAATTATCAATTGACAATCAATTAGAAATAATTGCTCTATCTAATGGGAAATCATGATCTGACTGAAACCCAACTTTTCTGTTTTTTTTGTTTTTTTTCAGATTGGAACCTGAGCTAACAACTGTTGCCAATCTTTTCTTTCTTCCTTCTTCCAAAGTCCCCCAGTACATAGTTGTATATTCTAGTTGTGAGTGCTTCTGCTTGTGCTATGTGGGGCACCGCCTCAGCGTGGCTTGATGAGCGGTGCCATGTCTGCACCAAAGATCCGATCGGGTGAAACCCTGGGCTGCCGAAGCGGAGCACGAGAACTTAACCACTGAGCCACAGGGCCAGCCCCGAAACCCAACTTCTGAGTATCACATTTGAAAGCCTTTCTATTCTAACAATAAAATAAACCATGAAGGGGACCGGGCTGGTGGTGCAGAGGTTAAGTTCACGTGTTCCACTTTGGCAGCCCAGGGTGTACCGGTTCGAATCCTAGGTGAGGACCTATGCACTGCTTATCAAGCCATGCTGTGGCAGACGTCCTGCATATAAAGTAGAGGAAGATGGGCACGGATGTTAGCTCAGGGTCAGTTTTCCCCAGCAAAAAGAGGAGGATTGGTGGCAGATGTTAGCCCAGGGCTAATCTTCCTTAAAAAAACAAACAAAAAACCATGAAGGAGGATGGAGCTGAACACTCCTCTCTTTAAAACAGAAAAAGGTAAAGTGTAATATTTTTAGAGAGGAGTTTAGCTACCTCCTTAGCTCCTGAATAGTACTTTGCTCTAGGCTTGTTATTACTAATTTTGACCAAGAAGTCTATGATCTAGTAAAAGAATTTTGATACTGTAGGCAAATTTTCTTTCAATAATTATGGTTAGGCCCATGGACAGGTGATTATAAAAAAAAAGTTTTTAAGTAAGTTTTTTTGTTTTTGAGGAAGATTAGCCCTGAGATAACATCTGCTGCCAATCCTCCTCCTTTTGCTGAGGAAGACTGGCCCTGAGCTAACATCCGTGCCCATCTTACTCTACTATATATGTGGGACGCCTACCACAGCATGGCTTGCCAAGTGGGGCCATGTCTGCACCTGGGATCCAAACCGGCAAACCCCGGGACGCCGACGCGGAACATGTGCACTTAACTGCTCTGCCACCGGGCCAGCCCCTAAGCAAGTTTTATTGGTTTACAATGATTGTTATATGTAACACAAGTGGTTTCATGGGTTCTAGAGCCAGACTGCCTGAGTGTGAATCTTTGCTCCTGCACTTACTAGCTGTAAGAGCTTGAACAGGTTACTTGACTTCTCTGTGCTTTGGTTTCTCATATGGAGATAATACCAGGGCTTATATGATGTTATGATGATTAAATAAACTACTATTTGCATATCACTTAACACAATGGCTAACACATAATAAGTACAATAAAAGTTTTGTTTTTAAAAAACAAAAGACATACATGGGGATCATTCTTATTTATTACAAAATAGTGTATTGTGCATTCTTATAGAATCAATATGGGTTTGATACCATGTATGTGGTAACCCAGCAATCTTAGTAAATATTCAGCCAATCCTACATTTAGGCAGAGAGGAGAAGCCATAGAGAAATAAGCCTTGTTCTAAAAGACCATCAGCACGAAGGAGATTCTCTTGTGGGGCTGTTTTTTCTTTTAAATACTCCCTGCTAAGTACCTGGCATCATTACTACAATATACATGACCACAGGGTGAGAACTTTCTTCAGAAAGGCATTATATGAAGGCATTAATAAGAGAAAATGCTTTTATTTCTTTTCTCAAGTCATGGAAAAAAATGTTGATTTTGTTCTAGTATGGATAGCAAGATACAGAAAATGAGGACTATTACCCCTTGGTTCAGGCCTATTACATGTAATCAAATGAGGTACAAAGCAAGTAGTGGGCATCTAAAAAGGTAATGGCCTTGGAGTATCTACCTTAAACATTCCAGGTTCCAAGGAATAAATAGGGTGAAGGAGGCCTCTGTTTCTTTCCCCTGATTTTTTTGAGCTAAACAAGAAATGTTTACCTAAGTCGCGGGCAGTTCTGACCTAGAGCATTCAGGATGGCATCTGTGATGTTGGAGCAGCCGGAGGCACAGAGGGACTGTAACTTATGGCACCCTCTGCATATAGTAATGAGACCTTCATCTGTGATTTGCTAAAAAACAAGAGTAAAAAATCCCATAGATATTAGCAACTTAGCAGAAGAAAAAGAAGGAAAAAAGTTACTTCCGCAAAAATAAGCACCCAAAAGAAACAAAAGCAGATTTAATATCAATCAGGAAGCAGAACTAAAAGAAAATGAACACATTTTTGTCTCTTCCTCCCCTCACTTCCTTTGGATTTAGTTTGCGACAGAAATCTGTGCTCATTTGTGGTGTAAAGGGAAGAAGCTATATGGGATTCTTTTAACCTAAGGGGACTGGGAACAGTATGGGGCCCATCATGGTGTAGATTCAATTAAATGATTTTAAAATCTAGAAAACAGGTAGGAACAGCAGTATTTTAATAGTACAAACACATTTTTAAGTTCAAAATTGATAATGATATTAAGCTACTGAAAAAATGAAACAACTTGTGGATGAAGCTGCAGTCTCGTTATCAACAAAAGACTCATTTATTTCCATATTTTAGTTTTATATGATAAAGAATATCCTAATTTATGGAGAAAAACAGTTGTGTCCAACCCACACAGAATTTTATATATTTTAAATCATTTTAAAATTAAAAAAGAATACACAAAGATGTACAGTAAAAAAAAAAAGATGTCACATATGAACATCTTAACATGTTGGATAGGGTCAGAACTTCAATTTGTCCAGCTAGGTTCATTAATTTTGTCTAAGTCTCAGAATAAATCTCTCCTATCATCTTTGTTTAATCACACAGTATCCTTAGGTTGCAAGGACAAGTGAAAAAAAAATCAAACATTAAATATTCACTTTTTAAATCAGCACGTTCTCAATATTGTACAACTGAAACAAAATAAAAAACGGATACTAAGGCAAATATAAGATCTGTCATGAGGATAAATTAATGAGGTATATACACATATGGAAGTACCTAAAAAAGTGCCACAGAGATGTGATGTATTGTTATTACTAAACAAGGATAACTGATATGTAAAGGCGGAAGCAGCAATCAATAAACACGCATATTTAGCAAGCCAATGGAATTTGTGTCACACAATATTAAGAAAGTATTGCAGGGCTGTGCTGCCTTCTTAATGTTTTAAAGTCTATAAGGGATTATCTAGGAACAAAGATGAGGAAAGTCACATCACCGATATTTTTAATTTTAAAGAGAGTAAAATTTACTAAACTTTCATGTTTTCAAATTACTTAAAAAAAAGCAAATGGATCAAGAATGTACTTTGGTTACTTCAATAGTTCTGGGCAGGAACATGAAGTCTCATGAATGCTGAGAATCATTTCATCATACTGTACAGAAGAAATGACTCATGCCCTAAGATCTGGGTGAAGGGAAATAGTAACATAAACATAGGATAGAACTGGTTCTTTATGCTTACCAACTGTGATTTCTGTCTGCTGGAAGAGTAAAGGAAACAAAACTAAAATGGCAAACGGTAGGCATGATATATATGTATTTGTATGTATGAGTTTATATGTAACATGTATACAGAGTATGTGTATATGTACAGTCATGCACTGCATAACAACATTTCGGTCACCAACAAACTGCACACAACAGTGGTCCCATAAGATTAGTACCACATAGCCTCGGTGTGTAGTAGGCTATACCATCTAGGTTCGTCTAAGTGCACTCTATGATGTTCGCACAACAATGAAATTGCCCAACCACGCACTTCTCAGAATGTATGCGCACAGTTAAGTGATGCATGACCGTATATAAATAAAATCTGAAGATGCCCCAAACAGTTTTTTCCTATCACTGTAAACTGATGGTTTCATTTACAAGAATCCTCCAAGCTCTTTCTCGCAGGCCAAATATTTCGGTTTCACAAATGAAATTAGGCAAAGTCTAGTAGTTAGCAACTATGGGAATCAGAATTAAAAAGAAATGTCATTCCTTTAACTCAGTCTCAGGAGCCTCCTAAACAGATCATTATCAGCACCATCCCTTAAGGGCTGGAAGAACAGGTAGCTGAAACTGCACAAAATGTGGCCCTTTCTGTATCACCTTTAAACTAAACAACTACGATATCCTCAGGTTTTAGGTGATCAAACAAGAAGGGGAGGGTATAATAAGCAGAAGCCTTGGCAAAAACCCTTATCAACGTTTTTCATTGCCATGAGAGGCTCTCACTCAAAGGTAACACATATGTAATTTTCAAGGCAAGACAGAAAAGCTACAGGTGTATTGTCAATGTTCTAAGACCCTGAATAATTTCAGCAAGTTCTCTGAGCAAAATTCAGGAGTTTTGGGATAGACACAAAAAAGCTGATAGTCTAAACAAGCCAAATGTAAACTACAAATACTACTTGAAAATAATTTAAACGGTACATTTTGCTTGTCATCTGTTTAAATCAGTGTGGTTCCCAATAGTTACAGTCCACTAATAGGTCTTAATTGGTATGATTGCAATTAATTTACCAAAAATATTTTAAATACTGAAGTTTGTGAGTAATTTACTTCTAAAAAGTAGAGTTTTCTTAAGTCAAAAAGAAAGGGGTGGAGTTGCAGTTAGCTTATGTGGAATTCTGCATAAGCTACCCTCTATCTAATGTATGTCAAAGCCCTCAGGAGTGCATATTGTCAAGTATGCAAAGAATCATCTGTGCGTTTACTGTGTCCCCTGGGTTGAAATGGAAAAACCCATCGTCTTGATGACAGAAACTCTTACAATAATATTACTGAAATGAATTATTAATACGGAAGAGTTGTGCGAAGGATGGCTTACTAAGCAAGTCTGCAAGTTTAAAGTCACCAGTTCAGGACAGTGTGCACCTATGTACTTCAGTGCTTCATCTTCTAGCTAGAAAGATTAAAAAGAAAGAAAAAAAATGATTACTGACACTGTTTCAAAGGAAAAAGATTTAAGAGTGTACACATTGATCGATATATTCTAAACAGCCAACCAAGTTTCAAAGGAACAAGGAAACAGAAACAATGAACTATGATCACATAAGGTGTAATTCACATGATTAGTATGGTTATCAGTATTTTTCATCAGTTCTGACCACATCAAATTCCTATTATCACCAAATCAAGGAAAAGATAAACACTGCCTAACGTTTATGAATTTTTCTTCTGATAAATTAAACATGGCTCACAGCGTTTTGCTAACGGATTATGAAACTAAAATAATTTTCACATTTCTACACTCCCTATAAAGTCTTTTGAAAAGAAACTTTCGGGAGCAGGAGCTGAGAAAGGCATCCATAGCTTATCTGCTGCTGGTAGATCAGTGCCATGCGCACAGTGCAGAGAACAGATGGCAAGTAATTGATTATAACGATGCATTCCAATCAATATTTTTCAGGATTCCATAAATAACCAGAAGCTCAAGCTGTTGTTTTAAGGCAGTCATACTTCCAAAGCTGTTTCAAACAATGGAGCTCCTCCCATTACGGTGAAAGAATGAAGGTATTTTTAATGGAATCCAAGGCCTGGTTTTAGTAACCATTAATAAATTAAGGTAATAAGAGCCTAGGCCTACTTTGTTGTCAGTCACTTCTAAACCCACTCTTGACCACTTCCTTCCAGATGCTACCATGTCACTTTTTCTTTTTCACTGTAAAACACTGAGATAGTAAAATTTTTAATGACAAAATACGTTGGATTTGTAATGTGACTGGAAATAAGCATCAACACTGTAAAATGTAGGTTGCTGTATACTTGGCACATTTAAGAAAAGCTCCTGGTGGTTAAACAACTAGTGAAAATTGCCAAGACTACCTTCCTTGCCTATCTAGTTCAAGATCTCAGGCAGTGACAACATGGCATGTTTTCCTTTTCAGATTAAACTGCATGAAACTCTTCTTGACTATGGTGCATGCTCAGTATCATTTTGTCTCCCCATCTGGCCTCCTCTCAAAAATTTCTCTTTGGTCAGATGTTAATTCTTCTTATATTTTTTTACTCTGTGGAAAACAAATTTTTAGTAAGTATGTATCTTTGGTCAATAATATGTAACAACTACATATCCCTCAAGCTAACATCTTGGGGCTATCTACAAAGTTTATGGTTCCTCTATCATTCATAAACACTACATGGAGTATTACCTGTGTGCAGCCTTTTAAGAACAAGGCCTTGAGCCCTCCACAGCCTCTCACTAGTGCTTGGATGCCATCCTTGGTTACTTGGTCACACCACGAAATGTTCAGTTGCTCCAACAGTGGACATCCCTCACTTAGCAAAAAACAAAATGAAACAAACATATGACTAAATCCAATTCCAAAGGCACCAAATTCTTATTTTATTGACTATTTAGTCAGGGAATGGATACAGCCCCATGCTATGCTACAAGAACATACATATTCATATACATAAATCTACTTAATGTAGATTTAGAACATAGGTAATCCCATAACAACAACAAAAAAAGCAGATTTATCAATGCTTGTGGTGTTCATGTGGGACTGTATCAGTCGGAGGGCCATCTCAAATCCACCTTAACCAACAAGCACAAACACAATCTTGTTTTCCAGATATATTAGATTTTTATGGAGGTTTATACTTTTCAAAATATATCCTTTTTGCACTTATCACATATTTAAAAGGTCTCTATATAGGAAATGTAAAGTAAGTGACTTGTTCAGGTTAACAGTAACTAAAGAGTTTAGATTCAAACCCAGATTTTCTATCAAATAAATCTATTATTTATTAGAGTAATAACAAAAACATTTAAAATTTTACTTAAAAAATTACAAGGATGTATAAATTTCCCTTATCTAGGAAGTATGTAGACTACTTTTTCCACAGGCTCAATGTAGGATATATTGTATTCACTATCTGCCTTCTATCAAATACTAGCTTCATCTTTGATCTCTGATTTCACATTTGAACTACGGAAGAATCCTGAGCTCTATGACATTCTTTGGAAAACATTGCTTTAATTGTTTCATAAAATAAAGCCAGGGGATCTTGGTTCAAGTTCATTCTTCAACATTAATAGTGTGACTTTAGGACGCCTTCCCAAACTTCTCTTAAACCAAGGTTAGCTGTAGCCCCATCTATGTTCTCCCCAAACTGACATACTCACTTCAATCACAGCACTTGTCACACTGCAATATGATGACATGCTTAGGGGTTTTTTTTTCCTCCCACTGGACTCTGAGCAACTTAAGGGCAGCAACAATATCTTATTCAGTTATATTCTACGGCTGAATCACAGTACCTCGCATTCAAAAATGTTTTGGATTTTCTTATCTATAAAGTGTCTGTCCTATCTACCTCACAAGGTTTTCAAATAAATGAGATCACTTATACGAAAATATTTTATAAACTATAAATGTTGTTATATTATCCTACATGGCCAACAGCCTTAGATACATATGTGCTCAATATTCACAATGAAAGTCTAAGAAGGAGCCACACTTTTAGATTACTTATACTCAACTTAACTAGATCTACATTTCTTCTTTTAATAGCTTAATTCTTACTATTCTTAAACGTAACCAATACATGGGACCACAATCATTTATAAAAGGAAGACAAAAAAATAAAGTTACAAAGAGAGTGGGCATTTCATTCTCCTTTTAAGATATATCTTCTGTAATGTACTTTAAAAAATACATTAACATTGAAACAATTAAAACTTATTGAGTGCTTACTACATGGCAGAAACTCTGCTAAGAACTTTATATATATTAGGTTGAACCACACGAAGACAAAAACTGTTGAATACTGGCAACTTTATATGGGTTGGTCTAATACTATCAAATAATAATAATCCTATGAGATGATAAGGAAAAGCTTACAAGGATTATATTTGTTCAAAGTATGTGATTGATAACCTGACTCCAGAGCACTGCTTTTATCACTAGGCTATAATAACATGTGCCGTTTGTGGGGGGTGGGGGAGTGGATCAGGAGAAGCCTTCATAAAAATCTAATCATTCATGTGTAAACTGGACTTACACTGTTCAGAAATCCCAGTTACGTCTAGTCATTTCACCTGAATGTGTCCTGTAATTTGGGCAAGTGATAAAATAAAAGACATATTCTGAACTACAGTATATATCCCTAACACAGTTTCCTTCAATTCCAATTTTCAGTTATTAAAAAAAATTATTTGTTCTGATAATTGGACATTCTTGTTATAAGAAATTTACCTCAGAGCTTTTAGAGACATGTTTGTTATTGATGTACAGGAAGCCAAGTCAAGGTGCCTGAGTTTGGAACAGAACTTGCTAAGGCTAGTACATGTACTGAAAAATGGAAAAAGGAGAAAATAATGAATAAACAAATAAGAAAACATCCTTAGTATATCATACACAATTCTCATTAAACACGTATGTGTATATAAGAACTGTAAAATTTCCATACCCCAAATAAAAGCAATTATAAATCCCGGGACCTTTCACGTTGAATAAGAGGCAGATGTCATTCACACAGGATAAAAAGAAGCTGTGCTATGTATGAGAATTTGCATGAGGGAAAGATGGTGCTTGATTCTCATCTGGAAATGTTAACAGCTACTGAAAGCAAATTACAGACATGCTAAGAGATTTGCATGCACTCTGCAAATCCAGGAACACCAGAAAGCTAGCCAGTACCTGCTAGCAAGCGGTGAAATATGAAGACTGAAAGCTCTGCCTCTGCTCTTTCACTTAAATCTCTGCTCAAGATAACCTTTTGCACAGCAGTAACAAGATAATTGCGTTTTTGCAAGGTATACAGAGGATGGACCAGTATTGGGCTGCAACAAGCTAAGTTATGTAATATTACTATCTACTTTCCTTTATGAATTTCTTAAAGGCCCTTTCCCACAGTGGTCAGGTTCTCGGTTTAATTTTTTTAACTTATGGGAAATTTCAAATATACACAAGAGTGAATAACAGAGAACACACACATACCATTATTAAGCTTTGACATTTATCAATATTCTACTATTACTATTCCATCTATTTCCCCTCCTTTTATTGTTCCAGTATTTTAAAGCAAATCCCAGACATATTATTTCACCTATAAATATTTCAGGACATTTTTCTAATAGATCAGGACTTAAGTCCTTGGTGTCTGATATCCAGTCTCTGTTCAAGTTTCCCCAATTGTTTCACAAATGCCTTTGTCAAGCTGATTTGTTCAAATTAAGATCCAAATAAGAGCCAAACATTCTACTTGGTTGATGTTTCTTAGGACCTTGTGTGGTACTGTTTCCAGTTCTTCTGGGTAGACACCTAGGAGTAGAATTGCTAGGTCCTATACTAAGTTTATGTTTGACTTTTTTTTAATATTGTCACCTGAGCTAACATCTGTTTCCAATCCTTTTTATTTTCCTTCTTCTTCTTCTCCCCAAAGCCCCCAGTACATAGTTGTATATTCTAGTTGCAGGTCCTTCTTGCTGTGCTATTTGGGATGCTGTCTCAGCATGGCTTGATGAGTGAGGCTAGGATCTAAACTGACGAAACCCTGGGCCGCCAAAGTGGCGTGCACAAATTTAACCACTCAGCCATGGGGCTGGCCCCTATGTTTGACTTTTTTTTTTTTAAGATTTGATTTTTCCTTTGTCTCCCCAAAGCCCCCCGGTACACAGTTGTGTATTTTTAGTTGTGGGTCCTTAGCATGTGGGAAGCCGCCTCAGCATTGGTGCCATATCCGTGCCCAGGATTTGAACTGACAAAACACTGGGCCGCCAAAGCAGAGTGCTCGAACTTAACCACTCGGCCACGGGGCCGGCCCGTTTGAATTTTTAACAAACTGCCAAACTGTTCTCCAACGTGGCTGTATCATTTTACATTCCCAACAGCAATGAATGAAGGTCTCAGTTTCTCCACATTCTTGCTAACACTTGGCAGTGTCTCTCTTTTTGATTATAGTCATCTTATTGGGTATAGAGTGTAATCGTATTATGACTTTTACAATTCTGTAATGAACATACTTTCTTCTGCTTATATTAGCCATTCGTCTCTTTCCTTGGTGAAATGTCTATCCAAGTGTTTACCACATTTTTAATTGGGTTGCCTTATTATTGACTGCGAGAGTTCCCTATATATTCTTAATATGTTTTCTTTAATTTCTCTCAGTAATGTTTTCTGGTTTCCAGTGTAGCTATCTGGCACTTCTTTTAGAATTATGTTATCTGCAAGTAAAGACAGTTTTACTTCTTTCCTATGCTCTTTTTATTTTTTCAAACTTACTGCACTGGCTAGAATCTCCAATAGAACACTGAACAGAAATGGCCAGAGTTAACATTCTTGTCTTTCTCCTGATGTTCGGGTACAGCACTCAGTCTTTCACCATTAAGTGAGCAGTAGGTTTGTCACAGATGCCTTTGATCAGATTGAGGAAATTCCCTTCTATTCCTACTTTGCTGAGAATTTTTATCATGAATGGATGTTGGATTTTGTCATGCACTTTTTCTTTATCTAATGATGTATTAGTTATCTATCATTGCATAACAAATTACCCCAAAACTGAGCAACTTAAAACAACAAATCTTTAGTATCTCACAGCTTTGGGGTCAGGAATATAGGCACAGGCAGCTTAGCAAGATGCCTCTGACTCCACCTCTCACAAGGCTGCAATCAAGGTATTGGCCACAGTTGCAATCATCTCAAAGGTTAACTGGGGGCAGATTCCCTTCCAAGCTCATTTCGGTGGCTGTTGGCAGAACTCAGAAGGTCCAATTCCAAGCTCACTCATTTGGGTTTTGGTAGGTTTCAGGTCCTTGCTGGCTGTTGGCTGGAGACCTTAGTTCCTTGCCACATGGGCCTCTCCACAGAGCTACTCACAACAGGGCAGCTTGCTTCCCCCAGAGCCAGAGCCCCGAGAGAAAGTAGAGCAAGACGGAAGCCACAGTCTTTTTGTAACCTAATCTCCAAAGCGACATCCAATCTCTTCTGCAGTATTCTATTGTTAGAAATGAGTCACTAGGTCCAGTCCATGCTCAAGGGGAAAAGATTACACAAGGGTGTGAATACTAGGAGGCAGGGATTATTTGGGGGCCATTTTAGAGGCTGCCTATCAAACTGAGATGACCATGTGGGTTTTGTCCTTCATTCCAGAGGGCAGTAAATCTCACCAGTTGTATGTGGCCCACAAGTCAAGAATGGTTTTGACGCTTTTTAAATGGTTTAAAGAAAATCAAAAGAAGATACTATTTAGTAACATGCGAAAATTATATGAAATTCAGAAGTGAGCACCCAGAAACAGTTTTATGGGAGCACAGCCATGCTCATTTGTTTATGTATTGTCTATGGCTGCTTTTGTAAAACACCAGCAGGGCGGAGTAGTTGTGACAGAGTCTGTATGACCAATGAAGCCTAAATAGTTACTTATTCAGCACCATATAAAAAAAGTTTGCTGACTCCTGCTTTATTCTACTAACTACTATGAGATATTACATTAATCAATTTTCAGATGTTAAATCACAATTGTATTTCTGGGATAAATCCCACTTGGTTATGATCCAAAATCCTTTTATATGTTGCTAGATTCAGTTTGCTAAAATTTTGTTAAGTACTTTTGCATTTGTGTTCCTGAGGGATACTGATCAGTGGATTTCCTTTTATTGTGATGTCTTTGTTTGGCTTGCTATGGGAAGAATACTGGCCTCACAGAGTAAGTTATGAAGTGTTTCCTTTTTTCATGAATCAGTTTGAAGATCAGTATTATTTCTTCTTTAAGTATTTGCTGGAACTCACCAGTGAAGCCATCTGGGCCCGGGCTGTTCTTCGTGGGATGATTTTGAATTGTTCACTGAATTTACTTGTCATAGATCTGTTCAGATCGTCTATTATTTTCTTGAGTCAAATTTGGTAATTTGTGTCTTCCCAGGAATTTGTCCATTTCATCTAGGTTTAATTTGTTGGCATAAAGTTATTCATGATATTTTTGAAGTCCTCTCCTTCATTCTTGCTTTTGATAACTTGTGTCTTCTCTCTTATGTTCTTAGTCTAGGTTTGTAAATTCTTTGGATTTTTTTCTCTTTTCTTTTTTTTGAGGAAGATTAGCCCTGAGCTAACTACTGCCAATCCTCCTCTTTTTGCTGAGGAAGACTGGCCCTGAGCTAACATCCATGCCCATCTTCCTCCACTTTATACGTGGGACACCTATCACAGCATGACTTTTGCGAAGAGGTGCCAGGTCTGCACCCGCGACCTAAACCAGTGAACCCTGGGCCACCGAGAAGCGGAACGTGCGAACTTAACCGCTGCATCACCAGGCTGGCCCTTGGATTTTTTCCCAAAGAACTAGCTTTTGGTTTCATCGATTTTATTACTGTTTTTCTGCTTCCTATTTCACTGATATCCAATCTAATCTTTGTTATTTCCTCCTTCTTCTTGGTTTGGGCTTAGTTTGCTCTTCTTTTTCTAATTTCCTAATGTTGAAGTTTGTTACTGATTTCAGCTTTCTTTCCTCTTTTCTGACATAGGAATTCAGAACTCTATCACTGCTGTAGTTGCATCCCCTAAATTTTGATGGCTTTTCATTTTCTTTCAGTTGAAAATATTTTTAAAATTTCTCTTGTGATTTTTGTCTTTAACTAATGGGTTATTCAGAAGTGTGTTGCTTAATTTGCAAATACTTGGGGTTTCCCCAGATTTTGTTCTCTTATGAATATCTGGTTTTAATTCTCTAGTTCTGGTCAGAGAACATTGTATATGACTTTAATCTTCTTAAATTTATTAAGGCTTGTTTAGTGGTCCAATCTATGCTCTATCCTGGAGAATGTTCCAAGTCTGTTTGTAAAGAATATTTATTCTGTATTCATTGGGTGGAGTGTTCTATTTGCGTAGTATGCATTTTTCCATCTGTTTACTTTTCAACCTATTTCTGTCTTTGGATCTGAAGTATGTCTCTTGTAGACAGTGCATAGTTGGGTCGTGTTTTTTAATCCATACTGACAATCTCTGTCTTCTGGGTGAAGTGTTCGGTCTGTCCACTTTTAATAGAATTACTGATATGGTTGGATTTTGTGTCCCATTTTGCTATCCTTTTTCTATCTGTTTCATACTTTTTTTGGTTTGTTTTTCTGTTTCTCTTTTACCGTTTTCTTATGTTAAGTGTACCATTTCAATTCCTCTGTTGATTTTTTACTTTTTTTTTGAGTTATTTTCTTAGTTTGCTCACAGATTACAATACGTATCTTAATTTACCACAATCTATTTCAGAATAACAACTTAATTCTCACAAAACAGGCATTTTGCTCCAATATATCACCATTCCCTGCTCCCACCTTTGTGCTTTTATTTTCATATGTTCAAATATATTTCATGTATTACTTCTATATATGTTATAAATCTAACACAGTGTTATAATTATTGCTTTATATAGTCTTATATCTTCCAAAGAAGTTAAAAGAAGATATGAGAAAGTTACGGAGTCTTAGATTCACCCACATATTTATCACTTCTGATGCTCTTCAGTTACCAATTCCTATGGATTTGAGTTACTGTATGGTATTTATTTCCTTTCATCCTGAAGGACTTCCTTTAGTATTTCTTATGAGGCACATTCGCTAGCAACAAATTCTCTCCGTTTTTGTTTATCTAGGAATGTCATAACTTGGCCTTCATTTTTGAAGGACAGTTTTGCTAGACAGAGAATTCTTGTTTTTTCCTTTCAGTCCACTGAACACGTCACGTGGCTCTGGCTTCCACTGTTTATGATTAGGTTATCCATTAATCATATATTTCTTGTATATGAGTTATTTTCCTCTTGCTGCTTTCAAAATTTTCTCCTTGTTTTTAGTTTTCAACAGTTTGGCTCTAATGTGTCTGGGTGTGGATATCTCTGTTTTTATCCTTCTTGGGTACACTGAACTTCTTAGACCTGCAGAATAATATTTTTCATCAAATTTGGTAAGTTTTCTGCCACTAATTCCTCACATTTTTTTTTCTGCCCCTCCTCTCACCTAGGATTCCCATTTTACGAATGTTGGTACTCTTGATCTTGACCAACAGGTCTCTTGAGGCTCTGTCCATTTTTCTTTAATTCTCTCTGTTCTTCAGACTGGATAATTTCTACAGATCTTTAAGTTTACTGATTATCTGTTGTGCTATCCTCCCCCTGCCAGCTTTACTGAGATATAACGACATATAACACTGTGCAAGTTTAATGTGTATAATGTGATGATTTGTTAAACAAATACATCATCAAATGTTTACCACAATAAAGTCAGTTAACATATTCTTCACCTCACATAACTACCATTTTGCTGTCGCTTTGTGGAAACATTTAAAATCTACTCTCATAGCAACTTTCAAGTATACAATACAGCATTGTTAACTATAGTCATCATGCTGTATATTAGATCCCTGGAACTTGTCTTATAACTACAGGTTTGTATCCTTTGACCAACATCTCTTTATTTTGTTCTATTATCTTTAATGTGCTATTGAGACTGCTAGTGAATTTTTCAGATATTATATTTCCAATTCCAGAATTTCCATTTGGCTTGCATTTTACAATTTCTATCTCTTTACTGACATTCTCTATTTAACAAGTCATTGTCATTATACTGTCCTTTTATCACATGCAAATACTTCAAAAATTGAGATATAATTGACATATTAGTTTCAGGTATACAACAAAATGATTGAATATATGTATATATTGCAAAATGATCATCACAATAAGTCCATCCATCACCACATACAGCTCCAGTTTTTTTCTTGTGATGAGAACTGTTAAGATCTAATTTTTAAAAATCTAGTTTTAGTATATATGACTTGCACATATTTTTAAGTTTATCCTTAAGTATTTTATGTTCTTAGATGTTACCATGTTATATTCAAAAATTTTTTAAATTGTCCCATGCTGGTAGATAGCTACAAAATTGATCTTTGCCTATTTGTCATGTTTCCTCACTTGAACCATATCATGCCATTTATTCCTTACTTTCCAATCTGCATGCCATCCCCCATCCCTTTATTGTACTAAATGGACTTCCAGTATCATGTTGAATAGATGTAGTAGACCCAAGACCTTGCTTTGTTTCTGACCTTAGGGAGAAAGTGTTCAGTCTTTTATGAGTAAATACGATGTTAGTAGGAGGTTTTTCATATACAAAATTTATCAGGTTGACGAAATTATCTTCTCCTAGTTTGTTTAGAGATTTTACCATTAATGGGTATTTAATTCTGTAAAATACTTTTGTTGGACCTATTGAAATGATCATACGATTTTTCTTCTTTGATCTTTTATCAAGTTGGAACTTAATACTGATTTTGCATGTTAAAACAACCTTGTATCTGGGATAAATCCAAATTGATTATGATTTATGACTCTTCATATACTGTGAATTCAATTTGACAATATTTTCTTAAGGATGTTTACATGTCCATGAGGAACACTGGCCAGTAGTTTCCTTTTCTTGTAATTCTTGTCTGATTTTTGACAACCTCAAAAAATGAGTTAGAAAGTCTTCCCTCTTCCTCCTCCTTCATTTTTTTGAAAGATTTTTTTATGATTAATATCATTTCTTTCTGAAATGTTCAATAGAATTCAATACTGAAGCTATCTAAGCCTAGAGGTTTTTTGTTTTTGGTGGTACGGTTTTTAATCATCAATCCAATTTTTAAAGACATAAGGCTATTCAGATCTTCTATTTCTTCTTGTCAGTTTTGGTAATTTGTGTCTTTCAAAGAATGTATCCATTTTATCTAAGCTGTCAAATTATTGGCATAAAATTGCTCATTATGTTCTCTTATTAACCTTTTAATACGTGTAGAGTCTATAGTGATATTTCTTTTTACAATCTTGGTACTGGCAATTAATGTCTTCTTTCTTGACTAATCTAGACAGAAGGTGACCAAGCTTAATGTTTTTTTTTTGTTTGTCTGCTAAGGAAGATTGGCCCTACGCTAATAGCTGCTGTCAATCTTCTCTTTTTGCTTCAGAAAGATTGTCACTGAGCTAACAACATCTGTGTCAACCTTCCTCTATTTTGTATGTGGGACACCACAACAGCATGGCTTGATGAGTGGTGTGTAGGTCCTTGCCCAGGGTTCTGAATCCGCAAACCCCAGGCTGCTGAAGTGAAGCATGGGAACCCAACCACTATGCCACTGGGCCGGCCCCCTAAGCTTACTGATTCTATTTCAAAGAACCAGCTTCTGCTTTCACGGATTTTCTCTACTCTACGCCTATTTTTTATTTCACTGATTTCCACCATTACTTTTTCTCTTCTTTCCTTTTACTTATTGTGGATTTATTTTTCTTTTTCTAGTTTTCTAAAAACTAGATTTAGAGCCTTGACTCTCAATCTTTCTTTTCTAATGTAAGCATTTAAAGGTATACAGTTTGCTCCAAGCACTGCCTTCGGTGGATTCCACAAGTTTCAAACGTTGTGTTTTCATTATCACATAACAAAACATATTTTCTAATTTTCTTTGTAATTTATCCCTTGGCCCATGGGTTATTCAGAAGTGTAATACTTAATTTTTAAGTTTTATAGATAAGTATTACTGACATCTACATTAATTTTGTTGAGGCTATAGAACACATTCAACATGATTTCAAGCCTTCTAAATTGATTGAAATTTGTTTTACAACCATTATTTGGTGTGTCTTATTGAATATTCCAAGTGCAAAAGAATGCTTTTTTGGGGGCTGGCCTGGTAGTGTAGTGGTTAAGTTTGTGCACTCCACTTTGGTGGCCCAGGGTTTGTTGGTTCAGATCCTGGGTGTTGGACCTACACACCGCTCTTCAAGCCACGCTGTGGCAGCATCCTACACAGAAGAACCAGAAGGACTTTTAACTAGGATATACAACTATGTACTGGGGTTTTGGGAAGAAAAATAAGAAAAAAAAAGGAAGAGTGACAACAGACGTTAGCTCAGGACCAAAAAAAAGCATACCTTAAAAAAAAAAAAAAGAATGCTTTTTGGGGTGCTTTTTGGTACAGCATTCCATAAATGTCAAATAGGACAAGTTCACTGAAAGTGTTTTCAAGACTTCTATAGCTTTCTACTGTTTTTTTGTCTACTAGTTTAACCATTTACTAAAAGAAGAGGATACTATTTAATATCTTTTCCATTTACCCTTTTTCCTGATGTTTACATCATTTGATATAAAAAAAATCAGTAAAGTTTCCTGTCATTAGTAATAGTATATCTTTTCCCATCCTTTTACTCTTAATCTCCATATTATCTTTAAGTTTTCTTTAAATTCTTGAGCATATATGTACTTGTTTTTTTCTTTTGAGGGAGATTAGCCCCGAGCTAACATCCATGCCCATCTTCCTCTACTTTTTTTACATGTGGGATGCCTGCCACAGCATGGCTTAATAACCAGTATGTAGGTCTGTGTCCGGGATCTGAATTGGTGAACCCCAGGCCGCTAAAGAGGAGCGTGTGAATTTAACCACTACGCCACCAGGTTGACCCTGGCAACTGCTTTTTTAAAACTCTTTTTTGGTCAATTTTATAATCTCTGTCCTTTCTAGGTCTGTTTCTATTGACAGGTTTTTCTTCTGGTTCTTCTTCAGCTATCATTTCCTGCTTCGCTGCATGTACTGTAATTTTCGACTAAATGATGAAAATTCTGTATGCTACATTTCTGAGTGTCTAGATTTTGTCGTCTTCTTTAAAGAATGTTGAGTTTTGATTTGGCAGGCAGTTAAGTTAGTTGTGGTTCAATCTGATCCTAAATTTTTTCTTTTAATCATTATTAGGGCAGGTTTAGTTCAGCTCTACTACCAAGGAACGAGCTTTCTGAAATCTCTTTCTAAATGTCCCAAGGTGTTCCACGAGCTTTCTCCATTTTGTGTAGTTAGAACTTCTCCAAGCCTTATTTAAATTCTTGGAATTCTTCAGTTTACAGTTTCCCAGTAATTGCTCTTTCCTTATTAGATGTTCTTTGCCCAGCTTTGTGGGGTCTCAATATGTGCATACATAGTTTACTATTCAGCCAAATCTATGTAGATTTCTGTAGACCTTTTCTGAGTAGTTCCCCCTTCTCTAGACAGAAATTACAGCCACTCTGGTCTCCCTGAACTCTGATCTCTTTCTCTTCAAATCAACCAGAACTTTGTGCTCTTCTTGCGTTCCTTCTCCTTGTGCCATTATCTGGAAAATGCCATCAGGCTGAAAGCCAGGGTAATCATATGGCTTACCTCATTTGTTTCTCAGTCCTGTGTTGCATGTTGTCTAACATTTCAAACTGGTTGTTTCCTATGTTTTGTACAGTTTTATAGTTGTTTACAGCAGGAGGGCAGTTATCATCATGGTCAAAAGCAGAAGTCTCTGTCTTTGATTTTTAAAGTTTGTATAATTTTCTTCTATATTGTGTTTAAAATATTGCATTTCTAATGTCACTAGTTCAGGCAAAAATCTGAACACTGACCAGTGGTTATTTAACGATTTTAAGATATTAAATTTTTTTTGCAGGAGTGATAAAGTTAATGTGCTTTTATCTTTTAGAGATGCATATTTTAGAAATGCATATTTACAGATTAAATAATACGATGTCTAGGATTTTTTTCAAAATAATATAAAATAAGAAGGGGTAGGTGAGTGGGGGTACAGATGAAACAAGATGAGCCATAAAGGGATTAATTTCTCAATTATCAATTTGAAGCTACGTGATAGGTTTACTATACTATTTTGCCTACTTTGGAATGTTTAAAATTTTTCATAAGAAATCAAAAGTCAGTAGAAGTAATTTCTCTCTCTGTGATTATAGCTCCAACTTGACATGGTTAGGTTTGTGTGTTTTGTTTTCAATTTTTAGGGACTGCTTTGATTTCTTTTTGACTTAATTCACGTTTGCTTTTTTTTCCTCCCCAAAGCCCCAGTACATAGTTGTATATCCTAGTTCTAGGTCATTCTAGTTCTTCTACGTGGGATGCCACCACAGCACGGCTTGATGAGTGCTGCTAGGTCCGTGCCCAGGATCCGAACTGGGAAACCCTGGGCTGCTGAAGCAGAGTATATGAACTTAACCACTTGGCCATGGGGCCAGCCCTTAATTCATGTTTTAATTATGTAAAACAATTACATGGCTATTAAAGTAAAATTATAAAACATGATATTCAGAGGTCTCCCTTTCATCCCTGCTTGTTCATGCCTTCTCTCTCCCCCATAAGTAACTATTTTTATCAGTTTTTGATTAAATAGTTAATTACTGTTTCTTTTTGAAAATATAAGTAAATACGGAAATATATTTGGATTATCTCCCCGGCCCTACAAAAAAGTATCTTATTATACAAACTCCTCCATAGTTTGCTTTCTTAATTTAACAATATGTACTGGAGATCACTCTGGACTACTATACAGAGATTCTCCTCATTCCTTTTATTTAACCAGTCCTCTACTGATACACATTTGAGTTGTTTAATGTCTTTCGCTATTAAAAATAATGCAGTATTTGTTATTACAAACAGTAAAACTTAATAGCCTCGTATATAAATCATATTATATTTTTGCCAGTGTATTTTTGTTATCTAAGATAGATACCTTGAAAAAAGAGTAAATAATATGTCACTTTTCTAGATACCAAGTAGTCAAATTCTCAATCTCTGTAACATTAAGTATTCTAAGGAAAAAAAATAAACAGGTAATTTATCTAAAGTAAATGAAGGGCTACTGGTATAAGTCATGGTGGGGGAGGGTAGTAAATTTGTCTCTCACATTAGAGGTTTCCAAATCAATCCATAGGAGTAATACTTGTTAGCAGAATTAATAGCCATAAGTGTCTTTCAGACACTTTCTATATTAAAAGTTAACAGTGTTGCAACCTCAAAGAAAAGAATAAAATAAACAATGTGTACCCTGTACTTGGAGTGTCTTCCACTTCCCTTTGTTCAAATTCTAAAGATCTTATGAGGCCTTTCTGAACAGGAAGATTCAGTGAATAATCCTGGCCCCTCTCTGTGTAAACATGCTTCTTCAATGGCTTTGCTTCACCTCATGATAAGCAAAAATTTCCCTACATAGTATTTAAATGTTATTTGATATATGTTATTATCAATATATATCTTTGGGCTGAATGTTTTTCATGTCTACCTTTTATGTCTATTGTGTCTGTTGACAATAAACTCTCAAGAATAAAGGATTATGGTTTTTTTTTTTTTTTAAAAGATTGGCACCTGAGCTAACAACTGTTGCCAATCTTTTTTTTTTTTCCTGCTTTTTTTTCCCCCAAACCTTCCCAGTACATAGTTATACATTTTAGTTGTGGGTCCTTCTAGTTGTAGCACGTGGGACACCACCTCAACATGGCCCAACAAGTGATGCCATGTCTGTGCCCAGGATCTGAACTGGTGAAACCCTGGGCCCCCGAAGCAGAGCGTGCAAACTTAACCACTCGGCCACAGGGCCAGCCCCAGGATTATGTTTTATTTCTTTCATATTGTGACTGACACAGACACAGTGCAAAATATTTAAAGAGTCGTTTAACAAATGCTCTCAGTGCTCTCTTCAGCAGCACACATACTATATAATAATAAATGCTCTCAATATTGATTATCATAATCAATGTTTAGTCCTGTGTTTAAGATTTTACATCTTTTTATAGAATTATCTGTTTACTTTGTCTTTTGAATGATAGCTCCTAGTATCTTACTGAAATATAAGTAGTCCTAGTAATTTGTATTATTAATATCTCTACTGCATATTCACTGACTACAATTTTGAAGTTTCACTTTAAATATCAAGATAGGAGGGCCAGCCCCGTGGCCAAGTGGTTAAGTTTGCGCACTCTGCTTCGGCAGCCCAGGGTTTCGCCTGTTCGAATCCTGGGCACGACGTGGCACTGTTCATCAAGTCATGCTGAGGCGGCGTCCCACGTGCCACAACTAGAAGGAGCCACAACTAAAAATACACAACTATGTACCAGGGGTCTTGGGGAGAAAAAGGAAAAATAAAATATTAAAAAAAAAAAAAAACCAAGCTAGGATTTGGGCCAGATTCCAAAATAAGTTTCTTATTCCATTTTTACTTTAATGTCACTTTCAGCTTTTAAAATCTCTTTCCTCTATAAAACCAAAATGAAATTTGCTAAATGTGTTTAGTAGCCTGTATTTAAAGCTAACGTAGGCAGGACACAAGGGACTGTGACTTACCCTTCTAAAACAAAATACTTACGCATCTGTAGTCTTTGTACACCCATTGAGATTCAGTACTTCAATGTTCCTACAGTTTTGTGCAAAGGTCCTTTACAGGAAAGAAACAAAGTAAAAGGTGTGAAATTAAATGGGCACAATTCAAGGCATTAAAAAAATAATAATAAAAGATGTTATTGGTAATATTGGACGTTGGTACAAAAGTAGCTCACAATTACAAACAAATTAATGTTCAACTATAAACTTTTAAACATTGATCTTTTTGTCAACCAAAGTTAAAATTATCCTTTTTGTGTGTGTGTGTTGTTGTTTGTTTTTTTTTTTTGGTGAGGAAGATTGGCCCTGAGCTAACATCTGTGCCAATCTTCTATTTTATGTGGGATGCCACCACAGTGTGGCTTGATAAGCGGTTCTCGGTCTGCACCTGGGATCCTAACCTCCAAACCCCAGGCCAACAAAGTAGAGCATGCAAACTTAACCACTATGCCACCAGGCTGGCCCCCAAATTATCCTAACTTTGAGTAAACAAACTAAAAAAGAATTTACTCAAGGTTCCAAAACAATCATTTATGATACAGGGAATCTGATTTTTTCAGAATAGCCTAGGAATATAAAAACTATTTTAGCCTTTTCTGAGTGAGATACTATTCTTCACTTTAAGAGTCAAGATGATCAGTTAATCAGTAGTTATGTTCTTACCTTAATGCATTGTCTCCTACGCCAAGACACCCACGAAGACTTAACTTTCGTAAAAAGCCCCCACATCTTTTAGAAATATTCTCCACTACCCGGCCCTGTAAAAAAGAACAAGTAAACAGAAAGATAAGCCACCGCATTGTTTTTGAAAAGAAAATATCCTCATTTTTATTAATTTGTAAACAAGGATGACATCTGTTCATTTTAAAGACCTAATTAATTATGAAAATTTCAACTTACTATAAGAAAGCTTTCCTCATTAACCCATCTACTTGAAAACATACCTAAACCCTCTGTTGTTATTTTGTTCAATTTTCAGATACACTGTATTAAGAAATGGTGCTCTGTAGTTCTCTTATGCCACCATATTAATGTAGACTGCCCTCCTGGTTATATCGCAGTTACTGAAGAACATTAACTCTCTTTATTATTTCTGTATCCTTTCCAAAGTGCTTACTATAATACTGTAAACACATGAGAGACTCAGTGAACACTTAATGAAAGCTTGTTTAATGATTTTGTGGGTCATGTTGCTTTAAATATTTACATCCATAAGGATTAGAGAAATGTGAAAAAAAAAAACCCACCATAATGTCAGTGGGTATTATTTTAAAAGCACTTTCTGAAAATAATGAAAGGTTCATGTGAGGCTCTTTCTAAACTTCTTACATGAATCCTCAAGACAATTAAGTTTCACTGGAACGTAAAAAAAAAAAACCCAATTAAAAAAAAAATCTAAATCTAAATCTCATTTAATCCTTATAACACAATGAGGAAGCTATTATTTCCACTCTCCTGATGAAAAACCCAAAGACCACAGAGCTCAAATTCAGGTTAGAATAATTTAAGCTTAAGCCATTATGCTTCTCCATCTCAGAGATAATAGGCTATACTAAGCAATGAAATATGTGGGAAGTGAGAAAAGAAAGAAATCTCTCCCTAGCAAAATAAATGATTTTGGCTTTATTCTTTTTTCATTCTCCATAAAAACTATCCATAGGCTCCCCAAGAACCAAAACGCTCATCTCAAGAATAACTTATGCAAATACCATCCCCCAACAAGTTGTTAACTCTACTTATTCTTCAATAAACACACACCAAAAGACTTCCTTAAAATAAGCAAACACAGGTTCACATTTCCACTGCAAAAAAAAAAATTTTTTTTAGTCCTATTAGAACTAAATAATTTAGTCTTTTTTGAGTAAAATAATTCTCAAAAACTGAACAAGCTCTTGGGAACGTTGCAGGCTCCCACGAAGTTCAGATGCAGTGAAATTAACAGTTTCCCTCTCCAGGGAAAGGAGATTTATATGGTTGGGGCTAATCTGTGCCATGCTGTAATTACATTCTAACAAGAGAAATGGGGCCACACACCACATAATTATACCTCAATATCCCTCTGGAAATCAAACAGGTCAATTCGCTGCCAGTTACTGCCATCCAGAGCCAGAACATTCCAGGCCTATTGTGAAGAAAAAGAGACAGAATGAGCAGAAGCTGAAATGAAGGGGAAAAACAGCAAAATTCACATTCATAAATCAACCTACTGATGAATGAAACCTACCAAAAAATTTCTCACCTCCCCACCATTAATTCCCAAAAGGTCTGCCTTATTTCTGATTCCTACTTAATTCTCCAATTAGATTATGTCATAAATGAAGGGGTTATAGAAACTAGCAACTATGAAAGATCTTACATTAGGGGGGTGGGGAAAGGACAGGTTGTGATAAACAGCATAGTCAGAAACTGTTTTCTAACTGGAAGATTCTAGTTTCTAATCTCAAAATGAGATAGTTCAGCTGATGAAAAAAATCAAGTCTGTTACTCTATCCCTCAACTAGGAATAAGTTGAGGGTGAAACCAAAGAAAGGACAGTACTACGAATATTGCTATGTTCGATATATATTTGCTATCCATAGTATCACTTGGTTGGTGACCTGGGACTTAGAGAAGATACCATCACTTCTCCATGCACACAACAGAACCTTAATGCCTTCCTCACTACCAATTCACTCACTCAGGCATGTTTTCCAGTTGGTCACCTTTCCCTCCAACTTTATTCAGGGGTAATTTTAGAACAGTGAAAGTTTAAGACTTCTCATACACTTCTTTGGTAAGCTAAAGGGAGGTAAGAAAGTTTCTAAGCTTTTCAACTTTTTAGGATTAGGTGAAAAATGACTCCAGTAAGAGTTAATTTGTTGTAGATCATTCTGTATTTCAATCAGAAAGCCTTTAAAAGTTTTCCCTATTAAATTTAAAGTATAAAAAAAGTCTTAATATTCTTGAGTTATAAACTTAGAATATCATCTCTTACTACAACAAATTAAAACACAGATTCAATACTGAAATTCTAAAAAGGAAATTGTGGATACACTT
The DNA here is from genome assembly GCF_037783145.1 of Equus przewalskii. Taxonomy (NCBI): domain Eukaryota; kingdom Metazoa; phylum Chordata; class Mammalia; order Perissodactyla; family Equidae; genus Equus; species Equus przewalskii. Next base: position 22,984,531 of record NC_091840.1, on the reverse strand, counting down.
ATAAGCCACAGGGTAACTGTCACATAATCAGCAAGAAATATTGTAGGGGTAAATAGTTATTACTCTAGAAATCTTTAAGTTTTTCTCAGGAGTTCAATGTTACTTTTCTTTCTGTGGCTTCATATTTTTCCAATGGTTTCTTGAATGGCTAGCCATGGGAGACACATATAAAACTTTTAAAGATCATTTGTTTACTAGATTCTTGGGCTAAATATACCTCTGATTTGGCTTGATAGTTCTCATTTCCTTACACTACTTTCGCCAGACGCAAGAAACATGCCAAACTGAGACGAAGATTGGGAATGACAGGTTCTTCTCTAGAGTTGCGTGTTTTTTTTTTAAACAGATTAATTATATACTTCAAGTACAGAGAATAACAGGATAACTACTGATGTACCAACTATACAGATTTAATGAAAATTGGCACTGTGCTTTTCTTTCTTCTAAGTTAAAACATATTAAGAGGAAAAAGGAACCTGCAAATGAAAATAACAATTAAAACTCACTCAAATCAACATTCCTGAGATGAGACACTGCAACCAAACAGGTTTAGACACTAGTCTGGGTAGTTTCCCAATGATGACCTTGGCTACATTATGGAGACACAAAGGAAACCCCACTCATTTGTACCAGCCCTGTCTAGAGCAACCATTCAAGTGCCAGAGACAGAAATGTCATGAATAGAAATCATCAAAATACTACTAATTGTTTCCAAAATAGCTGATATACAGATTCAGTACGGTTTTTAGGATGCAGACATTACATTAAATGCAATGTAGTAAGACATGGTGAATTTTCTACAGAAAGTTTTATGGGTTTTCTTGAGGGGGAGTGGTGTTGGTAATTTGGAAAAACTGAGTCCACCTACAAAGATAAACACAATACTCTATGATATAACCAATATTACATATCCAGCACCTGAGATTGTATCTGGTACATAGTAGGTTCTCAATAATATTTGTTAAATGAGCAAGCAAAAAGGCCAGCTTATAAGATGATACTTGTAGGTATTCATTTTATTAAGTTAATTACTATGTATCTGTATTAGAAAAGAGACTAGGAATGGTTCATAAAGCAATTTACTCACAACAGAGATTCTATTCTTTCTATTAGTGGCAGCAAATAAGATTATGATGTTTCACTGTTTTGTCACAGCAAAGTCAACTAACAAAAATGGGTAATTAAATGTATTGTAGAAACCGACTTTGAGAATGAAATCTGGTTTGCTCTACAATTTTTCGGTTTTTTTTTTTCCCTCCCCAAATTCCCCCAGTACATAGTTGTATATTTTAGTTGTGGGTCCTTCTAGTTGTGGCATGTGGGACGCTGCCTCAACATGGCCTAATGAGCCATGCCATGTCCGCACCCAGGATCTGAACCCTGAGCCGCTGAAGCTGAACGTACGAACTTAACCACTCGGCCACAGGGCTGGCCCCTACAATTTTTAAAAAATTGAATTCTGGCTATTATCTTTTGAGGAGAGAATACAGGGAGGTAACATGAGAATTAGACCCTCAACAGCCTTCTGTGTGTGTGTGCGTGTGTGTGCGTGTGTGTGTATGAGAGAGAGAGAGTGCGTAAAATAAACCAGGAAAACATAATGAACACTATCTTACTACAATTCTGAGCAGAGCCTAACTTTTTAATTTGCATGTTTAATGCTTTTTCACTGAAAATGTTTCCTCTGTTTGTATTATACAAATAGTCAAGAGTTCCAAAAGATTAAAGTTAGAGACAGTACATATAGTAGAATTCCACGAGTTTGCATATGCCATGGGTGAAACAACATCCTTTGAAACACAACAACACACGGCTAACATCTGAAGTAAACGGTTCACCTACTACAGAAGCTGATATTGTCAGTGTCAGGAAGGGGTCCCCTGTAATTGTGTCAACCATTCTTACCCTGGAGACCTGAGCACAGCGACACAAGGTAACAACATCCAGAAAAGAAAATATCCTAAAAAGAGATGGAGACAAACTTTATTATAGGATAAAGTAGTTTCTCCTGATTTTTGCCTATAAATAATTGGCTATGTTAATACACACACAAAAAAGGCAGAAGTTCTTTTAAACAATCACACAAAAAGGTGGAGCAATTTACAAAGATAATACTGCTGATATAAAACATATGGGAAGAAAGTAATCTTTCACTTGATAATGTATGTGTAAGTACCAGACAAGTTCAACTACTTACGTCAAGGGATGATAAAAAAAAATTTTATCAGTTAAAAATATTTTAAGTAAAAAACCAATTTTCACACTTCGGGTTATCAAAAGAAATAGGCTAGGGAAGGGATATCTTTATAAAGAATTTTATGGTTATGAAGAAAAAAGGATATAATAATATTGGAACACCTAAAAAATAGTGATTATAAAAGTTATAAAACTCACTTAACACATCAATGTCAGGAAATATTTATTGCCTAGAATTTTTCTCAGTCTTACAGAGGTTGAACATTCATTTTGAAGCATTATTAGTTGAAATAATTTATTTGCTTAAAGCCTGATAACTCTCTCCACTATAAGCCACTTGCAAAAACAGGGCAGAGCGGGAGCAGAGCGAATAAGTCACTTCTGCTTACAGCCCTCCTTACTCATGAACACCTTTTAAGGTCATTTTGATCTGAATAAGAAGCTAAGCTCTTTCGCAAGTGGTGAAAAGTACAATATGGTATGTACTTCAAAGATTTGAGTAAACTAAAGTTATTGTGCTTAAAGAATTTTATAATATTCCTTGAGATAACCTGGAGTGTTACAAAATGGAGGTCAGGAAGCATTAATCTAGAGAAGAATAAAGGCTAGATTTTCTATTCTCTGATTACTTTAAGTGTAAAAAGCTTCTGAGTTAGCTTAAGAACAAAATTTTGTTGTTTAGTGATTAGAGGCTATCAGTCACATTTTGGAACTAGGAATAATCTGAGTTAATAATTTCATCAGACAGAAAGTTATGTGCATTTTTGAAATATTCTTAGTTTTTTAAAACTTCTTTTTATTTGGATAAAATACACATAAAATTTACCATTTTAACCATTTTTAAGTGTACAGTTCAATGGCATTAAGTACATTCACATTGTTGTGCAACCATCACCATCATCTATCTCTAGAACTTTTTCATCTTCCCAAAGTGAAACTTCGTACCAATTAAACCATAACTCCTTATTCCCCCCTCCCCTAGCCCCTGGCAACCACCACTCTAATGTCTTTCTCTATGAATTTGACTACTCTGGGTACTTCATATGAGTGGAATCATATGGTATTTTCCCTTTTGTGACTGGCTTATTTCACTTAGCATATCTTCAAGGTTCATCCATGTTGTAGCATGTGTGAGAATTTCCTTCCTTTTTAATGCTGAGTAATTGTTCATTGTATGTGTATACCACATTTGGTACATCTGTCCATAGATGGAAAGGCTGGATGTCTTTCTTTTTCTTTTGAGGCAGCCTTGTTACCACCCTGATGGCTCGCCTTAATAGCATGAATCTCCCATCTTCTTCAATACTGATTACCAACTCTACTCCCAAATACATATATATATCCTCAATCTGGGTACCTCAATTCCTGAAACAGTAAATTTATCCAATGCAACAAACATTCTTGCATTGCTGAAATGCTGCGGCTTTTTCTTGTCATCCATTATATAGTACCTTTATGGAGTTCCATAATCTCAAGATCCTGTTTCTGCCAAATCATCACTAATCCCTGAACAATTTGTATAACTATAATACTATACATGGGGGGCAGAGGTGAGAAGCTTTATAGGTGACCATCCTAGTTAGAATTCAGTACCTTTCAACAGAAAGATTCTCTACAAAAGCAAGCACAATACATTGACATGAAACATCAGGCTGGAGGTCAAATGCAGACCTAGGAGACTCCCTGAAGCACACATGCCAACACATAATTCTATTCTTAAAATATTGACTGGGGTTCTAAATATCAAGATCTCAAAGAGCTAGCTTTTCGTCTGGATTTTGACATTATAGTACATTAAAAAGAGAGAGAGAAGACAAATAGATTCACTGTGCTCCTGTATTCAAGTAATAAGAGCTTGGTCTTTCCAGTCCTGATGTGGCTCCCTATTAAGATGGATTTGATAAGCCTCAGTGCTTAAATCCCTCCTACTACTCCACAAGAGTCTGTCTAAATGTCTGCTATTATTTACTAACTTTTGACTTCTCCTTATTTTATGTACTCAACAATACAGATAATTATCTTTAGAAACCCAAATATAAGACTTGGTGGGACAGGCTGCCAGGGTTAGCTAGAGAGATTCTTTTTGAGGGGAGAGCCCACAATGAGTATTTAGTCTTCCAAATATGGTAACATTAACTTAAATAAAAGCATCACTATACTTATAAATATGTATTTGTGGGACAAATCAAAGGGAAATGTTATCTCCACATGATAGGCAGAATATTAAACTACATTATACTCTGCACTTTCCTGCTTTTCATCATCTAGGCTAGGTACCTTAGACCGTGGTTAGAGTGCCCTTTTCTCCAACTTCAACCTTCTATAATTACCTCTGAGGATACTGATGGCAATAATCAGAATAGTTAAGATCAAAGAGCTAAGAAAACTGAGATGGCATGAAGGGTGTGCTATTGTCAAAGGATTCTGCTCGATTTCCTCAATAAAAGTCCTGGCCCACCTCTTATCAAGAGATGGTTAAAAAACTGGCCTCGCTTTAGGTTGCCCAGGTTTAAGCAAAGTAGGCCTCAACTTCCTCACTCTTGATAAGGAATATCAGGAAGCAAAAAGACCTTGGCAAGATTTCTGAGACATCATGTGGGAGAACACAGGGTCTTACTACTGTACAAAAAAAGAAAAAATCCCAGATCCTTAATACTAAATCCTTGGAGAAGAACATGGGGCTGGCTGTTAAAATCAATATTGAAAGAAGATTTTGGGATATGGTTACCCATAGTATGGTTCTGCAAAAAGGATTTATTCCCAACTTTCTTTGACTTCACAGTCTTTTTTTTAAAAGATTTCATTTTTCCTTCTTCTCCCCAAAGCCCCCCAGTCTATAGTTGTATATTGTAGTTGTGGTCCCTCTGGTTGTGCTATGTGGGATGCTGCCTCAGCATGGCCTGATAAGTGGTGCTAGGTCCACGCCCAGGATTCGAACCGGTGAAACCCTGGGCCACTGAAGGAGAGTGTGTGAACTTAACCACTCGGCCACGGGGCCAGCCCTTAGCTTCACAGTATTAATGACAAATATCCTAAACCTTCTTGAGCAATACCTCTTAATATAGTTCTTTTTTATTTAAAAAATTAAAAAGCATAGAGTGGTTCTGGAGAGGATATAACAAAATGGGTAACTTCATTTATATCATGGGGCTACCTATGGGCACAATTTTTTTTGGAGAATAATTTGGCAGCCCCTATTAAAATAAAAAGCATACATACTACGTCCTGTAGATGCAAAAGTATGAGTAAAGATGGTTATCAGAATGTTCATAGCAGCATCATATGAAATATCAAAAAGTTAGAAATGACCTTAATACACACCAATAAAAAATGCTTAAATTATGGTACATTCATTCAAGGACTATTACATCGTTCTTAGCAGCTTTTAAAAAGAATGAGGTAGAGCTACAAGAACTGACCTACAAAGACGTCAATAATTATTAAATGCCAGAAACAAAAACAAGTTGCAGAACAGTGTTTATGTTTTCATTTTTGAAAAACATACAATACGTATACATGAACACATGCATGTAAATATTGTACATATCATATATCTACATATATCTTACCTTTGTGGGGGGAGAACAGGCTTTTCTGGGGGGCAGTATTGAGATAGCAGGGATAAGGAAGTCATTTGTTTATTATTTTATATTTTTATTTATTTTTATTTTTTTAAATTTTTAATTTTTAAATTTTAGCGCTTTTTTCCCCCTAAAGATTGGCACCTGAGCTAACAACTGTTGCCAATCATCTTCCTTTTTTTTTTTCTATTGCTTTTTCTCCCTAAATCCCCCAGTACACAGTTGTATATCTTAGTTGTGGATCCTTCTAGTTGTGGCATGTGGGATGCCGCCTCAACATGGCCTGATGAGCTGTGCCATGTCCGCACCCAGGAGCCGAACCGGCGAAACCCTGAGCGGCCGAAGCGGAGCGTGCAAACTTAACCACTCAGCCATGGGCCAGCCCCCATTATTTTATATTTTTAAAAAGTGTTGGGTTCACGAGTAATTTATATTTTATTTGTTAAAAAAAATTTTTTTTAAGGCACTAGCTAAAGATCTTTGGCTGCACGATGTGTTAAAGCCTGCTCCGAATTTAGAGTTCTAATACTTGTCTACTCTCTGGCAGAAACTATACATTTTCAAAATTGCAAGCTTCTTATTCCTCACAAGAGACCATCAGTTTGCAGGACTTGTTCATTAAAACTGTATGCTAGCGTCTTTATTACCAAATGACAGATGTAGGTTTACTAGGCTCCTGTTCTAAGTAAGAGGACTTTAGGTATGATTATGACATTACGGCTATCATCCATGATCTTGTGGAGAACTCTGCTAAAAGCAGTGTATCTTACCTGTAGCTATCATGGACTTATTTGAGCTTTGACTCTTTAGACAAGAACAAGTTATAGATTAAGTTATAAGAGCTCTCTATATACACTTGGTTATTAATGTGAACACAAAGATGATATCTTCCACATTCCTAAGTGAAACAGCTGGCAGACACAATCTCTGCAAGATCAGACAATCTTTAACCTCTTAAATTAGGGCTGTGCTTTGGCTCCTCCTTCCTTTTCAACTTGAATCTCAATACAAAACTGCTCTTAAATAAAGCAGATGCACATGCCTGGCCATAAGGAATTGGAAAAATAAGTTCCCTATGTGTTTTTGAAATGATCTTTTTGACACAAATATGGAGAGGACATATCAGACAATTGGTCTTGTTATCCAGCTACTTAGAGTTAACTACTATTTTAACCAAGTTATATTCAGCAGAAATGATGCAAACCTAACCTATTCACATCTGGTAATCTCATGTAGCACACTAAAACATTTAGTTCCTTAGGTGTACAAGTGACTACTACTTTATTATTAGCTAGACTGAGTTGACTAGGAAGTTCTCTCTCTCTAAACGAGAGGCAGTATAGGAACGTTAATGAGGTTTTCTTTGACCATGTTGAGCAACTGGCAATAACACCTTCTATGAACATTTTCTAAGCACAAATCATCTTAGCTATGATCTGTGGTATAGAATTTTGAGGAATTCATTAACCATTTGTTTATATGCTGGAAATAACTTCAAATTAAGGAAATAAATTCAATGTGAAAGTAAGATAGTTCTTTTTTGGGGTAAAGTCATGGTTAGGCTTTTTACTTTTCATCAAAGGATGACAAATCTATTACCTGTTTACCTTGTTTGAAGTATAGGAATCAATCATCAACCCACAACTAAGAACATTTCTACTATGGGACCTCATAAGAAATCTAGTCCTTGCGTTACCCTAATGCTATGAAAAGTTCAACTAAGAGAAGTGATAGTTGTAGAAGACCATCTGAAGGACATTCATGATTCCTTTAAGTATGCTACATTCTGTCTGTGGTGGACACCAGTGACTGACTCTCCAACATCCATTTCATCCCTGATAATTAGTCTAAACCTGTCAGAGTGATTGGTTCAGGCCTAAGCCAATTTGGGCTAAGGAGATATAAGAAGACGCTTTATTGGAGTATCAATGCCAGCCCATCTCTGCCCTCAGAGTGAACAAAGACACATGCTGATCCAGTATTTGATAGCATCCATCCTGTGTCCATAAGGAAAAGCAGCTTTAGGACCAAGCTGATGCTGTTTCTGGCAGAACATAGACAGAAAATACTAAAGACATTGAGGATCCCCTAAATCAATTAACCTTGGGTTGTAGGTAGCCTGATCTATCTCTGTATTCCCTTTTATATGAGATAACCTCCCTTACGGTTTAAGCCAATTTGAGTTGAAGTTTCAATCACTTGCAGCTGAAAGCAACCTTGGGTCAACAGGACTGTCAGAAGCATGCATTTTTAGATGATATTATTTTGTGTTTTTAATTTTTATTATTTTATTTTTTTTAAAGATTGGCACCTGAGCTAACAACTGTTGCCAATCTCTTTTTTTTTAATTGCTTTTTCTCCCCAAATACCCCCAGTACATAGTTGTACACTTCAGCTGTGGGTCCCTCCAGCAGCCCCAACATGGCCTGATGAGCAGCGCCACGTCTGTGCCCAGGATCTGAACCAGTGGCCGAAGCAGAGAGTGCGAACCCAACCACTCGGCCACAGGGCTGGCCCCTATTTCGTTTTTAACTGTTATAAAGGGTACTACAAAATCTGACCATATGAAATCTGTAACTGAATTTGCTATGGAAGTTATTCACCAAATCTAAGTAGACTCTCATTTGAGAAATTTCTGTTAGAAACTAGTGCTAGGAAGAGCTCCATTTTTAGGGAGTAATATGTATATCTCTTCTCTTCTGTTAAGAATGATATTTCATTTATGCTACCAATAAGTTTAAAGCTAAATTTGAGACCCATCTATAGCAACTATGTAAGCTCTTAGAAGGGTGCATCTGTTTCCTTTCTGGCTTTGGTTTTCTACTTTTCTTTACATTTCTCATGGTCCTTATAATTTATTTGTATTTATTATACTTGCTCCTCAAATGCTTTGGAGACAAATTAAATTAGTAAATAAAAATCAAATAGGTTCCAGGCTTACTGACATATTGATTTACATATACATCAGACTAAGACATACACAAAATATTGCTAACTCATAAGACTTCAACTACTTTAATACAGAATGTTCAAGCCAAGAGAGAATGTATAAGAGTACAATTATCTGGACATATGGCCAAACCTCAATGTCTGCAATGCACAGGTCTTTCCTAAAGAGTTCCTACCACACCAATCACCAGGTGATGGATGACACCAAGTTCGTACCTGACTGAACCTAGATGGACACCTGACCCAAAGGCTGCCAATCTATGGGAGAGCCACTAGGCTATAAGACGTTTTGTCCCCAAAGCTCTATATTTCAGTGTCTGAAAGACTTTGTGTTTCCTCCTGGTTTCCTTATTTCCCATGGGTACCGGTAAATCCAAAAGAGATAATATAATACAGTCTCTTAGTCTTTCATGGCTTTTGTTACTATATATATGTATATATATCACACTGCTAAGCTTTAGATCTGTATATATAGCTGCCTTTGACATCTCACTTGGATATCCACAACTACCAAAATTAAACTCATTTTCACTATTTCCCTCCCATTACCTCTGTTCCTCCTCTATTTTTCTTTATCTTAATGAGTGTTTCCACCACCCACTTAGTAGAAAGCAAAGAACTTGGGCATCATCTTTGACTCCTTCTCAATACCCCCATTAGCATCACATAAAATCAATCAGCAAATATACTGCTAATTCCAACTCTTAAGAATCTCTTGGGGGCCGGCCCCATGGCCAAACGGTTAAGTTCCTGCGCTCCAATTTGGCAGCCTGCGGTTCGCTGGTTTGGATCCTGAGTGTGGACCTACACACTGTTCATCAAGCCATGTTTGGCTGCATCCCACATAGAAGAACTAGAATGACTTACACCTAGGATAAACAACTGTGTACCGGGGTTTTGGGGAGGAAAGAAAAAAAGCGGAAGATTGGAAACAGATGTTAGCTCAGGACCAATCTTTCTCACCAAAAAGCACACCATTAAAAAAAAAAATGTCTTGATTGAATCCATTTTCTCTCTAACCTACCACTACCATGGGGTTCATGCAATCATTTTCACCCAATAAAGATTACTCCACTAACCTTCTATTTGTTTTCCTTGCCTTCAGCAATGTTTTCTGTTGAATAAACAAATTAAACCCCCAAAGTATGAAAAGTGAAATACTTCCCTCTTCAATCTCAGTTCACCAGAGGGAATTACTAATAATTTAAATAACGGCTATGAAGAAATGCCTAAAGGGAGGGGAGGGGGTCACTCTCTTTAGACTAGACAGAGGAATACAAATCACTCATTTAAAAAGTTACAAATTAGTCTACCCTTCATGCTATCTTTGAGACCAATTGCACCTAAGGGAAGAGGGGCCAGCATCAAAGAAAAAGTCCACAAAACCTTTGATACAGGTGAGTCAGAAAGAGTGAGATAAGACTGAAGAATCAATGAACATGCCCACAACAGCATAAAAGGAAGCACAGGCTTTTTATCATATGGGCAGAATTTTTTTGTTTTAAATTATATATAAATAAAAATTTACTATGTAATTGTATATTTTATTACATTTATTACAAATTTATTATAAATTATACTTACTATAAATTAAAGATAAAATTCATATAAATTATATATATTTGAGAGAATTCACATATCATAAAATTTACCCTCCTAAAGTGTACAATTCAATGATTTTTAGTATATCCACAATGCTGTGCAACCATCATCATTATTTAATTTCAAAACATTTTCAACACCCTCAAAAGACACCCTGTACCCATTAGCAGTCACTCCCTATCCCCCCGTTGGCACAGCCCCTGGCAACCCAATCTCCACGGATTTGTCTGTTCTGGACAGTCCATATAAATGGAATAATATAGTATGTGCCTTTTTGTCTGGCTTCTGTCACTTAGCAGGTTTTGGGTTTTTTTTTTCCTGCTTTCCCCTCCCAAAACCCCCCAGTACATAGCTGTATATTTTAGTTGTGGGTCCTTCTAGTTGTGGCACGTGGGACGCCACCTCAGCATGGCCTGACAAGCAGTGCCATGTCCACGCCCAGGGTCTGAACCAGCAAAACCCTGCACTGCTGAAGTGGAGCATGGGAACTTAACCACTCGGTCACGGGGCCAGCCCATGCAGGTTTTTAATCATACATTCACGCTGTAGTACCTATCTGTACTTCATTCCTTTTTATGACTGAATAATAGTCCATCGTATGGATATACCATATTTGTTTATCCATTCTTCAGTTGATGGACATTTGGGTTGTTCCCACTTTTTGGCTATTATGAATAATGCTACTATGAACATTCATGTACAAGTTTTTGTGTCACTATATTTCAGTGTAGGAGTGGAAATGTTGAGTTATATGAGTAAGGAGAGTATCCATGAGGAGAATGGCCTAGCATGAGATAATGGGCAACAAACTGGGTAAGGGGGCAGGCTGGCGTGGGGTGTCGCAGGTTCAGGGGGCTGAGAAGGACATCCACGTTGGTGATTCAGCATGAAGAGCTGGAGCCTGAAAGAAGTAAGGGTGTTCACACACTGCAGTGACCTATCATGGGGTGTCAGAGGCTGAGCTGGTGAGGCGGTCATCCACATGGAGGAGAAACCCAGCATGGGTTTCAGAAGCCAAGCAAGACAGGAGGGTGTCCACACAAGCGGAAGGGGGTGTCCTGGTATGAGATGTCTGAACCTAATGAGGTGAAGAAGGAATCCTTGTGTGAGAGAGAGAGTATCAGCAGTGTGAGATTGGTTACAATCAGGAAGACTGAGTAAATAAAATAAATTAAGGATAACGCAAGTCAGGTTTCTCACTGTCACGGAAGAGAGTTACAAATCTGGAAAGGGAGAAAACCAGACTGAATGACATAGTATTGGATTGGAATTGGAGATATCAGTGGGAACACAGTTTTCAATATACATAGATACAGAAATAAATATAAACGTGAATGTGCGGGTGTGTGTACATAAACTCTTAGAATATATTTTTCCTTTGCAAGAAAGAAAAAATACTTTAATTAAAAATATTTAATAACTACTTGTAAAATTTTAAAAACTCAATTTTTGGAAGCATATCTGTATTTTCTTTCTTTTTTTTAAATCTGTATTTTTGTATCATATTTGCCTGCCTGTTTCCCTCCATTCCTTCCTTTCTGGAGACAATAACAAAAGCAGGACAGGTTAAGTAGTATGCTGAGCTCACAGCATTATTCGCCAATGTCTGACTCTAAATATTCCATATATAAATATTAGCAAAAGAGGCTATTTAATATAGTTCATTATTACCCAGATGGTAATAACAAAGCTCAGACTGCTTTCTGACAGTGCCCTGTTCAGTATGTCCAGTATGAATATTTCATGACAAAATGTGGCTAACAGCCATATATAGCATGAAGGACAACACAGACATAGTTGTAGGAGAATTGAATGAAAAATATTAATTTCATGATTTTATGATTATATTTGCTAAGTTCTTGATTGCCTATAAAACAATGCTGCCTCTAAAAAATATGCAGAATATAACTGAAAACTTAAAAAGAATTCTCTCAGGATGACTATTTTTGAAGGATTATAAACAGTTATTACATGTTAAGACGCTTAGAATAAATTTGCTCTAGAAAGATCTTGAAATAGAACAAAAATAAATTATCAGTTGGGAAATGCAGTTCTGAATTTTTTTCAGAGCTCTAAGTTTCATCATCTTTAAATTTAGTCTAGCTAGCATTCCATAATTGTAGTGTGACTTTTCTTGATTTAGTGCACACTCAACATGCTGTATAAAACTGACAGCCTATAGTCATTCCCTGAATGCAGTATAACTGAAATTACTTGATTCAGTGTTTTAATGTGGTAGAAGAAAATCAGTTACCACACCCTTAAAAAAATCCAGACACAACTATTTAGACTCTCTTTAGGTTAGACAGAGGAATACAAATATAAAAAACAACCAGCAGAATGCATTGGAGAGTGACCAAATGTAGGTAGATACTAAAGGAGAAGAGGGAACAAAAAGAGACTTTCCAGTTTTTTAATGGTTTTTATCCTACAAGCATGTTATACTTGGGGTCCTTAGAACTTCGACAGAAATTTGTAAAAAGGAAGCAGAGAACAGAGTTTGGAGCAACCACAGGCAATAGAAAGGGAGGGGAGAAAGGAGAGAGCCAGAGTGAGGGGGTACACATTCTGTCCAAATCTCTGACTGACCTCTGAATACTGCATGCACGGGGCAGATCCCAAGCAGCTAAGGGTAAAGAAACTGAACTTACATTTCAGGGGCCACCCACAACAGGGGAGACAAAGTTTGCAGGTTGGGTACAGCCAAGTTACCTATCTGCTAAAAACAAACAAATAAATATATTGAATAAGGATGGAGAGAAAAACCCAAAACTGAATACAAACAGAGAGGAAGAAATGAACTATATTTTAAATAACTAATGTGAAAAAAAAAGAACTAACCAAAGTTAACTTCCAAACTCAGTATTTTCTGTATATCATCAGGCAAAAGACAAAATACAAAAACCTCAAAACATACACACACTCCTATTCACCCTGAACTCCTGGCAATTAAACTGAAAGAAAAGCTACTAGAAATCATCAACATTGTAAGCTTCTTCAAATAGAGTATGTTATGGATGAGTGCAGAAAAGAGATAATGTAGCAAGCCTATCCTTAGAAAGGCCTGCCTGCAATGTTGGCCCTTGGATGACATCTGAGAACTTGGATTTTGGGAGGGTTTCCACTATTCCTTGATATTACAACATTTTACTTTTGTTGTCACAACTTGTTGCTAGAGGATTTAAGCACATCCTGTGTGACTCCACTGGGAAAAGACTCTTGGACGCTTACGCTTGGTTTCCTCCCTATTTCGCCACGTGCACCTTTTCCCTTTGCTAATTTTGCTTTGTATTCGTTCCCTGTGATAAAGCATAGCCATGAGTATGACTATATGCTGAGTCCTGTGTGTCTTCCCAGTAAACCACCAAACCCGAGGGGTAGTCTTGGGTACGCCCAACACAGTATGATCATCTATTTTAGACAAAAAATAATCCCAGCCAATTCACTCTTTCCATCAAAGTTCAGAATGTTCATCTCTCACTAACTCACATATAGATATTACATGATAATTATGACCCAACACCCCCACGAGATGAAAACATAATGAAAAAATTTCAGATTCTTATAAGTAATAATAATCCTCATTCTGAAACTGCACTTTGTTTTATAGCTAAAAGGACATGTGTGGGCTCAAGCAGTCTTTTTTTTTTTTTTACAGTTATCAATATCATCCTCAGAAGGAATCTTTAAGAAACAAGTCACTTTGCAGTAGCTCTTGGAAAACACACACAAGTCTTTGTCTTATAAACACGGACCTTCATTTTTCAAAAGGTACTCCTAAATAAATGCATATGGTTCTGCTCTGAGAGCACTATCAATCCTACTAACTGAATTTCACATTATGCAAACAGCAGATTCCATCTTGATAGAGCATTAATAATGAACTTTGTTTCAAAAGGGAAGCAAGAGAATCAGTAAGTCTGTTTAAGTAAGTAAAACTTAAGAGGAAACAAGAACACTTGCTTAATTCATTGGTAACCTGGCTGTGGCCTTGCATTTACAAGGAAGTAGTATCATCCCAACAACACAATTTTTCTCCTGTTGGTTAATATATGCTGGATCTAATGATGTAATATGTAACTTAAAATCTAACCAAACATTGTATCATATTTATTAAACTGTATTTTTAAAATAGCTAATACACAGACATGGTATGAAATTCAAAACACACACAAACTGAGAAGACACAGAAAGGGAGAACAAGGAAGTAAGTAACAATATAACTCATAGAATAAAACAAGTATCCATGAGTCTATACTGCTATAAACAGCTGAACAAGTAAATGGAACAGAAGGGAAAGCTCTTCCTTACAGGAGAATTCTAATAAATAAATGTAGAAAGCATTATGGAAACAGAAAATCTTGACAAACATGACAGTGGTAACAGCTTCAGGTAATATTGATGGATGTTAAAATTAGCAGACAAAAATAAGATGAGTAACAGCACACTTACATAGTCTCAACATATCTCCCCACAGGATATTTATCAATTACAAAGAGAAAAATAATTTCACAGTGGAGAAACAAAGACCCTATCTTAACTAAGTGATTAAAGTTAATATCATCAGTAATAAGCAAATTGACATCATGTGCCTCCTGTTGTGACACATGGAGGAGGGCACAAGACCATTTTTACAGTATACTTGCCAAAATGCATAACCTGAATTTAATCATGATGAAATATCAGACAAGACCCAATTGAAGGACATTCTATAACTGACTGATACACTTCAAAAATACCAAGATTATGAAAGATATAGAAAGACTAAGGAACTGTCCTAGATTAAAGGAAACTAAGCAGCATGAGAACTTAATGTAACAACAAACCTGGTTTGGATCTTAGGCCAGAAAAAAGATATTACTGGGATAACTAAGGAATTTGAGTAAGTTTTTTTACAGTTATCAATATCATCTAATCATGTAGATTAGTTAATAGTACCATATGAATGTTAATTTCCTGATTTTGATAACTGCATTCTTTACATAAAATATTAATACTTGTGGAAGGGTATTCTCCAATTCTTTGTATTATTTTTGTAATTTTTTGTGAGTATGACACTATTTCAAAATTAAGAGTTAAAAATCAGAACATCTTAAAAGAAAGATACAGAAAGTCATTATGAAAAGTAAGTTTTTCTTCTATTCTATCTTCCAATTACCCAATTTTCCCTTCCCAGGGGCATCTGCTGTTTCCAGTCATGACCTATATACTTTAAACAAAATTTAACCTTTTAAGAAAATACCACATTCAATGAATTTCAATAAATTATAAACACCCCAGCTTGAATTTATTGATATTTACACTGATCAACTGTTACCTGTTCAGTGTAACGTCAAGATATCAAGAAAGCCTCTTTCCTACTTGGCTTTAATGGTTTAACAAAATCCACATTCTATATACTTAAATGCATCTACAAATAGTACGTTTTATGGTGTCAAATAATTTCCTTCCTTCCTAGGATATCAATTTCACTCTGTCTCCAATTTAGAAAGGGATATGTTCTCATCAGTAAGTAGAGAACTCAAGCTCATTTCCTCACAGATCACGTCATATCACAATCCATAGCTGGTTGATACAGGCTCCCTGCTTAGTTTAGAAAGCAGCCAATTTAAACCATAATGTGCACAAGGGTCAGTTCCAATATAAAACATGTAAATTAGAACCAAATTATCATTCATGAAAATGCTGCTGTGGAAAAAAATATCTTCAGTGTTCCAACTTGAGAAGTTAGTCACATATCATCCTTCTTCAGTCTCCCCCTTTCTCCAACCCGTTAATTCATGGCTACTTTTTCCCATACCCTAGAGAAAGAGTCAGATACTCCTAACTTTTCTTCCCACTCACAAACCCTGGCATGGTAGTGTGCTAAGTGGCAAAGGTAGTGCTAGCACATAGTTATGTAACTCTTCAGTGTAACCAATGCTGAAGAGTGAGGAGGACAGGCAGAATCAAGAGAGAAGATTCGTATATGGGTGTGTGTCTATATGGTAAACTGCAGTACTAGTCACATATATTCGCACACGCTGTCTCCTATATAATTCCCAACTCCACCAATGTTAGGCTTGGACATGTAATTTGCTTTAGGCAATGGAATGTAAGTGGACATGATGTATGCCACATCTGAGTAGAAGCTTTAAAATCATTTAGGTGATCTGGCTTGGTCTCCGTGCACCTCACTCTTAGCCTCAAATAGAGGCTACTCTTTTAGTCTTTCAGGAATGAGAAGCTAAGTGCAACAGACCCACTGTCAACCTCATGCCAAGGGGACCCACTGCCAACCTCATGTAGAGGTAAGCAGAAAAGCCACTGAGATTTAGGAGTTTGTGGTAGCAAAAGCTGGTTGATACAGGAATTCTTCTACATCCAGCTTCCCCTGCAGTACCATCTGTCTGGCAACTACTGATCTGACAGCTCATCAATATGTACTAGAATGAGGTCAGAGACAGTGACTAAATCCAAATCACAATGAGATATCACCTCACATGCGCTAGCACGGCTATCATCAAAAAGACAAGAAATAACAAGTGTTGGCGAGGATGTGGAGAAAAGAAAATCCTTGTGCACTGCTGGTGGGAATGTAAATTGGTGTAGCCACTAAGGAAAACAGTACGAAGGATCCTCAAAAAATTAAAAATAGAACTACTATATGATCCAGCAATTCCACTTCTGGGTATTTATCCAAAGGAAACAAATACACTAACTCTAAAAGACATCTGCACTCCTGTGTTCATTAGAGCATTATTTATAATAGGCAAGACATGGAAGCAACGTAAGTGTCCATCAATGAATGAATGGATAAAGAAAACGTGGAATACATATACAATGGAATATTATTTCAGCTATAAAAAAGAAAAAAACTTGCCATTTGCAACAACCTGGATGGACCTTGAGGGCATTATGCTACTTGAAATAAGTCAGACAGAGAAAGACAAATACTGTATGATTTCACTTATAAGTGGAATCTAAAAAACCACAACAAAAAAGTAAACTCATAGATACAGAAAACAGATTGGTAGTTGCCAGCGGCAGGGGTTGGGGGGTTGGGGTGAGGTGGGTGAAGGTAATCAAAAGGTACAAACTTCCAGCTATAAAATAAATAAGTCCTGGGATGTAATGTACAGCATCGTGACTACAGTTAATAGTATTGTACTGTATATATGAAAGTTGCTAAGAGAATAAATCTTAAAAGTTCTCATCACAAGAAAAAAAATTTTATAACTATGTGTAGTGATGGATATTAACTAGACTTACTGTGGTGATCATTTCACAATACATACAAATATCAAATCACTGTTTTACACCTGAAACTAATATAGTGTTACATGTCAAAGAATGAAAAGAAAAAGAAACAGTGACTAAAGCTAGAGAACAGGGGTAGTCAATGCTGCAGTCTGAAGAATTACAGAAAATGTTATCTATGTTACCCTCATCTCTTGCCTAGATTTCTTTAATAGCCTTCTTACTGCTCTCCACTCCTATCCCTCAATCTGGTCAGCACATAGTACCAAGACTAATCCTTGAAAAATATAAACCAGATCATGTTACTCCCCTGCCACATCATTAGCGGTCTTACAGGCCATAGTAAGGAATTTGGGTTTCATGGCAAAAACAGAAAAACTCTAATTAAATACAAAAATGTAAAGTATAACAATGCGTGGCCAGTTACCAAAGATTCAAATAATTTCTCTAAATCTTAGTGAGTTTTAAGGCAAATTCCTTTAGTACAAAATAATGTTTAATATTCAAAATAACGGCATTATAAAAAAATTAAAGTATGTATGGTAATAGGTTTATGGTAACAGCGAAGAACATAATCCATTTAAAAAATATTTCTCTTTGAGATGGTTAAAATTTTGCTGAAATTTGAGGGATACTCAAGATATTACTCAAGATATTCAGGATATATTCTCCAAAGGCTTTGGGTAGTCTAGGGTGTATTGCTATTATTTCAACTATAGTCAACCAGTATGTATGTATGCACTGCTTCCATGGAAAAATCCATTCCAAGTTCAATGCAGTTATTTTTCCTTAGTATCTCCAATGGGTAAGGTACTACACAAAGATTTACAGGATACAGTCCCTGCTTGCAAGGATCTTGCAACATAGTGGAGGACTCAGTCAAGCAAATACTTAGGAATTCCAGGAATACTCTTTACCAGCAGTAGGGCAGACATTTTCCATCGTGAAACAGGGATTGGGCTGGTTATGGGCTAGACTGCAGAAGCAGCTAAGAGCAAGAAGTAGATGTTCCTGAGCACAATAACTTATTGACTTCTAACAATTACAAAAGTGAAGGTACCTTTCTTTTTCAGTCATGATATTCTACATAAGTGAACAAAGAATGGCATGATTAAATGCCCAAATAATGAGCACTGAAAATAACTCCCCTGACACCTGCTTCTTCCTAGCTGATGCCTAAGTCAGATGTACGTAAATTGGGGGCTGTGTGTCTTATGTTATGGGTGATCCCAAATGTAGTTTATACATATTAAAAATAAGGATGGTAAAATCATAAGTGTAACACAGGAAAGAGTTTCAAGTAACTTTTGCCTTTTATCTTTAAAATAAAGTGTTATAACTCTTCTATACAATATATGTAATATATATTACATACATATTGCCTCAGTATATGTAATATTTTGTTGCAAATATAAGTCACTTCACAGACACATTTTGATATTGGGAATGGGAAGTGGGGGGAAGGGAAGGATTAGAATCACTCTTCAAAAAAATCAGTACTACTTATAATAGTAAAATATTAAAAATATTAAAAATAAGTAAAAATATACTACTTCTTTCACACTATATACACAAACAGGGCAAAGGGAAAATTAGTTAACAAAATCATATACTATAGGTAATTGGGTAGGAGAAAATTGTTACTAAATCAAACATTCAAAATCTGATTCATATCTAAGAAAATATAGAGTAAGACTGTTTAGCAAACGAATCAATAAATTTACAAACTCAGATAATCCGGACCATACATGTATGAAAATAAGGAACAAGTCTAAAAATTTTTAAACAGGGAAATACTATATACACAAAAAACAACAACATAAAATTAGCAGTCAGACTTACCGTAATAGGAGTTCTTTGGGAAGTTTTTTATTGATTACAGCTTCATCACTATTTGAGAACATCTGCAAAAATAAAATCATTGTGTCAAGTGTGACTTAACATTTTACTATATTCAACTCAACAGTTTAGAGGCAATCCTCGTAGGAGAGAGGTGAATAAATGTAGTAGATATTACAAGCCAGTCATATTTTCTAAGACTCTTCAGGCTGAAAAACGTCTTTGAGACATTTAATTTGCTCCCTCTCTTTAGAAAAAATGAACTAATAGTGGTCAGAAGGATGAAATTATGTGCCAGGTACTGTTTTAAGTGTTTTTCATGCATTTCTTCATTTTTACATATATGGGAACTGACAAAAGGTTTACTTGCTTAAAATCACATTACTACAGAGTGACAGTTTAAAAATGCCATTAAGATAAGGTGATTCCCCAAAATCTAACTCATGTTTACTTGTTCAAGGAGGTGCTCAGAAACCTAGAATAGGGAACATTCTCTTCTGAATTTTATATATCATGCAGAAAACCATTAATAATGCTTCATACCCACCAGCATATGCATTCTTGATACACACAAATGATCATTTAACAAACTAACCAAACAACTCACAATGGATACTTTTAAACAGAGCCACCATTTTTCCCACAAAGGAGATCATAACTGTAAGCTTGTCTAGTACCCTACATAAAAAAACTACATATCTATACCCAGTAAAAAGCACAGCAAAAATGGCAAATAGACGTCACCGAAGCTGAGAGAAACACGTTCAGTGCCTGCTTCTAAGTATTACAGAGATGCCTTTTGACTTCATGCAATGAACATTTAGTGAACACCCTGTCAACATCAGGCCCTGTTCCAGGCAATGAGATACTAAGAAAAGAAGACGTTAACTGTATGCTTCTTGCTGTACAATGAAGTACACAGAAATAAGCAAATACTTTACTACTATTAGAGATAAATGACAAGAGGTATATGATAGCAAAGGATGAAACAACTAATTCTGCCCAAAGGTGTTATCTAAACTGGGTCTTAAAGGACGGCCAGAAGTTAGAGAAAAAAGAGGAGATAAGATGTATAAAATCTTGGAGTCATACATGAAGGTCCTGGCATTTCATGATTCAAAGTAGAAGAAGTAACGGAGGGGACGTAGAAGGGCAGGGAAGTAGTGGACGGAAGGTACTTCCCCCTCAATCTCAGATATCTAAAGAGTAATTACTTGTAACATTTTCTAACTATAATAACCTACCTTCCAGGTAAATGGACAGCTCTGTGAGGGCAGAGACCACGCCTTTCATGTTTGCCATCGTATTTCCAGGATTGAGCACAGAACCTGATACGTGGTAGAAACTCAATAAATCTAATAAATGAACAGTTAAGTGGATGGTGGGATTAGGTCATGAAAGAAACTTATATACCAGGCTAGAAATTTAAAAGCACTCTGTAGAGAAGACAAACCTAAAGAAATCAAACTGTGCACTGGTAGCAAGGAGATAAGAATATACCGAAATTATAGTTCAAGTAAAAGATGACACAGGTCTCTGTCAGATTACGGGGGAGAGGGAGGTGAAAATGAAAACAAAAGTGGAGAAAAGAATGATTTTTAAAGAAGCAAAAGGACTTGGTGATGGAAAGTAGGATCATCCACCAAGTTTTAGTGCAGCAAGCAGACTACTTAAAAGGGAAGTAATGCTATTGCCTGACAATTACATGTTTTAGGAAATTATCTGACATCAAAAAATAATCTGCTTCCCTACAATTTCTACCCATTAGTGGAAGCTATTAAAAAAGAAATCATATCCCTCTTCTATAAGGCAGTCTTTCAAAATGAAGCCATCACATCTCCTCCTACACAAGCTTAAGTTTTTCTCAAATGACATGGTTTCTAAGATGCTAAACCATTATGATCATTCTTCTCTGGGTACACTTGTAGGAAAGAATGCATGCAAGAGTTAAGTATTAAAAAGCTAAATAATCAAGGGTTGATGACATAAATAACAATGCCTTGCAAAGATAAAGTATCCAAAAATTGAGACCTGGGACACTTTTCAGAGTTTGCACACAACATATATCTTTTTTTTTTTTTAAAGATTTTATTTTTCCTTTTTCTCCCCAAAACCCCCTGGTACACAGTTGTGTATTTTTAGTTGTGGGTCCTTCTGGCTGTGGCATGTGGGATGCCACCTCAGTTGACGCCCAGGATCCGAAACGGCAAAACCTTGGGCTGCCGAAGCAGAGAACGTGAACTTAACCACTCGGCCACAGGGTTGGCCCCCACAACATATATCTTAAACTTGAGATCTTTGGAAAAAGTGAGGTTTGTAAGTACAGAATAATATCACTAAACACTCAATCTACTATACTATGCCAAACTCAAATCACAAAAAGTAAAAGATAACCATTTTTATATTAGAAATGGTAAGTTCTTTATCTTGTCTGCTCAAAGTAAATGCTACATATCTCACCTAGTAAGGTACTGTGCTCACCTGAATACACACAGTAATTCAATAAAAAGTATAAACCTGCTACATGTTGTTCACATGTCTTCTACAACTATAGATTATAAGGGAACAAAAATCATACCTAGCAGCTAATTCCTTTCCTTGTTTCAGTCTATGCAGACTGAATGCTGTTGTCTCTGTGGGAACATGAAGGTACGTGAAGAGAAAAAGGAATAGTGTTCTGGGGAGGATTTGGGAAACACCACGTGTAGAGGACATCTATCTAGATTTATATATGCCTCCCTTTCCTTCTGCACATATGCACCCTACTCCAAGTTTGCAAGAAAGAATAAGATCAGTGGTTCAGGGACTGGCTCTGTGGTGCAGTGGTTAAATTAGATGTGTTCTGCTTCAGTGGCTTGGGTTTGTGGGTTCAGATCCCAGACAAAGAACTACACCACTCATCAGCCATGCTGTCGTGGTGATCCACACACAAAACAGAGGAAGACTGGCACGGATATTAGCTCAGGGCTAATCTTCCTCAGCATAAAAAACAAAAAATTAGTGGTTCACAAACTGTGGTCACTTGACCAGCAGTATCAGCATCAACCAGGACCTTGTTAGAAATGCAAACTCTTGGGCTATACCCCAGACCTACAGAATCAGAAACTGGAGGTGGGGAGGAGGCAGAGGGAATGAGGGGCCATCTGTATTTTAACAAGCCCTCCAGGTGATGCTGTTGTTTCCTAAAGTTTGAGAACCAGTGAACCAGATAAAGTAGACTGAGAATCTTAGGACTCAAGAAATTACAGTTCTAACAGATAATCAGAATATTTTATTATTTGAAGTGACAGAGCAATGGAGCTTAGAAAATAATCCTAGAGGTAGACACACAATAATTTTAGATGTTTTCTAGAAAACTGCAATGACTTCTGCTCCAGTTCATGGTATTGTTTGTAAAACAAATATTTCACAGAAGCAACAGAATATACGTTTTAGATATTTTACCATTTCAGCTGAACCAAACTCTAGGTTTCTCATGCAAAATATACAAGGTGTCAAAACCAATTAGATCCAGGCTATAATGAATTACAATAAATTTGCGAAGGATTTTAGATACAATCGCTGTAGAGGAAGTGACTGTTAAAAGGTTTGACATTCTTAGGTAATTTGATCTTATATTAACACAGAAATATATCATTATGTATTTTTGTAACCTATCCACAAACAATTACAAGGATGTAGTCAGGGGAAAAACATGAGAGCAAACAGGTTGTTCTCTATTATGTGTTTCAAGGTAGGACATCATCCCCTAAACAAGTAAACAGACACTGCAATAGCCCTGTCTTCTAGGGACATTCTTAAATATTCAGGTTTTTAAAAATCTAAGTGATTCGGTTTGTCATGTATTACCGTTGATTGCTAATTTGTATAAAACTATGATTTTTTTCTGTAAATTACATACCTGAGAAATATAACTTTGAAACCACTTCTTATAAATTATAATTACATCATCTAATAGAGTTCCTGAATAGTGAGAAAGATTTCTTGCTATTTTAGCCTGATCAGTTTTTAAATCTTTGGCACATTTTAAAGATTAGTTTACTAACATGATAAATTTTAATGCATAGCACACAAACAAGACCCAGGAAACCAATTCAAGAGGCTTTAAATCCAGGATCTGGATGAGAAATGACAGGCTGAACAAAGGAAATAGGAAAGAAATACTCGCTCAACAGTGACCCCTGCTGATTATAGTTACTAACTCCAAAAAGGAAATTAAAAGATCTGACCTATATTATTCAAGTTTTATACAATACAAAATTTAACGAGTATTTTTGCAGAGAATATTAGTTATCCCCAATATCCACTCTCCTCTTCTAGAGTAATAGAATTCCCAATTTTTAGCTAGCACATGGCTGTGTGGAAAGAAGATTTTATTTCCCTTGCAGCTAGATAAGGCCAGGTTACTAAGTTCTGGCCAATACGATGTAAGAAAAAGTGATGTGTGCAATTTTGGGAATGTCCTTAAAGAGAGAGGATGTGCCCCTTTACTCCTTCCTTAATTCTGCTGCTTCAAATGTGGTTAGGATCACTGAACTCCATTTTGTATCATGAAGTTGAAGGCCAAGTTTTAAAGACTAGTAGAAAACTAGGAAAAGCCTGAGATGACTGCAGAGATACCATGCCTCTGGACTTGACATGAGAGTAAAATAAACTTCCATCATATTTAAGTCACTTTTAATTTGGGTCTCTGATACATGCTGCTAAATTTACTAATATATTTTTTATTTTAAAAGGTATGTTTTGGGGGCCTGGCCAGTGGTGTAGCAGTTGAATTCGCACATTCTACTTCAGCAGCCCAGGGCTTGCCAGTTTGGATCCTGGGCACGGACCTACGCAATGCTCGTCAAGCCATGCTGTGGCAGATGTCCCACATATAAAGTAGAGGAAGATGGGCACGGATGTCAATTCAGGGTCAATCTTCCTCAGCAAAAAGAGGAGGATTGGTGGTGGATGTTAGCTCAGGGCTAATCTTCAAAATAAAAATAAAAATAATTAAAAGGTATCTCTTAGTTTACAAGATCAAAAGAGTTCTGGAGATTGGTTGCACAACACTGTTAGTGTATTGTACACTTAAAAAATGATTAAGATGAGGGGCTGGCCAAGTGGTTAAGTTCGTGCGCTCTGCTGCAGGCGGCCCAGTGTTTCGTTGGTTTGAATCCTGGGCACGGACATGGCACTGCTCATCAAACCACGCTGAGGAAGCATCCCACATGCCACAACTAGAGGGACCCACAACGAAAAATATACAACTATGTACTGGGGGGCTTTAGGGAGAAAAAGGAAAAAATAAAATCTTTAAAAAAAATTAAAAATAAAAGATTAAGATGGCAAATTTTATGTTATATGTATGTCTCCACAATTAAAAAAGATTTTTAAGGTAATTTTTCCACATTTTAACATTTTCAAATTTGGAAGCATCTTAAAATCAAAAGCATTTTTTGTGGTTTATAAAATAATAGTGCATTTGATATTCACAGCAACTTTTAATTATACACAGTCATGCAATGCATAGCAACGTTTCAGTCAACAACAGACCGCACACACAACGGTGGTGCCATAAGATTAGCACCATATAACCTAGGTGTGCAGTAGGGTATACCATCTAGGTTTGTGTAAGTGCACTGTATGATGTACTTACACATGATAAAATCATCTAACAACGCACTTCTCAGAATGTATCCCCATCATTAAGCAACACACGGCTGTATAGTAAGGTATAACCAATAAGAAGAAAATAAAATAAAACTAAGGACCATTTGCCTCTTCTCAAACAGGCTCTGTGCTTTTTATGCTATTTTCTCTAGAGCACTCATGCAACCAAACTTGCCTACTATTTCATTAGAAATAGATTAATGTCCACTGGACACGCCACCTATGCCATAAAGCCTTCCTCATTCTCCTTAACTGGATGTGATTGTTTCTTCTCTTATGAAACCCCACAGATGGGGCTGGCCCTGTGGCCGAGTAGTTAAGTTTGCATGCTCTGCTTAGGTGGCCCAGGGTTTCACCAGTTCGGATCCTGGGTGCAGACATGGCACTGCTTGTCAGACCACACTGAGGTGGCACCCCACCTGCCACAACTAGAAGGACCCACAACTAAAAGAAAAAATGTGCAACTATGTACTAGGGGGATTTGGTGAGAAAAAGCAGGAAAAAAAAAAAAGACAACAGTTGGCAACTGGCAACAGTTGTTAACTCAGGCGCCAATCTTTAAAAAATAACCCCAAAGAACCTCAAAGCTCAGAATATCACTCCTGAGCTGGTGTGGCGTCCCATATATCAGATCATAAGTTCTGAGAGGAAAGGGGCCTTGTCTGTTTAGTTCACCACAGTATAGTCAGCAACCAACACAGTGCCTAGAAATTGCTAAACCAATGAATGTTATTTATACTATAGGAATCTGGAAATACTCTTTTGACTGTAAATTTCCAGTAGGTTTCTATGGTTTATTCCTCTTTATATCTCGAGTGCCTTGAAAAAAATAATAAAAACATTTAATAAAATGAATGTTACCCTAAATTTAGTAAATAAGATGCAAATGACATCACCACAGTAACAGATTGAGTATCATTGCAACAAATAACAATTACAATATCTGAAGAAACAAAAGTTTGGAGAGAGAGCTTATGGACCATTTATTTCACAGGATATGAGTTACACTAAATTTCTTGTTTAAAAAAAAAGCTGTAATAATTGCTAAGTTTTCATCATCAAGAAATTTCATCTGGGGGCCAGTCAGCTGGCACAGTGGTTAAGTTCACACGTTCTGCTTCTTGGCAGCTCAGGGATTGCCGGTTCCGATCCTGGGTGCGGACATGGCACCGCTTAGCAAAAGCCATGGTGTGGTAGACGTCCCACATATAAAATAGAGGAAGATGGGCATGGATGTTAGCTCAGGGCCAGTCTTCCTCGGCAAAAAGAGGAGGATTGGTAGTAGTTAGCTCAGGGCTAATCTTCCTCAAAAAACAAAATAAATAAATAAAAAGAAAATTCATCTGTATATAGCATTTTTAAACAGTTTTATTATGGTATAATTCACATACTATAAAACTCACTGGTTTTAAGCGCACACTTCAATACTTTTTAGTAAATTTATAAAGCTGTGCAATGCAACCATTACAACTCACTTCTGATGAATTTCCATCACCCCAAAAATATTCCACATGCATGTTTGCAATCATCCATGTGCTGATCTCTAATCTCAAGCAACCACTAGTCTACCTTCTGTTGCTGTAGATTTTCCTTTTCTGGACATATTAAAAAATGGAAACACAAAGTATGTCATCTTTTGTACCTGACTTCCTTTGTTCTGCATAATGGTTTTTTGGGGTTTTTTTTTAACAGATATTATTTTTCCTTTTTCTCCCCAAAGCCCCTGGTACACAGATGTGCTATTTTTTTTAGTTGTGGGTCCTTCTAGCTGTGGCATACGCGACGCCGCCTCAGTATGGCCCGATGAGTGGTGCCATGTACGCGCCCAGGATCCGAACTGGCAAAACCCTGAGCCGCCGAAGTGGAGCATGTGAACTTAACCACTCGGCCACGGGGCTGGCCCCTGCATAATGTTTTTGAAGCTCATTTATGTTGTAGCATGTACCAGTTGTTTGTTCCTTTTTATTGCTGAACAGTATTCCAGCGTCACAGAAGGTCATATCTTGCTTATTCATTCCTAGCTGACAAACATTTGGATTGCTACAATTTTTTTTACTATTATGAATAATAATGCTATGATCATTCTCATACAAGCCTTTGGGTGGTTGAAACATGTTTTCATCTCTCATGGACAGAATCTAAGGTGGAAAACTGCTGAGTTGTATTGTATGGTAACTTTATTTTAAACTTTTAAGGAAATTGCTCAATTGGCTTCCACAGTGGCTGTACCATCTTACATCCCCACCAGCAATGTACATGGGTTCCAGGCTGTCCATATTTTTACCATCACTTAGTATTGTCTATCTTTTTAATTTTAGCCAGTCTAAAATTAATCTGCATTTGTGGTTTCAGTTTGCATTTTCCTAGTTGCTAATGCTGTTATGCATCTTTTCATGTGCTTATTAGCCACTCAAATGATTTCTTTGATGAAATGTGTATTCAAGTTATTTGCCCATTTTTCTGAGTTGTCTTCTTACTACCTGATTTAAGAGCTCTTTACACATTTAATGGCTCTATGTATATACAGGCCCTTTATCTACTAAATGATTTGCATATATTTCCTCCCATTCTTTGGGCTGTAAAGTCTATTTCTTGATGATATCTTTTGAAGCACAAATGTTCTTAATTTTAATAAAGTCTGATTTATATATTTTTTTAATGGATCATGCTTTTGATGTCATATACATGAACTCTGCCTAACCAAATGTCATAAAGATTATCTGCTATTTTATTCTAGAAGTTTTGTAGTTTTAGTTCTTACGTTTAAGCTCATGACCCATTTTGATTAATTTTTGTATACTGTGTGAGGTGAGAACTTAAGTTCATCTTTTCCCAGGTAGATACCCTAATTGTTTCAACACCATTTATTTAAAAGACTATTCTTTGCCCATTGAATTACCTTTATTGAAAATCAACTGGCCACAAATGTAAGCATTTATGTTTGGATTCTCAATACTGTTTCATTAATCTATGTATCTATCTTTATGAATCAATAATAATGAAATAATAATGAAACCAATAACTGTCTTGATTACCATAACTTTATAGTAAGTTTTCAAATCAGGCAGTGTTAAACCCTGTTATTTGGTTCTTCTTTTTCAAAATCATTTTTTTTTAATTGAGGTAAAAACTGGTATGTAACATTATGTAAGTTTCAAGTACACAACATTATAATTCAACTTCTGTATACACTAAAAAGTGATCACCACCAAAAGTCTAATTACCATTCGTCACCATACAATTGACCCCCTTCACCCATTTTGCCCATCCCCCCAACTCTATGACCCTCTGGTAACCACAAATCTGTTCACTGTATCTTTGAGTTTGTTTTTATTTTGTTTTGTTCGTTCATTTGTTTTGAGCTTTTTTTAGATTCCACATGAGCAAAATCATATGGCATTTGTCTTTCTCCATCTGACTTATTTTTTAGCATAAGACCCTCAAGGTCCATCCATGTTGTCACAAATGTGAGATTTCATTCTTTTCATGACTGAGTAATATTCCATTGTATAGATATACTATATCTTTGTCCATTCATCCATTGATGGACACTTTGGTTGTTTCAATATCTTGGCTATTGGAAATAATTCTGCAGTAAACAAAGGGGTGCATATATCTTTTCAAATTAGTGTTTCCGTATTCTTCAGATAAACACCCGAAGTGGAATAGCTGGATCATATGGTAGTTCTACTTTTAATTTTTTTAAGAATCTTCATATTGTTTTCCATAGTGGGTACATCTCCCTGATGATTAGTGATGTTGAACATCTTTTCACATGTTTATTGGCCATCTGTATATCTTCTCTGGAAAATGTCTGTTCATATCCTCCACCCATTCTTCGATTGGGCTGTTTTTTTGTTGTTTAGTTGTGTGAATTTCTTATATATTACGGAGATTAACTACTTGTCGGATATATGATTTGCAAATATTTTCTCTCAATTGGTGGGTTGTCTCCTGCTTTTGATCCTGGTTTCTTTTGCTTTGCAGAAGCTCTTTGGTCTGATGAAGTACCACTCGTTTATTTTTTCTTTTGTTTCCCTTGTCTGAGAAGACATGGTATTTGAAAGGATCCCTTTAAGTCTGATGTCAAAGAGTGTACTATCTATATTATCTTCCAGGAGTTTTATGGTTTCAGGACATATCTTCCAGTCTTAGATCATTTTGAGTTTATTTTTGTGTATGGTGCGAGATAACTGTCTACTTTCATTCTTTTGCATGTGGCTGTCCCGTTTTCCCAGCACCATTTCCTTTTGAAATTTAAAAAAATTTTTTTTATTGAGTTAATGATAGGCTACAATCTTATGTGATTTCAGTTGTACATTAATGTTTGTCATTCGTGTTGTAGGTGCACCACTTCACCCTTTGTGCCCACCCCCGACCCCACCTTTCCCCTGGTAGCCACTAATCTGTTCTCTTTGTTCACATTTTTAAACCCCTCATATGAGTGGAGTCATACAGAGATTATCCTTCTCTAACTGGCTTATTTCACTTAACATAATTCCCTCAAGGTTCATCCATGTTGCTGCAAATGAGATGATTTTGTTCTGTTTTGCAGCTGAGTAGTATTCCATTGTATATATACACCACAACTTCTTTATCCATTCATCTGTTGATGGGCACTTAGGTTGCTTCCATGTCTTGGCTATTGTAAATAATGCTGCAATGAACATTGGGGTGCATAGGACTTTCGGAACTGCTGACTTCAAGCTCTTTGGATAGATATCCAGTAGGGGAATGGCTGGATCGTATGGTAGTTCTATTTTTAATTTTTTGAGGAATCTCCATACTGTTTCCCATAGTGGCTGCACTAGTTTGCATTCCCACCAGCAGACCAACACCATTTATTGAAGAGATTATCTTTTTTTTTTTCCCCATTGTATGTTCTTGGCACCTTTGTTGAAGATTAGCTGTCTGTAGATGTGAAGTTTTATTTCTGGGCTTTCAGTTCTGTTCCACTGATCTGTGTGCCTGTTTTTGTACCAGTACCATGCTTTTTGATTACTATGGCTTTGTAGTACATTTTGAAGTCAGGGATTGAGATGTCTGTTCTTTTTTCTCAGTATTGCTCTAGCAATTCAGGGTCCTTGGTTGCCCCATATGAATTTTACGATGTTTTGCTCTATTTCCGTGAAGAATGTCATTGGGATTCTGCTTGGGATTGCACTGAATCTGTAGATTGCTTTGGGTAGTATAGACATTTTAACTATGTTTATTCTTCCAATCCCTGTGCATGGAATCTCTTTGCATCATTATCCATTTCTTTCAATAACGTCTTACAGTTTTCATTGTATAAGTCCTTCACCTCCTTGGTTAAATTTATTCCTAGATACTTTATTCTTTTTGTTGCGATTATAAATGGAATTTTATTCTTGAGTTCTCTTTCTGTAAGTTCATTACCAAAGTATAGAAATGCAACTGATTTTTGTATGGTGATTTTGTACCCTACAACTTTACTGTAGTTGTTAATTATTTCTAATAGTTTTCCAAAGGATTCCTTAGAGTTTTCTACATAGAAGATCATGTTGTCTGCAAACAGTGAGAGTTGCACTTCTTCACTCCCTTTTGGATTCCTTTTATTCCTTTTTCTTGCCTAACTGTTCTGGCCAAAATCTCCAGTACTATGGTGAATAAGAGTGGTGGTAGTGGGCATCCTTGTCTTGTTCCTGTTCTCAGAGGGATGGCGTTCAGTTTTTCCCCATTCAGTATGATGTTGACTGTGGGTTTGTCATATATGGCCTTTATTATGTTGAGGTAATTTCCTTCTATCCCCATTTTGTTAAGAGTTTTTATCATAAATGGCTGTTGGATCTCGTCAAATGCTTTCTCTGCATCTATTGAGATGATCATGTGGTTTTTATTCCTCATTTTGTTAATGTGGTGTACCACAGTGATTGATTTGCAGATGTTAAACCATCCCTGTGTCCCTGGTATAAATCCCACTTGATCATGATGTATGATCTTTTTGATGTATTGCTGTATTTGGGTTGCCAATATTTTGTTGAAGACTTTTGCATCTATGTTCATCAGCGATATTGGCCCATAGTTTTCCTTTTTTGTGGTGTCCTTGTCAGACTTTGCTATCAGACTGATGTTGGCCTCACAGAATGAGTTAGGAACTGTTCCATCTTCCCTAATTTTTTGGACTAGCTTGAGAAG
Organism: Equus przewalskii; assembly: GCF_037783145.1. Classification (NCBI taxonomy): domain Eukaryota; kingdom Metazoa; phylum Chordata; class Mammalia; order Perissodactyla; family Equidae; genus Equus; species Equus przewalskii. Next base: position 22,953,314 of record NC_091840.1, on the reverse strand, counting down.
GATAGGTATTAAATCCTCTCTGAAAGTTTGGTAGAATTCTCCAGGGAAGCCGTCTGGTCCTGGGCTTTTATTTTTTGGGATGATTTGATTACTGTTTCAATCTCTTTACTTGTGATTGGTCTATTCAGGTTATATATTTCTTCTTGATTCAGCTTTGGGAGGTTTTAAGAGTCTGAGAATTTATCCATTTCCTCTAGATTGTCCATTTTGTTGGCATATAGCTTTTTGTAGTATTCTCGTTACAACATGTTCTATTTCTGCATTATCTGTTATTTCTCTTCCATTTCTAATTTTATTTATATGAGCTTCCTCTCTTTTTTTCTCTGTAAGTCTGACTAGGGGTTTGTCAATTTTGTTTATCTTCTCAAAGAACCAGCTCGTTCTTTCACTGATCCTTTCTACTGCCTTTTTTGTTTCAATAGCATTTATTTCTGCTCTGATTTTTATTATTTCTCTCCTGCTGACTTTGGGCTTTGTTTGTTCTTCTTTTTCTAATTTAGTGAGGAATAGCTTGAGATTGCTTATTTGGGATTTTTCTTGTTAGTTAAGGTGAGCCTGTATTGTGATGAACTTCCCTCTTAATATGGCTTTTGCTGCATCCCATATGAGTTGGTATGGTATGTTTTCATTTTCTTTGTCTCCAGATATTTTTTGATTTCTCCTTTAATTTCTTCAATGACCCATGGGTTGTTCAATAGCATGCTGTTTAGTCTCCACATCTTTGTCCCTTTCTCAGCTCTTCTCTTGTAATTAATTTCTATCTTCATAGCACTGTGATTGGAAAAGATGCTTGTCATTATTTCAATCTTCTGAATTTATTGAGGCTTGCCTTGCTTCCCAACATGTGGTCTATCCTTCAGAATGCTCCATGCATCCTTGAGAAGAACGTGTGTTCTCGTGTTTTTGGATGGAGTGTTCTATATATGTCTACTAAGTCCAACTGGTCTAGCTTTTCACTTAATTCCATTGTTTCCTTGTTGATTTTCTGTCTGGATGATCTATCCATGATGCGAGTAGAGTGTTGATGTCCTCTACTATTATTCTGTTATTATTAATATCTTCTTTTAGGTTTGTTAATACTTGCTTTATGTACTCTGGTGCTCCTGTGTTGGGTGCATAGATATTTATAAGTGTTATGTCTTCTTGGTGGAGTGTCCCTTTAATCACTATATACTGCCCTTCTTTGTCTCTACCTATCTTGAACTCTACTTTGTCTGATCTACGTATTGCGACACCTGCTTTCTTTTGTTTGCCATTAGTCTGGAGTACTGTCTTCCATCCCTTCACTCTGAGCCTGTGATTGTTATTGGAATTGAGATGTGTTTCCTGGAGGGAGTATGTTGTTGGGTCTTGTTCTTTAATCCCTCTTGCCACTCTGTCTTTTTATTGGAGAATTCAACCCATTTATGTTTATTCAGGGTGATTATCGATATATGAGGGCTTAATGCTGACATTTTATCACTTGTTTCCTGGTTCTTCTGCATTTCCTTTGTTTCTCATCCTGTGTATTTTGATCTATCAATTGAGTTATATAGTTTTTTATGTTGCTTCTCTTTGTTTTCTCCTTATTTATTATTTGTGTCTCTGTTCTGTTTTTTTGTTTAGTGGTTACCATAAGGTTTGCATTCAAAATCTCGTAGATAAAGATAGTCCATTTTCTGATGGCCTCTTATTTCCTCAGACTAAACCGATTCAGTCCCTTTTCTGTTCCCTGCCTAAGTTATGTTTCTCACATCTTATTCCATCTTGTGTGGTGAATTTGTAATTAAAATGACAAGACAATCTTTGTTTTTGGTGTTTTCCTTTCCTTTAACTTTAATGCTATTCTTGAGTATTTGCTAACCTGTTCTGATGTATAGCTACAGTTTTATGATTCTGTCTACATATTTATCTCCTTACTCTGTGCTTTGTAACACTTTTCTCCCTTTTTTTGCCAGTTATGAGGGCCTTCTTGAGGATCTCTTGTAGTGGGGGTCTTGTGGCTAAGAAATCACTCAGCTTTTGCTTATCTGGGAAAGTTTTTATTTCTCCATCGTATCTGAAGGATGTTTTCACTGGAGAGTATTCTTAGCTGAAAGTTTCTGTCCTTCAAAGATTTGAATATGTCATTCCAGTCTCTCCTAGCCTGTAAGGTTTCTGCAGAGAAATCCTCTGAAAGCCTGATAGGAGTTCCTTTGAAGGTTATTTTCTGCTGCCTTGCTGCCCTTAGTATTTTTTGTCATTCACTTTTGCCAGTTTCACTACTATATGCCTTGCAGTAGGTCTTTTTACACTGACGTATTTAGGAGTCTGTTAGCTTCTTTCACATGGGTTTACATTTCCTTCCCTAGGTTTGGTAAGTTCTCTGCTATTATTTCTTTGAACAAGCTTTCTGCTCCATTCTCCTTCTCTTCTCCTTCTTGAATAACCGTAATTCTTATGTTGCATTTCCTAATTGAGTTGGCTATTTCTCAGAGACTTTCTTCATTTCTTTTTAGTCTCAGTTCTCTCTCCTCCACTATCTGGAGTATTTCAACATGTCTATACTCGATTATGCTGATTCACTCTTCTATGATGTCCGCTTGAGCATTCAGGGAATCCATATTTTGTTTTATCTCTTCCATTGTGTCTTTCATCTCCAATATTTCTGATTGATTCTTCTTTATAGTTTCAGTCTCTTTTGTGAAGTAGCTCCTGAACTTGTTGAACTGTTTCTCTACATTCTCTTTTAACTCGTTTTTTGATGATAGCTATTTTGAATTCTCCGTCATTTGGATTACATATTTCTGTGTCCTCAGGACTGATTTCTGGGTACTTCTCATTTTCTCTCTGGTCTGGAGATTTAACATAATTTTTGATACTGCTAGAGAGCGAGGCTCTGTTTTTGCGCATCATGGTATTATTTGGTCACAGTTACCACCTATCGCCACTGGGTGGGGGTCAAGAGCCGCATATTCTGAGCCCTCTGCATTCTGTGAAGATTCCAGGCACTGGAGCTAGCGCCAGGCGGGTTGGGGGAAGGGGTGCTTTCTTCTGTGTGTTCTCAGGATTTTCTCGCTCTGCCCTCACTATCTGCTCTCCTGGGGTGTTGGCTTGGTGAGGTCACCCCAACATTAGCTTTCACCTTGGTAGCGGCCTCCCCCTAGGCTGCGAGGGCCCTTGGGGATCTTTGACATTCTGGCAAACGTTTCCCCCCTCCCCCATTCTTTCCCTCTCTGAGGCTGCCCATGGTCCTGGATCCTAGTCTTTTGGGTAGGGAGCAAAGTTCCGCTTACCCCGTTCCACTTCCTCTGAGGGGTGCTCCAGCCTCTCTGCCCTCCATCATGTGTCTTCATGGGTCTCTCAGACATCTTCTGTGTTGTGTTTGGATGTCTTCTGTTGGAGTATGAATGTCTTTTTCATTGTATGGTGGAGAGGAGAGATTACCAGGAAAGATCACTCCGCCATGATGCTGACGTCACTCCTGTTTAAAGCTTCTGTTATGTTTATTCCCAAATATCTTATTCTATTTCACGCTGTGAATTGAATTGTATTCTTAATTTCATTCTAGGATTATTCAATGCTAGTATGTTGTACATTTTCTATTCATTTATGTTTAACCTATTTGTGGCTTTGAATCTAAAGTGTGTCTCTTCTACACAGATTATTGTTTTTTTATCCAGTCTGACAATCCATGCCTTTTTAGTATCAAACTCATTCACATTTAATGTAATTATTGGTTTAGCTGGATACGTCTCTCATTTTCTTTTCTATTTGTCTCATGTCTTTTGTTCCTCCATTTCTCTTCTACTGTCTTCTTGTGTTTTAAATAGATATTTTCTAGTGTATCACTGTAATTCCTTTGTGTTTTTTTAAAATTTATAACAGTCTATTTTAGACTACTACTAATTTATTCTGGTAAAATATAGAAACTTTGCTCCAACAGAACTGTATTTCCTTTCCCCTCATTTCTGTTATTATCATGTGTTACATATTTATCTTAATAGCCCAACAACACAGTTTTATAATTACTGTTTTGCAATTGTCTTTTAATTCAGTTAAACTAATAAAAGAGAAAATTTTATTTACAGCCCCCTATTTTGCCTCTGTAATTACTGTTTACAGTGCTTTTTCTTCAAGTTACTGTCTGGAACCATATCCTGTTAGCTTGAAGGACTTCCTTCAGTACTTCATGTAACGCAGGTCTGCTAACGACAAATTCTGTGTGTCTTCTTATCTGGAAATGACTTTATTTTGCCTAAATTTTTCAATAATAGCTTCACTGGATATAGAATTCATGTGAAATTCTTTATATTTTTGAATTATTTTTAAGGGAAATTGAGAGTAAATACGCTATTTTAAAGTGTACAGTTTAGTGCCATTTAGTCCATTCACAATGTTCTGCAATTACCACCTCTAATTTCAAAATTTTTGACACCCCCTAGAACACCCTGTATTCATCAAGTAACCACTCCTAAGACCTGTCACCCCATATCCTCCCAATCCAGGACCTAGCCAACCACTAATCTCCTTTCTATCACTATGGATTTCCCTCTTCTGAATATTTCACATAAATGAAATCATTCAATATGTGACCTTTTATGTCTAGCTTACTTCACTTTTTATAAAATTTTTGAGGTTCATGCATATAGTACCATGTCTCAGTAACCCATTCCATTTTATGACTGAATGATATTCCATTGTATGGATACACCAAATTTTATCCATTCACCCATCAATGTATACTTGGATTGCTTCTACCTTTAGGACATTGTGAATACTGTATTGCTGCTATGAACACTATTTGTACATAAGCATTTTTATGAATATTTGTTTTCAATTCTTTTTGTAGCTATGCAGGAATGGAATTTCTGGGTCATATGATATTTCCATGCCTAACTTTTTAAGGAACTGCCAAATTGTGTTCCACAGTGGCTACACAATTTCACATTCCCACCAGCAATGTACAAGGGTTCAAATTTTCCACATCATCACCAATACTTCATATTTTTCCTTCCCCTCCCCCACCATTTTTAAGTATACTCATGCTAGTGGGTGTGTAGTGCTACCTCATTGTAGTTTTGATTTGCATTTTCCTAATGACCAATGACTTTGAGCATATTTTCATGTGATCGTTGGCCATTTGTCTATATTCTTTGAAGAAAGGTGTATTCAAGTCTGTTGCCCTTTTAAAAACTGGGTTGCTTTGTTGTCCCTTGCTTGTAAGAATTCTCCATGTATTCTGGATATTAGACCCTTATCAGGTATATGATTTGCAAACAACTTTCGACATTCTTTTTTTTTTTTTTTTTTTTGAGGAAGATTAGCCCTGAGCTAACTGCTGCCAATCCTCCTCTTTTTGCTGAGGAAGACTGGCCCTGAGATAACATCCATGCCCATCTTCCTCTGCTTAATATGTGGGACGCCTACCACAGCATGGTTTGCCAACCAGTGCTATGTCTGCCCCCGGGATCCGAACCGGCGAACCCCGGGCTGCTGAAGCAGAACGTGTGCACTTAACCGCTGCGCCATTGGGCCGGCCCCTTCACATTCTTTAGTTGTCTTTTCATTTTACTGAGGGTGTGTTTTGATGTGAATATAGAATTCTTAATTGACAGTCTTTTGTTCCCACACTTTGAATGTTGACCAATTGCTTTCTGGCATCCATCGTTTTTGATGAAAAGTAAGCTGTTAATTATACTGCTGATACTTTGTATATCATGAATTGCTTTTGTCTTGTTTTCCAGACTTTTTTCTTTGTATTTTGATGGAAACAGCTCGATAAAAATGTGTCTAGATGTAGATTTCTTTGTATTAATCCTACTTGGGGGTTGCTGAGATTTTTGGATGGGCAGATAAATGTTTTTCATCAAATATGGGAAATTTTTAGCTATTATTGTTTCAAACATTTTTCCCTCTCTCTAATCTCCTTCTGAGACTCTTATTACATGCTGATACAATTGATGCCCCAAAGATCTCTGAGGTTCTGTTAGCTTCATTCTTTTTTTCAAATTGGATAATTTCTGTTGATTTCTCTCTGTGATCTCCAATCTGCTACTGGGTCCCTTTAGTGACTTTTTCAGTTACTCTATTTTTCAACTCCAAAATTTCCATTTGGTTCTTTTTTATAATTACTATCTCTTTATTGACATTCTCTATTCAGTGAGTCACTGTCATCATAATTTCCTTTAATTATTTACACCTGATTTCCTTTAGTCTTTGAACATATTTATATTAGCCACTTTGAAAGTGGCAACTGGCCTCTTTTAACTGTACGTGGTAAAGTAGAGTAAGAAATACCCTAAAGACAGAACACACAGTTTGCAAAGAAATATAGAGGAAACTAGAATATAGAGGGCCTGGAACTTGCTAGACTGGAAAATAATACTATCCTTCATCTTCTGTCTCTCAAGCCAATAGGATTCTCAAAATGAGAACTACCCTCAGGGTAAATATCAGATCAAGGGTGCAGCTGTAAATTCCTTTTAAGACCTCAGGAATTTTCAAAGCCATGCCTCTGTTGTCTTTCTCAACTAGACAAAAAGGCCTCTAAGAAGCTTAAGGGAACTATCCCATAGTAGCCTGACACAACCAAAGTAGAGAGAATTTTGTCTTAAAATGAGTTATAATGGTGTAACTTTTGGGACATGGAATAACACAAATCAGATTCATAGAAAATCCCAGAAATTTTAAAGGAGCTGTACCAGTTAGATTAAAAGGAAGAGACTGTTCAAAATGAAAAAAGTCCTCTAGGCCCCCAACTTTCTATAGGAAGGACGTATGTGAGAAAGCTACTTGGCTCATAAGACATTCTTATGTAAAAGGAGAGACCTCTCAGAAAGCAGCATTAAGAACCAAGAATGCGATACCAAGAATCCCAGAGAACAATGAGTTAGGGAACCATTCCCAGGTAGCAGAACTGGGTCCCAATCAAGGTACATTTCCTGCTCCTGGAGTAGGTGACCCTGACAACATGTGCCCAGCCATATTTCAGAATTGATATGGACCAATAACTGCTATGTGCCTCCTGTTACTTCTCCTATTTTAGGAGGAATGTCTATTACTATTATTCTATCCCTGTGACAACAACGTATTTTGCATGTATGAGACAAATAATTTTTCTTTTTAGTTCATAGGTCTCTGGATCAAGAGGAACTGCACATGAGGGGCTGGCCCCATGGCCGAATGGTTAAGTTCGTGCGCTCAGCTTCAGTGGCCCAGGGTTTCGCTGGTTCGGATCCTGGGCACAGACATGGCACCACTCATCAGACCATGCTGAGATGGCATCCCACATGCCACAACCAGAAGGACACACAACTAAAATACACATATGTACTGGGGAGCTTTGGGGAGAAGAAGGGGGGAAAAAAAAGAGGAACTGCACATGAGGACCCTCATCCACCTCTGAATCTGAGAGATAACAAGTTAAGAGTTCTTCACCTTTATCTTTTTTTAGATAAGACCTTGAACATCTTGGGAGGGGATATCTTGCATGTGATAAAAATCAATCATTAGAGCCAGAGGGGAGACCTTGGTAGAACCTTACAATAATAGACTCCAACTGAATCTTATCCCATTATGGCAAGTCCTTTTGCAATAGGATTTTGCTGCACCTCCCTTCAAAAAGTAGGCTCTGTTTTCCTACCCTTTGCACCTGAGCTGACATGGTGACTTAATTAGACCAAAAGAATGTGGTGGAATTAACACTGTGTCATTTCTAAGGCTAAGCCTTAAGAGACACTGAAGCTTTACCCTCTTGAAATACTCCTGTCACCATGTAAGAACACCCAGGCTAAACTTCTGAATGATGAGAGACTATGCAGAAAACAAGTATCAGCTGACAGTGACCCCAAGGTCTCAGACTGAACTGAGGCCATCTTAGACCCTGGAGCCTCAGTCAAGCCACCAGATGACTGCAGCTTCATGAGAGACTGTCTCCAGTGACCACCAGAAGAACTGCCAGGCTGAATAATTAGTTGTTTTGAGCCACTAAGTTTTAGAGTGGTTGTTAACAGCAAAAGCTAAGAAAACAGGCTCTACATTTAAAAAGTTTATGACTCATGATCCAAATTTCATAAATTTGAATAAAACTTGACACATACAAAGGTAGCCCAAAACAGATCAAATCTTTCGGTGGGAGGAAAATTTTAGGGAGATTAAGAATGAATTTTCATAAAGAAAAATCTGGAGTTGAAGCAGCAGAGTTTTTAAACTACTTTTTCCTATAAGTAATTTTTACTGATTATGCCATTCCCTCACTCAACCAACACCAGATGTTTTTCCAATTGGCTAGTTTTCTTGCCAGAATCCAAGAGGAAAAACATTTTCATATGGCTAAATAAACCTAAAACAAAATAAATTTCTAATTCCTCCACCCAACATCTTGTCCCTACTAGAAATATAACTGCTTTTTAGAAGAAAACTACTGCCAGTGCATTACCATCTCATGACTAAATGTATCCAAAGAAATCCCTAGATAAAAACACCAAGGAAAGCGATACATTTAGAAAAGACACATTACTTAATAGGTCAAACCTTCTGCTTTGGACACCTTCAGACGTCTGACTCAATATTCCAAGCTTTCTTTTATCCTGACTTCTGTCTTGTTTACTTAACCACAATCTATATCCACTACCAATTCATTGTTCTTGGTCTAAAACAAGTATACACTTTATTTTGTTCTCTGTTGAATATTTGTTTCACTTACTCAGTTTTAACTCTCCCCAGCAACATTTTTGGGCCCTGAGGACTCCATGAACTTTGATGAACCAACGAACATGACTGGAACTCACTTTGGGTGCTGCTCAATCCTGGAAATCTTCCATGCTCTACTGAAAATTTCTTTTGACGTTATGAAATGAAAGAATTGAAAATTCAAAGTAGAAACATAATTACGTGTTCTCCTCTGTCCTCCTCCTCCTCCATTTCCCCCAGCCCCAGCCCATCTAAATACACACAAAAGAACTAAGAGGTTAATACTGCAAGGCAATAATGAGATTTGACTCAGGATTAGCAAGCATTTAATTGAATCTCATATTCCAAAATGCCACAGGGGGTTGATAAATCAAGGGAATGCAGGGTTTGACTTCCTCATGAACAAGTTCTAGATGATGTGCCAGAAAGTGAAAACTGGCAGAATCTGTGGAATTTTCTAAGACATATGTCAGTAATTTTACAATTCACTCACAAACACACACTCTAACTCATCTTACTATATGGAAACATTTCCAAAGCGACAGTATTTTAATATAGCCATGTTCCTCATTTGTAGAAAAAGCATTCCCCTGTTTTAGACAATATAAGAAACAAAGTACACAGTACCCTACCTATCCTAACTGCATGCCAGAAATTATATTTTAGATTTAAAAGGAACCAAAATAAACAATATGTTAAATTAGAACAAAGATTGTTTAAGTGGAAGGGAAGAAATAACTTGGTAAGAAAATCATTAAGGAAAGTGATACTAAGTTAATAGATCAAGGAAATCTATTTAGTCTTCTTAGGACATGATATGAACGACACAGTGGTGCTATTACGAACAAGACAGCTAAACAAAAGATACACAATATTTGGCTGGTATTAATTAATTGACAAATATCTGGAAGTATGCCATATAACTCACTTGAATTTTTCTATAAAGAGTCAACCAAGACAAAAGGACTTTGGAAAAACAGCAGAGTCAAACCTATTCCTACACCCTTTCAAAATTTCTAGGGTTTCTTTCTGATATTTGCCTCTATTTTTCTAAACATGCTTGATTTATCAAATTTAGTTATCTATTGACATACTGGCATGGAATATAAGCATTTAGCTTCAATCTCTACCCCTGCCCTCCACACTCTATGTAATTTTATCACATCACAGAGTCAGCGTGAATGTAGGATTGGACAGACACTATTCAGTGCTGAACCAAGTAGAACAATAGGACTATGCACTACTTCTCCCTACAAATCAACGACTACTCATGTTTTTCTACTTCCTATATATTTGTAACTTTTCCTCGAATGCTCCAACATCTGTCTCATGTCTGTCATATTTTCCATATGTTCAAAGACAGCAGATACTGCTTTTTTCTGGAAGCCATATCTTCGCAGAACCCTTTGTTCTTTCTTTTGCTTCACTCTGTTGGGGGATTCTCTAGACTAGCCACCCAGCTGTCATTCTTGGGCTCTCCCTTGGCTCTTGTCTTTGATTAAATTCTGCTTTTTGGACCCAATATCTTCTCCCTTGCTATTTAAGTGCACATCCCCTAGCAACTTACGAAAAAAGGCTCATGAGAACTGAAATTTTGGAGTCACTTGCATATCTAAAAATATCTTTATGCTAGACTCACATTTGATTGATAATTTGGCTGGGAATAAAATTATAGGTTGGAAATCCTTTCCACAGAAGGTATCTGAAGACAAGACTTGATGCATCTCTATCTTCTTATGTTACTGCTGTGGTATGTAATACCATTCTGACTGGTCCTTTGAATGTAACCTCTAGTTATTCTTTCTGGAAGCTTCTAATATAGTCTCTATATCTCCAGTTTATTGAAATTTCATGATCAAGTCTCTTGGTCTGTGTCTTTTTTATTATTCATTGAACTCTTTCAATTTGCAAATCTATGATTCAATTTGGAAAACACTTAGGAAGATTTTTTTGGTACCATTTCTCACTATTTTCTCTATCTTTTCAGTTTTGAATTTCTGTTAGTAAAATACTGGACCTCTTGGTCTATCTTTAATTTTTAAAATTATTTTTTTCCTACTTCCTTCATTTACTTTTTTTGGTTCTAGTTCCTAGGAAATTGCTTTAACTTAACTTCCAATCTTCCCACTAATTTTTTTTGGGGGGGGGGGGGGGAATAACATTTTTAATTTCCAAGAGTTATTTCTTATTTGTTGAAAGATTTTCAAAATAGCATCCTGTTCTTTTGAAGATGCAACATTTCATGTCTGAAAGATTAATACACCTTCTTTCCCTCCACCCCACCCCCTGGTTTTTCCCCTCTCTTCTCTGCTTTGTCTCTTTTGTTTGTTTATTTGGCCTCTCATTTTGGAGGCTTTCCTCAACTATCTGGTTATCCTTAGCTGTCCATTCCTATTCATGGCATTAAAAAGCTAAATGAAAGCTCACTGCAATTTCAAAGACCCATCATTCTGTATGCAGATTTTCATTTAATTGGCTCCATACCCCTATCCTCTTCATGCATATCTGATGTTCCTGGATGCAGAACCCCCAGTTTCCATTTTCTTGGAGGAAAAAATCCCTAGTTTTCTAGAGGGGGAAGAAGTAGTTGGCATAGGATTCAATCACCTCATATAAGACTTTCAACCATTACCTACTTTTAATCCCAAGCCTTATCCATGTCTTTTCAGAGACTTTTTGCTACCAAGTGTTGAGTATTTTACGAGGTTTTTTGAGTAAACTTGCTTGCTTGTCTCTGCAGACAACTCAGGGTGTACCTTTCTCCACATGGCTAAATCACTTAACACTCTTCTATCTAAAAAATAGTTGAAATTTCTTATCTAGGGTAATTTCTTCTTCCACTCACTTTAGTCCCTGTGGTCTTCTGACTCTTCTTATTCCTTTATTATAATGCTAGTGGTATTTGAAAAGGAAAGAAAATAAACGAATTGAGTCAATCCCATGTTTAACCAAAATTCTCATGCACTAGTTTTAGATATCTCGGATAAAATCATAAGTAGAGTAACTTGTGCAGACTACAAAATTAATTAGGATAAACACTACTTTGGATAATAGAATCAGGATTCAACATGATTTCAAAAGCATAATATCAAGAGGAAACGAAACAGGGATAAGTTAAAAAAATCTTTCATTTAGATTAAGCAATTATTGGTTACACAAATACAAAAGAAAAAACCTGGTTTCACAAAAAACTTAGGGAATTTAGGTTATCATGAGTCAGTTTTGTGATTTTTCTATAACAAATTTTAAAAGAAAATAAACTGGGGCTGGCCCCATAGCTGAGTGGTTAAGGTCACACGCTCACTTCAGTGGCCCAGCGTTTCACTGGTTTGGATCCTGGATGCAGACGTGGCACTGCTTGTCAGGCCACACTGAGGCAGCGTCCCAGATGCCACAACTAGAAGGACCCACGACTAAAAATATACAGCTATCTACTGAGGGTATTTGGGGAGAAAAAGCAAAACAAAAAACAAAAAACTTATAATTTTAGGATACATTAATGGGAAGCAAAGGACCAGACCAAGGAAGAAAACTACTGTATATTCTGAGTGGTTGTCAATAACTAACATCACATGTGAGAAAGGAAACTCACTAAATATCATTTAGAAGATGGATCCCAGGATGCCGAGAGGTTCTAAAATTAAGTCTTAAGAAAAATGCTAAAGATAAGAGGAATATTCAAAGTCTTGAATAGAAGAACATTACAGTTGCTATTTGATATCTACATAATTGTCCTTCAGAATCAAGTAGTTCTATATTATTCCAGATAGCCAACCTAGAAGAATGAAAACAATTCGTATTAAGACAGATTTGGCTTAAATAAATCTGTAAAGCTGTGAGCATTACTGGTCAGCCAGCCTTCCCAAAATCAGGGACGCCATAGAGTAGATTCTTTCATTGAGAAGGAGTTTGAACCAGATGATGTAAAGTTTGCCACCACCAAAGAAACACAATAAAAATAAAGAAACCTAGAGACAAAGAGGGTTATTATATAATGGTAAGGGGTCACTCCATCAAGAAGATTTAACAATTGTAAATGTCTATGCACCCAACATCAGAGCACCTAAATATATAAAGCAAATACTAACCGAACTAAAAAGAGAAATAAACAGCAATAGAATAATAGCAGGGGATTTTAATACCCTACTCTCAACAATGGATAGAACCTGCAGACAGAGCATCAATAGGGAAACAGAAGATTTGAACAACACTATAGACCAAATGGACCTAACAAACATACACAGAACATTCCATTCTACAGCAGGAGAATACCCATTCTTCTCAAGCACACACAGAAAATTCTCCAGGACAGAACATATCTTAGGCCACAAAACAAATCTCAACAAATTCAATAACATAGAAATAATATCATATCAAGTATCTTTCCTGATCACAATGGTATTCCGATGTACACCATCAAGCAATTTTCCAATCCTTAGTAGACACTGACTGATGTCCTACAAATTTAACTCAATTCTGTCACTATCTACCAGGAGATAGCATCATATCCACAGGTTAAGGGCACAGTCCCACAAGACTGTCCCAATTTCAGATGCCAATTTCAAGCCCAGGTTGATACCTGTGCTTCTGATTGACTGGCTATAAACTGGGTGGTTCCCACAATCCTCAGTCAGGTTCAATTAATTCATTTGAGCAGCCCACAGAAATCAGAAACATTAACTTACATTTGCCCAGCTTATTTATAAAGGATACAGATGAACAGCCATATGAAGAGGTACATAGGCTGAGGTCTGGAAGGGTTCTGAGCACAGGAGCTTCTGTCCCCATAAGAATCGGGGTGCACCACCCTCCTGGCATATGGATGCCACCAATACAGAAGATCTCTAAACTTTGTCCTTTTGGGTTTTTATGGAGGCTTCATTACATAGGCATGATTGATTAAATCATTGGCCATTGGTAACTGGTTCAACCTCCAGCTCCTCTCTCCTCCCAGAGAAATGGAGGCACCAGGGGGTGGAGGGGTGGGGATTGGACAGTCAGACTGAAAGTTCCAACCCTCTTGTCATGGTTGGTTCCCCTGGAAACCAGCCTCCATCCTTAGGTTATCTAGAGACTTTCCAAAAGTCATCTTATTAACATAAACTCAGGTGTGGTTCAAAGGGGCTTCTTAGGAATAACAAGACACCATTTCACCTTTATGGCTCTGAACTGAAAACAAAAGACCAAATATTATAACAAAAGATGTTCCCATTGCTCTTATCACTTACGAAATTCCAAGGTTTTTGGGAGTTGTAAGCCAGGAATCATAGACAAAGACCAAAATATATATTTATTATAAATCACAATATCACAGGTGTGAAATCGGAAATCAGTAACAGGAGGAAAATTGGAAAATTCACAAATACATGCAAGTTAAACAACCACACTACTAAACAACCAATAGATCAAAGAAGAAATCAGAAGTGAAATCAAACAACATCTTGAAACAAACAAAAATGGAAACACAACATATCAAAACTTATGGAATGCAGCAAAAGCCGGTCTAAGAGGAAAGAATGTAGGCGTTTATAACTACAAAAAAAAAAAAAAAAGAAAGACCTCAAATAAATAATCAAATATTACACCTCAAGGAACAAAAGAAAAACAAAGTAAGTCCAAAGTTAGCAGAAGGAAATAATAAAAATTAGAACAGAGATAAATGAAATAGAGAAAGGAAACCAATAAAAAAGATTAATGAAACTCAGAGTTGGTTCTTCGAAAAGACAATACTGACAAATCTATAGCTAGACTAACCAAGATAACTCAAATAAATAAAATTATAAATGCAAAAGGAGATACTACAACTGATACCACAGAAATACAAGGGATTGTAAGAGATTACTATGAACAATTTTCCAAATAAGGCAACTGCTTAAGATATAGCCAATTAAATAATTTCTTTACTTTTTTATTCTGCATCTTATCTATAAAAACCTTGCCCCTAGCTCCTGCTAGTGGAGCCCTTCTAAAATGTCTTCTGGTTTGATGCTGTGCAATTTGAACCTATGTTTGCTCAAATAAATTCTTCAAAATTTTAATGTGCATCAGTTCATCTTTTACTACTTCCAAGACTGAATAATGAATAAGTAGAAAATCTGAACAGATCAATAACGAGTAAGGAGACTGAATCAGTTGTCAAAAACCTCCTAACAAAGAAAAGTCTAAGACCAAATGGTTTCACTGGTAAATTCTAGGAAGCATTTAAGCAAGAATTAATGCCAATCCTTCTCAAACTTCGCAAAAAATTGAAGAGGAGAAAACACTCCCAAACTCATTTTACAAAGCCAGTGTTACCCTGAAACCAAAGCCAGATAAGGAAACTATAAGAAAACTCTACGACAATATTCCTGATGAATATAGATACAAAAATTCTTAACAAAATAATCGCAAACCAAATTCAATAGCACATTAGAAGAATCATAAAACATGATCAAGTAGGATTTATCCCTGGGATGCAAAGATGGTTCAACATACACAAATCAATGTGATACACCACAACAGAATGAAAGATAAAAATATGATCATCTCAATAGACACAGAAAAATCATTTGACAAAATTCAACATCCTTTCATGATAAAAACTGTCAACAATTTAGATATAGAAGGGATGTACCTCAACATAATAAAGGCCATGTATGACAAGTCCATTGCTAATATCACACTCAATAGTGAAAGGTTGAAAGATTTTCCTCCAATACCATAAATAAGACAAGGGTGTCCATCCTCACCACTCCTATTCAACATAGTACTGGAAGTCCTAACCAGAGCAATTAGGCAAGAAAAAGAAATAAAAGGCATCCAAATCAGAAGGAAGAAGAGAGTCTCTGTACATGACATGATCTTATATACAGAAAATCCTAAAAACGCTACCAAAAAACTGTTAGAATAAACAAATTCATTAATGTTGCAGGTTATAAAATCAACATAAAAAAATCAGTTGCATTTCTATACACTAAAAGCAAACTAGCTGAAAAATAAAACAATCCTATTTACAATAGCATCAAAAATAATAAAATATTTAGCAATAAATTTAAGCAAAGAGGTAAAAGATCTGCAAATAAAAACTGTAAGACACTCATGAAAAAAACTAAAGAAGACACAAATGGAAAGATATCCCATGTTCATGGATCAGAAGAGTTAATAGCATTAAAATGTCCATACTACCCAAAGTGATCTACAGATTCAATGCAATCCCTATCAAAATTCCAATGGCATTTTGTACAGAAATAGAAAAAATAATCTTAAAATTCATATGGAACCACAAAAGACCCCAAATAGCCAAAGCAATCTTGAGGAAGAAGAAAAAGCTGGAGGCATCACACTTCCTGATTTGAAACTACATTAACAAAGCTATAGTAATCAAAATAGTACAGTACTGGCATAAAAACAGATACATACACCAATGGAGCAGAATCAAGAGCCCAGAAATAAACCCATGCATGTATAGTCAACTAATATTTAAAAAAGGAACCAAGACTACTTAAAAAGGAAAGGACAGTCTCTTCAATACGTCACGTACTATTTCTTTCTGCTTTCCTTCTTCTCATACAAATAGGATTACAGGTGTCTCACTGTTTCAAAGATGGAGTTTATACTCCTGTTTTTACGTGATATTCAAAAGAGACTGGAAATAATTTTACTTTGCTATCTTAAAACCAGAAAGGGGTGATTTTTGTAATCTTTTAAGTCAAATAGCCTTGAAAATGAGCCAAGTACTATACAAGGGCTAAACATTTACGTTTGATAATTAATTCCCAAAGGATAACACAAGTGAAATCAAGAACTCAAACGCTTGGTTTAATCAGACTACTTTCTTTTCAAACAGAGCCTATACCTTCTCATCTCTAGGCTTTTATCTTCTACCTAGAAATCTACCCATTTTTTAATGCTCTGCCCCAATTTCATATCCTCCATGAAAGTTTCTCTGATCCTGTTAGAGTGGAATGCGTTTTTCCCACTTCAGATTTTCATGAGGAAAATTTTTCTCTAAACACATCCCTGGCTTCTCTCTACTTTTTTACTTACAGAGACAGAGTGACTTATCTGAACCTACCTGACTAGTTAATCTTAGAAGAATGAAGAGCAAACTTAGCTCTTCTCTGTGTTTCTACCTTTTCAAGGCATGGAGCAGTGTTCTCCATTTCTTTAGGACCAGACTCTCCCCTGAGGAGGGAGGCTAGATCCAGTACAGCACTATTTGGAACCAGGTGGGTCTGCATAAATAGGACTTCAGTTAAAAGACACAATTTGGCTCACATACTGAAAAGCTGTATCCTTCTGGTCTCTGTTAGTAACAAAAGTGACATTCTAGCCCTTATCTGCCACTCTTGTTTTCTCCATTTGTTCAGAACTTCAGCAAAAATAAGGGATGTTTTATTTGAGACCTCTTTAGAAATCCCTACCTTGCCTACGCAGATGTGTACTCTTACTTTCCTATAATCTGTAGCACTTGCTATAGTTCTATTATAGAGCTTAAATTTTGCTTACTGTGTTAACTGTCTTCTAATCCACTAGGCTGTAAGTTTTTAGAAGGTAGATTAACCACAGTACCTTACACATGACAAGCCACGACATCAATATTTGTTGGATTGACTGTCTGAAGGGCTAACTTTTTCTTTAAACTAAAAGTAAGATTTTACGGTTTCTTACTATTTCAGGTTATACTTATGATACAAGTCACAGCAACCACATATCAATATTGCTAGACTATAACTAATGTCATAACCAAGATGTTTTTCCTTGCCAAATTTCCTCTACAATATGTTCAATCGTTGTCACTATTTCTGGCTTTTGTCTGTATGCTCTAGGATTTTTAAAAGCTAGTTATACATACTATAAACCTAAGACTGAAAATAATTCAGTTTACAATGAGGAGATGAACTCAAATGAAATGGGTAGAATCTAAGCTGATATCTGAAGTTACGTTTCTGTAATACAGGACTGAGACAATAACCACTCCTATTCACCGTATTAGTATATCATCATCAGTGACTTTTGTGGTTAAAAATAAGTAGCACACAAAAATAATTAGGAGAAGACATGGCCAAACTAGTGGTGTGGTCACTCTTCCGCAGACCAAAAATTAGACATTGAGAAAGTACATAATTGGAGTAATTCAAAATTAGGGAACCAGAATTGCATCTTTTCAAAAACCTCAGTTCAGAAGTGTACTCAGATGTGATATCAGTGAAAATGGAAGAATAAGGAATTCTGAAATCCCACCTCTCCATAAAAGTAACCAAAAGAGGGGCTGGCCCGGTGGCACAGCAGTTAAGTGTGCATGCTCTGCTTTGGCGGCCTGGGGTTCGCCAGTTCAGATCCCGGGTGTGGACATGGCACCACTTGGCAAGCCATGCTGTGGTAGGCATCCCACATATAAAATAGAGGAAGATGGGCAGGGATGTTAGCTCAGGGCCAGTCCTCCTCAGCAAAAAGAGGAGAACTGGTAGCAGTTAGCTCGGGGCTAATCTTCCTCAAAAAAATAAAAAGTAACCAAAAGATTGGCAAAATATTTAGAAATTAACCGAAGACTTGCAACAACCCAAGGAATGCATATTCAAGAAAAAAGCCTGAATCTCAGTAAGAAGAGAGAGTTTTGTGGCATTTTAACTTACCCCAATCCCCAGATGAGCAGTAGCCTTGAAAATAACAGCTTGCATTGATGGTAACTCAGGAACCAGAACAGATCTCATTTTCAAAGTGTTGTAATTATTTGTCCTGACCTGTCTTGTCGCTCTCTGGAAGACTAGCTCAAAAGGCTTGTCTTTATTTTGTCCTACTCAAAAGGCGCCTAGTGCTAAAGAAACTATCCTACTTTGTCCAAAACTTTTACAGGCAAATGTTTTAGTCACTGCTGCCTGAAGGACAGATAACAGTAGGGGCAAACAACAGACCAACTAAAAAGCTTGGCAGAAAAGGATCAGAGAATGAGATGTCCAGAACGGCACTGAAAAGTTCCACTGGCAGAAAAGGGTCAGAGAATGAGATGTCCAGAATGGCACTGAAAATCTCCAATGGCAGAAAAGGGTCAGAAAATGAGATGTCAAGAAGGGCAATGAAAAGCTCCAACGGCAGAAACAGGCCAGAGAACAAGATGGCCATAAGGGCAATGAAAAGCTCTAATATATTCCTGGGAATCCAGGAGGCCACACGCATGCCCAGGGTTGTGCACATGCTCAAGAAAGACCTGAGAAGGCCCTAAGCAGTGTCACCTCTGGCTGATCTGGAGGCTCTGCAGAAGCAGGAAGTGAAGGCTAAGGCACAATTGTAAACTGCCTGGCTGTGCGCTGAAGACATGCCCTAACATGTACAAAGAGCCCCTCAGGAAAGACTGAATTTTTGGTTCCAGACATTTAAGGAATCTCTGTACATTCATTAGCTGACTACAAAGCTAATGGAACAGAGATTTCAGTGGCCAGACATGACAAAGAATAGAGACTTTACAGAATTAATTTAGAAAAGACACTAAACAAACAATACTACTATAATAAGTAGCATCAATGAACTCAGGAGGGGACAGAATGTGATTTCTAAAGTGGCCACATTTTAACATTCAAAATGTCTAGTTTTAAACAAAAAATTACAAGGCATGCAAAGAAATTATTTGCAAATCATATATAAGGGTCTAGTATCCAAAATAAAGAACTCTTACAACTCAACAATAAAAACATAAATAACCCAATTTAAAAACATGTGCAAATAATGTGAATAGACATTTCTCCAAAGAAGATATACAAATGATCAAAAAGCAAATGAAAAAATGTTCAACATGATTAGTCATTAGGGAAATACAAAGCAAAACTACAATGAGATATCACTTCACACCTACTAGGATTCTATAATTTTTTAAAAAAAGGGAGAACAACTACTGATAGTAAGGATATGGAGAAGTCTGAACCACTGTACATTGCTGGTAAAAATGTAAAACGGTGCAGCTGCTGTAGAAAAGAGTTTGGCAGTTTCTCAAAATGTTAAATACAGAGTTACCATATAACCCAGCAATTCCACTCCTAAGTATATACCCAAAAGAACTGAAAACTGTTTCAAACACATACTTGTTCCTAAGAATATTCATTACAGCACTATTCACAACAGTCAAAAGGTAGAAACAACCCAAATATCAGTTAACAAATGAATGGATAAACAAAATGCGGTATATCCATAAAAAGGAATGAAGTACTGATACATGAAACAATATGGATAAAGCTTGGAAACATTACACTAAGTAAAGAAGCCAGACAAAAGACCACATACTGTATGATTCCATTCATATGAAAGCCCAGAAAAGAGAAATCTACAGAGACAGAAAACTAGTGGTTGCTTAGAACAAGAGGGTGGTAGGGTAAGGAGGGAATAGATAAAGGGCACAAGTTTCTTTCAGAAGTGTAGAAAATGTTCCAGAATACACTGTGGTGATAGTTTGCACGTATCTGTGAATATACTAAAAGCCACTGAATTATACACTATAAAAGGGTGAACCTTTTTGTAACATGAATTATATCTCAACAAAAAATATAATATAAAAATGTGTACTCAAAGAGGTCTTTCAAGAAGAAAGACAAAAATAAATTTACAATAGACTTCTCTTTGGTAACAATAGAGTTCAGAAGACAACAGAGGAGTATCTTTAGAGTGCTGAGGGAAAGTAACTACAGCTGAGAATGTTGTACCCAGCTGACCCAAGCAATGAGGGGAAAAAAGATGTTTCCACATACAGAGCAATTAGGTGAGTTCACCACCCAGAGGTCTACAGTAAAAGGATTTTTTAAAAGGATCTACTTTCAGAAGAAGAAAACTGAACCAGGTACTTCTGCTTCTGCTTAAAGGAGTGACGACCAGATTATTCTCATGAACCCTGCAACTAAGGAGCACTAAAAAGTTGAGTGAAATATTTAAAATAATGACAATAATTCAATAAAGTAACTTTTTTTTTTTTTTAAGATTTTATTTTTTCCTTTTTCTCCCCAAAGCCCCCCGGTACATAGTTGTGTATTCTTCGTTGTGGGTTCTTCTAGTTGTGGCATGTGGGACGCTGCCTCAGCGTGGTCTGATGAGCAGTGCCATGTCCGCGCCCAGGATTCGAACTAACGAAACACTGGGCTGCCTGCAGCGGAGCGTGCAAACTTAACCACTCGGCCATGGGGCCAGCCCCTAAAGTAACTTTTTCTAAAGCACAGAAGATCAAAAAACAGCATAAAGAACTACCAGTCCAAAATCTAGAATGCGAGAACTCAAAGAAATAAACTCCGTGCTAGAATAAAACTACTTATTATATCAATATTATTAAAGTTTAATTCAAGAACAAAATCATTAAGAATCAAAGAGGGATATATTTTTTCTAGACATAGAAACAATTTACCAGGAAAAATTTAGCATTCTTTAGTTTACATATTTAACAACAGAGCTTCAAAATATATGAAGCAAAAACTGCACTGTGAGAAGAAATAAACAAATTTAGACACGGCCAGAGAACTTTAACATTCTTCTTAAAGAAACCAAGAGACAAAATTGGCAAAAAGTTAATAAAGACCTAGAGAATTTGAATAACACATATAACAAGCTTGATCTAACAGATATGTGTAACGAACTGAGTCAAATAATAACAATAACTTAAATTTACTGAATGCGTATTGTGCACCCAGCACCCTTCTAAGCACTTTTTATATGTCATTTAACTCTTTCAGTAACCCTAGATAGAAGGATTCTATTGTTACTTCCTTTTCATAAATAAGAAAACTGAGGTACAGAGCTTAAATATATTCCAAGGTCACACTGCTTTAAACAGTGATCTCAGCCAAAATGTGAACTGATGAAAAAATCAGCTTTGCCATTAGACAGTGTACTGCATGTCAGTAATTAGAAAATGATAAAATCTTAAGAAAATAACAGATCCTTAATGTTTTACTGGACAAATACTATGATCTCTTTCAAAAGTGTCATCATCCCTTTTGAAGTTTTCTAAATTTAAATAGCCTTTCTAAAATTTTGTAAGTTCCAAACACAAGGTCCACCTCCCCTCTGCTGCTAAACATCACTAGGTTTTTCCTCCTCCATCTAAGAATCTTTTTTTGTTTCCTCTACTTAAGGGTCCTGAGGCCTTCCTCCTGTTGGTCCATCACAATTTCATATTCAAATATAAAAAGAAAGACCATAATTTTGACACATTAAGAAAAGGAAGTATTCTGCTCTCCAGCCTTTGACTGGCAATCACTTCTCTTCTTCCTTTCTGCAATGCAGTCCTTTCAAAAGGCAGTCTCATTTTATTTTATTTTTTTTAATTTTATTTTTTTTAAAGATTGGCACCTGAGCTAACAACTGTTGCCAATCTTCTTTTTTTCTTTTTCTGCTTTATCTCCCCAACCCCCCCGTACATAGTTGTATAGCCCAGTTGCAGGTCCTTCTAGTTGTGGGTCATTTTAAAATTCTGTGTCTGTGATCTTCTTTTACACATCAAACCCAAGCTTTCAATAAACGGAAAATCCTACTTTGTTCTAACACATAGAACATTTACAAAAACTGATAATGTACTTGACCACAAAGAAAATTTTAAAAACCTGTAATCATACAAGCTACTAATATCACATATTATACAATAAAATCAGAAAGGAACAATAAAATAACCCCCTAAGATGGATATGCCAGAAAATTTCAAATATAGACAGGAAATAGCAGAGCTGAGATTTGAACCCAAGCAGTCTGGCTCTACAGTTGTGCTTCAAACACTAAAGTTCTTCTAATTATTATGCTCCAAGTCAGTCTCTTAGGCATCACCCTTATATTTCTTAGAAATGCAAATTCACGGACCCAGGTGATTTACTAGCTTTCCAGGTAACTGTTACACAAAATTGAAGTCTGAAAACCACCACTCTAAACCATGTTTCTTAATCCTGGAACATGCTTTCCTTTGGACTCCTTATAATGTGAGATAACGAACACCTTATTGCTTAAGCCACTAAAAAGGTTTGCTATTATTTGTAGCTGAGAGTATCCAAACTGGATACAAAAATGAATACCCAAAAATCAAAACACAAACTTTACAGCTTTCTAACGACTGTAAATTCTATCAGATCGTCTTTCAAAATATATCCAGAATCCAATTACTTCTTACACTTCCACCACAATCATCTTCATACAAAGTAACACTATTACTTTTCTGGATTACTCCAAGAGCCTTGAACGCCAGTTATATACTACATCTCCACAAAGCAAGAGTGATCCTTTCAAAACATGAATTATACCATGTTCCTCTTCAGCTCAAACATCTATATAGCTTCTCGTCAGAATAAAATTCAGAGCTTAAAAGGGCCAACAAGACCATTCATGATCTGCTCTACTTTCCATTCACTCCCCCGCTTCTCACCTATGACTCTCTGACTCTCCCTACCACTGTTACCCAACCTCACCCTGTTCACTGTTCCCAGAATACATCAAGTAGACTCCCACCTTCATTTTTGCATTCCTTAGCCTGTAATGGTTTTTTCCTGCTCCATCATTTCTTTAAGTCTATTCAAATGTTAACCTTAACAGTGAGGTCTTCCTTAACCGTTCTGTGTAAAATATGAACCATGCCCAGCTCCTTTCCTCTTTTTCCTGCTCTTCATTTTTATCCATACCACTTATCAGCATCAGACATATTATGTATTTACTTTTTTATCTGTTTCATGCCAATCTCTCTTCACTAAATTTTAAACTCCATTAGGGTAGAATTTTGTGTTTGTCCACTTGTACACCCTCTGCATTTATAAGAATATCAGGCATGTAGAAAGAACTCAACAAATATACACTGAGTGAATTAATGATTAGAAAATGTAACAGAAAAAAAACCTATTTGTAATAATATTAAAAATTATACAGTATGTAGAAATAAAACTAACAAAACTGTGTAAGATCTTAAAGGAAGAACTCTATAAAAACCTGCTGATAAAAGTTGAATAAATACAAATATCATGTTCATGAATGAGAAGGAAAATATTAAAGAGATGTCAATTTCCCTAAATTAATGTATAAAGCCAATTAGTTAAAATTGTGGTACTGGCAGTAAAAAAATAGATGGAAGAAACAGAACATAGTTCGAAAACAGACCTCTGAATTCGCTTAAATAGTTATGTGATAGAAATGGCATTTCAAATCCAGCGAGGAGAAAAAAGACTAAATCATGTTAGAACAACCAGCTATCAACACGAGGGGAAAGTTCAGTTAGAACTCATAAAATAAACTCCAGGTAGATTAAAAACTTAGATGTAAAAAAAAGTTTAATGTAATAAAACTATAAGAAATACTAGAATAAAATAGGGAAGAATACAATCTTGGGATGAGGTTTTTTTTTTTTTTTTTTTTTTTTTTGGTGAGGAAGATTTGCCCTGAACTAACATCCACTGCCAATCCTCCTCTCATTTTGCTTGAGGAAGACTAGCCCTGAACTAATATCTGTGCCAATCTTCCTCTATTTTGTACGTGGGATGCCTCTATAGCATGGCTGATGATTGGAGTAGGTCCAGACCTGGGATCTGCACCCATGAACCCCAGGCCACTGAAGTGCAGCATGCGGAACTTTAACCACTCGGCCATGGGGCCGGCCCAGGGACAATTTTTTTATAAACACAAAAAGCAAACTTAAACAAAGTTAAGAGACAAGCCCACTCGTGAACATCTTTGCAAATATATAGGTAGACAAAGGGTTATTATCTGATATAAAGAATGTCTAAGGGAGAGGCTGGCCCAGTGGCCCAGTGGTTAAGTTCGCGCCATATGCTTCAGGGGCCCAGGGTTTCGCTGGTTCAGATCCTGGGCGAGGACATGGCATCGCTCATCAGGCCACATTCATGTGGCATCCCACATGCCACAACTAGAAGGACCCACAACTAAAATATACAACTATGTACTGGGGGGATTTGGGGAGAAAAAGCAGAAAGAAAAAAACAAACAAATAAAAAGAATGTCTAAGAAGGAGTAAAAATAAAAGCCCAATTTCTAAAACTTGACAAAGGATAAAATAGGCAATTTACGGAAGAAATATAAATGATCAATAAAACATGAAGACTGGGGCTGGCCTGGTGGCACAGTGGCTAAGGTCATGTGCTCCACTTCAGAAGCCTGGGGTTCACAGGTTCGGATTCCAGGCATGGATATACACTCCGCTCACCAAGCTATGCTGTGGTAGCATCCCATATACAAAGTAGAGGAAGACTGGCACGGATGTTAGCTCAGGGACCATCTTCCTCAAGCAAAAAAAAAGAGGAAGATTGGCAACAGATGTTAGCTCAGAGCCAAACTTCTTCACACACACATAAAAAAACAAAACATGAAGACTAAAACAGGAAGACATTCAACTTCAGTAGTAATAGGAAAATACAAAATAAAACAATAAAACACAATTTTTCATCTATCATTGAAAAATTTTAAAGTTGGGAAACGTCACGTTGGTGAAGATGTGGTGAAAGTTGTTTACTCACACACTACTGGCCAAAATATAAATTAGGAAGGCAATCTGACAGTATCTAATAAGCCTAAAAACCATATATTCCCTATCACCCAGAACTCCCTCTTCTTGATATTTATCATAAAGGAAAACTTGTATATGTACCTCAGAAGGCATGTACAAGAATATCTGTTGCATTTTTGTTAGTAATACCAAGGAGAAAGCCTAACTCCATTAACCGCTAGCTATACAAACTAGAATATTAATACTATGTAGCTGTTAAGAGAAATATATCTAACAAATCTCTAAGACATATTGTAGTTAAAGTTTCAGAATGACAGGCACAGTAAGTGGCTAAGTATGTAAACACACAAACACAAAACTAATGCTATATAAAAAGCATAGGGGGCCAGCCCAGTGGCATAGTGGTTAAGTTTGTGAGCTCTGCTTCAGCTGTCTGGGGTTCACAGGTTTAGATTCCCGGTGTGGACCTATACACTGCCCATCAAGCCATGCTGTGGCAGCATCCCACACACTAAATAGAGGAAGACTGGCACAGATGTTAGCTCAGAGACAATCTCTCTCAAGCAAAATGAGGAAGACTGGCAACAGATGTTAGCTCAGGGCCACTCTTCCTCACCAAAAAAAAACCCCATAAAAATAAAAATAAAAAGCATAGAAAAACTTGCAAAGATATTCAGCAAGTTTAAAATTGGTCCTTATCCCTTTAGATGGAGAGGGGTAGAGAGAAGAGGAACAAGACTGAGGATAGTATAAAGGGGAATTTTTATCATACTTGAATGTTTTAATTTCTTAAATAAAAATTTATTCATGTATTGCTTATGTAAATTAAAACTTTTAATTTTAAAAAGCAGAAGGGTCAGCCCCGTGGCCAAGTGGTTAGGTTCACACGCTCTGCTTCAGCGGCCCAGGGTTCACCAATTCGGATCCTAGGTGTGGACCTATACACCACTCATCAAGCCATACTGTGGCGGCATCCCACATAGAACAATCAGAATGACTTACAACAAGGATACACAACTATGTGCTGGGGCTTTGGGGAGAAAAAAAAGAGGAAGATTGGCAACAGATGTTAGCTCAGGGCCAATCTTCCTCACCAACAAAAAAGCATTAAAAAGAATCATATATATATTTTTTAAAACCCAGAAAAAAGCAAAGTGCTAAACCATACATCTAGTATAGTCCTGTTTGTTCATAAAATATGAACATAACCATACATAACAATAATAAACACATAATTTATAAAAGGATACCTCTGGAGAATGGAAGGATGGAGGAAATACTTTTCACTTGAAACTCACTTCAAGGTGAACAGAAAATTATACTTTAACTTCTCTTCCAAGAACAAATACTAAAGCAACAATTTAATCTCCATTTCCAGCCCCAAATTAGACCACAGGCCTATTCCTATAACTGCCTTTTTTTGTAAAAAAGAAGTGGGCAGAAGAAAGACATGTCATTGAAACAGAAACTGAGGAACCTGAGGCTACTTTAGGACAGCCAAAGAGGTTGACGCTAAAGTTTCCATTGGCTGAAATAATGGTAACATTTCACAGAGATTGCAAACCAACTCAGCTGCAGTAAATAAAGGCTACAAGAAAGATTACTGAGCTAGTTCTTGGTTAAGTTTTTCTTAGACTTCTATCTGATCACTTCCTTTTTCAAGAGTACCACTGGCATTAAGCATAACAACTACCTACAAATACTATTTAGCTGGCTGTGACCTTAACTTGAATGTACATCCAGGCCGAATTCCCCAGAAGATTAACGTTGTTTCCAATTAAGGTAGTGTGGAGGATGTATATACTCCCCTAGTTCCTAGCAAGATGCTGCCCTGAGGGGGCCAGTCCCATGGCCAAGTGGTTAAGTTCACACTCTGCTTCTTGGTGGCCCAGGGTTTCGCCAGTTCGGATCCTGGGTGCAGACATGGTGCCGCTCATCAGGCCATGCTGAGGTGGCGTCCCACATGCCACAACTAGAAGGACCCACAACTAAAAATATACAACTATGTACCAAGGGGGCTTTGGGGAGAAAAAGGAAAAATAAAATCTAAAAAAAAAAAAAAAAAGAAAGAAAGAAAGATGCTGCCCTGAATCCTGTGGTTTATCATTCTCATGTTAATTCATCTCTGAAACAACATTGCTGCTAGAGAACACTGACAAAACCCCAGCCACTGGACAACAGCCAGAACATGTAAAGCCTAGAGGAACAAAACTGGATCTAGGTAGGTATTTAGTATTATCAAGACTAAAAAGGTAATGTATGAGTTAATTACATATTTCACTTGAATATATAACTCCAGCACACCTTATATTTTATGGATGGGATCATTTTAAATGTAAACTTCACATTATTGACATAAATAATTTAAACACTCTAGAAGATGGTAATCGTGTTTCTTGGTATCTATCTAACATTAAAAACTTATTTTGATTCTACTAAACCTACTTGATCTTTTACCAAGAAATGTCTGTTTAGTCATAAAATACTACAACCTAAATTTTAATTTTAACTCAATAGTAGTATATTGCTACTTTTCATCTTTACTAATATACTATGTAAAATTGAATAAAATGCTGCCCGGACTTTATAAATCAAACCTAAGGACAAAACTTAGAAAAACGCTGAATATGAAGCCTCATAAACTTATATTCAAGATTCTACAAATACTTAGTATAAAACTGTTTTTAATATCTCACCCCTAGTCTTCATGAGGAAGAATTATAGTAATCAGATTAGTTTTAGTCAACATACATGGATAATATACTAATAGCTTTTTGTCCAACTGTGATTTATTGCACAGGTATCTGAAAGGAATTCATGACTTGGTATGGTTTATACAGAATATTTGTTCATGATTGTTTAGGGGAATTATTTAAGTTGGCTAGTAAAGTATGGCTAATAAGCCAAAGTAAGGATTCAATTCCCATACTTTGCAGTCCCCACACAATTAAACTTCGCTGAATTCTACGGCCCCAAACTCAAGGGTTAATCAATCCTAGCCAAACATCTTATAAATGCCTGCTATGGATCAAGAGAATAATGGGTGAATTGTTCAAAACAACCCATTCTCAGTTAGTATACCCTACAGGCAAGTATAACAAACTTCCAGTCAACTGGATTAAAGTTCTGGCTTTCATACTCAGTTATTTCATGTTGGGAAAATAACGGCCTTTCCAAGTATCTGCTTTCTTATCTATAAAATAGAGAAATAACATCTACCTATTTTTTTTTAAGTTCAAACAAAATCATAAGTGGAAACATGCTCTTCAATGTGTAAAACTATTAATTTATTATTTAAGATAGTTCAAAATATCTGTCCTACTGAAGGGGCATTAGTAGGATGCCGTACATACTATATGGGAGGGTGAGCATTATGCAGAGTCATTCATAAATTCCTTAACAAGATTAATACTTTGCCTTAGAAACAAATGGAACACTATGTGTATAACTACATACCATTTCCTGGAACAAGTGGTGAGTTACTTTCCCGTTACTCTTTTTCTAACTTTGTTTAATTTCTGCTTAAATCTTTGAGGAATGTTCTGCTTTAGATATGAGCAGCTACTATGATTAGCTGTGTCATTAATAGTGCTACTGTTTTGTTTCCTTAAAGATGCATCAGTAAAACCAAAGATATTATTAATAAAAACCTGCCAATTTTTTCCCTTGTAACCATGGAGAGAATGTCACAGATAAGGATAAATAATTCATATACTTGTATTCTTAAAAATCAATTCTTACACCTGACAGTAAAGTGCTAATATTTTTCAAAAGCAGGGTCAACGGATTTTGTTTTCTGTTAAAAGCACTAAATAAAGTGTAATGCATCTTATATGGCAGTATGAGGATCACAGGAGGTATGAATGCTTTTCATAAAATTGGTTTTTATCTCATTCTCCCATTTACCTATCACTGCATTTAAAAGAGAACACACTAAATTATCTTTCTCATGTATCTTTCTTCCAAACTAGACTACAAACTCCCTGAGGCAGAAACAATGTTTTGGAGCAGTTTTGTACCTCTAACTATCTGACACATAGTTAGCGCTAAATAAATTTTGAACAGAACCGAACTCCCACCAATAGCATGCCTTGGTTTTCTATACTGAGATTTTCTGAGCACCAGACAACGACAGATAAGCTTTGCTGGGCTCCTGGACACATCTGTTCTTGGCAGCCAGAGAGGTCTTATAGTGTGGTGTGGTGGCTTCATCAGTGAAAAAATGTATTTGATCATGTAAAATGTACAAGTCGTAAAATAACTATCTTTTAGGTGCTGTACATCAGATAATGCACCTTGTTTCTAAGGCTAAAACATCTAGGATAGGACAGAAATCCGAGAGAAGAGGTATTTATTTTATGATGTCAAATTCATGATATGTAAATCTATTTTCCCATGGAGTTCAGGTTGCAAACAAATTTACCTTCGTATCTCCTTATCCAAGTGTTTCTTTAACAGAAATTTACATCACTATCTCTTAAAGAACTTCTAGGAAACTTGCATGCCCAGATCTACTCCCATACAGTGAATGCCAGTGGTTTCAAGGGATTAGTATTATGCAAAATCTTCACTGATGATTCGGGTTGTTACTTATTTATCTCTAGTACAGAATTCAGTTGCAATAAATGAAATTTACTTTCATTTATTCCTCCTCAATAATGTCCATTTAACCCAGCCAGCACGACTAAAAAGTATGAGTTTTAGGTTTAATCTTTAATTGACATTAATTCAGTTTGCAATAAGATACGGAAAGAAACACTGAAAATCTTATTTTAGCACTCTAAAGACAGAGGTAAGTAGTTTTTCCCCAGGGCTCAGTGTGAGCTCACAGTAGTGCCAACATTAGGTCTCTTGAGATCCTGATTCCTATATTTAGGCCAAACTTCTCTGTCTGGACCAGAGACTGATGAGCTCAGATGAAATTTATGTCACTTAGGGCCTCTGCATCTCTACTTGTCTGTGTTCAGTCATGCCATAGTTTTATTTTCTACAAATCAGACAGGGAAGAATGAGCAGTTTCTGGGGTAAAAGCTGACTGATCTAGTATTTTAAATGTCAACTTACAATTTGGTGCCAGATTCTCATCTTAGGAGACATTTATCCACCTTTGCCTAACAATGAATACAATAATAGTTGCAGTATAAGTCCAGATTGAAACACTGCTAAATTATTACTGTTCAACTAGATTGATTAAAATTCACAGGTATTCCTGTTTAATAAACCCAATATACAAAACTGAATCAGATGAATAAAAAGATAATTACTTATATTCTTTCTTTTATAACAGATTTTTTCCTTTAAATAAATTCCTTTAAAGCATTTAAAATAATAATTTACAAAGTCTACCTAAAAACACTTCTCCACAAAGTAATATAATAATAGTCATCACTTAGTGAGTGCTTATTGTGTAGTATACTCCACAAAGTAATATGATAGTCATTTATCATTTATCATTTAATCATTTATGGGGCCCTTATTGTATGGTAGACAATTTGCTAAATGGTACACAAACATAATAGAATTTAATCCTCACAATCTAGTGCAGTAGGTATTATACCTATTTTAGATACTGAAAATTAGAGACTCGGCGAGATTAAATAACTTGTTCAAAGTCACATAGATGCTAAGTGGCAAAGCCAGGATTCAAACTCAGACCTCAAAGCTAATGTTCTTCAATAGGTTCCATGTACATAAATATATAAATTCCATAAACTCTGAGAAATTGGATTACAGCACACTAAACTCCAAGATATCACACAATAATAGCCATTCTTCACTCCCTTTGCAAAGGTGTTCATTCAGACAGACGTATGTATTGCAGGTTTTTTCTTCCAGTGTCCACCTCCATTTTTACTAGAATTCAGGGCAAAAACAAGCAGGAATCCAAAGCCGAATATAGGTTAAGAACATAAAGTCCAACTATTTTGTCCTTCCTAGAAGCTGTAAGCAAAGAAATGTAAGAACACTGGCAATAAACTGAGTATCTAATCTCTAACAAACAGCAAGTTGGGAGATTTATTTACAGAGAATCACACAATTTCCATGCTAGAAGGAACCTGAGAGTTAAGACAATGGAGGTCCAGGGAGGTAACCTACCCAAGGTCACACAGATACCGGTACATATACATACAGACACATGCACACACATACATACATGTATAAAAAATATATATATATGGGAGTACTTATTTCATAGTTCAGAACTGAACTATTTCCCTTTGCGAGATCCTTAAGACATCACCTTAAAGCTTTCATTCTCTCCTTACTCAAATTAATTTCACATTTAGAACAATAAAAGATATAGATGAACTGGTTCAAAAAATAAGATGACAAAAAAAGATGACATATTCTTTTTTTTTCTTTCTTAAAGATTGGCACCTGAGCTAACAGCTGTTGCCAATCTTTATTTTCCTGGTTTTTCTCCCCAAATCCCTCAAATACATAGTTGCATATTTTAGTTGTGGGTCCTTCTAGTTGTGGTATGTGGGATGCCGCCTCAACGTGGCCTAATGAGCGGTGCCATGTCCGCGCCCGGGATTCGAACTGGCGAAACCCTGGGCCGCTGAAGCGTAGGGCGCAAACTTAACCACTTGGCCATGGGGCCGGGCCCAAAAGATGACATATTCTAACAGAGACTCTGGAAAACCTTGCAGCTAACATTTATAGTTAACATTAAATTGTTAATTTGCAAGGAACTGCAAATCCCTTTTCTTTTTCTGCACTCCACCCACCTCTAAAAAACAAAAAAGAAAACAAAAAACAAAACAAAACTGGCCCTTTGTTGGTAACTGTAATTCAGGATACAGTGAGTTGGCAATGACCTTCTCCAGGCCTAAACTGTCAACCAAGGGTAACATATGCATAAGAACAGGTACTCTACATTTAAAAACCTACCTAATCTAGAAATTTTACTATTTTCTTTTTGCCTGTCCTACCTGCCACATAAATTCCCTCACTCTGCAGATAGTAAAGGATCCAGAATAGCTATACCTATAACCTCTTCTTATCATTGCAAACTATAAGTAAATCTGAGAATGTTTTTCCATTTTTTATTTTTAAATGATTATGAGATTATAGCTACTTGCATCCTACAGTTGATCAGAAAGTCACACTTACCAAGAAATACCATAATAGTTGGTACACCTGATTATATGAAATTGGACAGGCCTTTGATATATTGCTAACCTTCACCTTCATGTTGTTAGATTACTGTCTTAGCACCAAAGTAATGCAAGATCAATTTACTACTTATTTACACAGTATTCTATTTCCATTTTTTAATTTTTACTAGAAATTCTTGGGATGAAAGACAAAAATGACAGAAGAAATGGCCAGTATTTGTTTCATAACTGACTAAGTCCTTGTCTACCATAATTTAATAGGTGACTTTAACCTCACAGCAACTTAAGAGAGTAAGCAAAAATGGATTAAATCAATTATCTTTCCACCTCATTACAATCATCAGATATGAGGCTTATTAAAGTCAACAGAATGTCAGAAAATCAAACTGGAGGAAACACGATTGGGGAATAAAGAGGTTACTCACCTATAGCTATAACTCACATGCCTGCTAAATAGTTATTTGATATGTGCTCAAAATAACTACCCAGCAAAGCCATTCTTTTAACAGAACGTCTTCAAAAGCTAATGTAAATTTGTTACGGATTTATTACATTTGAATACATACCTCTGTTTTTTCAAGTTATATAATAAAGCAAGATGAAGCAAGCACAATGCTATTGCATAGTTCAATACCACCACCTATTGTTTGTTGCTATTAAGTTAAAATTTTTTATCAAATGGGT
The DNA here is from genome assembly GCF_037783145.1 of Equus przewalskii. Classification (NCBI taxonomy): domain Eukaryota; kingdom Metazoa; phylum Chordata; class Mammalia; order Perissodactyla; family Equidae; genus Equus; species Equus przewalskii. Next base: position 22,920,416 of record NC_091840.1, on the reverse strand, counting down.
CCAAGTGCATTAAGACATAAAACTATAAAACCACAGTTAGACACCTTCATTTCTGAGTCAATTTTTGGGTGGGGGTCTAACAATTCACTAAGTCTGGAAGATCATGTAGGAAAACAGTGTAAAGACAACTATGCACAAGTAGCTAAATTTGGTCAGTTTAAGGGCATTCTTTCTTCTTCCTCCCTCCCTTGGATTTTCCTCGTGTAACGGAATATTTTATTTTGAACATCTAAAAATACCCTTCCAAAACCACAGCACTAGTTAGATTACTGAAAATTTTAATTCAGTTTCCAATCTGTCACCAGTTGGGAAACAGCAATCTAAGGGCTAGGGATAGGAATGGAATCCTTGGCCTGTAACAAAAGTACTTATTAATTTGCAAGAAAAATGAGACAAAGATTTGGGAAAAGACAACTCTGGGGATGAAAATAGAAGGATTTTAAAAATTAAGATGAAAAAACAACACTGACACTAACAGCTAAAAGTGACAAATGACCTAAAACATAAGAATATAAGACTCTAAAAGTGTGAACACTTCTAACAGAAATACTCATTTAATGAATGAAAATCTTTGATGTAGAAATAGATTACATCTGGGGCTGGCCCCGTTGCCGAGTGGTTAAGTTTGTGCACTCAGCTTCAGAGGCCCAGGGTTTCGCCGGTTCGGATCCTGGGTACGGACATGGCACCACTCATCAGGCCACGCTGAGGCGGCGTCCCGTATGCCACAACTAGAAGGACCCACAACTAAAAAATATGCAACTACGTACCTAGATTGTAGAAAAATACAAACATTTGTTGATTTTTAAATAATGAATTACTACAAGATAAGTACATGATATAAGGTACCATGCTTCAAAAGGTAAAAGGGACCCATGATTATACAATAAAGAAACATCAATATTCAAAAAGGACAGATTGTCCGAATGGGCCTAAAAAGCCTAGACATCTAATTTGGATTTTCTATAACATTAAATAACTGCTTTCAAACCAATCTCTAAAGTGTTAAAAACAAAATTCCTTAGTTTTAATAGTACTCATTCCCACTGCAAGGCCTTTCAAACAGAGTGAAACAAAGGACTTTCACCCATGGAAAAATATATAACATTTTCTACATGCACCAATTTGGAATATTTACTATGCAGAATGTTCTTTAGATTAGAAGATAAAACCATAAGGGAGAAGAAAGGTCATTAGTGCAGCCTTAACAGTACTGTGCAACTTAGTCTACAAACTTTAATATTGGAGTGGCTGTTTCAGAAGAAATGGCCAAGGAAATATGGTCCACTGCTTTTATTAAAAAATTACAAATTCAAAGGATTCTGGAACAAAAGGAACCTTAATAATTGATTCTAACTCTCTTGTTTTGCAAAGGAGGGAAATGACCAAACCACACAAGTGAAAAGAAACGACCAAAGTTATAGTCAGTTGGTGGCAAAAATCAAGATTAATTAATATCCATTTCTCAACTCCCAATGCAGTATGTTCTTTCCGCCATACCACATTTGATGATTTTTCTTACTTTGGGCAAAGTGGATTGATTAAATGAAGCAGGCAAAGAAATACTACAACCTAACCTCACAGGCTTGTAATATTATAAATTTAGCAGAGCAGCAGTGAGGTATGATGAAACACAATAACTAAGAGGGATTCAAAACACCCAAATTGAAGCTTATCATTTCCTAACTATGTGAGTCTACTTTAAAATATTATCTGAATGTCAGTTAATGTTATCACTATAATCTTTTTTTTTAAATATTAGACTTTTTAATAAACCCCAGACAGAATTTTTCTTCCAATAGTAGTACTATTCTTATAATGGAGCTACTAAGAGTATGACAAACTAGAGAAGCTTAACTGAAAAAAAAATCTAAACTTGATTCAAGGGCTAGCCTAGATATTTACACATCTGTCATTAATCTCACTGAGCGTTAAGATAGCAGAGTTTAAAGTACTCTAAAGGAAGGATAGCTTCATTCTCTTGATAGCAAAGACAAAATAAAATATACTGGATAAAGAACTTCAGGAAAGCTCTTTTCCACACATTTTATGGTATGTTATGCTAAAAACAGAGCAGAATGATAGAGTGGAGTCAAAAAAATGCAGATTGGAATTCGGCTCCCCCACTTACTGGCTGTACAACTGAACAGTTCTCAGTCTCTAGCTTTCCTGAACTGTAAAATAGAATTGTGAGAATCAGAAGGAACTGAGGTAAAACATCTAGCTCAGTGCCTGGCTTTCAAGAACCGTTACTCAATTTGAAAGGAAATTATCAAAATTTGCCACAAAACTAAGTTTACTATAAGTAATTTAATAAAAAGTATTTGAATGATGAATTTCAATTAAGAAGCAAACAATTCAGCACACACTATGTTAACTCACAAGGGTTATTACTGCATAGATTTAATGCAAAAGTGAACTCACAAGGGTTATTACTGCATAGATTTAATGCAAAAGTGATACAGCAAAGAACAATAACTTTTATATCTCTACATCTTTTTAACTTTTATCCAACAGTCATCTACTTTGGTCATTCCACAGAATGCTCCACATCTGGCTAACAGATACTCTTCTCCCTTGATTTTACTTAATTTTTTTCTACAGTTCTACCCCTGAGTGTGAGATTTAAAGTGTGTGGCCTCCAGTTACAACATCCAAAAGCATAAAACACAGAATATTCCTTACAAAAAGATTTTAATGAATCAACCATAAAAAGATAAGCTTCAGCTATCTTCCCTCTAAAAAACAATGTGGCCAAGAAAAAGAAAATCTTTCACTTTTTGTATGAATCATAACTACTTTCAAATTATTTATCTGCTATAAAAATTTCCTGCATTCACAAAAATTCTCAGAGATCAGCTATCCACTTACACCCATAAAATTATCGTCCTTTAAAAAGCATCCTGTAATTTTGAGAATTAAAAAAATTTGATGTAAATGTTTTAGATATGAAAAGCCTGCTTTATCTACGTCATTTATCCACTGAAACTAAGTATTTTAAATGTTTTCATTGAATTAGCAGTAAGTTTATTACTTCATAAGAGACCAAAGAGTTTGTTTTGCTACCTGTAAATTAGGTCAGCAAAGAGGTAAATGATTTTAAGAAATACTCAGATAATGAAACTCATTAACATACATCATGTCCAGCCCTTCTCATTTGTATTCAGGCATGGAATACCTCACATCATAATAAAAGAGTAGCTTTTGGTTTATAAATAAACACTTTAATCATGAACAATGTACAAGGGGGTTCCCTCCTCCTCTTAATTCTTTTTTATCTTCTCAGACACGTTTAGAAACCTTAGGTGCCAGTTACATACCAATCAAGGTTAATGAATATGTTTAATAAAGCAATAAATTTTCTTATTATTTTAGTACCACCACTACAAACTACAAATTAAAAAATAAGATAGTTATAAAAATAGGATATAACAGTGCAATTTTAAAGCATGTACTATAAAAGAACTCTTTCCAACAGTTACACAACCTAAAAGTGAATAGCAAAATGATAAAGAGCTGACTGCAATAGCAAACGGCTATCCCTCACTCAAATCGTCAGTATTTGAGTTTCCCTTTCAAGAGTCCTAACTGCTAAATGTCTATTCAGTAATTTTAATGACAGTCTGGACTTTTACAGTAGTATTGAATATGAAACCACCATCAATGAAGCTTATTGGGCCTCTCTACATTAGGGCAACATAAAGTTCTATTAAACACCAAATCATATCTACTATAACACTTTCTTCCCGCTAAATTAAATATGAAAACTCTAAGGAGAACAATTCCTTGACTTTCTCCACTCTTCGCCTGCCAAGAGTAATACCGTAGCTCTGAATTTAAACCTCCCCCAACACTTCCTATCTTTATCTTTGTGGATAAATTAAAATATTTTTCCCATAAGCATGAAAAGAAATCAAAGAATAGACTAAACTGAAGACCCCTAGGTAACAATTTCACCCTCTGCACCTAGTTGGCAAGTTTCCTGAAACTTGTGTCTCACTGTCTTACAATTTCATCCTTCAAATGGAAATGAAGAAAAACACCAAGTGAGATGTACACTGAGCTGTGACTGATCCCAGGTCAGCCTGATTCTCCGCCAGAAAAGGCCAGGTAACATTTACTCTTCGTGTTGTAGAAGTTTCTTTCTCTCTTTTATCCCCTAAATAAACCCACCTGCCTATTACCGTACTACCATAATTCATCTGTAAATACAATACTTCACTTCCCAAAGGAATTACTTCCCTACACGGTAACTACTCTCTAAAGACGCTTTCAGATGTTTTCTTATTTCTACATCCATTCCTCAATTCCAAGACTATAAACCTCTCTTGCCAGAGAAGGAAAAGTTTTAGAGACAAACATACTTGAATGGATTTTCTGAAGTCTCTCAGACCTTCGTCCCAATCTCAAAGCCTGTACACATCTAAGAGTTCCAGAAACAATGAGCTACAGAAGTACAGACTAAACGGGAAAGAAGAGGAAGTATCAGAACAATACCCAAACCAAACACAGCACCGAAAACCCGTGGTCGTCTCCACCATCCCAGTCTACCACCTCCACTTCCCTAGTTTCAACCAAGGTCTCTCAAACTCGGAGCAATGGCCCCCTGGCCCATCATCTCCCCCTCGCTTCAGGAAGAAACGCTTCGAGAAGGTGGCAGAAAGAAAACAAGCCGGCTCCGATCGATCGGAGCTGTGATGCTGCTTCTGCCGGGTGGAGGGAGACAAGCCAAGGATTGTACAAAGAATGGAAAACTGAGTGATACGGGGGGAGGGGGGGTGAGGGGGGAATTAGGGCGCCAGAGCTAATCCCCCGCCGGGGCCCGCTGAGGCAAGAACCAGGAGGCGACCAGCCCGGAGGGATAGGGAAGCCGGGCTGCCCTGGGCTTTCGGGTCGCGAAAAAGGGGAAAGAAGTCTGGCAGCCCCAGCGGTCGGCGGGTGACGGCGCCAGGCAAGGGAGGAGGCTCTGTAGGAGCGAATTTTTCGGGGCACGAGAGCAGCAATCGTCTTCCTCACGCCGCCCTAGCCCCCCCCAAGCTCACACCTCAAACCTGCTCTTGGTCACTCCGTTCACGTCCCTCCTCATGGGGCCGGCGGGTGCGGCCGTGGCCGGGCGCTGCGGCGTGCGGAGTGCAAAGACGGGGGCCCCGGGCAGGCCCAGGAGTTCCGGCACCCGGAGGAGGCCGAGGAGCGGCGGGCAGGGGCCGTCGGCGGGGAGGGGAGACCTCTCGACTCCGGCGGGGCCTCCTCCACCTCCCGCGGCCCCAGCGGCGGCGACGACTGCTCGTCGCTAGCTCTGCTCTCTCCTCAGCCTCAACTTCAACCCAAAACAAAAACACTCCCCACCTGCCAGCAACGCCGCTCCTCATTGGGCAGAGCCGCCCGGGCCTCGGGACTGCGTGGGGAGGGGGGAGGAGGAGCGCGCGGCGGCGGCGGCCGCGGCGGCGGCGGCGCGGGACCACCCCTCCCCCACTCCCGGGCGCAGCCCGCGACCGTCCGGCCGGGAGCAGCCGGAGCGCGGCGGCGGCGGCGGCGGCGGCGCAGCCCGCTCTGGCCTCCAAGGCACGCAAGCCCACCGCGAGAAGGAGAGGCAGGGAAGTGCCTATATGTCTGTGTATTTGTGTCTGGGAGGGGCTGTGGGGCGGGTGCGAGTGCGCGCGTGCTCGCGGACCGGTGAGAGAGAGGAGAGCAAGACAACTGCACACAGCACTGGGGCCCCCTCTTCTCCCCTCTGCGAGCAAACAGCACGCACCAACCCAGCAAGCACTTGAGCTTTCTGGCTTGTCTTCCCAACCCCATAAGTCTTGTCGCTTCTTCCCCGGTAGCCTGTGCTGGCATACATTGTCCTTCCCGGCCACCCAACTCCCTTCCCCTGTCACTCACTGTCGCCTTGAACCCAAAGTGCAGCAGGCGGTCCCTGCTCGGAGCCATTTTCCTCCTCTTTCTGGTTGTCTCTAGATTGGGGCAGTGTTGCTGCTGCTGCTGCCGCCGCCTTTGCTGCCGATGCCGCCGCCTCCCCCGCCCCCGTGGATTGCATTACCGGGTGTTGCAGGGAGGCCTGGGGGGCCGCTGCGGGGCGTGGGTCTCCCTGTGCATGGATCAGGAGGGCAAGGGGATAATTGCGCTTCCCTCTGCTCCGGGTATATCCAGTAAGGCCGCACCTCGAGCCTTGGGGTCAGGGAGTGCAGTGCTGGAGCTGGGAGACCATTCCTTTAGCTGGGGGAGGGGCGCACTTTGGTGAAGGTGGGGGCGGGCGAGGCAGAGGGGCCTTTGGCTTCCCCCGCCCCTCGCCGCCCGACCGCCGCTGGCGCCCAATGGGCTCTAGTGCCTGTCCGTCCTCCAATCAGGGCTCTGGTTGGTGAGAACCTGATCCTGACGCCACTTTGGCGGGAGAAACAAGCGTGTCTGAACGAGTGGGCGGGGGGTTGCCGAGCTAAAACTATGACATTCATCTGACTTCTTGGCTCAGTCTATAGAAGCTAGCGTCTATCATCATACTTTTATACTTTAGCAACTCCAGCCCTTAAGGTCTCGAAACTTATGATCGAATTACCATGAATTAAGGAATAAGAGTTTACCCTTAAAAGAGCGACAACCTACAGAATCATGCACCAAAGATAAAATATTAAGAGCTATGTCATAAATTCCAGCAGTCCTGGCAGGACCACTGCTCCTAGTTGTATTCCAACGCAGATATGACTTTGGCTTCATACCTCTTTTAATTCGCAATTCTAGTGACTGTCTTGTTAAGAATCTGATTAAGAGATGAGCTTATTTAAGAGCAGCTAGTGCTGGAGAGCTTTAAAAATGGTCATATTTTAGCTGGAAGGCTTATAACCCAACTCTTCAAGCACTTTTTAAAAGAAAATTTCGGTTTTTATCCTAGAAAGGGCTTCCTAGGAAGGGAACCTAGTTTCAGAAACTCATTCTCAGGCCCACAAACCCAAGTCTAGATGTTAAAATCTTGTTCTGTCGCAGATACTTTTAATGTAATTGCTTCACTTCAGCCATATAAAAACAGCCTTTTAGTTCTCTCATCTAAGAGCAGTTGTCTCCCAGCAAGAACTACTGATGAATTTGGTGACTAAGGCCTGCAAAAGATAGTGAAATTGGCTGGAGCAGATAAATCAACTGAAGAAAACTCACAGGTCTGTTTCCCTAGGTCAGTTATCCTTTCCAGTTAACCTATTTCGAGCAATACTCAGAGAAGACTTTTGCTGTCTGATTGAATTTTTTTGATTGGTTGGACTCTTAAAGCAAAATAAATGAAAATTATTCAAAGGTTAATTTATTACACGTAGACATATTACTTTTTATCAAAGAAATTTATTTGCATGTAAATAAACAGGTTCTTTTGTAATGTTTTGGGAAAAAAATCCCACAGATTTTGTCTACTTTCAAAAAAATGAAAAACCCCAAAGTATTTACAGAACGGCCATATGCACAGAAAACCAAATTGGAAAGATTTTTTTTTTTAGAAAAGACCCTCCCCAACTGCTCCTGATGTACATTTTTAAAACTCAAAATTCAAAGCCCAACTTTTACAGCTGAGCACGTTTCCCAACCTAGCTTCTGAGATGTTAAATACTTCCTACCCCTCAAAAAACTAACTCAAGCGTAGAAATAAGGGGGGAAGGGGTTTGAAAAGAAAAAATGATGAAGAAAATGAGATTGCCCAGGGATTGTGAATAATGAGTTTCATATACTGGCATCTGCTTTAAGTGACTCAACTAGATACTGTATGATTCACTGGCTCCCTGAAAGGGTTTCTTCTGAGAGTTCATGATATTGCTGCACTAAATTTTCAGACCTAGGCCTTAAGGAAAATCTTTCCAAGAGTCATCAACCTCAAGCCTGGTTTTGGCAATTAAATCCTGCTTCATCCCCCCACGCCCCCAATACTTTTGTTTTAAAACACACTAATTTTGAACCTCAAATCTTCATGTACATCAGAGCAGGTTTTAACCAAGAACCCCTAACATGAAGCCAAAAGACAAAAGAGGAATCAGGTCAAACTAAGAATACATAAGACACCAGCAGCAGAAGATAGGTAGAAGTTGACTTCATGTCCTTGCCGTCTTTTGAAACAGGAGAATGAGTACACCTAGACAGGAGGGAGGTGTCCCAGGCTTGGTTTATTCTGCCTCTTCTCCTCCACCCTGTGGAGAAATGCAGTGCTCCCTGGTTCTCAGGCAGGGTGAAGCAGTTTAGCCCCGGCTCCCTGTTAAGCAAGTTCAGATGCTGGGTCAGTGTGTGGGGTGTGCCCATCGACAATTCAGGGGCTTATCCTTCATCCAGATCCTAACTCGGGATTCTTTGATCTGGGATGAAGACAGAAAGAGAGAAAAAGCTTCCCAGTTTACTCATTTTGGTATTTGTTGGCTCTGCTTGGGGGAGCTGAGCCCCTGATACTATGTAGTACATTCCCCATAAGATTTTCCCCACCCAGAACAAACTTAAAAACCATGTAACATTTTTGTTTTTTTTTTCCTGCAGAAACCAATGGGATAGGATTCAAAACTAGGTGAGAAACTTGTGAGAAATCCAACCTGGTTGTATGTCTGAGAGGCTGCTACTGTATCAGCATCACAAGATAAAGCACTCTGGTATCACCTTGCCCACGTCCTCCTTAGTGTCACCCAAGACATTTGACTGTGATACGGTAACCGATAACTTTTCTTGCTCCACTTTGCAATGTTTCATTTCCTACTTCTTATTACCTTGGGACACAAAAGTGGCAGAGTTGTTGAGAGTTGATGACCAGAAAAGGGAGAACACTAGAGGATATCAGAGACAGTCAGGAGAGAAAGCCAAAGCTGATTTTCCAACTCTATGCTAACTCCAACCTGCAGAAGAGGCTGAATATAGAATTCTTCTTCTTCAATATCTGATGAAGTCACTCCATTTATGACACACACACACAAATGAATCACCTGGCTTTTTTTTTTTCTTTTTAATCCAGAAGAGTTGTGCTGGGGACCGTGCCCCGTCCTGCTGATACAGATCCTGAATGGAATCATCAGGAATGGCACAGTGCAGGTGTCAAAATCAAAGTAAGGCCGCAGAATTTTGAGAGGACCCTCCAAATACTGAGAACTTGTGTTGCACTCAAGTGGTCTCCTGGATTTCTATATTTATGAGAAAGGCTTCTTATTGATGTCCCCCAGAATCCAGACTCAGACCTATTCCTCCAAAAAGGTCCAATTGTGTTGCTACATAGTAGCAAGGGTTTATCTTCATGCCCACCTAGCATTCCAGGCCCCCATTACTTCAAGTGAGCTTGAAATTATTTTAAGTGAACTATGGCTGCAAATATTTTACTGTTTTATCTAAGGGAGCATACAGTGGAGTGATGTAAAGTCTGGACTCCTTCTCCTTCTGAGGAAGAGAAACAAGGAGCCCAGCTCTCAGGAATGGCATCAGTTCTCCTACAAACAAAATGCTGGGATGTGGACTTTTGGCACATTGTGGAAATAGGAGAACTATTAATTCTGTAATGGTTTTTATGCCACTGGGTCAGGGAGGCTGTCCCACATTAAACCTTACTGCATCTGAAACATGTTTATATCCCAAGAAGCTAGCCTAGCTTTTTTTAAAAGGAAAAAAAAAAGACTATAAATCAATACCTCCACAGGGAGGTAACTCCTAATGTTCCTATGATGTTTGAACCCTATGAAAAACCTCCTAAAACAAAAATACCATTTTGGTTTTTCTACTAAACTCCAAAGGTGGGCCTGACTAATCTGCTTGGGCTTGATACTACAGTACCAGCACAAGCTACAAGCTCACTACCACCAAATAAGCCTTACTCTTCCACCTCCCATCATTTTGAACCCTGAACCTCATAGAATAGAAAGAAACACTGTATAAAAACAGATAAAGGGTTAAAATATTACAAATAAATAGCTAAAATTATCTTCCCTCCCCCCCCATCACTCCTAAGAAACAGACACCAAACATTACTTAAGTGTCCAAAATGACCAAAGTCCTTCATTTGCCCATGCTTCAAATGGACAACTACCCAAACAAAGGTGAACAACCTTCATGCAAATGCATCAAGGAATGTATTGCTTTTTCATTTTCTGCCCAGCCCTTCAAATACATGCACTAAAATGAGTTTAAAACATGGCCTAAAAATGGAAAAAGGGAGAAAAAATATATATGAATATTTCCCACAAAACTGTTTCCCACCCTTCCCTCTCCCTATGTCCCTCCCACCCCCTCCCTTTCATAAGCAAGTATTTTAACTTTTTTTTTTTCCTGGCAAAGGAACAAGTGATTCTTCAAAACCAGAATCAAACCCTATGGTCTCTTTAGTAGGGTCTGGCTATGCCTTTCTAAATTCACCCAGCTCACTGTCAAAGCCATGCCATTTAAGATTCTTAAACACAAAATCAGACCTGTCTCACTCACCCCTTACGGTGGCTTGCCTACAACCTTAATTAGTTTTTCTCTGGCCATGTTTGTCTTAAAAAGTAAGGTTCTTAATTGCCAATCAGGGCCACATCCATAAGATCGTCATCTTCCTCCCCAATCATGAAATCAGGGCTGAGCCTTGAGGGCCTGTCTGTAGATAAGATTGTATTACTTGTCATAGACAAGGACTGGTCTGAAGAGATGGGTGATTTAGACCAACTCTCTGGCTTGATGCTATGAGATTTTTTCTTGTCTCGGTCTTTGTCCCGGTCCCGGTCCCTATCTTTGTCTTTTACTTTCTTCTTTTCCTTTTTGTGCTTCTTATGCTTCTCTGTGCTGTATTCTGGAAGTGGTCGGATGCCATCATCTGAGCTGGGACTGTTTTGATAAGATTTCTCTGCTATGGAGGAGCCTGACTCACTCTCACTGTCCAGATTCTGGGGGGTATATGCTGGTGACTTACTATGGCTGGGAGAGCCACGTTCATGCTTTGGAGTGGAACCACTGATGAGTGGAGAGCCATAGTTTTTGGAAGAGGCCATCTGAGGCCTGAGCCCTTCTCCACTACCTTCCCCAGGTTTTTGCAAAGTCACTTTGGCTTTAATGCTGGGGGATCCCCCATCGTGCTTGCTGATGATAATTTTTGCCACACCCGTGCTCCCCACATTTTTTGACTCTGAGGTCTTCTTAGACGAGTCCACTGACCCCCCGGAGCTGGAAACCTTTGATTTGTCTTTATCACTTTTCTCACGCTTGCCCTGAAACTCTCCTCCTGACATGTTATGTTTGGAGGACATAGGATGGCTAGAATTTGTGCTCACTCCCATCTGGCCATCCATTGGGTCTTCACCCCCAGGGCCACTGGTGACAACCCCATGCTTCAGTTTATCTATGACAGCTGTTAAGGACGGCTTCTTATTTCTACTGGGAGATTTCCCTTTGGAACTCCCATGCTGGTTCTGAGAGGATGACATGGAAGAGCCACTTGAAGAAAAGGAAGAGGAGGATGCTGTACAAGAATTAGATGATGGGGGAGTTTTCTGAGACAATGAGCCTGAGGATCCTAACCCTGAAGATGACTTCATGCCAGTGCTTGAACTAGTTCCAGACATATGAGAACCACCAGAACCTGAACTGATAGGGGACTTGGCTTTTGAGGATGGGGGAGTCCCAGGAACAGGCTTCATTGGAGAGGCAAGCTTATCAGAGCCTCCAGCTGGCCTTGAATGAGAAGGGGATATGTTTGGTTTACTTAAAGAAGGATTCATAAGTGATGATGGCTTCCCTTGAGGTTTCATCTTGGTGCTGCTGGAGCTACTGCTCAGTCCATGCTTGGTAATAGGAGAGGAGCCTGGCTTCCCCCCAGACTGAGATGAGTTTTTGGACTGGCTAGATCCAGAAGACCCTTGGCTAGAATATATACTGCTACTTAACTTGGAACTTGATGAACCTTCTGATTTACTGCTTTTCATCTTGCCTGAGTTGGAAGCAGAAGACGAGGAAGAGGAGGAAGAATGGCTATGGTGGCTTTTACTGCCTGAGGAAGACACAGAACCACTGCTGGTATACTGACTGTGAGAGGAGGGCTTGCCCACCATCACGGTTCCCTTAGGAATCTGAATAGTGATTTTGGGAATGGGCGGTGTGGCAACACCTGGGGGAGTCTGAGATCTTCCTGAACTGCCTGGAGATTTGGATCCACCTGTGCTGGTAGGTGGGGTGAAAGGTCGGTTAGAAGAACTGTGAGACGGAGACTTTCCCTCAGTGTCTGCCTTCTTCCGCTTTGTAGGCTTATCTTTGCTTTTGCCATCATTAGAAGGGGTCCGACTGCGCTTCCCTGGTTTGCTATCTAACCCTGGCCCTGACAGACTATTATTACTGGTGCCATTGCCTTCCTTTACTCTCTTTTGAGTCTTTTCTTTCCCTAAGTCGCCAGCGGTTAATAAAGGACTCTGGCTACCACTGTGATGCTCCATAAGATCTGCAGGACCCAAAGCCTTACCAGCCACTGCTATAATACTGAAATCAACTGTGTCAGCTTGGCTATTGCCTTTAAACTTAGCCTCCCCATTATCACCTCCAAGCATTGGCACTGCCAAAGTATTTAGTGCCTGAGATGCAAATCCTTTGAAATCATCATTATCTCCACTTTGGCTGCTTTCATCAAAATATTCTTCTCCAAAACCACTTTGGCTCTGGCTGTTCAACAAATCAGGATTGAAATCTACTCCATCAGGAAAAAAATGATTGGTAGGAGAGTCACTACTGGGGCTTCCAGCAGCATCTGCAATAAGGTCAGCTGGATCAGTGTATGGATTTTCATTATTATTGGTTTGAAAGACATCAGGGTCAAAGAGGGCACTCTGAGAATGCCCAGAGCTTGAAGAATCTCGAACAGGGGTACCAATGGGTGGGCAATCATCACTAGTGCTGGGAAGCTTAGAGGCTTCTTCTGCAATGTCTGAAAGGATATCAGTTACATCTGGGCCAATGCTGTCTGAACTGGATAGTCGGACCATCCTTTGAATACTGGGTTGGGGGTGAGGTACTGGTTGTGGGTAAGTTGTTGGGGGAGTGCTACACTGGCTTGGAGCTGGAGTGATGTGTGGCGTATCCAGCGTGTCAGCTGTCATGTTGACATCAAAGATAGGGTTCTGTGAGTCAACATCCATTGAAAATAGCTCCCTCTGAAAGTCATCTTCAGTCTGGTGCTTGGGTTTGTCAGGTGGTAATCTTGATGACTTCTTCTTCTTTGTCTTGTTGCTTCCCGAGCACATTTCCATCCGGGGTGAGCCGGAAGAGGAATTCTGCCTTTCTAAAGGGCTGCTTCCATAAAGAGTTGAGAAATCCTGGGCAGGATTATCTTTAAGAAGGTTCATGAGCATCGGGTGGTTCTTGGTGTTGCCGGCCATCGAAGAGACAGGTGGCGGCGTGTGATGAGGAGGGGTCGGACTCGAGCCAATGGTAGACCCCCCGTTCCCTGTGATTTGCAACAAACTGGTAAGAATTGGGTTCTGAGACACCTTGCTGAAGTCCTCCCCATGGCCCACCGACTCATGCCGATCTTTGATGCTCATGCTCATATTAAACAAGGTGGTAATGGGACCCCCCGGAAAGGTGTTGGTTGGTGTAGTGGTACCACTCATTGGGTTGTTGCCTGTGGTCATGCCATACCCTGGGCTGCTAGCCGGGGGCAGGTTCTTTTTCACCATGTCTTCAACTGTCTCTGCAATGAGGGACAGTGCTGGGGTGTCGGCCTGAATGGTTTCAGCTTTCCTCCGAATAGCCCTCATCGTCACAGGGATGGACATACATCTGTAAGATAAGATGAAAAAAAAAAGTTAACATTGCACTAGCTGATGAACGAAGGCAATTTTTCATTTGGGAAAACAGGCTTTAATTTTGCCTGGGATTTAGATATGCCATCAGAGGTTTGCAGTAAGCAGTTTTCAGGTAAGGCAAATAACCTGAAAGGCAGGAGCAGTTCTATAAAATGTGAGAGCTTTGGGTAAATTCATTCTAAAAAGAATCTGGACCAGCAGGCAATTGTCAACCTCTTTTCTCTTTTGAAGCACCACCAAAAACCAACCAACCAAACAAGAGTCCAAATAATCAGGCATCATATTGAACTAAAAGAAAACTGGTAATAATGAATTCAGTAAAAAATGTCCTCCTTTTGGGGCTTCATATGTGATTAATGGGATATATGGTTTATCTTAATTAATGAACCACTAGAAAAATCTCGACCTATTAAGTTCTAAACTTTAATGGCTTAGATCACCCCTAAGCTGGGTGAAAAATGTTACTACTGTTATGAAATCTTGCTTATTTTAAAGCAAAGCACTTTTTATCTTACAAATTTATATTTATAAACATATGTTTGAAAACATTTTGCTCTAGAACATGTTAGCCATCCTTTCTTAAAGGGCCAGAGAATAATATTTTAGGCTTTTGAAGATCATATAGTTTCTGCCCAACTACTCTGCCATTTTAGCTCAAAAGCCACCAAAGACAATATGTAAATGAACAGGCATGGCTGTGTTCCAATAAAATTTATTTACGAAACAGGCCACTAGTGCCAGCTCTAGAAAAATCTCAAAGTTACATATTAATGTTCCTGGGAAGTTGACTGCCTTAAGTATCTTCCCACATACTGCCATTTGACATGTTACACATTAAAAAGTGACACAGAGAATAAGTGAAAAAAGACCTATATCTTATTTCAGCTCTCTCCCTCCTAAAAGAACCCTAATGCCAGGCCTGAAGTTACCTACCTACCTATTATTCTCATAATGGTATTTAAAAAACCAAAGCTCATATTGCTTTTGAGTCTGAAAGCAGAGAAGGATGAATTCAAAGCAGTGACTAAATGCTTTCCTCCTAAATTTCAATTCACTCTAATACTGAAAACAGCACTCCTTATACACCTCTTAATAGGACTCTGATGGAAAAGGGCCAGTGCTACCTTTGAACAACTTTGGCAATGAAGTCATCTGTGCAGATGAGTGCATCTGACAGCCCCTTGTAGAGTTTACAGCTGACATGTGTTGAGTCCTGCACATCCATTACCACTGGAAGACAAAATATATAGGAGGTATTTGAGATAGATTCAGCTTTGGACTTTTCATAAAAATGTAAAGGGACCAAACCGCTGCCCTGAGAAGTGCTAGCCACCCACACAACTCACCACACACCAGGGAGTCATTCACAGGGTGCTGAAAAGATACGCTGAAACGGGACTCTGAGAGAGGACACACTTCAAATTGCAGGAGCCCAGGAGAATCTAAAAAGCAAAGAAAAGGATCATAAAATAATATAAGACTTGAGACAAGTAAATAATCCCTAAGTACACAGACTGAAATTCTTTCTCTCCCTCCTTGGAAACTAAATCCCACACATTATTTAACACACAAAATCTACTATGTCATCTACAGGAGATAGAAGGAATAGATTACAAGGAATCTGCCAGTTTATGTTATAAATATATATATAAACATATAAACTTCAATTTTCTAAAATAAAGTTATTTAATCCCTAAATTGTTAAAGACCTTGGCAGATATAAACAACCTGCCCTGAAAGTGAATTCTGAAAATAAATATGGCCAAGAGGAATTTCTCATTCTATTTGATAAGCAGACATCCAGAACCACTGCCATAAACCCTGCTTTCTATCAGTGTTTGCAGCTGTTGGCTGGGAAACCCAAAGTTTGATAAGCAGGGATGTAAGGGCTACAATCTAAAATGATATATTTATGCCAAATACACATATATATCTGTCATCATAGGTTCCTAAGCCAAACATGGTAGCAGCCCAGAGATAATGATGATATACTTTCTTGGGAAAAAAGTATGCATCTCCGTAGGACTAACTTCATAACTACCTTATTAAAGCTCATTTTTAGATGCTCTGAAGCTATCTGGAGAATTCTCCTTGCACTCAATATGTCAAATAGAAGGGCCATAAGCACACCTGCATATGCCCTGTGTTATTACTCCAACTCTCTAAAATTTCTCATTTCCAAAGTAATTCTTATTCCCATAAAAGATATCTCCTGATTTACCTTCCCTGTTTCTTCTTGCCTTCCATTTGCACTGATACATCCCTATCACCGAAGTGCTTTACAACTAAGGTAAAAAATTAACTATGGTTAACTAGAGCAGCCAAAATTCACATCAAGGCTTCTAACAGCAAACTGTGTTTGAAAAACATCAGCATTCCAGAATCCTGGGAGAAAAAGAAAAGGGCACAAGTTTCATCCCTTTTCAAACAATATGATTAAGTTCTCCAAAGAATGGGGAAAGGAAATATATTCAGAACTAAAAGCTGGGAAGCACTGTCCTAACAACCTAAAATTTGGATATCAAGAAATTCTCTCTTCCTACAGCATCCCAAGTTCTACCTTATATATCTGCTGCAAAGTTCAGGCCCGTAGGTACCCAGTTATATTACTGTATGAAGAAAAAGAGTAAGTCCACTGCAAAAAAACAGTCGTCTTCCAAATCCCAATTTACAGATTGGTTCCATCAAAATTATTTGTGGAGTTTAAACTAGATTCTCAACTCCTCCACTGGGGTTCTAATTCAGTTCGTCAGGCTATGGAAACCAAATATCTGTATTTTTAAAAGCTGTGCCACAGGTGATAATGATGGGCCACCAAATTAGAGAACCACTAGAGTAAGCAGTTTGCAAATACCAGTAAGTATATCAAAAGGAAAGGCAGTACCTTCTTTCAAAATAGTTCTTTTGACACAGCTTCCAATTAGGGTGTTATAGGCCACTTGGTGTCTGATCAGATTTAGGATAAGAGGAACCCGGCCAGGGTGCTGAAAGGTGATTTTGCTAACAAGGGTTCCCTGTAGACTTCTGCCATCTGGAAGAGGAGCATCTTTGTTGAGGAAATAGCAGTGCTGCTGACCTGGAAGAGCCTGGGTAAAAAGAAAAAAGTAAATGAATTCTGGCTACTCACCCATTGTACTCCAACCACAAACTATCCTGAAAAGAAATCTACGTCTCAAAAATCAGCAGCAATTTCTTGGTGAATAATAAAACTCCACAGTGAATTCTTTGGTCAGCTGATGTTATAAATACCAATTACTCACTTGGCCAAAAAGACCCCTTTATTGAAAATGTTCTGCTATTCGTTTCCTAACCTAGCTAACACAAAAAATCAGAAATCTGTATAAAAGAGGATCCTGAACCATAGTGCAAAATCTGTATTTTTAATAAAACACCCTATATAAGTATAATGCAGCTTGAATTTGGGAACTGCTACTTTAATCTAGGCAATTGTCAAACAAATTCAAGTCCAGATGAGGTTTTGGAAACTGAACCTTCCTTACTTTATTCATTCCAGCACTTTTGTCTGTGTATGTACTTGAAGGACCTTCCCAGATTATAAACTCATCACACTTGAAAGAATTAAACAGTAAGGATTCTTTTTTTTTTTTTTTTAAAGATTTTATTTTTTCCTTTTTCTCCCCAAAGCCCCCCGGTACATAGTTGTATATTCTTCGTTGTGGGTCCTTCTAGTTGTGGCATGTGAGACGCTGCCTCAGCGTGGTCTGATGAGCAGTGCCATGTCCGCGCCCAGGATTCGAACCAACGAAACACTGGGCCGCCTGTAGCAGAGCGCGCGAACTTAACCACTCGGCCACGGGGCCAGCCCCAACAGTAAGGATTCTTAACACCTACTTATAAGCTTATAAAAGCTCAGAATACCATTAAAAGACTTGCATCTGAAATTTCAACAATGAAATATACATTGTTGTTTCCTGACTTGGAAGCTCATGCTCTCTTCAGTATGTTTCAGAGTAATTTCCTGCCTGACTGAAAAAATTGGATATGATCTAATAGTCCAAAAGAATGTTACCTGACCTCAGTAATCCTATAAAGGAAGATTCTGATCTTGCGTCCAAACATAACCTACAACAATCCTCAGGGCCTTACTTACAGCATAAAATCGCATGTTGTGATTCAAAGGTATGGGGTCAGGGTCCTTTGACAGCTCAAATTGAGTGATCAGTTCATAGAGGGGTACGTAAGTTGGTTGAGTTTCAAACAATGGAATTCCTGGAAAAACAAGGATCAATATAATGATCACAATAAGATCAAAAGGTTGACAGCTCAGTTTTCCCTTCATGACTTTATTCATCCATTTATTCAAAAAGTACTTACTAAGCTTTAACTAGTACAAAGCACCAAGACATCTATACCCATCAGCTCTTTTCTGAGGCCTGCCAAGACTGAAAGACACCTGAGATAATCTGATTTTGAGGTTTGCTTTTCACGTTTTTTTTTTTTTTTTCAGGAAGATTAGCCCTGAGTGAGCTAACATCAACTGCCAATCCTCCTCTTTTTGCTGAGGAAGGCTAGCCCTGAGCTAACATCCACGCCCATCTTCCTCTATTTTAGATGTGGGATGCCTACCACAGCACGGCTTGTCAAGTGGTGCCATGTCCGCACCCGGGATCCAAACCCATGAACCCCAGGCCGCCAAAGCGGAACGTGCACACTTAACTGCTGCGCCACCAGGCCGGCCCTACTTTTCACATTTATAGTAAGCATTAACTCCTAATGCTTAAAACTCACCTGTGCAGGTCTGTAGTTTCTGAACAAATGCTCTAGATACTGGGATTGGCTGGGGAAATTTCAAGAAGAAACAGGCAGGCAGATCAACACTGTTGGCACTGGTGATTGAGGAGAAGGAAGGAGTCCTTCAAAAAAAAGGAGGTGGTTGGATTTTGACTTGATATGAAAATGAAGAATCTAAACACCCATTCTTAGACATGTCTGTATCATATAAACACATACAAAGCCTATCAAAAAGCTCACTCTCTGAACTTTCTTCCCCCAATTCCAAAACATCATATTTGTTATCCCTAAAGTATTTAATCAAACATCTATCCTGAGGCATGTTCTCTAGTTATTTCTCCATTAACTCCAAATCAACATATGTTCCATAACAAAAAAATGAGCAACCATTAAACCAGAGGAATTAGCACAGTTCTCTTCATTCTCTCTCAGGATAGAGAATGTGTTCCATGGGCAGACTTCAGAGGGGAACAATTTTTAGATACTGAAAAGAGAAATTAAGTGGATAAAACAAAAAGCCAAGCTCTAGAAAGACAAGTGGGGGAAGAGCCAAGAGAAAGTAATACTTGTTTCACACTGGGCTTGAAGTTGAAAAAAGGACTTCGCTACCCTAGAATTATATTTAACTTACCATTTGTTGTCAACTGGATGTGACCCCATAATTAATGGTGCAATTGGGAGTTTATACATAGCAGATGTTCCTTCAATTGTCACTGATGCATTCATGCCCAAAGACCGAGGAACTGGGAATATGAAAGAAAAAGGGTATTTTCCAAAGGAACACAAATTATAAGGATCTTAACATTTTAAAAAAACAGGCTAACTTCTGCATAATTTGTCAGCCCTAATTTGTCAGATGCTGTAATACCTATGTGACTTAGAAATGCTAGAAGTTACCTTTGTAACCAACCAATATTTCTGTCAGTAAAAAATACCAGAAACAATGCAGTCCAAGGAAAAATTTTCTTAAAAGACTCATTACCAATGCTATCTTTTCCAACTTCAGAATGCATTTAAAATAGAATTATGATTACAGGATAGTCAATGATTGAAGCTACAAGGGAACCAAATGAGGTATTAGGCCATTATGTTTTAGCAAATTAAAATACAAATAGAAAATAACATCCATTATTGTAACTCTTGAGTAAGCTAGCTAATTTCTTCACCTTTAAAGTAATGACTAAAGGGGATTATTTCAATTCAGATGGTTTATATCTTCTCATTCACTCATTTACTTATTCAAAAGCACTATTAAACTTTTATTATTATGTATGTATGTGTACATATATGTGTATATACATATGAGAGAAACAGCCTGTGTGTGTGTGTGTGTGTATCAGGTGAAACTGTGGTAGGAATGGCAAACTTATAGGGAGTAGCAAACCAAAAAAGTACAGGCAGGCTGGGCATTGAAACTTTTAAAAATATGTTTTAAACACTGAACGAAACCTTCAGTTGTTTTATGGTTAAAGTCTTACCATTATTCTCATGCAAAATGATGGGAGATGATGTCTTATCATCCAGCAGGTCAGAAGGAGAGGCATAGTACTTCAAGTTCATTAAATGACCTATGAAAAATAAAACATCACTACATCTTTATCAGGTAAATCACAAATAAAAACATTCCCATTTCTATAAACTTATATACAAGAAAATAGTTTCACTGATATGAGGACTCATGCTCCAAAGCAGCTTATGAAATATGAGAAAAGCATAAGTATTGATTCTACTGGCAACAATTTACTTCACATTAAAAAAATAAAATGGAGACGGCAGATGTTGACACCTTAGAAATTATTTAAAAATATATAAATTACTGTTAATTTTCTCCCTCTCCTTATAAACCCAAGATGAAATTTTTTTTTTTTGAGGAAGATTAGCCCTGAGCTAACTGCTGCCAATCCTCCTCATTTTGCCGAGGAAGACTGGCCCCGAGCCAACACCCATGCCCATCTTCCTCTACTTTATATGTGGGATGCCTACCACAGCATGGCGTGTCAAGTGGTGCCATGTCTGCACCCGGGATCCAAACTGGCGAACCCTGGGTCACCGAAGTGGAACATGTGAACTTAACCGCTGTGCCACCGGGCCAGCCCCCCAAGGTGAAATTTTTAGTAATGACCCCTCAACTAGAATTAGACATTTTTCTAAAATACGCAAAATAGGATCACATACCCCCACTTCTGGGAGTGAGATAACCAACACTTCCATGAAGAATCTTATCCAAGGGGCCAGCATTGGTTGCTTTCCTGCAAGACAAATGATCCATGCTTGCTTCTGTTTAAGCCCTCAAGGTATTAGTGCACAATGTGATAAGGAGTTCAGCTCTTAAAAGTCTTGTAATATTATCCTAACGACTCTGTCCTATAATTGAGAATATAACAATCGTATTTCACCTTCAAAGTGAAGGGATTATTTCCAGGTATACACCAATATGTAATATGGTGAACAAAAATTCGACCGGACTGTAATTTATCAGATGGGAGGCCAGATTTGACAAGTCTTTAGATAAAACCTATGGAATATCAACCAATAAATTAGAGATACTGATACTCAGAAAATGGAATGCAGTCATCATTTGGGAAGTAAAAGGAGATGGACAAGATTTATAATATAGGTAAAATATAGATGTGTAATAATATAGATGTAATATAGATACATATTTATCTATAATATAAATAAATAAAATAGGACCCTACTAACCCCTTAGATGAAAAACTTTAAGAACAAGGTACTCAGAAGGGTCATACAGAATTTACACCTTAGCCAGTCTTACCAATACATAACTGCCATTTTAGATAGATCCTGTTCTAAGGATTGGAGAGCCAAGTACATTTTAGTCTTCAGTTTGCTAGAGAGTAGAAGAAGAGAATAAGAGTTAAATAGTTGAAAGATATACATACACAAACACAAACACTGATACAGAAAGCCTAAAGGACAAGTCTATATTGGAAGCAACTAAAATACCCATTAAAAAAAAGTTTTGTTTTGTTTTTTTTTAAAGATTGGCACCTGAGCTAACAACTGTTGCCAATCTTCTTTTTTTTTTTTCCTCCCCCAACCCCCCCAGTACATAGTTGTATATCCTTAATTGTGGGTCCTTCTGGTTGTGGCATGTGGGAAGCCGCCTCAAGATGGCCTGATGAGCTGTGCCATGTCTGCACCTAGGATCCAAACCAGCGAAACCCTGGGCTGCCAAAGTGGAGCGCACAAACTTAACCACTCAGACACGGGGCTGGCCCCAAAAAAAGATTTTTAATGTTAAAAAAAAAAATAGTGATCTATCAAAGCTAATTTTTATCTCTGTTTAAAAGAGCCAAGCAAGTTAACAGAATCCCAGGTAGGTTAAAAATAAAAATGACAATGCAGTTCCACAAGAACTAATTTCTTTCAGCCTAGAAATTGATATGTTGAGGAAATCTCAAGATTATAGTCTACCTTTTAGCATTATAATCCATCAATGCAGATACTGTTTATTTAAAATACTTTTAAAAGGCATAAAGTTAGAAGCTGAGCTATATATTGTTGGTATGAGTAGAAATCACAAATGAGATAGGCAGAATTGACAAATTTCAAAGCACAAAATGGTTTACAGGTTTATACTGATTTTTCCAACAAAAGCAAAAAGTAAAAATACTTACTTGTCACCTGGAAGGTTATAAAGATTAACAAGACCCTTAAGGTGCTTAGAAAATTCATCAAAATTTTTTTCCCTATAAGGAGTTCAGGAAAGAGGGGAGAGGGAGGAGAATAAAACATACAATTACTACTCAGTCTTAACAGCAAAGTGCCAAAAATCATGGCTATATAAAAATAATTTTAATAATTTGCTTTATTCTTTTTCCCTCAGCTAAAGTTTTCTAGAATCAATCAACAGTAGCAAAAGAAAATGAAATGTTTTCCTTTCTCTGCCCCATTTTTCTGATGAAAGTGCTAATAAGCAGTATAAAAGATAGTCAAAAAGACCTGATAATTCACATAATAAACTCACTCCAATGTAATGAGACCTGGGTTTAAATAAATCACTTTCTTTTCCTCTTAATATGTAACTGAGATGATTGGATGTCATGAAGAAAACAAACCTTTTGATTGGAAAGGAAAAAGAAGTAAATAAATTGGGAAGATAAAGCACTTGCATGTATATCGCAACATAGAGAGGGAAAATGAGCACTAGGAGAGAGGTGGGACACCTAGAGAAAAGAGGATGGGTACTGTGGAGGCAAACTGCATAGTCCAAAATGTTCCTATGACTAGACATGCCCCAGGAAAAAGAAACTACCACCATGACCCCTGGCCTCCTAGAACCCAATACTATTCAGGCTTGGATTCTTAATCAAACAGGCTTTTGTGGGCAGGCTTAGAAATCCAATCCAACTCAACAATTCTAACTCTCGAACTTAAAAAAGTCTCTTGAAAGCTAAATTGCCCTGATAATGTCAGATACTTGGCCAGGCATTTTTGAGCATTTATTGAACACTTAATGCCCAAAGTGCCATGAAGATAGTGAAAAGAAACAAGAGCAGCAGCAAAATGTATTCCCTACCTTAAAATTACTGTCAACATTAAGTGACTAAAAACATCACGTAGAGGCTAATACTTTTTTTTTAATTTTTTAATTTTAATTTTAATTTTTTGAGGAAGATTAGCCCTGAGCTAACATCTGTGCCCATCTTCCTCTACTTTACATGTGGGACACCTGCCACAGCATGGCTTGATAAGCGGTATGTAGGCCCGCACTGGGGATCCGAACTGGTGAACCCCAGGCTGCCCAAGCAGAGCACATGAACTTAACCACTATGCCACCGGGCCGGCCCAAAACTAATATTCTTTTTGTTGTGCCAACTGCCAAATATGCTTACAAATTAGCTCTAGAACACCACCAGTTCATAAGTTGGTGCAGTCTCCCACTCCAGAATAGAACTTGAAATACTGGCTTTCTAAACTATTTTGGTAATGCATCTTTGCTAGACTTATTGATTCAATGAAATCATAAAAAGGTTATTTTTTATATTGCACTGCAATTTTTTTAAAGCTGGTTCAAATTTGGTGCATTTGGCTATAAACCCATTAAACCAATCATTGAGAAAGCTGAGTGTAAAATTTATTTCCTCAATATTAACACCCTTTCTATGACATCTCTGTGTGTATCTGAGAACTTCACTATATTTAAAACATAAAATTGATGTAATCATTTTCTCAAATTCCCAGAAAGTTAATTCTGGGTTTAAATTTAAGCATGGAAATTTCCACTCAATTCAAAGGGAAACGATAAGCCAATGGAAAAAGCCATTAACTACTAAAAGAGACTGTCTTCAAGCCTAGCACTTTACAACGCTGGGAGTTTATCACACATATACCTGAAGTGTAAAACAATTTTTCTCAAAAATTAAAGTGAAAAAGAGTTCTTTTCATGATAAGGACTCAATTTTCTCAAGCCTTCTGATTCAGTAATTAGGTTCCATTTATTTTTGTTCCACACAGAATTCCTAAGGCTAGATCAGTAGTTCACAACCAGGAATGCTCTGGCTCTGCAGGGGACACTTGACAATATCTGGAGATATTTTGATTCTCACGACTCAGGAGATAATACTGGAAACTAGTGGGAGAGACAAGGGATGCTGTTAAACATCCTACAATGCAGAGGGCAGCCCCTTAGAGCACAGAATTTTCCAATCCAATTTGTCAATACTGCCAAGGTTGAGACACCCTGGGATAGACTGAGCAGGATGAGAACTTAAGCTAAGTCAATTCTAAAAGTGAAGAAGTACAAACTCTGAAAAATCTTGACCCAAGAAAATAAATTTGTTCCTCAGAAAAGTAACTTCTGACCAGCCTCAAAACCCAGCTATAAAGAACAGCATTGTCTGCCAATATCAGGGAATATAAATGTCATTTGCTCACCTTAGCTGCTGTACAAGCTCTGGACAGCTCTGAAATTAAAGAAATTATGTTAAAACTTTAAACTACTTTACGACTTTTGAAGACATTAAATTTTTCTCTTTTATTACTAGTACATGCTTTATAACAGAAAAATTAAACTATACAAGGTCCTTAAATTAAGATATCAAAAAGCATCTTCTTCCTACTTGGTAGACCATGGGTTTGGGGCGGGAAATGAAGATCAAAATATATCAAATAGTTTATAAATGAGTCAACTTTCAGTAGCTTGTTTAAGACATTAGGACCGCTCTTTGATGCGATCCTTAGAATTCATATCCAACTGTCTGGTTACATACATTTTAATTCATCTCCATTAAAGGATTTTTCAAGACATTAGCTATGTACAAGAGTATCTGTCCTTCTTGATTATACGCTCTTTGAGGACAGGAACTTTAAGTTATTTATCTCTGTATCCCCAGCACCTATTCAATTGCGGCTCATGTTTGTTGATATGAAATGGAAAGGGTTCATCTGGTGTTTCCACTTGTCAAAGCCTTTGGATGATGTCAGAGATGGACCCATGTTATTTTAAATTTCATTCTATAGCTATTGATGTCATAAGCCCATCACATCATCTCTACAGTGGCTCATGAAAAAACCTAAACCCAAACTATTTCAAACCCCAACAATTCATTTTAAAATTAATGTCCCTAAGTAAACCCCACAGATTCCAGTGAAATATCAACAACACGTACCACAGGATTCTCCCCATGGTGAGCCACTTTTACATCACAAAGCTGTCCTGCAGGATCTAACTGCACTTCCACATAGAACATATCTGACGTGATGTAACATTCAGTGCCACTGGCACTGAGATGAGAGCCCAGTCTAGCAGGAACAAATCAAAACAAAAATTAATAGAGGACACATAAATAAAGCCACCCAAAGTCAACACTAAGTTAAACATTTCTGCCTAGAGATAGACTACTTACCCATTCTGTCTTGCTATAGACTCCAAACGGTCAGTCATTGCTGGTAAAGATGTCACTATGAAAGGGTGAAAAAAGGAAATCACAAAGGATGCTCCAAATAAATTATATTCTTCAAATAGAGAAATATGCTGAGGAGCAGAACCATCCTTCCAAAGTCATAAACACATTCAATAATTAAAATGCTTATAATCTGCACAAAGTTCATTAGTGAGGCTTAGCTGTGACCTAGGCAGTAATAAGGGTCAAAAGAAAATCTATTCAAAAACATTATTGGACTTTTCTCCTATCCCTTTTTCATTACTTATTTGGGACAAGTTATCTTTAACTTAAAGAAGAAACACTTAGGGGCTGGCCCAGTGGTGTAGTGGTTAAGTTTGCACACTCCGCTTCAGCAGCTGGGGTTTGTGGGTTCAGATCTCAGGCACAGACCTACACACTACTCATCAAGTCATGCTGTGGCGGCGTCCCACATACAAAACAGAGAAAGACTGGCACAGATGTTAGCTCAGGGACAGTCTTCCTCAAGCAAAAAGAGGAGGATTGGCAACAGATATCAGCTCAGTGCCAATCATCCTCACCAAAAAAAAAAAAGAGAGAGAAGAAACATTTATCTGCTAATGCTAGAATAAGGAAGATTAACATCAAAACCAATACTCAATGTTCATAGTGGCATTATTCACAATAGCCAAGAAGTGGAAACAACCCAAGGGTCCACTGATGGATAAATGAATAAACAAAATGTGGTATATACATACAATAAAATATTATTCAGCTTTCTTAAAAAGGAAGGAGGGGCTGGCCCGATGGCACAGCAGTTAAGTTTGCACGTTCCACTTGGGCGGCCCAGGGTTTGCCGGTTCGGATGCCTGGTGCGGACATGGCACCACTTGGCACACCATGCTGTGGTAGGCGTCCCACATATAAAGTGGAGGAAGATGAGCATGGATGTTAGCTCAGGGCCGGTCTTCCTCAGTGAAAAGAGGAGGATCGGCAGCAGTTAGCTCAGGGCTAATCTTCCTCAAAAAAAAAAAAAAAAAAAAAAGGAAGGAAATTCTGACATATACTACAAAATGGATGAACCTTGATGACATTACACTAAGTGAAATAAGTCAGTCACAAAAGGACAAATACTGTATGATTCCACTTATATGAGATATCCAGAGTAGTCAAATTCTTAGAGACAGAAAGTAGAATGGTGGCTACCAGGAGCTGGGGAAAGGGGAAAATGAGCAGTTATTGTTTAATGGGTACAGAGTTTCAGCTTGGGAAGATGGAAAAGTTCTGGAGATGGATGGTGGTGACAGTTGCCCAATGTGAATGTACTTAATGCCACTGAACTGTACATTTAAAAGTGATTAGGCGGCCAGCTCAGTGGCATAGTGGTTAAGTTCACGCACTCCAGTTCAGTAGCACAGGAGTCACTGGTTCAGCTCCCAGGCCAAGACCTACACACCACTCATCAAGCTATGCTGTGGCAGCATCCCACATACAAAATAGAGGAAGACTGGCACAGGTGTTAGCTCAGGGCCAATCTTCCTCACCAAAAAAATTAAAAGGTTACTAAAGTGGTAAATTCCATGCTATGTATATTTTACCACAATTGGAGGAAAAAAAGGAATATTCAGCTGAATCAGCTCCATTTGTGGTGGATCAGAGTAAAATCTGTTTTTATTTTCATTTTCCCCCTAAAATAGATAGAAGTAGTAATCAATGAATAATCAAGCTCATGATTTAAATTTTGTTTGCTTTCCTGAAAACATTGTCCATAAACAGTCTTTTAGAGTTAAAATGTCCATCTTCTAATTAGAAGAGAACATGTGAAGAAAAAAAAGGGAACTCTTCCTTGCTATCATATAGTTAGCCTTCATCAATTATCTTTTGAGTCCCTACCAGCCTACAAAATAGGATCAAAAACAAATGTTTCAGAAGTTCAGATAAGAGCTCATCTCAACTCCATAATGAAAGCAAGAGCAATACCTAGCATAGAAAGTTGACCTGCCTCAATTTATATTTCTAGTGTAAGTATAAAACAGTCTTTCTTAAACTGGCGGTTTTAAGAAATCAGCATATTTCAAAGATGTTTACAAACCTTTGAGAGCTTTCTGCAATGTCTCCAAACAGCTGACCAAATGTTGGTGCCCTCCAGAACTCATCACAACCCTCTTCTCCTGTATTAAGTGGGAAAATATTTGAGGTAAAAATTAACCAAGCCAACAGTGTTTCAGGTAAACATGCACATTATCCTACTAGTAATATTTCAGGATAGTCTATAGACAATATGCTATAGTCTCTGTATTCTATATTCTCTACATACTCTAGTCTATAGACTTTTAACTGTTGCTCTGTCCATCCATCCAAAGAAGGAAAAGTTCATATCCATAGATACATCCATATCTATATACATTAAGGTAGGAAAAGGTATTCCCAGATCTAAAATAAGATAACCTGCAGGAAAAATTAGGAAGAATCAAAATGTAATAAGTAAGATCAGCCTTCTGTAGAAGTTAAGTATATCCTAAGATTTAGGCACTTAAATGGGTGGCTTAGGAGATTTGGCAATTCCGAAATCCAACAAGGTGATTTGCATGTAATCTAAGAAATACAACTAGACCTTGGTCAAACTAGATTGACTCTAAGAAACAAATATGTAGTCCAGAAAAGGGACTCTCAAAGAGCAAAAAATTTGGCATAGTTTTTCTAACCCTATCCAAGGAAGAAGTTTCTCTCTGCACAACAGTCCAGTCCCTAGAACTGTGAACAGTTTTATAATAACTGGGTAGTTTTTCAGCCTTTTCCATGTCCTAAATCCATCTCTCTTTGCTCTAATTCCACCCTCACAAAACAAACATCTGATTAATTAATAATCCGGCTTCCCTTGTACCTTGAATAGACAAAGGGGTGCTCTGGACAATGGATACCAGTATTGCGGTAACTGGAAAGATAAACCCTCTGTTGTAAATTAATAAATTGGCATTCTGATTTACACGTTAATCTACTGAGATTTTGTTAGTATGTCAGTTTTTGAAAGCTCTTCCAATAAAATTAGGATTCTGAATCTGTAAAAGTGAGAAGTAGACAGTGGAAGCTATGGTGACCAAACCAAGACACTGGTATCCCAAGAGAGGGTCTTAGTAGCCACCTGAAATTCGTCTATCTCATGATGTCTCTCTAATGCAACATCATTTATAGAACATATTTCAAACTAGAATATGGCTGCCTTGTGGTATAAAAATGACAACCTCTGAATTCCCAGACTGGAAAAATTGCCATTCTTTTATTTAAGACATTTTTTAAAAAATACCTTCTATGTACACAATTCTGAACCAGAAGATACACATACATTTGTAGAATTTACAGTTACAGAAATCTTTTAGCAACACAACACTTTGATACCCATTGTCTCATTTGATCCTTACAAAAAAACTGGTATTGTGTGCATCTGCTTTCTAGATGAGGAAACTGAGACTCAGAGAGATTACATAATTCATCCAAAGTCATGTAGGTCTGGAGTCAAGCCTAAAATATGGGTCTTTGACAACAAATTCAGTTCTTTTGCAAGTGCTATACTGATATGACTATTTTAAACACTAATAAATCTACTAAACTGAACTTACTCTGGACCCAAAGTAAGATTTAGTGGGGATGAAGGGGTACTTTCACTGAAGTACAATATATATACAGAGAAGTATATGAAGCTTAAGAGAGCCATGAGTTATCACAAAATGAACACACCCATTGCCCAGGTCAAATCATAGAAGTTAAGGTTTCCTACGTTATCTGACTACCACTGGAATCATATGGATGAACTTTCAATATCCTACCACCACCCCTTGTCTTTCACTTAACTGGGGCTCCCCATATGGTAAATGACTCAGGAAGAAGTAGTACTGTAGAGAAAGACGTTGACAGGGTGAACAGGTGAAGCTAAGAATAAATTGCAAACTCTACTAGTAGTAGAAATACAATAAAAGTACTATCACAGTAGAATCAACAAATTTGACAGGAAGTGAAGAATAAAAGTCTCTCTACACCAGTCTATCATGTGTCTCTCTATAGGTGTATCTCTTATCACCTTTGCCTAAAGTAACCCAGGGTACTTTAACTCACAATTAACACAATTTTATAAATATACCTCCCTCTTAGGCAGACTCTTAAAGTTGATAGCCACCATATACTCAGGTATTTTATGATAAATAAAACTGAATACACATTATAATAACTATTTTGAAAAAGCCTACACAGGGAGCTTAGCTTATTAAAAAATTATCTAAGCACAACACTTTATCCACTTCACCACAATCCTCACCATGACTTGACGCACAAGCTTAATGGTTTCACTCCAAGGTCTATTTTGGTTAAATTTTGCATGGAGCCGTTCCAAGAGAGAACTCATCTTACTCAGCTTTTCCGACTCTATGATATAAATCAGAAATATAATTAGAAACTCTTCTTTCAAGTCCTTCCACAGTTTTTCCCACAAATGAAACCCCCATTCTTCATCCTGGTAAAAACTCAGTTAAAATATTTTTCAACATCATTTACTTCAAAACATACAAAGAATTTATTTTTAATGATAAGAAGACACACAAATTATGGGTCTATTCTAACGAACACCATAGAATGAGACTGCTTTCTATTCAAACTTTTAACGAGAACCAAAAAAAGAACCATCTCTATGTTTCAGGATTGAGACTACAATTTAGTGGCACAATCATTTCATGATATGCATGAAATCCCTTGCATGATATATGTACAGCATACATTTGAACATGGCCTTACTATGGTTAGTTCAGTTTCAGTGTGAAAATACAGACTTTCTTAATTTTCTGACATAATTTTAAGAGATCAATTTATAGGCATTATCAAGAAAACAGGCTTTATTTGCCATTCAGATTTTTCCTATTTGAATTCGAATTAAAACAATATGGACAGGCAAGACGCCAATGACTAAAGGATGAGTTTCTAGCAGAGCTAAGAGAAAGGTAGAAAAGACTGGCGTCTGAATTAGGCATGTGAACAAACCTCCTCCACCCTCCAACCCTCCTCTAATTCTCGTACTACTCAGTATGAGCAAGGACCTGTGCTGGAAACCACTGGCAATGCAAAAACACACAATATGCCTGAGATGACATCTGTGAGGGGGTGTGGACAAGTTAACGTGGAAATAACCATCACAACAAGCAAAAGGAGATATGCTCTTAAAAACAGAAACATTACTAATGAAATTCAGAGGAGGAAAAGTTCCTAACTAGTTGCAGAGATGTTACAGAAAACACGTCATTGAAAGATGAATGGAATGTCAGCAATCAGAGTTAAGGCAGTGCCATCTTCTAAATCAAGATCCAAACATCTTCCCCCAATTCCCTCATCTTCTGGAAAACTGGTTTGGGGCTCTTTCAGCCAGTTTATAGTTCTGGACACACTTTGGGCAATTCCCATTTTCAAGACTCATTCATTCAAGCACTATTTTAAGTGCTGGGGATACAACAGTGAGCAAACTAGACAAAATTCCTGCCTCATCGAGTTTCCATTTTACACTTGTCATTCCTCTACACCCAAGGAGTATACCTTTCTTTTTCCTCTCCTTCAAAATACACCCCCCCCCCTTATTTTGCTTGAGAAGCCTGATGATAGATATCTTTACACAAATGCTCAAATCAAACACTTTTTGAGCAACTATTATGTGCCAGGGACTATGCAATGATGAGTAATGCAAGATCCCCGATCTACAAACCTCAGAATAAAGTGGGGAAGATGAGTAAATAATAATATAGTAAGCTGTATTAATAGAACTATGTCCAAAATACTAAGAAAGCATTT
This sequence comes from Equus przewalskii, assembly GCF_037783145.1. Lineage (NCBI taxonomy): Eukaryota > Metazoa > Chordata > Mammalia > Perissodactyla > Equidae > Equus > Equus przewalskii. Next base: position 22,889,215 of record NC_091840.1, on the reverse strand, counting down.
AAGCTGGAATGTGGAACTTTAGAGGATCTAAGTAAGGTTTCACAGAAGAGTTGTTCTTCAGCAGTTCTGAGTTAGTCAAGTCACTGAAAGGAAGAAATTCAGTGCATTTTTAAAATATACAATAGCACAAGATCTGAACACTGTGACATTCTAGGAAACTGCTGGCTTTTAATATCTTAAGGATCCAATCATTTCACTTAGGCCAAAACATCCTCCGGCACTTTCACACACAGCTCTGCATTATTTTTTTTTTTTAATGTCATTATTCAGATGTCTCTTGAGCTGTAAGCAAGTTTTAGATTCACTCGCCTGGTCTCCCATCACTTGAGACTAAAAACGCTCTTGAGGCCCAAAAGATTGTCCCTAGCTATAGCGGAAACCTTCACAGAAGTTGGGAGCCCCCATCACCCCAAAGTCGGAGCTCTCCATCACCAGTGAAGGCACAATCAGAATCTGAAACTCACACACATCCCGCCTCCTGGACTCTGCGCCAGGGGGAGAGCGGCCCCCGCAGGGGCATCGGCCTCCCCTCCTCTTACAGATTGGCTCCCCCCAACTGTGTCCCGCCCCCTGCATTCCCCCTCAGTCACTCACCCTCGGTTTCCCCCTGAGCCTTCATCCTGACAGTGGGGAGGGCCTGAGTCCTACGCCAGAGGATAAGCCCTTCCCCACCAATAACGGGGAAACCAAGTTGGTTCGGGCTCCCGGGACGCAGGGCACCAGCAGTCCCCACTCTTCCCGGGAAGGCTCAGTCTGTAGTCCCCGGCGGCAAGAAGAGAAGGGTGCTCGCGGCCGCCGCCATCTTCCCCAACGGAACTTGCCAAAGATCGCGAGATTAACCGTGATCCTGCGAGAGGGAGGAAAAGGGCTGGGCACCAAAATATCGCGTAAAATGGTTAATACGGTGCTTCTCGCGAGATTATTCCAATCCAGTCTTCCCTCTCGTTTGTCTCTGACTCTTGCCGCTAGGTCTGGAGATTGTTACGGGGTGGCCTTCGGCTCATCTGCGAGACCTGGCGTTTTCGTTTTGGAATTTAAGCAGGTCGCAAATTAAAATACCTGACTCTTTACTGAAAAACTAGCTTTTCGAAGAATATTGATATCGGGAATATTTTACTGAAGATAATACGCTTTCTTGAGATACTAGATGGAATAATTATACCGTAAAAAAGATACTGGCTATCTGTAACACCACTTTCCAAGCCAGCCCGGTACGCTTAATTCCTATTTGCTAATTTTCTTTTTAAGTTTCAGACACATTTCTTAAGCAATTCCAATATTTTTGAAGATCTGGGAGGTTTTGGATTAAGGTAAATTGTTTGCAGCAGAGCATCCGATTCTATTAACTATATTTAGGGTTCCAAAGGTGTTAACAATTGATTGTGTCCCTTTTTTGTAATTGTAGTGAAAACAAGCAGGTTAGCTCGTACTCTACAGGTCACAAAGGATGTGTAGTCATATCTCTCGTATAAGTAAATCCTCGCAAAGAGAAATTTGGAGTAATGTTGAGAAGTTCATGGCCAATAGAACTGAAGAACCAGGCTAGAATACAACAGTGCTTGCATTAGGTGAAAGATGTTAACATAATAAAAACTACTTTAAAATAATTTTTTTTACCATATACTTCCTTGAAAATAACTGCTGAAAAGTTGGATTTTACGTAGTTTGCAGCAAGGATTCTAAGGAGTGGATTTCTGCTGGCTCTCTAGTTTCAGACTTTCCTCACATTTCAAAAATGCTATTCAAACATCCTTCAAAGCCATTCCTGCAGATAACTGTAGTTCAGGTGAGCAGGCACATCAGTGTAAATTTAATAAGAACAAATCTTTGGAAATGTCTGGGACCATGTTTTGTTTTTTTTTTTTAAAGATTTTATTTTTCCTTTTTCTCCCCAAAGCCCCCCGGTACATAGTTATATATTCTTCGTTGTGGGTCCTTCTAGTTGTGGCATGTGGGGTGCTGCCTCAGCGTGGTTTGATGAGCAGTGCCATGTCCGCGCCCAGGATTCGAACCAACGAAACACTGGGCCGCCTGCGGCAGAGCGCGCGAACTTAACCACTTGGCCACGGGGCCAGCTCCTGGGACCATGTTTTTATTGCCACAAAGATAATCTATAACCATGCTCCTTGAAAGTAGAATTCAAATTTTATTTCTTGTCTAGTCCTCTTATCATCACTCCCTTGAGTCACTAGGTAGTGAGTTTCTTGGGGCAGGAATTGCTGCTTGTTTCTGAATTCCCACTACCTAGCACTGTACCTGGGCGTAGTGGGCAAATCTTACTGGGCCTGCAAAGCCTTGCTAGACCCAGCTCTTCTCCCATTGCCAATCCCCAGCCACACTGGCCTTCTCTCCTGTGCAGAAAATTCTTGCACTCTTTCCTCTCCCAAGGTCCTTGAACAGGCCTTCTTAACTCCTGGGAAGCTCTCCCCAACCCGCCTCTCATCACCTCATTAAGGCCCTCTTATTTAGATCCCAATTTAAATGTCTCTTCCTCTAACTAGAGAAGCAAGCCTTCTCTAACCCCTGACTTGATCAGATCCTCTCTTAGTGTTTCTTTAATAGCACTTTGACTATCAAAATTAATTAAGTGCGTGATGATTGGTTTAATGCTTGTCTTCCCTGTTAGAATGTCAACTTCAGGAGGGCTGCACTGCGTCTGTTTCTTTCACTGCTGTCCAGTGACATTGCCTAGCCCAGCTCCTGACACATGTCAGAGACTCAGTGCATATTGTTGGGATAAATTGATAGGGTTGCCAGATAAAATACGGAACTCTCAGTTAAATTTGAATTTCTGATAATCAATGATTATTTCTTAGTATAAAAATATGTTCCACATATTATGTAATATAAATCTAGCAAGCTTAAAATTGATCAAGTATAGAGAGCATGTATCCAAGTGAGAATTTTCAAAGATAGTTCATATTTTAAATGCTATTGCCTTCACTGTTGTTAAACAAAGTGCTCTTCATTCAGCAAGCATCTATGGAGTCCTAATTCTTGTATATTAGGAGCTGGTAATATAAACATGAAAACACAGCCCTAGCCCTTGATGGGCTTGCCTGATTTAGAGTTCTGAAAAATATGATGGTTACTCTCATCATAGGTACTCAAAAATTTTTTAAAAATTTATTATTATGCCCAAAATATCAATGTTAGATACACAGCTACACTTCCTCATGGAAACTCTCTGTACAAATAAATAATAATGTCTGTTCTAAGTGTAGCTAGAAATTTTAAACCTTATAAAGCTTGAAAATAGAGTAAACTTTACCAAATTTTGGTCACAGAATAGAATGAGAAGTTAGAATTTCTCATCTGAAAATGCAGAATGGCATCGTTGAAAAATTTGTACTCTAGAAGTAAAGATAGGAGAGATATTGGGGCTGGCCCAGTGGCACAGCGGTTAAGTTTGCATTCTGCTTGAGCAGCCTGGTGTTCACTGGTTCGGATCCCGGGTGTGGACATGGCACCGCTTGGCAAGCCATGCTGTGGTAGGCATCCCACATGTAAAGTAGAGGAAGATGGGCATGGATGTTAGCTCAGGGCCAGTCTCCCTCAGCAAAAAGAGGAGGATCGGCAGCAGATATTAGCTCGGGGCTAATCTTCCTCAAAAAAAAAAAAAAAAAAAGGAGAGATGTGTCATTTAAGCAAGAAAAGCATTCAAGGCCCACACAGGAACAATCTTCCTATATGGCAAGAAGGAGACAATGGGCAAATTTTAAGGGACTAATCTTTGAGGGAGACTTCAGAAGACTCTTTAAAATCTAAAATCTAAACTAACAAATTAGTCTGAGGCGGGGTGAAGTTATTGTAACTTTAGTTAAATATTTCCTCTTGCGTACAGCCTCAAGAGAATCTTTCTGGCCTGCTTTGGGGGATTTACAGAAAAAGTAAAGTCATCACCTGACTGATCACCTCGGGGTTCACACTGTTGCCCTGACTCCTTGCCCTGGGAGGTGATGCAAATAAAGCAAATGGCGCAGTCCTGGAATTTCTGAGTTCAAAGTTTTTCTGTAGAGTGAAGCAACCTTTATTTTACGAAAGCACTATTTTCATTAGTTGTTGGACCAATCCATGCAGCTTACAGTAGATTTTGTATTTAAAAATTTGGACACAATCTGAGATTTCCTGGAATAGAATTTCTTCCAGGTCTGTTGACAAATAATTGACGTTAGAATAGAGTTTTCTCCACTGAAAAGAGAAAGTGTAGTGCACTAGAAAGAGTACTGGTTCAGGATTAAAGAGCGAGCTGTCCCTGTCCCTGGCACTTGCTACACTTAGTGTGAACGTGCTCCTACTCCTTCTGAGTCTCAGTTTCAGCTTTTAATAGATGCATTTAATAATCCCCATTCTGGCCACCTCACCAGGTTATTTATTTGTTCAACTGATATTTATCGACAGGCTTGAAAGGGTTCTGTGGAAAATTGAAAAGTGCTGTAGAAACATAAGACAAAAATTCAGTAAAAACCTTCATTCATTTACTCATTAGGGGTCTCTACTCTGCTTCAACAGGCAACAAACAGATAATTAAGGAAGTTTCTATTGCTGCTGTTTAATTTGGATGATGAATTTTATTCCTCAAGATTTTATTTGATACATCACCATAATTCCTTCCGCCGTTCCCACTTTTCCATTTTACTGTGGGTATGGGTGCATCCAGTCAAAAACTTGATCTCATTTAAAAGACAGAAAAAATCAGAGTAATTTTGCTGATCTCATGCCAGTGTTTAATAAGATGAGCCAGTCACTTCATCTAACTGACCCATTAAACTCATGCCATCTGCTATCATGTCAGACAAGGGTGGACACCTTTATATCCAGACCCTCTTGCAGCAATCAGTGAGGAGTTACCACACCTGAGTTCCAGTACTTTATTCTTTTTTTCTTGTTTCTTGACAGCATTAATTTTACTTCAATAGACCATTAAAAAGTTGTCATGAAAAATGTGGTTGTTTTTATTTTTAATCAAGATTTGTGGACTCAATGGGGCCAGCCCGGTTGCATAGTGGTTAGGTTCACACCCTCCACTTCTGCACCTGGGGTTCACAGGTTCAGATCCTGGGTGCAGAGCTAGCACTGCTCATCAAGCCATGCTGTGGCAGTGTCCCACATAAAAGAGAGGAAGATTGCCACAGATGTTAGCTCAGCGACAATCTTCCTCAAGCAAAAAGAGAAAGATTGGCAACAGATGTTAGCTCAGGGCCAATCTTCCTCACAAAAATAAAAATAAACAAATACAATAAAAATAAATTACTGCAACTTATGTTTAACTGATAAAGGTATAGTTGACCTTCCAAGTAGAAAACTGGACAAAATAAATTAAACAGTAATTTTAAAAAAAAATTTATGGACTCAAACATTTAGGTAAAAAACTTTTTTTGGTACCCGTGTGACCAAAAGTAACAACATTTTCAGGGAATGATTTTGAGAGCAGATTCTTCTGCCTTCGTTTAGAATGTATCAAGCTCCTAATTTACTGGCTGATCTCCCCTTCTTTGCCTATACAAATCCTATCTACTTTTCCTGGCCCCAATCAAATGCCCTACTTATATAAAGCTTCTTCTTCACACTCCCAAACTGCTTTCAACCTGCACAGTTCTCTGTATCATTCTTATGACATTTATCATCTTTTATCTTGTGGTATGACTATATTGTCTATATCCTACTTGAGGGTCCTGATTGGGCCCTATTACACAGCGAAGGGCCTTAGAGTCTCACAGATAAATGAGTTGAAGAAAAGAATGAAGAAGCTTGGACAAGTGACTTAACTTCTCTGTGCCTTAGTTTCTTTTCTCACTTAACCCTGTTTCAGAGGGTTGCTGTGAAGATGGAATGAGTTAATGTGTGCAAAGGAGTTTTGAAAAGTAAAAAAGGAGTGGCAGTGTAAGATACTATATTTTCTTATTCAAGAATATTATGCTTTTTTTGTTCATAATTGTAATCTTTTCTGCGAAGATAGAAGGCTAAATGATTCCAGAAGAGCCGTAGATGATCCCAAGAGGTTATGAGCTTTCAAGTTCTTAGATTTTAAGCAGTGTGGACAGAGGCGGTGCCACACAATGATAGAGCTTGTACTTTAGTGTCAGACCTGAATTTGAATCTTGTCCTTGGTACTTGCTAGACTGGCTTTGTTACCCTAAACTGTTTAACTTCTCTGAGTCTGGGTTTCCTAATCTGTAAAATAGGGATGAGGATATTGTGTTTTGCAGGGTAGTACGAGAATTAGAGATACTGCACGTAGTACACACTTTATAAGTGGAAAGCATTGTTAATACTTAGGGACTTGGGTTGAAATGTCCCCACAGTTGCCTTTTCCTGTTAACAATATTTTCATTCTAGTAGTTAAAAGAGTTGTTAAAAGTATGCAAAAATTAGTTTGCGCCGGAACCGGGAGTATTTGTTCAATGAATTATCAATAAAGTTTGAAAAAAAAACACCCTGCTGGCTCCGTTTCAATAAAGCTTTGCTCAAATAGGGAGCAGGGAGCTTATCGCGAGAATCTGGTGGACCGCGTTTCTTACTCAGGACCTGCTCTCGCGTTCTTTGACCAACAGTGGCGAGAGGTGAAAGGGAAGCACGAAATACCGCGAGAGCCCAACGGATTCTCGCGATATTTCCTGGGATTGCCCCCTCCCCCCCTCTTCCAAGTGCCGTTTCGGTTTAACCTAGTGTGTGACTGTGAGTCTGTGTGAGGGAGCGAGTGAGTGTGTGAGGTACTGAGGTGAGGCAGAGGCAAGAAAAGGGGCTCCCTCAGGAGCGAGGGACAAAGGGGGCGTGAGGCATCTAGGCCGCGGGACCCCAGCGACAGGAAGCCGCCCCGAGCCGGGCTACCGGGTAGGGGAAGGGCCCGCGCAGTCCTCACAGGGCCCCAGAGCCGGAGTCGGCCCCGCAGCCCCGGGCCGTCGGCTTCTTACTTCCTCGACCTCCCCGGCTCCCGGGCCTGAGGATTGGCTCGGCCGGGGGAGGAGGGGAAACAGACTTGAGCAGCTACCCGTTGTCTCGCAACTCCACTGCTGAGGAACTCTCATTTCTTCCCCGGCTCCTTCACCCCCCACCTCATGTAGGAGGGTGCTGAGGAGTCGGGAGGGAGGAGGAGCCTGGGCTACCGTCCCTTCCCTCCCCACCCCCTTCTAGGGGCGCTTTGGTAGGCGTGGGGTAGGGGTTGGGGGGGAGGGTGGGGGTTACTTTTTGTAGTGCTGGGGAACTTTTTCCCCTTTTTGAGGCCAGGGGAAAGGGAATGCCCAATCCAGAGAGACATGGGGGCAAGAAGGACGGGACTGGAGGAGCTTCTGGAACTTTGCAGCCGTCATCGGGAGGTGGCAGCTCCAACAGCAGAGAGCGTCACCGCTTGGTGTCGAAGCACAAGCGGCATAAGTCCAAGCACTCCAAAGACATGGGGTTGGTGACCGCCGAAGCAGCACCTTTGGGTACAGTTATCAAACCTTTGGTGGAATATGACGACATCAGCTCTGATTCAGATACCTTCTCTGACGACATGGCCTTCAAACTAGACAGGAGGGAGAATGATGAACGTCGTGGAACTGATCGGAGTGACCGCCTGCACAAACATCGTCACCACCAGCACAGACGTTCCCGGGACTTACTAAAAACTAAACAGACAGAAAAAGAAAAAAACCAGGAAGTCTCCAGCAAGTCGGGATCGCTGAAGGACCGGATCTCAGGCAGTTCGAAGCGTTCAAATGAGGAGAATGATGACCACGGGAAGGCACAGCTGTCCAAAAGCAGCAGCAACAAGGAGTCGAGGTCCTCCAAACTCCATAAGGAGAAGACCCGGAAAGAACGGGAGCTGAAGTCTGGGCACAAAGACCGGAGTAAAAGTCATCGGAAAAGGGAAACACCCAAAAGTTACAAAACAGTGGACAGCCCCAAACGGAGGTCCAGGAGCCCCCACCGGAAATGGTCTGACAGCCCCAAGCAAGATGATAGCCCCTCAGGAGCGTCTTATGGCCAAGATTACGACCTTAGTCCCCCGAGATCTCACACCTCTAGCAATTATGACTCCTACAAGAAGAGTCCTGGAAGTACCTCAAGGAGGCAGTCCATCAGCCCACCTTACAAGGAGCCTTCGGCGTACCAGTCCAGCACCCGGTCCCCCAGTCCCTACGGTAGGCGACAGAGGTCTGTGAGTCCTTACAGCCGGAGACGTTCGTCCAGCTATGAAAGGAGCGGCTCGTACAGCGGGAGATCCCCCAGTCCCTACGGTCGAAGGCGCTCCAGCAGCCCTTTCATGAGCAAACGGTCTCTGAGTCGGAGCCCGCTCCCCAGGTGAGCTGTTTGGCTAACACTCCTTTCTTCACTTAGGGTGGGTTATGAGGAACTAGCAACTGGTCATGTTAACATTTTGTTGAAGACACCAGTGTTCATCATTGACTAGAACACTTTGCTGACGGCTAGTCATTCAAGTAGGTGAATCTGGTCTCTTAACCCAGATTTGAGAAGCGGAGAGTTCACATGGCTAAAATTACTAAAGGTAGGTACTTCCAGTGGTGGGATCTTCGCTTGTGAGTTCCTGTGTGTGAAAAGTCATGGGCTTCTGCCTGTTGAGTACATAGAGTTGATACTGGTTCCCAGAGCTTATCTAGCTATTTTCTGTTGCTTTGTCTTAAATTTTTAAAAATCACCTTGGTATTAGTGCTTTAGACGTCATTGGATCTGACTGGAGATGTAAGAAATTACCTATTTTCATTTGTGTTATCTTGAGGCTATTTGCCTAGGCCATCGATCATTTGTGCTGTCCACTGAGTCTCCAAACCTGTAAGTTTGTTTCCTAAATGACGATGTTTTGATAACTCCTCTCTTTTAACTGATGTTTCTAGTGGAAATTCCGCTGATTAGTCCTTTTTCCTTTTGATGAGATAGACTAGCAGAAATTGCTTCCAAGGATAATTTGACTTCCTTTACAGCACTGCCATTGACCTACCCTGCGACCACTGGCAGTTTTCAAAATCTTTCTCTAAAAACATGATAATAGTGCTTTCACCATGATATTTTTGTGAGAAAGCCATGTTAGTTTGAAATTTATTTGTTGGAGTGAATTATCTATGGAAAACCATATTCTTGTTTCTAGATGATGAGATGTACTTCCTTCTTTATGGACTCAACTTTTGTCCGAAAAAAACAGAACCTGGGCTTTGGAGTTATACCTGAGTGGAATCTTAATCTTATTTTGTGGCCTTTGGCAAATAATTTAATTTCTCTGTGCCTTAGTTTCTTCGTGTGTACAATCGGAACGATAACTACCTACTTCTAGAGTTGTGAGGATTAAATTAGTAAATATGAAGTGCATAGCACAGTGCCTGCTACTTGGAGCCACTCAGTAAATTCTGTCCATGAGTGAGGAAAACGTTGCTGAACACTAGTAGAGAAATGCTAATTTGAAAAAAATCCATGGACGTCTTTTATATGTCAATATGAGTAATTTTGCTGACTTAAGGTTATAATTATTCATAAACTAGTTTGAATTCATCAAGCTGCAGGGTTCCTAGCTGTCAGGGTCTGAAGTTCCTTAGTCTCCCCCCATTTTTACACAATTTTTCACACAGAAAAATTGAAAGAATTATAATGAGGATCCATATATATACCAGCTAGAGTCTATGATTAATATTTGCTATATGTTTTATCATATCTATCCATCTTTCTATCAATCCATCTTTTGATTCATCTCAAAGTAAGTTGTGCACATCAGTTTACTTCACTGATAAAGGCTTTAGCATGTATACCGTTAGCTAGAGCTCACTTTTTTTTTTTTTGGAGGAGTGAGGGTTTGTAAAATTTACATATAGTAAAATGGATGAGTTTTAAGAGTACCATTTGGAAAGTTGCTTAGTTTTTTAAGGAAGCCTAAGAAATATTCTCAGGCTATTTGTTTTCTTGAGGGAGTAGTTTCATTAAAGCTCTTCTGGGAATTTTTATTGTTGTGGAGTTTGGGAATAAAGAAGTATGTTGAGGCTAAAACACTACCACGAATTTCAGTAAGAACTACTGCTTTGCAATGATCCTTTTGGATTATATCTCAAGTTCTCTATTCCTCTACTCACTTAATTGGAACTAGTGCAGTGTGGTAAAAAGAAAGAAAGAAAGAACTGGAGACATAGTATGATAGTATGGGACGCAAATATAAACACTATGTAATGGTCCCAGAGTCACATGCACATTTTATTTGGCTTACAAGAGAGCATTATATGTTTGTCTATGTGCATTGCATATTTTCTTCATTGATTGGAATTCCAAACAGTAAGCATGCTAATTTCTTAGAGTGAGAGTAGAGGAACATACAGATCCCTTCTATGGTATTCTCTGTGTTTTTTCCTTGGGAGACACAGTCACAATTAAGCAATGTTGTTTTAAAAGACTGAAAATGCTTTGGCAGAAATGCAAGATCTTTGCACCCAGCAAATTAGTAGTGATTAATAGCAATTTCATTTCCAATGGGTGGAACCTAACAATTCAGGGGAAAGATAACATTTGTTTTTTAAAGACAAATTTTTTATCATTGCCTGCCTTTATCTATTTGTTGTCCCTTCTCCCCCACCTGTTTTTCCTTGAAGAGTGGATCTGGACCTCAAATACAGCATATGTGTTACTAAAAATGCCATAAGTGTATGGCCATCCAAATGTCCTATTAACAGTAGGCTTTTGTTCAGAAGTTGAAGGGTCTGTAGCAGAGTTCCTTAGGAAGATTTAGTCATGCCGAAATATTAAAGAAACAATGGTTTGTAGAGCATGGTCTTTGACATTACTTAGTGTTTGGTTTTTTAGAAGTTTTTCCTAGGATAGAGATATTAGTTTTACCCCAGCTATAATTCAATCAGAGAAAACCTCTTGTTTCAGCCAGTTATTTACAAGAGAAGTATTAGTTTTCTTGAGGGTAAGTGGATATTTGGTAAATCCACTTAACTACTTTCAATATTTTGTATCCTCATGTTCATGTTTATGTTGTTATCGTTATTTTGAGTAATTTGATTCCAATAATGACTGTATTTTAACTAACTTTTTGGAGCAAACTTCCAAAAAGCAGTATAGGTATAAGAAAACAATGGCTAACATCATGTGTATTGTTTCCCCTACACGTATATGCTATTTGTTTCGAAACATTTTGATTTATGTCAGTCTTACTAATGATCGAAGATAAAGAGAGAGATTGAAGATCTGGAATGGGAACAATTTGTTTTAGACTACTGGGCAAATTATGTTTTGTCCAGTCACATTTTTACTGCTAATTTTTTTTCCGCCTTCACATTGAGGCCTGAGCGTGTTAGGCTTTATTAAAGAGCAAAAAGAATTAATGAGGGTTGGGTTTCAATTTAGAATAGTCTGCATCCCAGGTTTTACTTCCCAATCTGCTTCCTTAATAAAATAAGTTGAACAGACAATAATACCTTGCTTTATGAGTCCCTAAATAGCTGATTGGAAATCATTTTATATTTGAAAGTACCAGAAGCCGTCATAGTTTTGAGAACGTCTAATAAATTATTTTAGTAAGACTGTTTCTCCAGTTTATATATTTTGTAAGTCTTAACTCTTGTAAATGTTGGGTGTTTGTTTAGTATAGGCACAACTTAATTATAAACTGCGGATACAAGAAACAAAATCTTTTCCTAATTAAAAAAGTTAGGTTTTAGTGAAGCATGCTAGTTACTTTTAACTTCCTGATTGACATAACCCACCTTTAGTGTAAACTATGATTTTTTTATCATGTTTTCACTTTATTAGAGATTTAAACCAAAATTTAAAAAGTAATCATTGTGAATATGGATATTTTCCAATGTGGGGAAGAAATATCTATCCATCTTTCTTCAGTTGAATAAATAGAGAATAATTGTTAATGTTATATGATTGAAATATATTGTCATGCAGGATTTAGTTCCTTCCAATCTATTTTTTAAATAAACTTTATGTTTTAGAACAGTTTAGATTTACAGAATAATTGTGAAGATAGTACAAAGAGTTCTTATATGTCCTTGCACCCGGTTTCCCCTATTATTAACATCTTATATTGGTATGGAACATTTGTTATAATTAATGAAGCAATATTGATGCATTGTTGTTATTATTATTTAATGGCACCTAATTTATTTTTAAGATTACTAAATTACTCAAAGTGGGTTTTTTAAGTTATAGTTCTTCATAGGTTGTGTAATTGATCTATTTTCCTCCATATTGCTGTAGCCTATCCATTTTAAACTGCTTTTTTCTTTTTCCAGTAGGAAATCTATGAAGTCTAGAAGTAGAAGTCCCGCATATTCAAGACACTCATCTTCTCATAGTAAAAAGAAGAGATCCGGGTCACGCAGTCGACATTCCAGTATCTCACCTGTCAGGCTTCCATTGAACTCCAGCTTGGGAGCTGAACTCAGTAGGAAAAAGAAGGAAAGAGCAGCTGCTGCTGCAGCAGCAAAAATGGATGGAAAGGAATCCAAGGGTTCACCTACATTTTTGCCTAGAAAAGAGAACAGTTCAGTAGAGTCTAAGGATTCAGGCTTGGAATCTAAAAAGTTACCCAGAGGTGTAAAAGTGGAAAAATCTGCCCCAGATACTGAACTGGTGAATGTAACACATCTAAACACAGAGGTCAAAAATTCTTTAGATACAGGGAAAGTAAAGTTGGATGAGAACTCTGAGAAGCATCCTGTTCTTAAAGATTCGAAAGCACAGGGAACAAGAGACTCTAAACTCGTAGCATTGAAAGAGGAGATTGTTACTCCGAAAGAGACAGAGACATCAGAAAAGGAGACCCCTCCACCTCTCCCCACAGTTATTTCTCCTCCACCTCCTTTACCAACTACTACCCCTCCACCTCAGACACCCCCTTTGCCACCTTTGCCACCACTACCAGCTATTCCACAGCAACCACCTCTGCCTCCTCCCCAGCCAGCATTTAGTCAGGTTCTTGCTTCTAGTAGTTCAACTTTGGCTCCTTCTACTCACCCAAGGACATCTGCTGTGTCCTCTCAGGCAAATTCTCAGCCCCCTGTACAGGTTTCTGTGAAGACTCAAGTATCTTTAACAGCTGCTATTCCACACTTAAAAACTTCAACGTTGCCTCCTCTGCCCCTCCCACCCTTATTACCGGGAGATGATGACATGGATAGGTAAGTCCCATATTTAACTGGGAAAATTAGCCGTCTTGATCTAAGTGTAAGACATTTTCTGTTCTCAAACTTTGTCAAAACTGCTCTAATGCATGGCTGTTTAGAATGCTTTTATGAATAGGAAATGCCTTTGATGTTTGGTTTTCAGTGGAAAAGTCCTTATTTATGACATTATTACTTGAGAGAATTACAGTTTGAGCTGTAGTAGCCCTTTTTGTCATAAGTTTATTGATAAGGCTAATTTTGATTGCAATTTTAAAAAATCAGCATATTTCTCCCTAAATTTTTATGTTGAAAATTTTAATAGCAGTAGAAAAATTAAAAGAATAATGCAGTTAACACCCTTATATTCTTCACTTACATTCACCAATTGTTAACTTTTTGCCACATTTGATTTAACTGTTAATATCGTAACACTTCTGAATTCATTAGCATGTCTTTCTTAACAAGGACATTTTCCTACATAATTATAATATCTTTATATAAAAGATATAAAAACTTATCATTGATTTAATATAATAATAATCATAAATAGCATAATATAAATAACAATGTTAAATATCCTCAGTGGTCCCAGAAATGTCTTTTATAGCTTTTTTTCCCCCCTCCTGATCCAGGAGAAAAATAAACCAGGTTTTTTTTTTAAGTGCTGCTTTAAAAAAAAATTATCCTGTAAGAAGCAAAAGAACGATATGTAGAATCTTTGCTGATTAGAATATAAATTCACAATGGAATGATGGGAGGAGCTCTAATTTTAATGAGTCCTCTGAGTATTGAGAACTGAAATGATTACGAAGCACGAATCTGATTTTATGGAAGGAATTAGGAACTATGTTTAATTTCTTGGTAAGACTATCTAGGCAAGTACCACCAAACAAACCTAATTTAGCAGTGATGTACACCGTGGCAATCTTTGTGTTACTGTTTTTTCTACTGAGATCCTGCCCTCTTGTTCTCTAGGACATGGGTTTCATTAATTGCAACAAACTTTCATTGTAAGCACAAAAATAAGTACCACTGATCTTACATCCCAGACCAATTCCCAAGCCTCTGTTACTTTCCAAGTGACATCAGTAATTTCATCGGCAATACATTTCAGCCCTTTAGGTCTGTATTTTTCCAGACTTAAGAAGGTGCAAGTGCAATAAATGGGGGGGAAAAAAAAAGACAAGAGTATTTAATAGAATGGTTCCATTACTATTCATAGTGGTAAATCTGATTTTAAAGAAAAATCCTACATGCTCTTTCTAATATTAATAGGTATTTAGTAATTCTGCCATGTCTTGAGAACTACAAAGGAGAAGAATAGAACCTGAAATTTATGTAGAAAAATGTGTTTGAGGTACACAGTATACTTCTCATAGATACAAGCTATGTGTTTTTATAGTTTTTGTTGGAAAAATAGTCAGTTGAGCATTATGCAAAGGGACCTAAGGCCATTATCTACCCATAGGAACCGCTTTAAATATTAGTTTGCATAGTGGCTAGAACAATATCAGTATGGCTAAGAAACTTCATTTTTAAATGTTTGCTTGGCTAACCAAATAACTTTTGAACCTCCCTACCATGTGTCAGTGAAGAGTGCAGATTTCCAGATGTGGAATGATTTTATAGAAGGCTCATAGGGATTTCTGTCGTTCAGATTGGGGATGAAGGGTAAAATAAGACCGTTCAGTGTTTATTTGATTATATGTGGCTGTCTTTAAGAATGTATATGAGAGAAAATGAAGTGAACAAAGCTATTTTTATAGATCAATTCTGATTCTGAAAGTGTAACTTTTATTTCATAGTCCACTCTACTTATTTTTATTTTATTTTATTTTGTTTTATTTTGAGGAAGATTAGCCCTGAGCTAACATCTGCTGCCAATCCTCCTCTTTTTTGCTGAGGAAGATTGGCTATGAGATAACATCTATGCCCATCTTCCTCTGCTTATATGTGGTATGCCTGCCACAGCATGGCTTGATAAGCGGTGTGTACCTTGGCACCCAGGATCTGAACCAGGGAACCCCGGGCCACTGAAGCAGAATGTGCAAACTTAGTCACTGCACCATTGGGGTGGCCCCTGTACCTTTTTTTTTTTAAGATTTTTTTTTTTCCTTTTTCTCCCAAAAGCTCCCCAGTACATAGTTGTGTATTTTTAGTTGTGAGTCCTTCCAGTTGTGGCATGTGGGACACCATTTCAGCATGGTTTGATGATCGGTGTGCTATGTCCCCGCCCAGGAGTCAAACCGGCGAAACCCTGGGCCCCCAAAATGGAGCGTGCAGACTTAAACCACTCGACCACGGGGCTGGTCCCTGTACCTGTTTTTAAATGTGTGGTGATTATGAGTTTTCCACATACAATATAAGTAAATTATTAAAGGTAGAAAAATAGAAATGAAGATTTCTTTCACTATCTATTAATTTTAAATTCAAGATGATTTTTGTCTTTATTTTATTTATTTATTTATTTGTTTATTTTTGGTGCACTCTACACCCATGTACCAGCTGCACCTATCTTTCACATGAAAAATAATTTTTTTTTTTTTTAAAGATTGGCACCTGGGCTAACAACTGTTGCCAGTCTTTTTTTTTTTTTTCTGCTTCATCTCCCCAAACCCCCCCGTACACAGTTGTATATCATTAGTTGCACGTCCCTCTAGTTGTGGGCTGTGGGACCCCGCCTCAGTGTGGCCTGACAAGTGGTGCCATGTCCGCGCCCAGGATCCGAACCCCGGGCCGCCGCATCAGAGCGCATAAACTTAACCACTTGGCCATGGAGCCAGCCCCAAAAAATAATTTTTATGTAAGAAAAATTTTCAGGAAGAAATCTGAAAGTCTCACATAGAACTCACATTCCTCTCTATTTTCTCATGTGAGACTGGAGCAGCTTAAATGTTGAGAATGTGACTTATACATCTTTTTATTGCCTACAGTGCTTTTAAACAGAGAACACAGAATGCAATTAGTAAATATTGGTTATTTGAATGAATAAGTAAAACTGCTGAAGGAGCCAGGGTCAGGGCTTGTATGAAATGACACTGGCCATTTGGTTAAGAAATCAGTTGGGACATGGATGATATAAAGCATGTATTAGAGGATTTGTCTTCTTTTAAAGTTCTTTTGAGAAAAGAATGCAACTTTTCTTTCAGACATATATATTGGGCAGAAGTATATTATATTTACTCAGGTATCAAATGCAAGAGTGAATTTAACTAATGGTATTGCATAGCCTTTCTGATTCGTGATCTACAATTCTTGATTTCAGGAAGCAAAGGTTGCCAAACGCACCTCAATACAGTACATTCTTCATGAACATAGCTATTCATGGGGATCTCCTGCTTTTAAGAAGATGATCTGTATACTTTTCTTTAAAATTTCGGTTAACTACCTAGGGCTTTTCAAATCTTCTTTTCTTCTTTACTTGTTTTTGATAGCCTGGTTCATTTGGAGTTAATTAAACTTCAGCGGAGTCTACATTATTCTTTTGTTTCTATTTTTGTTTTTCTGAGGAGGATTTGCCCTGAGCTAACGTTTGTTGCCAGTCTTCCTCTTTTTGCTTGAGGAAGATTCACCCTGAGCTAACGTCTGTGCCAGTCTTCCTCTGTTTTTTATTTTATTTTATTATTTATTTATTTATTTAATTTTTTTGAGGAAGATTAGCCCTGAGCTAACATCCACAGCCAATCCTCCTCTTTTTGCTGAGGAAGACTGGCCCTGTGCTCACATCCGTGCCCATCTTCCTCTACTTTATATGTGGAACACCTACCACAGCATGGCTTGCCAAACGGTGCCATGTCCGCACCTGGGATCCGAACAGGCGAACCCCGGGTGCCCAAAGCAGAACGTGCGAACTTAACCGCTGAGCCACTGGGCCAGCCCCATTCTTCCTCTGTTTTATATGTGGGTCACCACCACAGTGTGGCCACCAGTGGATGGTGTAGATCTGTGCCCAGGAACTGAACCCGGGCTGCTGAAGTGGAGCACTCTGAACTTAACCTCCAGGCCACAGGGCTGGCCCCGAGTCTACATTATTCTTAAAGACTATGTCTTTAAAGTATTGAGCTTTGAAGAAAAGAAAGGATCTGTGTGAGCATTCAAATTTGGTTTAGGATTTTGCTTATAGAATACTTGGTTTCCATTTTTAATGTATTCAACTCAAATTTTTAGTAGAGGGGCCAGCCTGGTGGTGCAGCAGTTAAGTTCGCACATTCCGCTTTGGTGGCCTGGGGTTTGCCGGTTCAGATCCCAGGTACAGACATGGCACCGCTTGGCAAAAAACCATGCTGTGGTAGGCGTCCCACATATAAAGTAGTGGAAGATGGGCACGGATGTTAGCTCAGGGCCAATCTTCCTCAAAAAAAAAAAAAATTTAGTAGAAGTTTGTAAAAATAAATCACTTTTTAAACAACCTGCTTTAAGGGGAAGGGGATAAATGATCATATTTAAAGTAGTTTATGCTATTAAATTTTGAAAATTATCTAATTTTTTAGAACAGTTCATATGTAAATTCATATTCTTTATTAACAGTAAACACTTTTTATTAGAGGTGTTTACATTGTACCTACAAATTAAATCTCATCATCATAAATTCCAAGAGACTATCCAGATTCTAAAATTTGGGCAGTCCTGGAGCTTGGCAACTGGGGGTTTTTTTTTGTGCTTTTTTTAATTACTTTACTCAAGCATTATGCAACCTACTCACCACATGTGAACCCGTCTACGGGTATAAATGGGGAACTGGGAAGTAATGATATTGATAAGGTAGATCAACACTTCCTGGTACTCAGTCTTCAAATAATGACTTTGATGTTCAGCATCTGCTCCCTTATGTTGGACCCTCTCTGCATCTGTCATGTGTCCTCAGCACTATAAGAGCTGAGTGCCCTACACTAAAGGCTAAAGACCATAATGTTGTTCAGCATTGCAATTTTATGGGACAGTATTTCAAGGTTTTTGGTTGGACTTTGTTGAAACATGATTTGACCGCTATTCAACTTGTGTGCTCTGAACTGGTAGTACATATCTTATCAAACACTCATTCTTTCTTGAAATAAACATGCTAAAAATGTAATTTTTCAGAAGCAATGCATGTTTTCACGGTAGCAAACTATATTTGAACCCATAAAGTAAACATTGGAGAAAACAAGACCTAATTTAAAACATATACTGAACTTACATGAAATGATGGTGAGAATTCAGATCCTTTGATTCTAGTGAAGCAGAACCAAGAAGTAATGTATTTCTGAATCATTAAGAATTGACATTTATAGAGAATATTCTGACGGTAGTAGTTGAGAAATTAAGAATTTTCTTTCCCTAAATGTCTTAAAATTGGAGAAATTTTTAAAATCTATATTGCATCTTGACTCAAGAGTTTTCTGATGATAGGCTTTGTTCCCAGGGTAGAAAAATCTTAGTGCAAATTATTCTAATGTTGTGTGTTCATCACTATCAGTAATTTAACAGAAAGTTTCAGATGATCATTTTGCACTCTATCGACTACCCTATTTCTGGTTGATTTGGTTTAAACTAATTTAGATTCTCTTGTTCTGTCTGATTTACAGGAGATTAAAATGATGAAAATTGTTAGGAAGTAGTAAATTTTGAGATTGTTTCACATACAAAGGGAAGCGATTTGCTTTAAAAAGATACATTGCAAGGAATAGATCTGTTCTTTATGGTTTTATGGAAGTATTCATGAAATGATATATTTTTTTATAACCACTTGTCAAAAAAGTGGAGGAGGCTCCTACTGCAGTTAGAGTTCTCAGAGCCTAGTCAACCTTCTGATACTGTGATGGAATAGAAAAGACTATCTAGCATGGTTTTATTTGTAGGCATGAATTAGTATGTTGCACTGTCTTTTATGAGGACATGCATGGCGCAAAATCCTTCCTTTACTCATAAATAGAAATGGTTAAAAAATTGGATCTGAAAACTGACTTTTCTAACCTATTCTAGGAAAGCCATCCTCCCCCGCCCCCACTATAATTTGTTGATTATCATGAGAGGCCTTCTGCTTACCAGCTGTTTTAATGATTCTGAAATAGTTGCTTGGACTCTTTCTCCTTAGATTTTTAGTTTGAGGGTTATTTATCCATTTTGGCTGGTCAGATATGGTTGCCTTTTGCTTGCAAACCAATAAAATTAAGTCAATATATTTTTCACTAATTTTGATTTCCAGCTTAGCTATATTTCTTACTATTTCCTTTTTCCAAGTTCTCTCCATAGCTTTAGTAATATAGTAGTGTTACACTGTTGAGCTTTCATTCATTATTTAAATTTTTGCTGATTAAAATATAGAGTAGGTTGGTGACTCCATGAGTTGCACTGGTACTTTATGAATTTAAGATTACTTCCTACAGTTTATTTCATTTCAGTAAAAATCCAAATAGAATCTTAAGAAGGACATTAAAGAAAGAGTTCGTTAAAGGACCTATAAGTAATATCTCAAATTTTTAATCATTTCTTTAATATACTATGGATTTCTTTTTGCAAAATCTGAGTATTTTAGCTGTGATAAACTCTATATCTTTATGTTATATTGTAGAGTTTTTTCCCTTAAAAGTAAAATCTTTGTAATCTTTTAATAGCCAGATGTTACAATCTTTGAAAAGTTTTATTTGCATATTCTCTAGGTAATTTTGATCTTTTTCTTCTCTTCCTCTCTATTGTTTAGTCCAAAAGAAACTCTACCTTCAAAACCTGTGAAGAAAGAGAAGGAACAAAGGCCACGTCACTTACTCACGGACCTCCCTCTCCCTCCAGAGCTCCCTGGTGGGGATCCATCTCCCCCAGACTCTCCAGAACCAAAGGCAATCACACCACCTCAGCAACCATATAAAAAGAGACCAAAGTGAGTTTTTGGAGGGAGCTATGCTTAGTTACAGCTTTCTTCCTTACCTTTGGGCCCAAATCTCACACTTTCTTCTATCTACACCAGAAGGGTTAGGCCTAATGTATATCTTTCATTTTATTTTAATGGATAAAAGCCTTTCTGGGAGTTCTGTTAATCTGCACTTATGGATACCCAGCTATGTTTTTTAGAAAAGCAGTAATTTCCAAAATCCAAATATACTCTGAACATTAATCCCATTGTATTTTTTGAGTTCATAATAGAGTATTAAAGAAGAAAAAAGCCCTTTTATTCAGCGTGTCAACTATGTACACATTAATGAAAAATTAATAGATGTGGGATTGTTTTTTCTTCCTAAACCACATAAGTTGCCATGCCATAAATGTAGTGGAATCTAGTTTGATGTTCTGATTGTTAGCATTCCTCTCTTAATGATAAAAATAGTTACATTTATTGAGCACTTATCATTGCCAAAGTTTTATATTTCATTTTCTTAGTGACCCTATGATGTAGGTATTCTTTTCCTATTCTATAGTTGAGGAAGCCAATACTCATGAGAAGTCAGAAAGGAAGTAGCAAATCTGTTATTTGATCTTATGTCTTCCTGAAGCAAAAAATCTGTGTCTTAGCCACTGTAAGAGACTGTTTGAACTATTTATTTCATATCATTTGATTCCTACCTTTTCAATTAAAAAATTCCTGAAAGAGTCAGGAGCCACAGAAATCATTGTAAAAGAATTCTGTTTTCTTCTTTGAATAGACAATTTTTTACATTAACTTTATTTGTTTTTGCCTTTTTAGAATTTGTTGTCCTCGTTATGGAGAAAGAAGACAAACAGAAAGCGACTGGGGGAAACGCTGTGTGGACAAATTTGACATTATTGGGATTATTGGAGAGGGAACCTATGGCCAAGTATATAAAGCCAAGGACAAAGATACAGGTAAATACTGCCACAAAATTCTAGATGTCAGAAGGTTAAAAATGTAGCAATTCTAATGTCTTAAGTGGGTTCAAAAATAAAAGTAAATTTTGAATGCTAATTTTGTTTCCAAAAGTTCCTAAATAGACTGAAATTTTCCAAAAGAGTAATAGTATTACTGTGTAGGAACCTTTCTTTTTGAGCCAGCTCTAATGGCCTGGCAGTTAAAGTTTGATGCGCTCTGATTCAGTGGCCCAGGTTCAGTTCCCAGGTGCGGAACTACACCACTCATCTGTCAGTAGCCATGCTCTGTGGCTCTGGCTCATGTAGAAGAACTAGAAGGACCTACAACTAGAATATACAACTATGTACTAGGGCTTTGGGGAGGACGAAAATAATAATAATTGTTTTAATAAAAACCTTCCTTTGTTATTGTTCTCCATTGTAAATGTTTTATAATAAGCTTGCTGGGAATTTAAGAGAGAGTAAAAATAAAATATCTAGGTTGCTCCTTGTTTGGTGAGAGATTAATCCTTTAAGATAAAGTGAAGTAGTTGAATTATTGGTATATTTTAATAATCCAAAGTTTTTAGGCCCAACTGAAAACTGAATTAAAAATTTCAAGTCTTAGAGCCAGCCCCATGGTTGAGTGGTTAAGTTCACGCACTCCACTTCAATGGCCTAAGGTTTTGCCAGTTCAGTTCCTGGACATGGACGTGGCACCGCTCATCAAGCCGTGCTCAGGTGGCGTCCCGCATAGCACAATCAGAAGGACCTACGGCTAGAATATACAGCTATTTACTCGGGGGGGTTGGGGAGAAGAAGGAGAAGAAAAAAAAGAAGATTGGCAAAAGGTGTTAGCTCAGCTGCCAATCTTTAAAAAAAAGCAATTTCAAGTCTTCAGAAAAAATCAAAGCTAAGAAAGGGAATATAGGGTTGTTCTTTTTAAAGATACAAAGTATCTCACATATAGCATTAAAGAAAAGATTACGTCTGTCTTTCAGAGTGAGAACATGTATTGGCTGGCTCATGATAGTGACCAAAAAAATGTTAATTGATAACGTAACAGTTTGAATTTGTTGTGACAGGAGAGCTGGTGGCCCTGAAGAAGGTGAGGCTAGACAATGAGAAAGAGGGCTTCCCAATCACAGCCATTCGTGAAATCAAAATCCTTCGTCAGCTAATCCACCGAAGTGTTGTTAACATGAAGGAAATTGTCACAGATAAACAAGATGCACTGGATTTCAAGAAGGACAAAGGTACAAGCAAAGAAACCACATTTCTAGGGTAGTTTAGTACATCTTATTTTCCTTTCTTAGCTTGTTTGCCTGCTTCTATTTTTTAACAGGTTGTACTAAAGTCCAACTTCTTTCTTGAATCCATACCAGAATTAAGATGTTAGCAGATTGCTTTCTGCTGAACAGTGCTTATTTTACAAAATATCTATTCTTTATCAGTGTGCTCTTATACTTTTAGAAATTATTGTTAATCATTAAAATTAGAGTCTACAGTAACACTTAATAAGGCCAGCATGTAAACAATATGAGATCCTCTTCCAACCAACGTTTTAAACTTTTTTTTTAAGCAAATTATAATGACAATAATGGAAATTAAAACTCAGTTTTATCAGTTACTCCCATTTTTACATCATCCCCTCTGGTTATTGTTTATATACATCTGTATTTTTACATAGGTTTGCAGTGATAGAGTTTAGAATTCAAAGCAGCTATTTCTAAAACAATCTTCAGGTTACATAGTGGTTTGTTTTCCTGGATTTGTAACTTTTGTCTGTTTGGGAGATAAAATTGTTTGTTGTTTCCATACTTATGTTTGAAGTAGTCTATATATGACATCCAACCTACTTTTATAAAGCAAATCTGATGGTTTAGGGGCCAGCCCAGTGGCCAAGTGGTTAAGCTCGTGCTCTCCTCCTTTGGCGGCCCAGGGTTTCACCAGTTCGGATCCTGGGCATGGACATGGCACCGCTCATTGGGCCACGTTGAGGCGGCGTCCCACATGCCATAACTAGGAGGACCCACAACTAGAAATATACAGCTATGTACTGGGAAGATTGGGGGCGAAAAAGCAGGGGGGAAAAAAGATTGGCAACATTTCTTAGCTCAGGTGCCAATCTTTAAAAAAAAAAAAAAAACTGAAGGTTTAGTGATCAGTCACCGTGACGAGATGGCATCTGTAAATATAGTCTGGAGTGTTAAGAGAGAATATGATTGAAGTACATAAAATTAAGAAGGTAATGGGGCTGGCCCGGTGGCCGAGTGGTTAAGTTCGCGCGCTCCGCTGCAGGCGGCCCAGTGTTTCGTCGGTTCGAATCCTGGGCGCGGACATGGCACTGCTCGTCAGACCACGCTGAGGCGGCGTCCCACATGCCACAGCTAGAGGAACCCACAACGAAGAATACACAACTATGTACCGGGGGGCTTTGGGGAGAAAAAGGAAAAAATAAAATCTTTAAAAAAAAAAAAAAAAAAAAAAAAAGAAGGTAATGGATGGAGTTAAGCTGGACTTAATTACGGAGCCTCAAAGATATTAGCACTAGGGAAGTAGTACCTCTTCAGTTTAGTAGAAGTAGTTTGAAAGCAAATAAAAGGAAATTCTATATATTCAACAGTATTTAGGTAAGTTTATGATAGATCTAAATAGGATTAAGAATACTAGGTTTATTTCTGGGTATGTCCTTTTTCTAATTATAAAAATAATATAGTGTAAAGCTAGTTTCTGTAAGGATGCACAAGAAAAGGTTAATTTGTTGCTTCTGGAAAGGGGTTTACTTTTCATCCATGCCATTCTGTACTATTTAAACAATTTACCATGTACTGTTTAAATTCTTTTTTAAAAAGTCATAAAATAATAATAAATGAATGGATGGATATGATCTGTGCCTATTGAGGAAAAATTGAAAATATAGAAGAGTAAGGAAAATAAAATGGCAATTGCTTCTCTCTCACTCTGTCCCAATATACCACCATTCATAGAAAACCACCATATGGGGCTGGCCCATGGTGTAATGGTTAGGTTTGTCATGTTCTGCTTCGGCAGCCCAGGTTCACAGGTTTGGATCCTGGGCACAGACGTACACCACTCGTCAGCCATGTTGAGGCAGTGACCCACATACAAAATGGAGGAAGATCAGCACAGATGTTAGCTCAGGGCTAATCTTTCTCAAGCAAAAAAAAAAAGAGGAAAATTGACAATAGATGTTAGCTCAGGGTGACTCTTCATCACCAAAAAAAGAAAACCACTGTAGTGTTAGCATTTTGGCATATTTCTTTCTAGTACTTTATATTATATATATTATATTTATTTTAACATAACTGAGATCAAAGTATATTTATGTTTTATAACTTATCATAAGCAATTTCCCATATTAACATGTTTTAATGACTGTGCATAAAGATAGATGAATCCAAATTTACTTCACCAGTCCCTGTTGAGCACTTAGTTGCCAGTTTAAAAAAATATTGTAATAGCACTGCATTGAGCATCTTTGTACATAAACCTTTGCATTTTGATTTATTTATTAGTATAGTTTCTTAGAAGTAGAATTATTTGGTCAAAGGGATTTTCATGTTTAATGTTAGATTGCTTTTAAGAAAGACAGTAGTAATTTATGTCCCACCAGTGAGTGCCCATCCCACTTTATCCTCCCTAACATTGAATATATCTTTTAAAAATATTGTCATCTTGATAGGTGAAGTATGGTGTCATTATTTTGGATTCCATTCCTAATATTACTTATGAGTTTTTTAATGTACTTAGCAGTTTTACTTATTTTCTCTTTTTTGAGTTGTCCTTTTGTGTCCTTTGTCCTGAGGTCTTAGTGAAATCTAAGGTATTCCTTTAATGCAGTGCCTTACCTTTTGGGGTTATGGATCTCTTTCAACATTTTATGGATCCTCTCTTCGAAAAAACATGTTTAAAATGTTGCATACTATTTCAGAGAGTTCAAAGAGTCCTTGAACCTTACCCCGTAGATTAAGAATCCTTGCCTTTAGGCTGTTAGAATTTTAGACTGGACAGATCATTGTCTAACTAGGTCTAGTATTTCTTATGTTATAATATTGACCTCTGTCATGCTCCCTGCCAAAAGTAGAAAGATAGTGTGGATTTCAAACCTTTTACAGTTCTCTTAGCATGCTTTTCTTTTTATCTACTTCTGAGTTTAGGGAGTTAGATTAAATCATTTACCTTTCTTTCAATTCTTAAATACTATGAATTTCACTGATAATTTATACTAAATATACCATGCTGCCCCTGGCATATTATGTGAATCCTATTAACTAAAGTAAAGACTTCTACAAAAGTAGTCATAGACAATATGTAACAAATGGGCATGGTTGTGTGTTACAAATAAAACTTTTTATTTACAGCAACAGACAGCATACTGGATTTGGCCCAAGGTCTGTAATTTGCCAACTGACTTAGATCTTAAAAGATTAGTAATATAAGCTGATGGGGGGCAGTTGTCCCCCTCAAGATATAAGTAGTCCAAAGAGCACTGGACTAAGAGTCAGAAGATTAGTTTAAATAGTAGTTTTGTTATTTATTATTAGAAAAGGCAAGTTATTCAACTACTCTTGAGTTTTAGTTTCTTCATCTAGAAAATTAAGCAGTTGTTCGAGAGCCTTATGGTCAACTCCAAAGTTATGTTAAAATTTGAGGCATTCCAGCATCCCTTTTCTCTTATTTTTAACTTTTTCTTTCATTTTATGTAGGTGCCTTTTACCTTGTATTTGAGTATATGGACCACGATTTAATGGGACTGCTAGAATCTGGTTTGGTGCACTTTTCTGAGGACCATATCAAGTCATTCATGAAACAGCTAATGGAAGGATTGGATTATTGTCACAAAAAGAATTTCCTGCATCGGGATATTAAGTGTTCTAACATTTTGCTGAATAACAGGTAACATAGTAATCAAATGAGGTTAAGCATTTTCTCCCTCTCTTCTGACCCACTTACTTTCAGCTAGTTAATTGGGGTTATAGGTGGACCCAGTATTGCAGTTTTTTGCGTTTACATACATCTAATGTTTGTACCTTGGGAACCACTTGTGATAGGGATACTCTGATTAGCAGAGTCTCCAGACTCAGTGTTGGTAAGGAATTAACAGAGGTAGGATGATTGTAAAGGTTTTTTTAATTACAAACATTTTAGGGCATCACTCACATTCTACAAGAATATTCAGAAAGCTTTTTGTCATAGTGAATGATTAATATTCTTGTGGTCCTAGGCAAATTCAAACACATATTGAGTTCTTAGTGAAACTCTCCCTTGTTTAGTGGGGAGAAATGTGCCTGCTCTTTTAGCTGCTCCTGAGACTTTCTCAGTTATCAAATTTCAGAGTAAACACAGGTGTACTAGATGATTGACTTTTCTGCACAGTACCTTACTCCCATGTTTTAATAGTGTAGACAGATAGGAATTTGATAATGAACAGTGTTAATTCTTCAGAAGTTTTTATCATCTGCTTTCTTCCTCTTTGGCTATTTGCCTAAACTGCATTGGTGATATGAGATGTATTATGCGCACTAG
The DNA here is from genome assembly GCF_037783145.1 of Equus przewalskii. NCBI lineage: Eukaryota > Metazoa > Chordata > Mammalia > Perissodactyla > Equidae > Equus > Equus przewalskii. The sequence goes on along the minus strand of NC_091840.1, from coordinate 22,862,789 downwards.
TCTTTGGTAATAGCCCTACCTATTGAGGAATAAATAGCAAATCTAGTACCATTGAAATCAGGGCAGTGTTTGGTTCTTTAGGTGTTTGGGCTGTTTACAGCCATCTTTGTCTGATTCACCCATTGTTTTAAACATTTCTCTTCAATTATATTTAACAAACATTATCTAGATAGGAATATGGAATGATTGTTACATACTTCCTGTCTTTGCAACCCCAACATCCAGGGTCATCCAAGACTATCCTGGTTTTAGCACTGAAAGTCCCACATGAAATGGTTGGTCACTGGAGAGCTCAGAGTTTAGTAGGAGAGCTAAACAAATATATTGCTCAATTCATTGAACATTTGTTAAGCCCTTTTTTTTTCCTTGAATTTTGGAGCTCCTGGGAAGATGCAATCATGAGGAATAAATAGGAATTTATCAGAAAGACTGACAATAGAGGGTTAAGCTTCTAGGCAGAAGAAATTGCATGGACAAAAGCACGTAAATGTGAAAATAACATATTATGTCTGGAAAACTGTAAACAGGTCAGTATTGGTAGGGCAAGAAAAGTCAAGCACGTAATGGCATGAGATGAAGCTGGACAATTGCAAGGAGCTAATTTAAGGATATTGTATATCTCACTAAGGAGCTTAAACTTTCTCTGTAGGTGTCAGGCACTGAAGTGTGCTGGTTGGTTAATTTTTTGTTTTTAAATTGTGTAATCAATGCATTATTTTAAATTATATATAGATATACATACACACATACATACACACACACACACATATATATATATATATGCCTAAGTACCTCTGTGAGACAAAGCATGATGTTAAAAGATTATTCCTTTCTGTCACTATCTCTATGACCCTCAATTATCATTAAAGCTGGGCTTGGTTAATGTACATTCATAGTAGTAATACTTCAAAAACTTAATGATGATGGATATCAGCTTGTAGCTTTCTGGATTATAGTCTTCATATGCTTTTTTCTCTTCCTTTTGCTCCTCTATAGGGGGATGTCTCAGGCTAGGGAATAACTGGTGTTCTTTCTGCTGGGTCAGGGTACTCCCTGTCCCTGACTTGCCGTATTCAGGAAGCTGATGAGGTTCTAGACTAAACTGAAGTTCCTCTTCAGGTTGTTAAGCAGGACGTAAGAGTCTCATGGTCTAGTCTGATCCTTCTGTCCTCTGCTCCTCCTCATTTAGCTCTGTCTTCACAGAGGCTTCTGGGTCAGATGGCCTGGAGAGAATGGTAAGCAGTCTTTAGCTGGACAAGGAAGAGAAGGCAGTTGATGAGAGCGGGAGGAGAGCAGAGCTGGGCTCTGTGATGTTCATTATATCTTAATTATTCCAGTGTAAATGAGACCAAATTATTTTAGATAGAGGAGAGACACAATTAGTTTCCTGTTTTAGAAAAGTCACTAAGTGGTCACTATATGGGTTATAGACTGGAGGCAGGGAGACCTATTAAGAACACCATAAGAAATGGTCAGTACTTGACCTAACCAAGGCACTGGTAGTAAAGGACAGGATGGACTTAGTAGATCAGTAGACTTTGGTGAATTAGTGAATGATGGGGAATGAATGGAAGTATTTTAAGATAACTCACAGATTTCTGACTTGAGAAACTAGCTAGATGGGTGTCACACTGGTCAGTATAGGGAATACAGAAGGAAGAGCTGGATGTGTGGGGTGAAGAGTAAGTCCCTTTTGGTTATGTCTGTTACATATCCAGGATAGTGATATCTAACAGGCATATGATCACATGAAAGTTCCATGTTAGCAGTATAGATTCGGGAGTTATCAAGTGTAGAAAAAATGTCAGAAGATGGAATCTGAGGGAATAGTCAGAGAGATAGGAAGAAAATAAGGAAATACCATGAATGCAAAATAGGCAAGCTTAAGAAGTGAGTGGTCACAGATGTCAGATGACGCAGACATTATAAAACTTAAGAAGAGAATCTGAAAAGTAAAAGGTTAGTGATGACGATGTGGGATAAGTGGGTGGTTAGCACAATTAATGGGAAGGTATTAGTAGGTGTATCTTTAATTTTTTATTTTTATTAATTTTTTATTTAAGGATGCAGAGGTTTGAGCATATTTAAATGCTAAGGAAAAAGAAAATCAATAGAGAGGGAGAAGTTGAAGATTCAGGAAAGAACCAAAATAATTTAAAGGAGCAAAGTTCTAGAGGAGACGGGATCAAGGCCACAGGTGGTAGTGGCCACAGATATAGGTATTGATTATTCTTGAAGAAAGAGATTGACGTGTTTTTTCCTGTAATCAAAGGAAAAGAAGAAAGAAAGGTTATAGATGTAAATAAGTTTGTAGGTGAAAGATAGGATGTTAAGTAGCTCCCACTTGGTGACCTCTGTTTTCAGTGAAGACAAGGTCACTTACTGAGAGTGAGGGAGGGGATGGATTAGGAAATATACTAGGTACTAGTGATGTTTAGTTCTAGCCTAATTTTCTGTAACTATCTATTGCCATCTTAACTTTCAGTCATACCATGTGCCTTGAGTCTTGGATCATCTCAGGCTCTCAGAGTAATAATGACAATAAATTTGAGGAACCCTTTTTGTCCCAGTGTAGGGTTCAAGTCAGATATTCCTTTCCTTTTTGCTTTTCTCAGAATTTGCTTATAAATTGAACTTAAAAATGTAATGATGTTTGGGGCAAGTGGGTAAGGTACCCAAAGCCTTTACTAGGAATGGTAAGCGTTGATTTAATGTAAAATTTTGTTGCTAGTAGTTACCTTGTTTTAATATTCTGTTCCATTGCTCATACTTTGAACAGCACATCCTAGCTTAGCCCCTTTTTTCTTCTATTCACTTTTCTGCCTGATCTGACATATCGGGCACCTGAGATATCCCCAGTCCCTTAACAAAGAGTGAGTTGGCTTTTCATTCCCCAAGAGATAACACTAGCTGTAAATGTGAATATATAGGCTAAACAAGAATTTAGATAAATGTGATTATTCCAGATAGTTAATAAATGGTTTTTAAATAGTTTCCCAACCTTTTGTGTTGTGGTTTATTAAAATATTATTTGACGTCACTGTCAAAGACAGAATACTTAGAGTGAAATGTGAGTGTGATCCCTTTAAGGGAGTGGTTCTCAAAGTGTCGTTCTCAGACCAGAACCATTGGCATCACCTGTGGGCTTGTTAGAATTCTGAATTCATGGGCCATGACCTAATGAATCAGCATCTCTGGGATTGGGGCCCAGCAAATTTTTAACAAGCTTTTCAGGTTATTCTTATTTCATATTAAAGTTTGAGAACCCCTCTAAGATGTAGGAAGTGATGGCAGTATGGTGGTAGAAGGGGGCCTCATTCATCATAAAAATTGTTTGCTCAGATCAAAGCCGTGTTCCCTGATTGAAAAAATCTGTTATAGCCACAGTGTTGTTGTGGTTTGCTTTTTATCATGAAAAATGTCAAGTTACAAGAAAAAATTGAGGCACTAATTAAGAATTAATATACATACAATTAACCTTTTACTGTATTTGCTCCCTTTTTATTTTTCTGCTTTCGTTGTTTTAAAGTAAATTACAGACGTTGTTACATTTGACCCTAAATACTCTGACAGAATTACCTATTCTAACACTCAGTCCTTATATTTTTTCCCTTATGTCAGAAATATCTTTTGTATAGCTAGTTTGTTCAAACCAGAATCAGTCAAAGGATTATGAATTGGATTTGGCTGTCTCTCGTAGTCTAAAGCAGCCTAATCCCTTTTTCCCCAACAATAAATATTTAATCTGTCAGGTTCCAGCCATTGTTGTTTGTCAAGAAATAAAAAAAAATTTTAGTTAAGGAATCAAATCCAAAAATACAGTAGTAGTCCAAAAAAACCCCCAAGTGTTTGTAAACTGGAGTAGACAAAAGAGGTTTAATCTGGGAGAGTGACCCTTAAAAGTAGAACTAAGAGAGGAGAGGTTAAAATTCATTTTTGTAACTCCTTTACCTCCTAAATTAGCACTTCACTTTACAAGTGTAATTTAGTGGCTGCTGCTGTTACTTATGAAAATAATTGTTTTTGTTTTACAGTGGGCAAATCAAGCTGGCAGATTTTGGACTTGCTCGGCTCTATAACTCTGAAGAGAGGTGAGGCATTCATCAAAATTACATGTGGGCAATAAGAAAGAATCCTTTTTATTCTTGGATATCCTAAATTTTCTAAATGTGTTATCACCTAGATTTTAGACAATAAATTCTATCTAAATTCTTGAATCAGCCTTAGACTGAAATAAGTCAACCCAAATTGGAATGGAAGTTATTTCTACATCTCCTACTTCTGTCCAGTTTACTTTTGAACTGTTAGGTTGCTGTGGAGCTGTTTTGACAATCCTATCTTCAGTTGGCATCTATTTCTATTTGCATTTAATTGTACAGATATTTCATCAGAAGCCATTGTAAATTTATGTCGTGGTTGGTTTTGCATTTCAGTCGCCCTTATACAAACAAAGTCATTACTCTTTGGTACCGACCTCCAGAACTTCTGCTGGGAGAGGAGCGTTATACACCAGCCATAGATGTTTGGAGCTGTGGGTAAGGCTCTCTTCTGCACTTTTTCTTTTGTTTGTAACTCACATGTTATTGAACCGGTATCTTATTTTCTCTCTGCATTGGCTTTTTGCAGCTTTTCCTTAAGTTGGAAAGGATGAAAGTAAAGTTTTAGCAAGATTTCAGAGAAATCTGGTGAATATTTCTTGATATCAGAGGCAACGCTTTTTTTTTTTAAATATTTCCCTTTTAAGTTAGTTTAAATTGGGATCCAAATACATTCAAATAAGGTCCATAGATTGCAACTGACTATCTCAAGTGTTTTAGTTGTAGATTCTCCCTTCATCTCTCTTGGGTTTTTCTTCCCTTCCTTAAAATTTCCTTAGAAGAAACTGGGTCATTTGTCCAGTAGAGTTTCCCACAGTCTGGATTTTGCTGATTATGTCCTCCTGGTGTTTTTTTTAGCATGCTTCTCTATCCTTTTTACTTCCTGTAAATTTTTGGTGAATTCAAGTTTGATTCCTAACCACCCACTACCCTGAAACTACTTTACAAGTGGTTTTGAGTACTTCTGACAGATTGTATTGTCAATGGTATATCCAGGTTTGGGGTAGGAGGAAATGGGAGCCTCTGCCCAGAGTACAGGCAGTAACTGGGTACATTATCTGTTGAGAATTTAAAAACAAACAGACCCTTATAAATTAGTCTGATTTTTATTATCACCTTATACAGGCAATCCTAAACAATGTCTAAGAAAATAGTCATCCCTGTCAGGGCAAATTTACACATATACGCACCACTTTTCATAATACACAATTGTCTCTTTAAAATGTTATCAGCTGTTAATGATTCACATCCTTTAATTCATTTGTGGTGGTTTTGTGATGGGAATATTCTCCCCATCGCATATCGTTCCTTATATCATTCTCCCTCTCAAACTCTACTCTTATATCATTCCTTCCTGGAATAAAGATAACTTATCTATTGGTTAACCCTAGGTCCAAATGATATAAAAAAGGTAGGGATAAAGGTTTAATTCTTTCATTTTATTTACCAGTTTTCTAGATAATGAGGTGGTTTCCTAGCATCCTCCAAAGATGACCAAAGAGAGGGTCTTTGGGGTTTATTTTTTAGTTTCATTATCAACTCATGGATTTAAACATATTCTGTTTTAATCCGTTATGGTTATCATTCCTATTCCTGTTCAAACTTTTCAGTCTTTGGCCAGTGGGAGTTTATTCGGATTAATTCTCGAGTCCTTTTGACACAACCATAGTGGTCTTTGATAGTCTTCCTTATTTTCTGGTTCCAGGCTCATCCTGTTCATTTCCTGCCCTAGACCTGGAATTGGCCATTTCTCTCAGGAGTCTTAGTTTTTTTAGTGGAAAATGGTATTTAGAGACCACAGTTTGTGTATTAAGGGACATAGACATTTTAAATGGGCTGTGTTAGTTAATTGTTTCTTATGCTTTATGTATACACACGCTGTCCTTGATCTCCATACTTTAGGGTTCTGACATATATACTTCCCAGTGGAACATGTCCCTTTTTTCCATTCTTTGCCTCCTCTATTAATGTCAGTCTTTAAAAGTACTGCAGGGGTTTTATTTCAAAATTCAAAAGGGTGATGGAGAAAGAGAGCGTAATTTCTGTGGTGGCCTACGCTACTCAAATGAAGCTTTAGTTAAATTTTACTGACTCAAGCTGGGTATGTTTGTGTTCTGGACTATTTGCTTTAACAGTATTAGCATTTAAATTGTCACAACCGGGCTCTAAAGTTAACGCCCCATTAAGACACACAGGGAAAGTTCATAGCTCTGTTGGTACTATTATTTCAGTCTGTGCAACCTGCCACCTCAGTGCAATAGCAAAGTGTTGATTACATAATGATGTCTTTCCCACCAAAGGACTGGAAATTGAAATTAAAAAAAACACAAAAACACAATTGGAAATTAAAATGATAGAAAATTAGACTTTCTCTAAAGCCCAGTGACTCATTGAATTGAGATTTTGCTTGACTTGATGTGAACTTGCTGCTTTGGTGATCCATGGTAGTCCCTCTGAAGATATTTTTGTGTTATGTTCTTTATAGAGAATTGATGGTTAAAACTGCTCGTTCAGTTTGAAAATCAGGGGAGAAACTAAGAAGACTAGTACAGCAAATTATACCTAGACTCTGAAAACCCAGCTGGGGTGGTTGGTTGGTTGATTTTTTCCTGCCTCTTATTTTACCAGTTGTGACAACACTGTATTTGGAATTTGATTTGGCAGTTAATGTTGGAAACAGAATTAAATTTTGCTTTTTACTTTTCTATCTCTGGATAAGGTTTAAGAGAATAACAGAAGTAAGAGTTTGTCATTTCAGGTTAACAAATGCTAATAAAAAGGTGCTAATAACTTTAAAAGCTATGTTTGTTTTGCTTTCTCAAATTTAGTCAAGCTACAAAATTTCAAAGTAAAACTATATCAACATTGATTTTGTGAGTATTTGTAAATAAATCTTATTTCAAAGCACAGTCCAGAGAAGAGATTTCTTTGTCCATTTTTTTCTTTTCCCACTTTTTAAAAAATGAAATATTTCAGACGTATGAAAAAGTATAGAGCATTCATGTAAATTTTTTCCTTTGTTTTAAATTTCTTTTGAAATAATCTCAAATGTACAGAGAAGTTACTAGAATAGTACAAAGAGATTTAGTATAACCTTTATCCAGATGCACTAAATTTTTTTAACCTTTAAATTGAGGTATACAATAAACTGCATATATTTAAAGTGTACAATTTAAGAAGTTTTGACATATTATATACACCAGTGAAACCATCACCACAACTAAGATAATGATCACCTCCAAAAGTTTCCATGTGCTCCTTTGTAGTCACATATATTTTATATTCATATAACTTCATATATGTATATGCATGTATGTTTATCATACAACATAGAATATATACAAAGAGAAAATGTGTTTATATTTTTATCACATATTTTTTCCAGAATTATTTGAAAGTAGTTGTATATATCATGCTTCTTTCCTTCTAATATTTAATGTACATTTCCTAAGAACACAGATGTTCTCTTATATAATCACAATACCATGTTCAAATTCAGGAAATTTAATGTTGATACACTGTCTTTATTTAATTGAGTACTTTAGCCTACAATCCATATTCTAATTTTGTTAGTACCCTAGTAATGTCCTGGAAACAATAACTCACCTGATAAATGATCCAGTCCAGTATTGTGTATTATATTTAGTTGTCGTCCTTTAATCTGGAACAGTTCCTTGGCCTTTCTTAGTCTTTCATGACAGTTACATTTTTGAAAAATACAGACCAGTTTTGGCTGGAATACTCCATAAGTGTTCTTTCCAAGGTATTAACATTTGTACTTACATGAACCCTATTTGCTTGTCATTGATGTTAATTTTGGTTGCTTGGTTAAGGTGTTGTCTTTTTTCTCCACTAAATAGTTACTAATTTTCCTTTTGTAATTAATAAGTAATCTGTGGAGAGATACTTGGAGACTATGTAAATATGTCAATATAGTTTTGAAAGGCCTTTTGAAAATGGTAAAAGTGTTTAGGCATAATGTATTTGAAAATCTTATTGAAACTGATCCTGGCTAATGGCAATAAACTTTTCTTTACATGTACAGTGCCAAGAGGGCTATAGTATAGTGCACATTCTACAGAGCAAATGAATGAAAAAAGCTAATGTTCTCTTTATAGGAACTGCTAAGCATCCTCATAAAATTGAAGTGTGGGGTTTTTGGGGTTTTTTTGGTCTTTAATCTTAATTTACAATGGAATTGGTGGAAAAAAGATTGTTGACTCCCTTTCTCTGCTTATAGACTGTCCTTTATAGGTGACAAAAGTTGATCTACTGGCAAATTTGAATCCTTTATACAGTACTGTTTATTTTCGCCGCAAGAAACGTTTTCTTTTATGAAACTCAGACACGGCAGTTTTGGGCTAATTTACAACATGGTATATTGGATCCAGCCAAATATACTATAAAAGTTTATTGAGACACACTTTAAATAGGCTCCAGGGATTTCTCCCTTGACCTCTCAATTGTACTCTTTCTAGATGCATCCTTGGGGAACTGTTCACAAAGAAGCCTATTTTTCAAGCCAATCTGGAACTGGCTCAGCTAGAACTGATCAGGTACAGCTGTGCATGTGCTTTGAGTGCCCAGGTGTGATAGGTAATCTCATCATCTAATTTCTAACACTTTTCAGTCAGTCTTCTAAATGATTTTATGCTCCTTATGTCCAAGTAAGTTTCTCTTCACTCAATCAGGTTTACCATGTATTTTGTTATGGGCTGTTTATGTAAAGAAGTTGTATTCCTCCTACTTTTTAGGTCTTACTTAGCATGTTTTTTATTAGTCCTTCATATAAAAGAATGCCTTTTCAGGATAGTTCCATTGTTACGTTATATTAAAATCAGATTTATTCAGCAAACATTTATTGAGCCTATTCTGTGACAAATTCCTTTGTCTTTACACTTCAGGATTCAGAGATAAATAAGATAGGTCCCTGCCTTCAAAGAGCTCAGAGTTTAGTAAGTGATACAGCATGTAAACAGATAATAATGAACTAGATCCTATAATAGAGAATTTCAGGAAGGCCTGTGGTTGGGATGGAATTTGGGTTTGTTTGGTTGGGTTTTTTTAAATAAGATTAAAGGGAAGACTATAACAGGCTAATGTAAACTTTTTTAAAGGTGGTATATAAGTCATTATTTGTTATGCAGTAAATGCAATTTTCCATCAAAATTTCCAGTCTTAGGCTCTCTTCTGCCAGTTTTCCCTGTAGGGACATTAAAGGACCAGCTCAGCACTTTGAAATTAATACTAACTGAACAGAACAAAATTGGTAATGAAAACCTTTGTGGAAGATTAAAAACATGTTTTATGAAACCAAACATGTGGAACATTTTGGACTTCTGTGCCAGTATTTTCTGTTAACTATCCTGTAACCAGTTCTTTCTGTTCTGTTCTGTCCTTAAAGCAGTGAGGTCAGGTTTTACCTTTCTGCATGCCCACTAATTTAATAAGCCAAGATTCCCTAGACCCCAGGAGGTAGCAATTTCTGCTTCTGGAACCTCCAGAATTCATAATACTGACTCACTCACTTCCTCGTTCTTGGTTTTTGCTTTGTTTTCAGTCGACTCTGTGGTAGCCCTTGTCCAGCTGTGTGGCCTGATGTTATCAAGCTGCCCTACTTCAATACCATGAAACCGAAGAAGCAATATAGAAGGCGTCTGCGAGAAGAATTCTCTTTGTGAGTTTGGCAAAAATGTACATCTAGTTTCTGTGTTTGGCTGGTGTTTGGACTTGACTTTTTCCTGGGCTAGGGAGTTAGTGTTGTCCCAATTTATTATGGCAGCACCTCGCAGGAAAACATTTTATTTTTGAGCAATATATGAATTTTATTATAGCCCTTTCGTAATATTCTCTTTTGAAGGCTTTAGATGATGGAAAACCATTTTATTTTGAACAATATATAAATTTTCTTACAGTCCTTTTGATCTTCCCAAGACAGAAAGAAAACTGCTGGCTTCATGTTTTCTACCTTTATTATAACATTTATTAAATCCTTTATGGAAGCCAATCTGCTTGCTTGTTTAGCCAGCTTCCAGCTCCCTTTCCACAGTTTTATGTGGAACTGGAAATTCAGAGACCTTTGACACAAGGTTATAGATTTAAGAACTGTGGGGTCATTGTGAACTTATTCTTTCTCTCTCTATTTCCACAGCATTCCTTCAGCAGCACTTGATTTACTGGACCACATGCTGACACTAGATCCTAGCAAACGTTGCACAGCTGAACAGACCCTACAGAGTGACTTCCTTAAAGATGTCGAGCTCAGCAAAATGGATCCTCCAGAGTAAGTGCTGGTGGCCATATAGTGACCCTAAACCTCCTTGTGGGCCTGAGGAGATGAGAAAGTCAAAATAATAGGTTTTTTAAAGGAACTGCAAGTGGCCAAGTCCTAAATGGAGAGATATTCTTGAATATTATGGTTGATAAGAGGTTTGTTTTGTTGCTTTATGTTTTATTTTTAAACAAGGAATAGATTAGTATGATATTTGTTCTAATTTGACTCAAGCTATCATCTTTTGTCCCTGGATCCCCAGCCTATTGCCCTATACAACCTCTTTGAAAGTATTCCTTCTAGTTTTTGCTCTTAACTGTTCCATCTGCTTGAATCCCGTGTGTCTGTGGTCACCGTGTGTATCCCACATTTGTGAGGAGGATCCTGATTTTAATAGTTTGTGTCACTGTAATGTCATATGCCCTGAATTTTTTTTTTAAAGATTTTATTTTTCCTTTTTCTCCCCAAAGCCCCCTTGGTACGTAGTTGTATATTTTTAGTTGTGGGTCCTTCTAGTTGTGGCATGTGGGACGCCGCCTCAGCATGGCCTGACAAGCGGTGCCATGCCCACGCCCGGGATCCAAACTGACGGAACCCTGGGCTGCCACAGCAGAGCACACGAACTTAACCACTCGGCCACAGGGCCAGCCTCATGTCCTGAATTTTGATGTAGAAAATATGGTCTTTGAATGCATCTCTTTTTCAGGAGAATCTTATGAATTTCCTATATTCTAGAGGATCCCCAGATGTTCTACACTCACATCTCTCATTCTGACAGATGAAAAGTCTTTTATCTTTGAATTTATCACTGAGAGCATTATAGCTTTCATGTCAGAGTTTTTGGGTGTTTCTTGCAGAAAGACTGTATCTTAAAGAAATGGATAGGATGTTAGTACATGAGTAGGTAGTAATTACAAATCTGGTTGTTCCAAAGAAATGTCCAAATTCATGTACTGCACTAGAGTTTTGATACAGTGAATGTGGCTTGAAATACATAAGCTCTTTCTGAAATTTGGGAACTGTTGTTCTAGAAAGATTTTGGCTATCATAATCTTTATTGTGGTAAGATTTGACCTACTAGGACTGTTTGTATTATTAAGTGTGGGGAAGTCTGGAAATATATTGAATATGTTAAAATATCTAATAAACTCACCAGTGAAGATATCCAGTCATGGCATTCAGTGGGCAGAAAGATAAAAGAACCAATGTTTTGGTTCTCACAGACCAAATAACACGTAACTGGATTTCACACAGAGGTGATTTAATCATGATATGCTTATGTGATTCCAGGATGTAAATCACCACATTGCCTGGACTTTTTGTAGATATTGACAAGCCAGTCATCTCTGTCCTATTTATTCCCAAGTGAATTTGACCAATAAAGTTCTTTATTCTTGTTATGCCAAGCAAGAATGGTTATAAGACTTAACTGTTTGGCTGGAGTATGACGTTTGTGTGGCAGGTGTGTCTCTGGTATTAGCAAGATCCTCATTTCTCGCTGTAGACCTCTTTTGGGCTTTTGGACTTTTATTTCCTCAGACTACCATATGCCATGATTCCTTTTATACTGCTACTATCTATTTACTAACTTTGCTGGTTATTTTTATGTTTTCCTTATCCTTTCCATTTCCCACTGTTCTTTGCCTTCCCATTTTAATCTCTTGTTCCTCCAGTCACTCACCACCACATTCCCACACGCATTTCTCCTTTGCTTTATCTTTTTGCAGCCTCCCGCACTGGCAGGATTGCCATGAATTATGGAGTAAGAAACGGCGACGGCAGCGACAAAGTGGTGTTGTAGTGGAAGAGCCACCTCCATCCAAAGCCTCTCGAAAAGAGACAACCTCAGGGACAAGTGCTGAGCCTGTGAAGAACAGCAGCCCAGCACCACCTCAGCCTGCTCCTGGCAAGGTGGAGCCTGGGGCTGGGGATGCAATAGGTCAGTGCTGGGATGGAGCCTTTGTGCTTTTATTAAGCACATTTTTGCAGGTTTTGAAGGTCAAGTGCAAGGATTTGTGTGTATGTCTTTTAGTTTTTGGCCACTGAAGCATTAATAAAGAAGTTGGTGTCTTCATTATGGGGAGAAGGAGATAAACCAAGTTTTGTACATGAGGTCTAGAAAGTCTACAATAGATTATTTTCCTTTCCTGAAATAAGGAACACTGTATCTCAATTAGATGTATGGCATACATCAGTGAATTAGGTAAGCCAAATTTAATTTAGGGTTATTTCGCCCATGGCTCTCTAACACATAATTTGGAGCCCTGTTTATGTTAGATTTGATAAGACCTTCTTAGAATCTAATCATGTTAAATCACAATTGGTAAATGTAATTAGTTCCGTAGACTGTTTTTTCATCTAAATATATCCAAAACTGTGTAATAATGAACTGTTATAAGAAAGTAGTTCTCCTATGGTACTACCAATTTTTCTGAACTACAAATATCTTTTCCTTGGCTCTCTTTGGTTCTCAATGCTGGCTGCACATTATAATCATCTAAGAAGCTTTAAAAATAAACACCTCCAAACAATTGCCAGATCTCTAGGGATAAGACCTGAGGCATCTGAATTTTAAAATCTCTCCTAGTAATTTTGATGTATAGTAAGGGTTGAAAATCACTGACCTTGAAGAATATAGGTAAAACGAAATCACTTTTACTCACAATACAGAGATGTTTTACTTAGTCTCTGTATTTTTAAGCAAAAATCTAAAAAATAGCAGAATGTGTCATGACAATTTGAGGCATGAAAAATGAGACATGCAAAATGAAACTTCTTTCATTGGATATTATAAGTTGCTATTGCCAGTTGAAGAAGGCAGAGGTCCTTGCCTCATCCTCTTATATTGGCTCCACTGTCTCCACAGGCCTTGGTGACATCACACAGCAGTTGAATCAAAGTGAATTGGCAGTGTTATTGAACCTGCTGCAGAGCCAAACTGACCTGAGCATCCCTCAAATGGCACAGCTGCTTAATATCCACTCCAACCCAGAGATGCAGCAGCAGCTGGAGGCCTTGAACCAATCCATCAGTGCCCTAACAGAAGCCACTTCTCAGCAGCAGAACTCAGAGCCTGTGGCCCCAGAGGAATCTTTGAAGGAGGCACCCCCTGCCCCGGTGGTCCAGCCTTCAGCAGAACAGACGACCCCTGAAACTTCAAGCACACCAGCTGACATGCAGAATATGTTGGCAGTTCTCTTGAGTCAGCTGATGAAAACCCAGGAGCCATCAGGCAACCTGGAGGAAAACAACAGTGACAAGAACAGTGGGTCACAGGGGCCCCGAAGAACTCCCACAATGCCACAGGAGGAGGCAGCAGGTAAACAGACCGGTCATGAATCTCATTAAGCTCAGGTGCTGTTGATCCTCTTAAAAATCTCTTTAACATTTTCTTTTTCACATCAGTGGCCTCGTTTTCAGTTTTTCTGTAACCTAGTCTACAGAAGACCATAGCACCAAGTGATGTATTTCTTGCCCAGTTTCTTTTAAGTCTCAAAGCTTCTCAAAGCACCTTTTATATACTGATTGTTTTTCCTTTTCCTAGGACGTAGGTAAGTAAACCCCTGTGTTCTAACCCAAGGAAACCGCATTCATAACTAGTGATACATCTTGAACCACTGTGTGTATGGTGGCCAACTAGTACTAGCATTTGAAAGTCTGCCTTCCAAACAAACAGATTGTACAAATAATCAGTTGTACTTTAGTGTAGTGGATGCTGGATACCAGAGTCTTGCCTGAAAGATACAGTCAAGAAAAGCCTAATAAAATATTGTTAATTTCCTGAAGAATAATTTGGGAATATTTCTAAGTAGATAATTAATACCATACATGTCCTTTCCAAAATATAATAGCATATGAAAATGATTTCTTTAAATCTGTATTCCTGAAAGAAATAATTGAGCGGACCCCAGATTAGTAAATGAGCATTATATAATATAAAGAAAAAAGAAAAAATGTTATACCCTTGATCTCACATTATCACAGTATGCAATTTATTAGAGGGAAAAGAAGTTTAAATTTTCTAATCAATTCTGATTCACAGTCTTTGTAAGATCATTACTTATCTGAAAGTATTTTCAACTACGTGGAAATTTTCGCTATCCATGAAGACCCTGTGAATTGGGGAATGAGAAGAGGCACAAGGGCTGACGAGGTACACTAACGTTCAACTTTAGGGTCCTGCATTCACATTTCATATGGGATGTTCCATAAAGTATATGCCTTATTTCCACTGGTATAGGGTCAAATATGTAAGTTATTTTTCATATGTAAAGCCTTTTAAAACTGGAAGATAACAAAATTATCCATTTTACAGGTAGGAAAACTACAATCTAGGATCCAGGGAGTTTAAATAAGCCTGCCTGCCTATGGTCCCACTGCTGGAACCATATTATTGGCAGAGGCAGAGCTAGAACTCATGTACTTTCTTAGTGTGTTTCTTTTTAACGTGTTCCTAATTCACTTTGCTACTCTGTGATACTGATTCAATTGTTTTTAAGAGACTCTGGAACATGGAATAACAGAGAAAGCTGGTCTAGAATTAAAGCAGGCCTCTTAGTCTCATATCTCATATGCCACGCCCCCCCCAAAAATTCTTCGGGGCCGACCCCGTGGCCCAGTGATTAAGTTCACACGCTCCACTTCAGTGGCCTAGGGTTTCGCCGGTTCGGATCCTGGGCGTAGACATGGCACTGCTCGTCAGGCCACGTTGAGGCAGTGTCCCAAATGCCACAACTAGAAGGACCCACAACTAAAAAAATATATACAGCTATGTACTGGGGGGATTGGGGGAGAAAAAAGCAGGAAAAAAATAGAAAAGAAGATTGGCAACAGTTGTTAGCTCAGGTGCCAATCTTAAAAAAAAAAAAGTCTATAATTAAACACCTAAAAGACATGGTTCAAATTAAATAGCATAGTGATTGAAAGAAATTCACCCAATAATTGAGCCGACAAGCTATCAGTCAAAATGAAATTGAACTAAAATTAAGACCTGGCCTATGGTCATAAATTGTTGGATTTACTTTTCAGAGTAAAAATGCTGCTCCTAATTATTACAGTCACCCCTGGATTATCCAGTTGGTGTCTCTCCTATGTCTCTCCTGTTCTTGTTTCTCCCCTGCTGCCTTTTATTTGGCTATTTTACTGTTCTTTAGCATTTCCACCAGAGGGCAGACTGAATAAGAAGGTGAAAATCTATCACTTTGGCTACTGTTCAGCTACTCTGTATTTGTTGGGAAGGGGTTATGATTGAATTAAGTTATTTGTACATTTCATTAGTACCTCGTCTGTTATTACAGACTGTTAAGGATTGGCAATATTGTTAACACTTTAAATCTTTTAACAGTATGATTTTTTTTCAATGTGATCTTTATTTTTAATTCCCTTCAGAAGTTTTATTAACCTTTTTTTAATAGTTCTTTATAATCCATGTGCTTTTGCTACTTTGAAATAGTTTTCATCCTCTTATACATGTGAAAGAATTTGAGCTCAAGAATTAGTTCTCTTGAAACACAACTAGGCTATTTACCTAAAAGGCAAAGTTTAAAAATGAAAAGTGGTATAGCTGGAAGAATATAAGTTTAGCTTTGCCCACTTTTATAGTTAGGCATTTTTAAAGTTGTTGGCCCTCAGTATTAAAACAAACTCTGGTGTTCCATTTCATGTATAGTCCAAAACTTTTAAAAAATAACTGGTACTGTGATGTTCTTAGGTAGTGAGATATGTAGTGTTGACAGCAAAAAGCTCTGAAATCTATAGAAATTTATAGTCCAGTTAGCTCTCCTTTTTCAAGATGTCTACTTTTCAAGTTGTGAGTTTTCCATAGCTAGTTTTTTGTCCTTAAATTTACTTTTCCCTACCACCTAGTCAACCAGCCAATCTGTTAAGTAACCTGGGTGGTACTTTATGTAGGATGACCAGCTCATCCCAGTGCTGTCCTGGTTTTAAAACTGAAAGTTGGCAACTTGGGTACCCCCTCAGTCCTGGGCAAATTGGGACTGTTGGTCACCCTACTTGTGTGTTACATATAGCACCTGACCTCATCCTTCCACTGCACAATTTTACAATTTTGTAGTGTTTTCATCTGCACGCCAAGAGAATGCATACTTACTTTACTGATTGTCTTTACAAAATATAATTGTGGTAAATATGCTATCAAAATATCAAATTATAACTAAAAACTATTTTCAGCTTGTCTGAGTAATAACTTTTTATCACTAGCTCAGACAATAAACTACTGGCTATATGGACATTTAAAACTATGCTTCCACAGGGAACAGAAAAATTGTTCCTTTGGAAGATATCTCAAAACATTAAACCTTTTCTTCAGCAGAGTGACTCGCAACTCTAAAGGCACTATTCTGACTGTACTTGATTTTGTGTGTCCTCAAACTTACACCATTTTACATTTCTGCTCTCCTGCCTTGACAGGATTTCATTATCAGACAATGATTACCATGCTCAGGCAAATTTAGCCAGCAGTGGGGGGAAAAAATGTCTGGGGAGTGGTTCAAAAAAGACAAAGATCTTTGGAAAGATAGAGTATAGTATTTAATACATTTCTGAATACTCAGTTCTTGTCACTGGCTCCAGGATAAACAGATGTTTATCATCAGCCCATTCTGCATGACATTGCTATAGTCATTTTTTTTCATAGCGTGGAAAAATGCAGGAGGTTGGAAAACAACATAGAAAATTATGATAGAAGAAGGTTACTTTAGTCTTTATAATTACTGTAACATAGGAGGCTGAATGAGAGTATGGTGGTTAATGTCCCTTTATTCAGAATGTGATTATGGGGAGAGGGGACTGAAGTGTGGAAAAGCAAGTGTATATTTATACATGACGGTAATGAAAGGTTTTTACTTTATTTCCTCTCTCCTGTATATTATTTAAGTTCCATTTCAGGTGTTAAATGTTCTGTAAAATGTGTTAGCTAAGTCCATGCAAGGTCTCCTATTGTACAGCAAGATTATGTCCTAGAAATGTGACCACAGCATGTGTGTATTGTTCACTCTCATCTTCCTTCTTTATACTTTATTTTCATTAATGTTTTGATCCAACAGCATAAAGGGGCGGGGAGGCTGCCAACAGCCTACATATTAGAACAGTTCCTTAAGGAAGGAAATGGAGGAAATCTCAGACAAAAATCAGGACAATCATTTGAAACATACGATCTTGTTACACCAGCTGTTAGATCCAGAATGCAACTGTTTTACTTTCAATCACTTGGTTTTATTTATAAATTGCCATTTCTGATCCCACGATTTTATTCTTTATATATATTTGGTTACTTGTATTGATATTTGTTTTTGTTGGGCAGTGTGTGTGTGTGTGTGTTTGTGTTTATAATCACATGTGATTTATAAGATGGTGTTTAAAAGAAGTAACCCTTCCACAGCGTGTCCTCCTCACATTCTTCCACCAGAGAAGAGGCCCCCTGAGCCCCCCGGACCTCCACCGCCGCCACCTCCACCCCCTCTGGTTGAAGGCGATCTTTCCAGCGCCCCCCAGGAGTTGAACCCAGCCGTGACAGCCGCCTTGCTGCAACTTTTAACCCAGCCTGAAGCAGAGCCTTCTGGCCACCTGCCACATGAGCACCAGGCCTTGAGATCAATGGAATACTCCACCCGACCCCATCCCAACAGGACTTATGGAAACACTGATGGGCCTGAAACAGGGTTCAGTGCCACTGACACTGACGAACGCAACTCTGGTCCAGCCTTGACAGAATCCTTGGCCCAGACCCTGGTGAAGAACAGGACCTTCTCAGGCTCTGTGAGCCACCTTGGGGAGTCCAGCAGTTACCAGGGCACAGGGTCAGTGCAGTTCCCAGGGGACCAGGACCTCCGTTTTGCCAGGGTCCCCTTAGCATTACCCTCAGTGGTCGGGCAACCATTCCTGAAGGCTGAGGGAAGCAGCAACTCTGTGGTACATGCAGAGACCAAATTGCAAAACTATGGGGAACTGGGGCCAGGACCTACTGGGGCCAGCAGCTCAGGAGCAGGCCTTAACTGGGGGGCCCCAGCTCAGTCTTCTTACGGAAAACTCTATCGGGGGCCTACAAGAGTCCCGCCAAGAGGGGGAAGAGGGAGAGGAGTTCCTTACTAGCCCAGAGACTTCAGTGTCCTGAAAGATTCTTTCCCTATCCATTCTTCCATCCAGGTCTCTGAACCTTTAATGAAATCATTTGCCAGAGCAAGGTAATCATCTGCATTTGGCTACTGCAAAGCTGTCCATTATATTCCTTGCTCACTTGCTACTAGCAGGCGACTTAAAAATAATGATTTTGGCACCAGTTCCCCCTTGATGGGCTATAGCCAGAACATTTACTTCAACTCTACCTAGTAGATATAAGTAGAGAATGTGGAGAGGGTCATTAAATTGAAAAGTAAATGTTTTATTAGTTCGTTCATTGCCTGCACTTGTTGAGCAGAAGGAAAAAGAGAATGATTTCAATTTTGAGATGGCTCAGGAGAGGCTCTCTAGGTTTTTAAAGTTTTGGGGGTTTTTTATGGTTTCTTTCTTTTGAATTTAGTTGTTTTGTTCTTCTTTAAAGAGAATAGTGTTCAAAAAATTTGAGCTGCTCTTAGGTTTTTGTTATAAGGGAAACAGAGTGACTGGCTGATTTAAATAAATGTTTCCTTCCTCTCCACCATCTCACATTTTTGCTCTCAAGTGAACTCTTTTTTTTTTCCCCATTGAGCATCTTGAACATACCTTTTTTCCAAATAAATTACTCATCCTTAAAGTTTGCTCCACTTTGACAAAAGACATGCCCCCTCTCCCTGCACATGAAGCAGGTTGTAGAAAGTGGCATTCTTGGGCAAGTAGGTAGACTTTACCCCATCTCTTCCCATTTTTACCCCATCTTTATAGAGTTTCTCTTTCTCTCTCTCTCTCTTTCTCTTTTTGAGGCATTTGTTTGGAAAAAATTAATCGTTGAGATGCCCAAGAACCTGGGATAATTCTTTACTTTTTTTTAAATAAAGGAAAGGAAATTCAAACTCCTATATTGTTCTCTGTAACTCTTCAATTCTAAAATGTTTTTTGTTTTTTTAAAACCATGTTCTGATGGTGAAGATTTATAAATACAGACAGCCTAGAACATTGCTGCTGAGCTGGGGTTAGAGATGATGCCTCCATACCTAGAGGGCTAATAAGAGCAGTTAGCATAC
Organism: Equus przewalskii; assembly: GCF_037783145.1. Lineage (NCBI taxonomy): Eukaryota > Metazoa > Chordata > Mammalia > Perissodactyla > Equidae > Equus > Equus przewalskii. Next base: position 22,843,245 of record NC_091840.1, on the reverse strand, counting down.
TGTTTACACATATATTTTTATGTCAAAAAAAACTTTGAAACAGTGCATTGTAATATTGTCAAAGAGAAAAAAAGACATCCTGAAAATACATGAAAATGTAACCTAGTTTAGGGTGGATATTTTTCTGAAGCTATATCAATACTTGAGACCTTTTTTAAAAAATAATTTTAAAAGAGCAGACCATGAGAAAGAACAGTATTGACATATACACATCTTAGCATGTATATCCTGCCAGTTCTTTTAGGGATTTTTCCTCGAGAGAGATTTGGTTTTGGTTTTGATTTTGGTAAAAGGGGTTAAATTATGACTTCGTGGCAAGAATTTTGCCATATTATAAACAGGAAATGGAAAAGAGAAAGGCTTTCAGGGTGGGATAACTTGGAAGGCTTCTCATTCTGGCTTCCATTTCTATGTGAGTACCAGCATATAATGTGTTTTAAAAACATACACGTTCATATAAATTATCTGCACAGACTTAGACCTTTGTGAAATGTAGGTTAGCTTCCTTTTACAAAGAGGGCAAACATGCTTCAGCATCTTGGAGAATAGTTTTCAGAACTCAAGTAAAGTTTCGTGTTTCAATGCCAAGTTCTTATATTAAAAAATAAAAACTACTTGTAAGAGAAAGGTGCACTAATAAAAAAAAAAAAGAATGTTAAGGAACTGAAAGAAGAATCCTCTTCAGATACTTACATGAAGACTATTTTCCCTTGTTACTGAAATAGGTAGATATCCAGTGTGTGTATTTCTTTATTATTCTCTGGGTTTTGGTCTGACCTTGCCCTCAGGGCCAAACATTGATCAGAAAGAGAACCTTCTAGCCGTTTTGGCATTGATGGCTTTTTATAACAGTGTGTCCAGTTAAATTTACTAGGCTCACCGACATGCTATTGGTAAATTGCATTAAAATTCATCTGAACCTTTTGTCTGTTGACTTCTTAGTCCTCAGACATGGGCCTTTGTATTTTAGAATATTTGAATTTAAGGCATTGGGCCCCACTCTCTGTTTTTGATTAAAGAACTTAAGCCTGGGATACTTTCGAAAGTATCCAGTGAAAAAAATTGGTTTCCCATCAAAATAAATAAAATTCTCTATATATTTTAATTGTATTTTGGTTATCAGCAGTCATCAATAATGTTTTTCCCTCCCTCTTCCAACTTCTTATTTTTAATTATGCCAAATATTCTAAATAATATACTTAAGTCTCCATTTCCCCATCCCTCCTACTAGGGAAGGGGGTGAGTGTATGCGTGCACGTGTGTGTGTGTATGTATGATCCCATCTCACCCCTCAACCCCATTTTGGGAGTCTAACCTTTAAAATGAAGAAAAAAAAAAAAAGCCTGGTAATTTTGACTATTTCTAAAAGCAGAGGAAAAAAGAAACTCACTTAAATATCCTGGAATCTGTATGGAGGAAGAAAAGGTATTTGTTAATTTTTCAGCTGTGTTATCTATAAATGTGATGGAAGTGAAGGTTTGGCAGAATTTCAACTTGACTATTAGAAAATTACAAAGCAAATTATATTCAAAAGTGGGTTTGTTTTTGTTTTAATTATTGTACAATGGGAGGTATTACGTGCATTAAATACGTTATTTTGAACAGATGAGAAATCTGATTCTGTTCATGAATGAGAGGCAAAACTGGTTTGACCATGATCATTTTTGTGGTTTTGAAAACAAATTTGCTTGACCCAGTTTCCCCAGTTTCCTTAGTTTTTTCTTCACTATACATAGGAATGATAAGGATTTGAAAACAACATCAGATCTGTATGTTTAAACGCAGGGCAGTTAGCACAAATTTGTAAGTAGGACTTCGGTTAGCTTATGCCACAGACATTACCCAACCACTTGTGTGTGTGTGTGTATATATATAATATGCATATATAGTTACAGTACTAAAATGGTTACCAGCAGGTTTTGAGAGAGAGTGCTGCATCAGAAAAGTGTCAGTTGCCACCTCATGCTCCCTGATTTAGGTTCCTGACACTGTATTCCTTTCTCTCTCTCTTGTTTTTGCCCCCCATCGGGTGTACCTTGTCTATGTACAGATATTTTGTAATATATTAAATTTTTTTCTTTCAGTTTATAAAAATGGAAAGTGGAGATTGGAAAATTAAATATTTCCTGTTACTATACCACTTTTGCTCCATTGCATTTACTTCTTAATTTGTACCCTCTGAGCAGATCTAATTATGTATAAAGGGCATTTTTCCTCCACTTTATCTTAGGGGTCCTTTGTCTCAGAATCACCGTAGACTTAGAAACTACCAAAAAAAAAGAGTAGGTCTCAGAGTTTGAACAAGTGCTTCGGAACACTAGACTAGGAACTAGAAAATAAAAAAAGAGTTGGGAAAAACCGTAAGATGTGATTTTTTAAAGTAGAAAACAGTTACACAAATAATGATAGTGCCAGGCCATCAAGAGTTGAGCTTCGTGTACCCCAACTCCTCCTGAAAGGAGAGGTAAGTGGGTTTGAGCTCAACTGTCATCAAGGAAAGTTGGTAAGAGGCTGTTTAGACCAAAGAATAGTCTCTTAAACCATAACTCTCTAGCCCCCACCAGTTCCTATGTTACCATGAGTAGGGTCAGCATTCGGATTAGTGTTCCTATCTCTGTTGAGATTTCCTGATGCATTGCCAATCCAGGAAGTGAGTCAAAGTTGTTTATAAGGGTAAATTTCCTATTATCTCCAAAATATTTCCTATCTCCGCCTGAGGAGAGGATTCCTTTCCCTTTTTCATGGTTTAGGATACTGAGAACTAAATTTCCCTTGTATGTGCTGCAGTCCTGCTAGTTATGACATAAGTAGGCAGAGAGCAGATAAAATCCATCAGGAAACAGGAAGAAGGGAGAATAGGTATCAGGAAGTTGTGAGTGGGGTGAGCAATCGTACAAGGTTAAGGGATACAATAGAACAAGGAAATTAGAAGTGAGTTCAAAAAGTAATGATGAGGGTTGCCAGCCTGTTTTTGGAATCCCCAAAGTTTAAGTGTGATGTTCACTTGCCTGAGGGCTGTCATGTCTTTACCCAGAAGGAGAATGGGGGGCTCAAGATTTTTCCAATGCCTGGAATCCTGTGTTCCTGGTTAGCCTCCAGAGAAAAGGAATTTGTTTTCAGTCTTCATATATTGCAAGTTCATGACTACGAGTGTGAACTTCAACCTACTAGAGAGTGTTGTCATAGCAGTGGCTGTCTTCAATTCTAGGCCTAAAGGCTGAGACTTAACTAACCTGGACTTGTTTCTGTTTCACACCCAAGGCTATTTCTGACTAGAAACCGTGCTGTGCAATACCTAAATTTCTTAGGCACCATCTTCCCAGACAGGCATCCTTAACTGTATGGTACGGTTAATGCCTCAAAGAAGTTAACAGTTAATGGTGCTGAATTGGGATTTCCATTGTTATTAAAGATTGCCCCATAGCTTGACTGTTTTTTAAGTATTGAGTTACTTCTCTGTTCACAACTTAGTCATCCTGAAGAGCTAGGTGGAATGGAAGTGGGGAGTTCCTCAAGTGAGTAAAATGTTCAACCATCCCAAGGGAGAGGCGAAACTGCTAAGTCTTCTGTGGTCCTGAGAGGCAAGGTGAGCATTCCTGGACACTCTGGTTAATTTTACTGTCCAGGTGTAGCATTTCTCATCTATAGAGACACTTTTTAGTGTTCCTATAGCCTTAGGAATACTTTCAAGTTTACTTCAAGAGTTGATAGACTTTGGGTGAAGTATGACAACTGAAGGAATTACTGGTGGTATTTTACCACTCCTCGCTGTATGTAGCTGTCTCTAATCTGTCCACCCACTTCTTTTCATTTCCTATTTTTTTCCCTTCTCCCCACTCACTACCCAACTTGTATGCTTTAGGCCTATCAGAGGTATTGATTGCTTAACCCTGCAGGTGATAGAGAGTTATTGCTGCTTCATAGTTTTGAAGGGTAATGGGAGGCAATTCAGAAGACAAATATCTATTCCAGATCTTCAACTTATGGGGTGATAGGTGAAGGAGAAAGCAAAATAACCATGCTTTCTTACTGCTGAGAGCTATGAAAGAAGCTTTTAATTTATGTTGTGTGCAGTACAGGAGTTTTTTTTTTTTTTTTTTTTTTGCTGGTCTAGGAAAGGCAGAGAGTCTCAACCTTCGCTTCTTCATCCTCATCCCTCATATCCTGAGACTGTTGCTTTTGCTGATGACATTTCTAAGCTCAGTTGCAGATGGTGTCTGTGACAAGTAAAGCTTGGTGAGAAGAGGGCTCTGCTATCCATTAGAAAGCAGATGAGAGCTGCTTTGATACCCTGGTGATTAATCAGTAGGGTGCCAAAACACTTTGGCCACTGGATTGCTCTCTTTATATCTCTGTCTCAAAAATTAGTAGTCCAAGGCGGAGAGAAAGAAGCTGATATGAACTTGGTCTTTAATACTCTCTAGATGGGTATTTGTTAGTGAAGCTTACTCAATATGCATCCCTCAGCCACAGCATGCTTCTCTGGAATGAGAGAGTATAGCCATGAAATGTAAATTCACTTAGACTTAGGTTCCTTAAGACCTGAAAATAGATGGATTTTTGGATGTTTTGCTCTAGGATGGTTGTAAACTGAAGATAATGTTGATAATTCTAAAGGAATGAAGGACATTTTATCCAAGCGAAACTATCCCTGAGGGAGGCAGCATGGAGAGCTTAAAAAGGCTACAATGTAGCAGTCAGAGCTAAGTGAAAAAAAAAGCCTGAGTCTTGGAGGGTGTCCTTTCTTTACCTTAAGAAGCCAATCTGGTAGGCTGTCTCAAGGAGAGTATCCTTCTCCCCCTGTGTCTCAGAACTACAACAATGCCTTACCTTGGGTGAGGATCAGCTTGTAGACAGACAACCCTCCCTACCAAGGCTAATGCAATTTTGAATGCTTTCAGCTCTAGAGAAAAGAGGCTGAATTCAGACTTAGAGAAAGCTTAGGAGTCTGATCCCTTTTGTAAGTTCAGGAACTTCTGAGTTTGGCCTTGTACCAGTATTTAAATTTTCTGTTAGGGAACCAAAGATCTCATATAAAATGAAGCAATATAAGAAGGAGATGGGAAGAAGGGAGAACTAGAGCAGCCTGGTAGCTGGGCTGCACAAACAGACTTAGGGTATAATTGCTTATAAAGAAGAGAGAGAGAGATGGAGTGGAAGGAAGAGTTATGTTTGGGCTAGTGAATGTTAGGGGATAATTGACTTAATGGTTCATGATTCATTTCAGGGAGGCCCCATTAAAGCATTACTGTGAGTAGGGGATGCCCCTCGATTACAGTAGTGTTACCTTTATGGCTGGAGGATGGGTCTAGAACCCTTAGGCAGGAGGATGCTCTTAAGACATTTTCGCTAGGGAAGCTATATTGTATTAAGCAAATAACTTACATAGGGACATTTTGCTTAGCACTGCTATCTACATAGTTCAAGAGAGTAATTCAGGAATAAGGAGGGAATGATACGGATACATTACGTTAAAAAGTTATTTGTATTTTTTGAGTTTTAAAACTCCTGCAAGTGGTTTTATGTATTTTAGGTCAACCTGGAAACTAGTATTATTCCGCTCCCTTTCATTTTAGATCCAAGTGAAGGCAATGCATAGAAGTGCAAACAAACCAAAATATGTGAATTAGAGTCACAGAATGTTAGAGCTACAAAAGGACATTAGTTTGTCTAGTTCAGTGCCATCTTTAGCCAGTGAAAAAATGGGCCCTAAAAGGTTGAGAAACCTATGGTGTTGGGAGAAAGAAGGGAGAGAACGGAAACTAACATCATCAGGAACCTACTATGTGTCGAGCATTGTGCTTTGCTTTTATTATCTTGATTCTTAAGCACCTTGAGGCTAAAGGATAGAAAGAATAAAGGGCAAATCCCTCTTATTATCTTGAGCAATTTGTAGGAGATAAAGGGGAGTGGCAGATCACTTTTTCTGGTCTAACCACACAGGGCTAAACTGGAGGAAGTAAGAGTCAGCATTTGAGAGTGAGGTTAATCTAAGGAAGTACTCACTAGTTGAGAGAGACTCATGAATAACTTCTCTATTCCTAGAGACCTTGCAAAAATGTGATGGTCAAAGGCAGTCTAGAGGCAGGCCTGGTAGGGAACAAGATTACTATTGGCTCTGGGATTGACTTGCATTCTAGAAAATCAGGTCTTGACCTGAGAGTATGGGAGTAATCTTAGAATTAGGGAGCAAAATGGGGCTTCTCATTCTGAGGGGTCTTCAAAGAAAATAGTGGTTATATACTATGAATCAAGGAGATAAACAACTTCTTTTGGTGACCGTGCTTGTTTTGGGGGATTTTGTTTTGTTTTTAACACACTTTGAAGTCATGAAACAATTTGTAATTTTGGACAGACTCAGTGCCAAGTTCAATGTTGGTAGAGGCAGGTGGCAGCCTGAAAATTGACAGAATAAGATTGTATTCCTTGTAGTTGTTTGATATGATATCCCAAAAGTTATACCATGAGGGCTGCCTCAGTGGGGAGCAATAATATCATTAGCTGAGTCATGTCCTGAGTACAGGGCAACTTCTGGGGAAGATTAGGGGAGGAGCCACCTTTAGGAAGCTTCTGGGTCTAGTGAGAGATGAGTCTTATACCTGAATGGGAAGTGGGAAATCGGTATTTATAAGTCAGCACATTAATGCAGGTTAAAAAATAAAATAGTAACCTAGTACAGAGGGACCGAAAGCAAAAGAATAATCAGAAAAATTGGAGTTAACCAGAAAAGATTCTTTGAAGATAATGAAGATAGAGGACATGGAACAGAAGAGAGGAAGGTGATCAGAGGAAGAAAACTTATGGAAGAAGGTGTATGTGTGTTTTGTGTAGAGGACTGTGAATGGACTAGTTAGTGTGGTACGGGAAAGCAATGTTAGGAAATGAAGTTGGGGGAGCAGTCTCGGCCTGAATGAGGAATTTGAATTTGATTCAGTAAGCAGCAACAGGGAGCAGAACATGATGAGATGAATATGATGTTGAGAACTTTTCCAGCTGTACTGGGTCAAGGAAACAGGAAGGCTTGCTAGGATATTGTTGTTCTTGTCCAGATGTGAGGTCCTGGGGGCCTGCACTAGAGTAGGACAAGGAGAATGAGAAGAAAGGGGGTCTATAGGAATTAGCAAGGCTTGATGATAGTTTGGATGTGAGGAGAGGGATAAAAGCCTGAAGATGATGGCCCCAGGACGTATGTATGCTGTTGATGGTGATGAGATCTTGGAAAGAGATAGCTGCTTTGTTTTTAAGAAGTGGAAATGTAAAACCACTTGATGGGATGTGTCTGTGTTCAGTATTGGAGAGTCTAGGAGGGGGCATTGCCCCTGGAAAATAGTGGAGCATGTGCTGTGTGCCCAGATGGGCACTTGCACTCTGCCCTTTTCAGGTTGGAGAACCAGGTGAAAGTTTATTGCTGGGGTGTACCCACAGACTTCAAGAATGCTATGCCACTCCAGATCTGGGAAGGAAAATACAGTTTTTTGCCAATTTCTTCCCCTTTAATGCTTTGAAAATGGGATATGACTAGCCTGTGGCAGCGTGTGCCTGTGGATGCACAATTCTCTGGCTTGATTCTTGGAAGGCCTTTTTCTCTTCCTCCCTGGGGGTCATTTGTATCTCTGGTTCCTGCTCCCAGAGCCATAAAGTGGGAGCCCCCATTTATTAATTGGGTTGGGACTGGGGAGGGGGTCGGCGGGGGACTCTTTAGTGTGGCAGGCGGGGGTCTTCCCGAATGAGCCCATTAGCCTGCCCCAATGGCAGCTGAAACGGGGCTGCAGCCAAGTCCTCTCCGTTTCAAAAACCCTCCATCGCCTGCAGCAGATCAGAACAAGGCCTGCGGGAGCCCTTAGCTTCTGATTGCAGCTGTGAGGAAGGACAAAACAATTTGTAGGAAGCCAAGTAGCTCCTGTCTCTGCCTCTTCCTTTCTGTCGTTGAGGAGCGGGAAGACTGGAATGTAGTGTCCCCTCCCACCATAGCTTCTTACAAGGCATGTAGAGGCCTAAAGTAGGAAAGAACAGGAGTGAGTATGTGTGCGTTGATTGGACACTTATGTTGATGCTCTGGATGTGTTTACACATGTCCTTGCTTGCTTCTTCCATTCACACACAGTTGTATTGGATAAGCAGCCACTACTTATATGGAGCTCTCTAAGGGAAAGCCAAGTGTATGCTCAGACTCTTAAATAGTCTAAGGTGTGTGTAGGGGGGGCATAGCTTATCTTACTCTTTTTCTGCCCCATACTTGCCTTGTCTCCTATCTCCTTTATCAAGATTCAGGGTTAGAGTTAGATCACCTTCTTAATATCTTTTCTTCGTAATAGAAGGAGTTTGGCACTTAAAGGAAAGCCTCCTACTGGGACTCTCTTGTTTGTCCCTTTAGTTAGGCCAGCATGAGAAAGGCAGGCATCTACAGGGATGCTTCTTTCTGCAGTGGCCCAGAGAGAAGGTATGAAGGACAGGAAAGTCTAACTTCCTGATGGGAAGGCACTTGGGTCTTCTCCTTTTATAGAATCGTTAAGTGTTCAGACCTAGAAAGGGACCCTAGAGGTCACCTAATTCAGCCTCTTACTTTACAGAGCAGGAAACTGAGGCTTAGGGAAGGGAAGTGCCTTGCCCACAGTCTCACAGTGAGTGAGTTAGTGGAGGCCATCCAAGACCAGACTCTAAGAGGCCAGAATCTTAACCTTCATGAGTATGGAGCCCCTAACTTTAAGATCACCAACTCCTAAGAGCCCTGAGCTTCCTCAGGCAAGGAAGGTAGGACTGTGAGATTTTGAGGGAGGAGGGACAGATTGAGCAGGAAAGGTAGATTTAAAAACCGTTAGTTGAAAAACTAAGAAGCTTTATATATTTTTACTTCAAAGACTAATTTTTCAATGACATGCAAATTGTACAAGTGTAATTTTTATTTAGAGTCAATAGTTCTGGTTCATTGGGAAGCAAGTGGCCGCCACAGCCAAAGATCCTGATGCCCTCAGAGTTATCCCCCAAGTACGAGGAGCACTTTGACACCACCTCTGGGGGTTGGATAGCAGAAAAAAATCCTAGAGAAAATGTGAGGAATTTACCCTAAATCTCAACTCAGGCTCCTTTGCTTTACAATGCAGCTATACTGAAGCAAAATTAGAAGGAAGGGAGAAAGAAAACACATCTCACCTGCTGGGAAACTGAGAGGAGTCTCTTAATTAGAGAAAGGAGTACAGAACTCTGAGTAAAATGAGATATTTTCTGAGATTACAGGAAATTGGGGTGGGGGGAACCCTCTACTCCTATTCCTGTTTTTTTCATTTTGAGTTGTCGGTTTTCTCTTGATGAGGCAGAAGGAAGGTGGTGTGGTGTTCCACAGGGACCTAAGCCCTAAGTAGTGTGCTCAGTGAGCTGACATGCACAGCAGGTTCTGAAGTCATCTTACTCTGGTGCTGAGACTCCCTCCCCTTCTTTGGACCTTTCTCAGATGTATCTACAGTTCCAATACTTCCAATGCTTATTTTCTACACATATGAGTCTGAGAGCCAATGAGCAGAGAGAGGAATGCTGAAGAGTCCGTAAACTGGAAGCAGAATCTTGGAGGGAGAAGGCACCACTGGGCAGCTTAGAGGAAAAGTTATCGGTCTGGGTTAGAGGGGCAGGGAATCTGCAAAATGAGCATTGTCTGCTGATGACAAAGAAATAGATCTCAATGCATATCCTTTACATTTTCTCCATCACACTCTAATTGATAGCGTAGGGGAAATGTGGAGTTGGTCCCCACACAAATTCATCTCTACCTAGGGAATGTGTGATAGACTTACTTTCCCAAATTGCATCGTCTGCTGCCCCTCAAACCTGCTTTCTGTCTCATAGGCACTTTTTTTTTTTCCTCAAGCCCTTCTTGAAGAAGCTGTTTTGGACAAGCGAGCCTCGAATTCAAGCTGGTGATCTAATCTAAAACTAGATGGCCTCCTCTGAGTCACCTTGCATTAACTTTGCATTAACCTTGAACCTTCATTACCCTTTATAATTTTGGGTTTCAGAGCTTCTATTTTTGTTGAATTCCTAACTTATCTCTTAAGTATTGGAAATATGGTTTTTATTTTATCAGACTGGGAGCTGGTTGCCTGGAGGTAGGAGTCTTAGAACAGTTATAACTCTCTCTGGGAGCATACCTAAGCTTCCTCTGAACCCTTCTGAGCTTCATGAATGCAGGTTTGAGGGAATTAGAAGAGTGGTGACCATCACTATCACTGTTATCTATCAAGGCCATGCTCCCTGGGTCAAAGACCAAAAATCCTCTGGTGTCTGGTCCCTTGTCTCATGTATAGTGTAACCTGTCATTTTCCTTTACAGGTGGCAGCAGCAGCAGGAGGGATGGCCTCTGAGGAATTTGATGTCCATCAGCCACCTGGCATCCGGAGCCCTGACAAGTTCACTCTTTCACAGACTCTAAAGCCAGGTATGGACCTAAGGCTAATCAGAGACCTCTAGCTTGCTTCTGTAAGGATAAACACACACACACACACACACACACACATGCACATGCACATGCACACAGAGTCTCAGGGAAGTTTCTTATTCCCAAAGATCTTCAGAGGAGTTTTCTTATCTTTTTGTTTGACCCATTATGGTGTTCTACCTTCTCATTAACAATTTCTCCCTCCTGGATAGAGTGGGTAACCCCCTTTATTTGCACTGGTGGTCATTTCATTCTTGTTCTTTCCTCTTGGCCAGCTGTGCTAATGGACAGTCCTCCCCAGTGGGATGCTGATATCAGTTACTCTCAGCCTCTCCTCTACAGCAGGTGCCCCACTTACCCACCACCTCATACACACACACAGCCCTGCCTTCTTCTTCCCCAAGAAGCTGTTTTCTCTCCTTTTCTTCTGAGTCAGGGTAGGGCAGTGCTATCCCTTCTTACTACCTCTCATCAGCTTTTCCGCTTCCTTTCCAGGTTTGATGGGAGATCCTATGCGAGACACCAGAAATAGAGGCCTACAAGCCTGCTTCTCTCCATCCTCAATGCCCAGAATCAGGCAGGTTACCAGCCTCTATTGCCCAGCCCTACTCTTCTTGTTGCCAGGTAGTATGCTCCTCTCCCTCCCCACCAACCCCAAAGAGGGTCATATTTCTCTCTGGGAGTATTTCTTTCTTTGGTAAATATCTCCAACAAGGGGAAGGCCATGGTGACTCAGCTCTCTGCCTTGGTGACTTCCAGCTCTAATCTTTAGCAAGACCTCCCTTATGTTAAATCTCCATCCCCTCTCTATAGTTCCGAACTATTTCCCCCATTTAGTGGGTGTGGGAAGAAGGAACCAGTAAAAAGATAGTATTTGACTGGGGAAAGGGTCTAATGACTGGCAGCCCTTCTCTTGGGGCTAGAAGTCTAAAGTCCCAGACATGCATTCTGTCCAATGGCCTGTAATCCTTGGGGAGTACATGGATCTTTTGAGGGAAAGGTGTTTTATCTGCTGTCCATTCCCAAGGACAAGGATGTCAGGCTCTGAGAATCTGTCCCTGTTCATTCCCAGACCCCCCAGGAAGTGGAGAATGGATTGCCATAGGGCAGAACCCACCACAAGGTGGTACTCTGTCTCGAGCTCAGATAGAAGCTCTTGTTTGGCACCTATAGAGAGTTAGCGGGGGTGCCAGAGCCTCTCCTGCCATTGGAGGTAACATCAGCTTACCCTTCTGATGTTAGGCCTCCTCTCTCAACAGTGCATTTCACCCATGCAATCCAGACAGCACAAGCAGCAGGCCTAAATAAGTGCCAGCTCTGGGTAAGGTGCTTCCTTCCCCTGGTAGGCACATACCTTGAGTTGGAGTTAGGATGGGGTGGATGGAGGGCTGGGCAGGTGTTAGAAAACAGAAATGTTCCTGGAAGTAGTTGAGCAGTAAGTATGCATGGGGTACCTTGATGGCACAGAAAGCACCAACATTTATAACCCTGCCCACCTGTCTGTCAACCTGGATTTCTGATTCCTCAAGGAAGCTGGCCCACTTGGCCAGCTGCAGTCTTGGTTTCTGCCACACGAGGGTGCTGCTGACCAATTTAAACTCCTGCCCCTTAGCGGACAGAGTTTGGGCAACCAGGGCACCTTTTCCCTAAGACAGGGGTCAGAAACACTTTGAGAGAGCCTGAGAGCTGGGGCCTCAGAAGCCAGAATAATAGTTAGCACCACTTGTTCTTTCTTAAAAATGGCCTGAGACTCTGAAGACTCTGCCCTAGTGGCCTGACAAGTCAGTATGTTCCCAGCTGAACTTGAGAAGCCCCCTAACTCTAGACACTGAACACCTTGCACAGGTGCTTCTTTCCCTCAAGATGTAGGAGGCTCCAGCTGTCCACCCCACTCTCCCCCTGCTTTCAAGACAGTCACTTTCCAGTTCAGAGGGTGGGGGTACCTGTGCTTTTCAGAGAAAAAAGTCTCTTACAATTTACAAATCTCAGAAATCTCTTACTTCTCTTAAAAGTATCTTCATTAGTGAGATAGTGTTGGGGAGAGGTCTGAGAAGACTGAGAGTGGGAAAGTTCAGCCTTCTATGCCCCCATCACCTCCCTTGCACAAACCTGCAGAGCTCCAGATGGTCTAGTGGATGTTTGCAGCCTGAGTGGCTGGAGGACACCCCAGGACTCTGAGCCAAAAAGAGATGTCAGAAAGCAGGATGGGGAGTGAGGCTCTTTGGCCCATGAGCCTCATTCTGACCTCATACTGTGTAATGGCTCTGCCAGAGGTCCAAGTGGCCATGGGGTCCTTAGGGAGATGAGGTATCCCACAACTGATCCTCAGTCTTCAAGAAACCTTTGCACGTTGAACAGACTAAGGGAGATGACAGAGGTTCTCCTCCTCCCTCCTACCCCCATGCCCGAGGGCCCCTCCCCAGGAGGACAGCTTGATTAAACAGTCGGTGCTGCTGGAATTACTGCACAGCTGGCGCTCCCCCCTAGCACCCTGAGCAGAGCAGCAGTGCAGATTAAAATCTCCAATTAGCGTTAAAGTGAAGTGAGGAGGTATTGAGGCTGCCAAGGAGACCAGGTGGGGGCCCTGGGTTAGCAATCCCCCCCTCTCACCTAGGTTCTGAGAGCACCCTTGGTCATCTCTTCTTTCCTAGCTCCTCTCCCAACAGCTCTCGTGCCCATTAGCTTTGCATTGCTTGGGGCCAGAGGGCTTCACAAGGGGCAGAGGGAGGTGGGGCAGATGCCTTACCTGACAAAATGCTGGGGACACCACAAGTGTGGAGGAGAATGAGTGTGATCAGTGCCCATCAAGGGAGATGCCCTACTCACAGCCTGCCAGGTATCCAGGTTGAGGTGACTTCACACTACTGCTGCTGCTTTTTGCCTAGAGTAAGGGGAAACAGGACAGGTCCTTCCAGACCCTCTTACCTATAAGGTGCTGGGGGATGTAGTGTCTACACAAACATCTATCCTTGTATATTTTATCCTATCTGACCCATCTGTTCCCATCCAAATTATGGTTCCTTCCTTCCTCTCTCCTTCCGTTCTTTTCTTAGCTTTCCTGTGGGCAGGGGTAGGCACAGTCTGGCTTGGGAGCATTGCCATGCCCTGCCACCTGGGTCCCAGCTGGCCCTTCTTTATCTTTTTTGCAGTTTGGGGAAGAGCAGGGGTATACCAAGAATGGAAGCCTCAGCTTCTCCCAACCCCTGAACATCACACTCTCTCCTAAGGGCTCTCTACCATTTACATTTCTGCCTTTCACACACCAAGCCCAGAATGAGGGCAGCACAGCTAGCCACACCCTCTGATTTCCCTCTGCTCCTTTAAGGGAAATGGAGGTGGGTACCCAGCTGACTGAACCTACTCACACCTCCAGAAATTAGACACCAGGGCACAGTGCCACCCTCCCAGGCTGGCACATGCTACCCTGGCAGAGATTCAAATAGTCCCCCCCTTCATATCCCTACCCCTATGTCTTACTCTTCTCTCTCCCTCTTTCTTCTTCTCTTTTTTTCTCAGCTCAAAGCACAGCTGAGCCTTAAAAGTGCGGGGGGTGGGGGGAGTGGGGAGACCAAGCTGGGGCAGGGGGGTGGAGAGCTCCAATAGCACGTTTTCACCTGCCATTTAATTGGATGTATTTTTAATTAATGGGACCTCAGGGACCAACATGAGACAATCTGATCTCTGAATAGGGACAGGGGAGGGATTGGGTAAGGGAGGAGGATTGGGCCACTGGGTGCGGTTACCGGGAACCCAGGCCCATCAATCACTGGCCACTTTGCGTTCTGGCATGGAGAATAGCGAGGTGGAGGAGGAGGGGAAGCACTGGAGAGAGGTGCCAGGATTTCCCCCGAACTGCTAGGACCTTCAAAAAGGATGGAACTGTACCGATTGACTCTGGTCTAGGGCCCAAAATTGCAGCCAGAATATTAGGTAAGGCTGTTTTCTTGCTCCTAGGGTTTTGTCCAGTTGGGCTTATCTCAGTCAGTCCTGTAAAAATGTGAATGGAAGTTGGAGACAGAGCATTGAGGTTCTTGAAGAGAGAGGACAAGAGCTAGGGACCGTAGAACCAGAGACTGTGGAAGAGGGAAGAGAAGGGCAGAGTCCAGAGATATTTCTGTATGTTTAGACGTAAAATAAGTGCCGTTGCGATTACATGCAGAACGGCATGCAAATGAGGCCTGGTGCCTTTCAGGTATGAATCATAGAACCTTACTGTTGCAAGGAAGAGAGCTTGGAGCTCCTCTTTGCTGAACGCTTCATTTTACAGATGTGGAAATGGAAACCTAGAGAAAGGAAAACAGTTGAATCCTGTCCTGGAGTTGCTTTGTGTTTCTGGATTTGAAGAGTTCCTGGGAACACAGGGAAAGGTAGGTAGGTAGGATTTGGAGAGGAAAGTTAAGGGAAGAGGGTTGGTGGGATGTTACTCTCTCTTGTGTCTCTGGTCCCCGAGTCTTGGAAGCAACTCAGGGGAGTCAGGCAGGTGCTTACTGGGGGGGCATTGCCCTCATACAGCCTGTTCCAGGGGTCATCTCATTTATTCCCTTGCTTCCAAGCAGATAGATCCCCCAAAGCCCCCCAACTCCCATGGGATTCTACCATATTCTGTAAGGTCCACAGGGAAGGACATGCACCAACTACCCTGGTTCCTTAACTAAGAAATAAATCCCCCAATGATGACTAAATATTAAGCTTTTTTTGAGATCTTATTACAAGTTTCCCTGTTGCAATATAAGCTGCTAGAGAAATTATGCCAAAAAATGTAGCAAAGAGTGGTCTTTTACTTCTTGTCCTATGTCTAAGCTGAGAACAGAGATACAATGAAACTCAAGGCTCTGAATGCTGAGTCAGAAATGCCCCTATATTCCTGTGGTGCCATGGCCCCAGAACTCTAGTCAGGCCCCATCTGGCTCTGTGTGGTGTTAGTGCACACTAGAGAGAAGGGCATGTTACCAGCTGTCCCTATCTCCACCTCCCTGTTTCCTTCACTGTTCATACACTGGTTTAAGGAGCGAAAGAATAAAGGAGAAGAGGGGCTTTCTCACCAGGTTACCCAAGGTGGTGTTTCCTGGCATCTTCTTCCTTCCTCAAAAAATTTAACATTTTTTTTTTCTGTATTTCATGAGAGTAAGTTGGGATCAGGGCAAGGATGGGCACAGAGCTTGGAAAGCAGTGTGGGTAGAAACTTTGTCATGCTCTTCAAGCCCCAACACCTTTCTCCTTCTCCCAGAGTTGTCTGCTCTTCTATCTTAGCACCCCATTTGTTTTTTTGTTTGTTTGTTTGCTGAGGAAGATTCACCCTGAACTAACATCTGTGCCAGTCTTCATCTATTTTGTATGTGGGTCGCTGCCATAGCATGGCCACTGACAAATGAGTGGTGTAGGTCCGCGCCAGGGAACCGAACCCAGGCTGCTGAAGAGGAGTGCGCCGAATTTAACCACTAGGCAACAGGGCCAGCCGTTAGTACCCCTGTTTTATATGCCCAGAGGCCCTATGGAAGAGTAGGATATGCCTCTTTTAGTGCCTCCCAGCCTCAACCTGCCTTCTCCTTAGACCCTCAAGGTCATCTCCTTGGCTGTCTGATTCTCTGTCTTCTTTACTGCCAAAAAAATGAGAAGGGCCCCTTCTCATTTCACCAAGACAGTCTGGAAAGAATTCATCTAGCTCCCCACCCTGTTTCCAAGGGCCTGCAGGGGGAGGGGTAGCAGAAGAGAGCTGTGCCAGGGAGTTGAAAAGGAAAATTCTCTTGTCAAGGGAGATCAAGAGAAGCCTGAAAGTGGGGAGAAGACAGGGAAAATTTGGGAACTGAGGCCTGAAGTCCCACCTGTGTGTCTGGCTGCCTAACATAGAGCAGGCCATTCATATTAAGTATTGTTTGGGGGATTTATTAGATGGCTCCTATTTACAGAGCTGCTGTTTCTCCTCTGAAATACAGAGCAGCAGAGAAGAGCATGCAGTGAAGAAGAAGGGGAGGGGGTGTCAGGCTTTCTGTAGGCCCTCTTTCACACCCTTTGTCTCCTCCTAGTCCAACATTGGAGGCATACTGGAAGGGCAAAAAGGCCCTTAAAGGATTCAATCTAGATTCTGGATGTTTCTCTAGGGAACAGGGCCTCCCTTCCTCCAATCCCCACCAGCCCTGCCTTACACTCTAGTGGTATGTGGCACACTCTAAAAGTGTCAGATCTACAGACCTGGAGTCAGAGCCTAGAGCTTGCTCTGGAGTCCAGAAGAAACCTTGAGCGTTTGCAGGGAAAGAGGGATAGACTTGAAGTAAGTGGAAGGCAGAGGTAGCAGTCCCCAGAATCTCCTGCACTCTGGAAAAAAAGGAATTGTTGAGGAGCTCAGCATTGGCCCAGGGTTTAGCTTTTACTCTTATGGGATCCCTTCCTCTTTCTCTCTCGGTGTGTCCCACTGGCTGGTGAGAGATCTGTATGTCTGAACTTCCTGTTTTAACACCTTGAAAGTTGTTATGCACGTGCCCTATCTAGCTCCCTAAGCCATGAAGGAGGGGAAGAAAACATCTCAGAGGTGGCAGTGCCATGATGTCCATCCAGGAGAGAGGCTAAGGAGAAGAAACATTGACCAGAGAGGGAGCCAGGAGGAGATGCCTGCTCCTGAAACAGCCTCTTTACCCAGTTCTCTCCCACGCCCCCTCTCACATGCTGACAAGGCTGTGTGCCCAAGTGTGCCAGCTCTCCTGGCTGGCGATCCTGCTCTGCCGTGCAGGCAGCCGGCTTTCTGCTCCAGGACAGAGCACGTGCTGGGGTCTCTTGCACTCCTTTGCTCACTCATCTCAATGTTTTCATGTTGCAGATTCCTAGAGATGAAGGAGGGAGCTCTGGCCCTGCAAGTAGGAAGACAGTGGGCTCCAGGGCCCTTTGGGTGCATATCTGCCTGGCTGGAGGAGGCGGGAGGAAGAAGGCTGCTGGCAGCTCAGCTGAGCTCAAGATTCTGGTGACTCATAGCAATGGGGGCGGCTCATGAAAGCAACAGAAAGGAAAGAGGTCCAGGCCTGTAAGAGCTCTCTTTTACCCCATTTCTCCCTGACTCTCAGCTCTGTGGATGAAGGTCTCTCATCTAGATTGTGGGGCAAGAAAAGACCCTAGAAAGAAGGGAAGGAAATGGGAGAGAAGAGAACAGGAGAAGCTGAGCATTCCCAGTGAGAGGATTCCCAGTAAGGAAAGAATAGGAGAGGCCAGTTATTCTTGCCTTACTGTATCCATTGGCTGCACAGAGAGTTCTGGGCATGCACATGTGCTGGGGTGGCTCAGCACTGCTGGGCACCTTCCCAGGAGTTTTCTAGGCAGACACAGCTACTCCTCCCTGCCCTCACTACTTGCCCAGAGCTCTAGGTACCCAGCTGATACCACGTGACTTAGGAATTTTTTTTTCAAAAAAAGCATTGTTACAAGACAAGAACCTGAAAAGGTTACCACTTGGTAACCTCAGTACTCGCTTCCCTGGAAACAGACACCGTAGATCTCCAAAGGTGCTAATTTCCTCTTCCCTTACAGGTCAGGTTGGCAATGTGCATCTTCTCCATCCTTTCTGAATTAGGGGGATGATAGGATACTGTGTTTGAGATCACACCAGCAGAAAGGGACCAGAAGGTGGACCAAGAGAACCATTCATGCCTCCAACCACAGTCCCAGGGGCCTCGTTGTTTCAGCAAAAGGAAACAGGGATCTTGGATACCAATGTATCTGGATACATAATAATAAATACCCTTCCTGTAACGTCAGAGAAGGATTTACTAAGAGGAAGGGGGTTCTCTGATAGCCTGAGTTTTCAATTGCCTATTTCTATTCTTTTCATTGCTTGTGGCTCTGCTCTCCAGCTGGTGTGAGGGTCTCTCTGCTCCTGGAGATCCACAGACAGTTTTGGTTGGAGAAAGGGACAGACAAACTGCTCTTCATGTAGAGAGATGGGACCAGCTGCACTCCCCGAGCTCTCCCTTGCAGCATTAGGAGCCCAAAGGACCTTGCTGGAACACCCGTAATAGAGCTCAGTCCTGAACTGAACCAACACATCACCTGGCTCTCGTATAAAAGTGGTGCTATGAGGGGGAGCCTGGGTGCACCAGGTGGGGTGTAGGCAGATGTGGGGAGTTCAGCCCCAGGAGAGAGAGAAGAATCACTCCTCAATACCATATGCTCCTCCTCTTTCTCAAACCTCCTTGGCCCCTCTTTTTTTCTACCTCCCTTCAGCCAACTCCACTCCTGGGCACCTTATCCCCTCCAATCTGAGAAGACATGGTAAGTAGTTGTCTGTTCCCTACACTTTTGTATCTCTCATTCTCCTCCTTTGCTTCCAATTCCTAGCCAAGAGTTGCCCCATTTGAACTCTCCACCAGTGATGCCATCAGGATCTGAACCTAGAATCCCCAGCCTCTCCCAACCCTCTGACTCTGAGAATGCCACTCTGACTCATCAGTCCTCCTCCTCCCCACAAGTACCGCCAGGCCAAGACTAGTATGTCCACCAGCACCAAGGACCCTGACCTGAAGCAGAGGGCAGCCCTAGGGGGTGCATTGGGGCCCAGCCCTAAATGCGTGTATGCCTGTGCATTGGGCACACTGGTTTATTAGTGTTATTTCAGCATTGTGATGCAGAGAGAGTAAGTGTAACAGCTGCTCCTTGCTTGCAGTGTTTATTGTTACCTAGAGACAACCTCCTGGCTTTTTCCCAGCTCCCCCTCCCCCCAGCCCAACCCCCTCCCTGCCAACAGGCCTACTCTCCCCACACTGATGGGAAATTTATAGCTTGCCCATACCATGCCTTTAACCCTCTCCTGTCCATAGGATAGGTGGGGTGAGGGAAGCCAAAGTGAGCAGTGGTAGCCCCAGCAGGGTAGAATAGTGTGGAGCAGGGAGGGAAGGAGGGAGAAGACATCTCCCCTCCCCAATCTGTGTGTCCAGACTCAGGTCCCAGTTGCCCTCCTGGGTCTCCTGTTGAGAGAAAAGAACTTTGGACCTAGCCTTGGGATCCCAGCATCCTCCTCACAACATAATTCTCTTCCCTGGGCACCTCTGAGTCCCCTATTTGGGCTGCTTGGTCCTGGGCAAGTACATCAAGGTAGTATTGAAACAAGAGGAGTAAATACAGAGGGGCAGAACCCCCAGCCCCCTCCTTTCTATAGAGATGTCATATTGAGACAAACAAGAGGCTGTGGCATGAGGGATGCTGGCCAGATCTCCATAGCTAGATCTCCACAGGTAGATGTCAAACATGAACCTGGCTGCTGAGCCTAGTGGGAAAAACTCAAATTCACCCTGATCCCAAAACAGGTCCTGAGAGACACTCAGGCCATCCTTTAAGCTGGTCTTCTTGGTCTGGTTAGGCTACTCCTTTCTGCTTTTCTTCCTGGTCCATTTTCTCCTGCTCATCTTTTGGTTTGATACCTTAGGGCAGATCCAAGAGACCAAGGGGACTGAGGCATCCTAGTCAGTGTCTCAACAGAACTGGGGAAGCTCCTCTCTCCCCTCCTGACGTAGGACTTTTCATGGAGAGGAACCATATCATATATTCACCATCCCCACTGGAAACAAGAGGAAAAGGGATCAGATTTTACCAGAAAGGATAGAGCTTAGACATATGGAAAAACTTACTCATGGGCTGTAAGACTTCAGAATGGGCCTACTTCTCATCAGAGATTTTTCTTCTGCCTGGGATGTGTTTAAGTCTACCTAAGGGGCACTGGAAAAACAGGGTTACTTTCTGGGGCTCCTCCAGATGTAGGTCCCTGTGCAGTTTCCACACAGTGCACCCCTCCTCAGCCCTTCTAAATGTATGTGTGGTGGTTAGATCGCAAGTTTTGGAAGCAGACAGCCTTGGGTTCTAGTCCCAGCACTGCCATTTACCAGCTGTGCTACCTTGGTAAGTCACTTAACCTTTTTGAGCCCTAATTTCCTTGTCTGTGAAATGCAGATAAACAATCTCTTAAGGTTGTAGAGAGAATTTAGTGAAATAATGTGTATAGAGCACCTAGGACAGTGCCTCATACTCAGTGGGTGCTTAGTCAACCATTGATGCAATAGTCTATTACTTTTATGCAGTCAGCAGGGCTGAAATTGCTTCAAAGACTCCATGAGTCCCCTGAAATTGTAGGCCAAATGTGTTTATGTGCATATACTGGGGAGAATGTCCATACTTTTCTTCATGATGTGGAGCGGGGGGGGGGGGGGGGGGGGGGGGCGGTGCCAGTCTCCTGGAAAGGAAGTAGCCCCAATCTCTTGACTCAGACTCCCCAAGAAGTCAGTTCCGTCATTCCCATGCCTCTCAAGCCAGAAGCACCTTAGGCAGTGTTCTTCTACCTGGAAGTACAGCTTCATCTAAGATGGAGCTGGGGAGAGACAGCCATTAGGATAGCAACACCTTGCATTTGCCAGGCACTTTACAGTTTGTCAAGTACATTTACCTACATTTGCTCTTTTGATACCCAGAACATGACAGTAAAGTGAAGCGAACTATCATTTATTGAGTGTCTAATATGTGCCAGGCATTGTGCTAGGTGTATTTTTTTTAAGTATGTTTAAAGTCTGTAAAGTGTTTCATCACCTAGATATGCTGTGATTTATAACGCTCATCTCCTATTTTTAATCATTTAGATATTTTTACTGAAATAATATCACAATGAACATCTTAAGATATAAAACTTCATGCATTTTTTATAGTAAATTCTAAGAAGTGGAATTATTGGGTCAACAGATACAGATATCCTCCCCTCCCTATAGTTATGATCATTTTATTGATGAACCCTAATGAGAATAATATTTTTTAATCTTCCTCTTTGGAATTCTGCAATGGAAACACAAGGGCAGCCCCTTCTCTCTCCTATACCCAACAGAGACATTAATAATCTATCATAGCTTTTTTTTAATTGAAGTAATTGTAGATTCACATGCAGTTGTAAGAAATAATACAGAGAGATTCCATGTACATTTTATCTACTTTCACCCAATGGTAACATTTTACAAAACTATAGTATAATATCACGACCAAAACATTGACGTTGATACAATCCACCAGTCTTATTCAGATTTCCAGTTTTACTTGTTCTTGTGTGTGTATTAAGTTCTATGCAGTTTTATTATCTGTGTAAATTCGTATATCTACCACTACAGTCAAGATAATTGAACAGGGGCTGGCCCCGTGGCCGAGTGGTTAAGTTCACATGCTCCACTTTGGCGGCCCCGGGTTTCACCAGTTTGGATCCTGGCCATGGACGTGGCACCTCTCATTAGGCCACACTGAGGTGGGACCCCACATGCCACAAGTAGAAGGACCCACAACTAAAATATACAACTATGTACTGGGGGGATTTGAGGAGAAAAAGCAGGAAAAAAAACCTGAACAGTTTTAACACCACAAAGATTCCTCATGTTGCCCTTTTATCATCATGCCCATCTCACCCCTCCTTAACCCTTGAGAACCACTAATCTATCCTCCACTTCTAAAATTCTGTTGTTTCAAAAATGAAGTCATATACTATGTAACTTTTTAGGCTTGGCTTCTTTCAGCATAATTCCCTGAAGTTTCATCCAAGTTTTTGTATGTATCAATGGTTCAGTCTTTTTATTTATGCCATGGTATGAATGTACCACAGTTTGTTTAACCATTCACCTGTTAAAGGACACTGTACTCTCCCTTTGTATTCACTAGCAATTAATGAAGTAGCTCATTTTATGTGGTGTGTTGAGTGTTTCATATTCACAATTATTAAGCTTATTAACTCTTCAAGCATGGCACTATGATTATATCCACTTTATAGATGAGGAAAATTGAGGCTCACAGTAAATGATTTTCTCGCAATTACATGCTGTTAAATGGCAAAGAGCCTGGAACCCAGGATAATAGGGCTCTTCCACTAAACCAGGCCTTCTCAGACCTTGCTTAAGGTTGCTGGGAAGAGGGTGTGGGTGGAACCAGAAGAGAGATGTTGGGGCAGGAAGAATACTGGAGCAGCCTGGGTCAATTGAGGTCCTCACAGCTAACTTTGGTTCATATGTTAGAAGATAAACAGTGTCATGGAACAGGGGGCAACATGGTATGAGCCTTTGAAATTGTTTCCCCCTTGCCAGGGAAGAACAAGGCTAAAGTGGATGGAGCCCATGAGCAATCTGCCCACAGACCTGGGACCTGGAATGAGAAAGGGAGGAGCTAGCCTTTAGGTGTCTATCAGAGAATGAGTAGTCAAGGCTGTCCTTGAAAATGTGAAGTTGAATGTGTCTCTAATGAGGTCTGAAGAAATTGAGGCCCATAACAAGAAGTGAGCTCTCTATTCTGGATGGAAAAGGGAGATAGTAGCACTTTTTTGGGGAGGCAAGGGGGACTACAGGTCATTAACACACACACATAAACCTTGGGCAGGCTCAGTGTCAGGAACATGGTACAAGGGGCAAGCAGAGTAGAAGCAAAAATGCTAGAACAACACTTACTGCTGACTACCACTGCACTTTCCCTCCAACTGAAGTCATGGACAGCTAAGTCAGAAGGAGCTGGAGAAATTGTTTGGTCTGTCCCTCAGCCTCTGGGCACTGGTTGAAGCTGACAGGTGGAAACCTAGAGTTGGCTCAGACATGATGGATGGTAGAGATGCCAACTTGCAAGAGAGAAGGTTTGGCTCCTCTCCTGGGAGCTGTGTCTGGTCAAAGGCTGCCTCCTCCCACCTCCTGCTGGAACCAGCTCCTTTATAGTTGATGTTACCATTGCTCCCTTGGCCTATTCCAGTGGCTGTGGACTCATAACAATTTTCCCCATCTACTTACAGCTTTAGAACCAGGCCAAGAGCATGTATCACTCTTCTCCATCTCTTTTGGCTCATCAGAAATGGCATATCTTCTCCCAGTGGGACGCACCATGCTTACCCAGTAATTCCAGTCATGGGGGATAAATACCGAGGCCTTCACAATTTATAGGGACTACATTGCATTGTTGAAACAACCAGAGATATCCATTCTGAATGTCTTTTTGTTGGAAATTCTTAGACAAAGAGAAACCACTCTTTACCAGCTCTTATGCCTACTGAGATTTCCTGACTGTCAGAGGTCCTAAGTGTGGCTAGAAGAAAGCTACCTTCCCTTGGAGCCAAGATGGTTCCTAACCAGGAAATCTCAGGACCCCCCACTTACTCCCTTTCCTTGACTGGCCCTCTAGTCTAGGTCCCCTCCTCTCCTGCCACCACTCCCTTCCCATTCCTCCTTTCTCTTCTACTCTCTCTCTCAGCAAGTTTTTTATGTGATTACAGGCACTGCATGGTAATTAGTGCTAAACTCATTTGCACAACTACAGTTAATTGGCTACAACAATTAATTAATGTGTTGGAAATTTGGCACTGGAAAAAAAAAGTTTGTCATCAAAAAAAGGGCAAAAAATTGTAGAGTGAGATACCCATAAAAATCGAGGGCAGGCTTCAAAAGCCCAGCTGGGCCTCAAACTTCAGGCCGGCCTCAGATGCCTTCCCATTCTCAACTTCAATATGTTTTCTTCTTTCCTCTGTTTTTTTTTTACCTCTTTCTTTCTCTATTTCTCTTCTCTCTCTCTCTCTTTTTTTTTTTTTTTTACAACTTAAGCAAACTCATTTCCCTGATAAAATATAGCATGACTAATGGCTAGAGCATGTAAAAATCATTGGGAAAATGTCCTTGGAAGACGAATGCATTTTCAGCAGAATAATTAACTTAATTAACAAATTCACATGCATATTCATCAGGCTATTAATGTCTTCTCGGCTCAGCTTGATGAACATTGCGGTAATAACCATCTCATTTACATACTGCATTCTACTGCGATCCAAAACAGAGACAACATACAGGCATACACACACACACACACACACTTGCTTGAATACACACAACATGCCTGGGCCGCTTTGACTTCCAGGTTGGCTGGGAGTGTGTGTGTGTGTGTGTGTGTGTGTGTGTGTGTGTGTGAGTGAGTGTGTGAGTGAGGCAGAGGGGTGGATGGGAACCTAACTAGATGGTGTGATCTTGAGAGGGTCATGAGTGCGGTGGGCTAGGGATGCCAACGTGTGGATGTGGATATCTGAGAGAACTTTAATTCTGTCTCTCTCTCTGTCTCTCTCTGTCTCACTCTGCCTCTTATTCCTTGTTTCTTTTTCTCTGTGTCATTTTCTTTCTTCTTCTCGCGCACCCTCCCCCCCATGTCTCTCTAGGGAAAAACTTGGTATCGGTGCCAACTTTTTACCCCTTCCCCTCCTCCCTCACTCTCCTCCTTCCCCTCTCCCAACTGCTGCCAGCCGGCATCAGCGCCGAATTGCCATCTCCTTGAGCTCTCTGTGGAGCAATCTCAGAGAGCAGTAAGGTGTGACGCGAGGCTCTGCCGGCTTCGCAGCACCGCCTGCGGAAAGAACGCAGGATGGCGGAGGAAGATTAAGAGAAATCGCGAGCAGGGCTCGGCTGCAATTGGTGTGTGCAAACGCCGAAGAGGAAGGGAGAGGGAGAGCGAGGAGGGAGGGTAGAAGTGGGGGAGGAACCAGCAGCTGTCGGCCTAATTCTTCTAACACTCTGCTTGTGGTCATATTAGAAAAACAGATTATGCCCCTCGGTGCCACTCACTTATACTTGACATACGTTAATGTTCTATATCTCCATTCTCGGGTCTTGACGTCGGTGGACTTAGGGTCAAGGAGGATGGTGTTCTGGGTGGCCAAGGGGCACAAAAGATCCTGCCTCTACATTTTTCCTGATCTCCAACCCTAGTCTGTAGTAGCCCTTTAGAAAGCAAGCCTGGGCCCAGAATTTGCATCTGATGCCACCCTTTGGCCCAGCTTTTTGCAGCCCCATAAGAGGTGCAGAGATCAGAGGACACCTGGAAGCCCTTTCCCCTAAAAGTAACTCCCCATTTAGAGTCTTAATAGGTCACTTTAGGACCAAATGAGACTAGCTTTGTAGCACTCCTACCCCTAACATTTCTAGGGCCCTCCCCCTTAAATCAGAAGTTGGGGGTCAGAGAAAGGTATCTGTGGCAATCAGTGCTCCCTGAGGGGGTTACAGAGAAGCCAGAAGCAAACAAGGCCAGGATTGTTTCTGGGTTGCTATGGAAACCAGGTTCCCGCCTCCTGGCAGGATGGGAGGCGTGCCTGAGGCCTTCCTCTGTCTACCAATCCTGAAGGCTATAAAGGTGGAGTTTACCAAGGCCTGGGGCATAGGGATGGTCTTGGAGGACAAACCAACCATTCCCAGCAGCCCTGCTTGTCAGTCCATAGCCCTTTGACCCCCACCTTCCCTACCCTCTCACCCCAATATTCAGTCAGAGGAGACTTTTTCCACACAGTATCTGTCCTCTATGGAGACCTGTTGCTTAGCAACCACTAGTGCCTTCTTCCTAATAACTTGCAGGGACTGAGATATAATATCTGTCTCTCCATATTCAGTTTCCCTCCTCTGTCTATTTATATTTAATAACTGAAGGCCTGTCTTGGGTTCCTTTGGCACATGTTTTAGAGGACTTTTAGAGGATTAAGCTGTAGCCTGAAGAAATAAAGTTACACCTGAGGAAGAACTTCCAAACAGGGAAGAGTGGGAGAAAAGACTGGAGTAGGTAGGGAAGCTGTGGAATCATACTCTCTTAAGTATAGGTAGAGAGAAAAAATTTAGAACTTGGAATGTGGGGAGGGAATGTCTACAGGGATTCCCAAGGGTGCTCTCCTGGACCTGGAGTAGACCTAACAGAGCTGCTTCCTGGGCTAGCATTTTCCATTCCCCATACTCTGCCCTGCCCCTCCTTGCTGACCACTTCAAGTCTAGAGCCCTCTCATATTTCTATATGTGGGAGGCCCATCCCTCTGAGGATGCCCAGTTTCCTAGTATCTAGATGTTGGTATCCAGGAAGAGGGGCTGTGTCAGTGTGTGTCCAGCAAGGTGTGGGTGTCTTCCAAAGTTTTTCAGTCACAGGGAGGGAGTTCTTCTGAGCTCTCTACTAGAAAACTCCAGACCTGATCAAGCACAAAGCTGTCTAGGGAGAGTAGCAATGTCCCTGTAATCTTCCCCACCTCCAGTCCCAACCTCTGACCTCCAGTTCTCCCTGCTGACACCCCACCCTGACCTGCTACCCTTCTCCCCAGTCAGCACCTTCACTGCCATCGTGCTAGCTCACAGACTGTACGATTTCACCCTCCATACCCTGCTTCTCGGCACCTCCTCCAACCCGAGCCTTCTGTAGGAGACAGATGGGATGTCTGTGATGGAAAAGGCTCTGGGCTCTACGCCGCCTTGGGTGGGCAGCCCCCTCCCTATCTCCCCACTACTCCCTCTCCCTACCTAAGACACTTAGATTCACCCCAGGCAGCTTTGGGAACTGCTGAGGATTCCAACTCTCTTCCCTTCTCAGACTTGGCCCCAGAAGCAGAGCCAGAATTGCATCCTTCTCCAAGTCTAGACTTCAACCCCTCTTCATGGAAGACCAATGCAAAGGAGGAAGTAGGTTAGGGAATGGTAGGGCTCCATGTGAAGGGACTAATGTGGAGAGGCAGGAGAGGCCCAGAGTCCCTGAATGAGGACTGGATGGCTAAGGTTTGGGGCCTAAGTTGACAGAGGAGGCTGAGCCTAGGCAGTTCCTTTGCTCCAGAAATCTGGGGTCCCTGGAGGGAGGCTCAGCCTGGGGAGGGGGGAAAGGGAGCTAACCTTACAGAGCACCAACTGTGAGCCAGGCATGATGCCAGAGCCTTTTCATACCTGTACTCAACTAGCAGGTGAGGAGTCAGGGTGAATAGGTGTCTCATGAGTCTTAGCATCTCTCAGCACAGCTGACCACCTCCTCCTTTGATTCTATGATATCATTGCCAATTCTTCCACCGCTCTAGCTGCTCTTTCTTTGTCTCCTTTGCAAGCTCATCCTCAACTTCTTAGACTTAGCCAAGTCCCCTAATTATACACTTTTATGGTACTATATATCCTTATTTCAGAGCACTTAGCACAGTTATTTCACACTTATATGTGCAGTCATTTGAATAATGATTCTATTTCTCCCACCAGATGGAAAGTTGCACAAGGACAGTGACCACATCTGACCGTGTTCATCAGTGTGCTCCCAGTGCCCAGCACAGTGCCTAGCATAAAGCAGCTGTTTGGTAAATATTTGTTGAATGAATGAATAAATGACAAAAGGACACCTCTCTGGGCTAAACTCAGCTTCTTAGCCACTCCCTCACCCAAGAACTGACTCAACCCCAATGTGTGGACCAGAGAACAGGGTACCTAGGAGGTCAGGCCACCTCATTCTCCCTGGAAAAGCCATCAGGACAGGACTAGCCCAAGTTCCAAGATAAGGGGCCTGCCCTGCCAGAGCCTGGCCCTGCCTATCTTCTCTCTGGCTTCTCCAGGTAATGAAAGAATTCAAAGTTTCAACAACTTCTCCCCATATTGGGGCCTGAAATCACTCGTGAGCTGGAGGGGAGGAGTTCCATTGGAGAAGGGTGCTCTGCAGAAAATTCCTCTTTTCTGCCTTAGCTGAGACTGCAGAGACCATCTGCTGCCACCCTTCTGTTTGCTTCTGTCCCCTTCCCCTTGACTTCAGGGAAGGGGCTGGTTTGACCAAGTGGGAGGGATAGATGGTAAGAGCAGGACAAGCTGCTTGTTTCTTGAAATGTCTGGGAGGCTGCTGATGAGCCTCAGCCAGGTGATCGGAGCAGAGGGACACAGGATCCCCAAAGGACTTGAGGCTGCACACTCTAGACCCTGGGAAGGAGTAGACAAAATGACCTCTGGGTGGTTACCAGCCTTCAGCCCAGGGCTTTATCTGACCTCTTTGCTGCCCTTGCCATCTGACCTCAATCAGTATTCCTGAGTCTGAGGAAGTTAAAGTTACGCCAGGCCCAGCAGCCCCTTGCTCTCCTTGGCCACTCCCCATTCTAGCCAACCACCCAGCCCAGAGCATCTCTCCCACACAGCTTAGCACCAATACCTAGTCCTCACTGTGGCCTCTCACCCAGTCCCCTTATCCTGACAGTGCCCCTCAGCACCCAGGCACCTGGGGTCATGGATCTGGAAGCCACTCTAGGCAGTGTTGTTCTCTCTGACCCCACCTGTTCTCTGGGCCCCTAATGAAGTAGGACAGCTCAGGCTGTGGGCCAAGTCCTTGTATCCTCATCAAAAGCAACATCTGTCCCCTCCAAGAAGATAACCCTGGGAGGAGGGGAATGAGACAGGCACAGGGAAGAAACCCCATTCCTGCCTGGGGCCTCACCCCAGATTCCACTGCAGGCACAGATTGAGGGTGAGGGCCAAGACAGCCACAGAGGCCTACATTTGCACATGCCCCTGCACCGACCTTCATGCCTCTGAGCCCCAGAATACGAGGGCCCCTCCTGGGTTTACCCAGCTACCTGGGCTGCTGCTGCTGCCAAGCCGGCCTTCTTTTATTCATGCGTTGTTTTATTGCTGGCAAATGCTGCTGCTTGCTGCTGTTGGAGGCGTTCCTGCCAAATCCATCCCAACATCTTGGCCTGGCATCAGGGCGGCATGCTAATGTGGAAATTTAAAGAGCCGCTCAGCTTTAAATCGGAATTTTAAATGAGCAGCAGTGCTCCTGAGGGACCTGGGCAAAGCCAAACAGTATCTGATCCACCCTTCCTACTCCCACTCCCATAGCATCCCCCCTCTTCTTCCCATCTATCCCCTTGACTTGGACACTAGATGAAGTGGCATGGGACACTGCCTAAGTTGGGGGAAGAGGGAGCTACCAGGGTAGAGGAATTGGTGCAAGATGGAGTCATCTAGGCCAGTAAAGAGCTGGGATCCCCCAACTCAGGACCAAGAAGGGATCCACTGCTTGCTGTCACGGGCAAATGGAAGCAGAGACCCTCTACACAAGGGAGCAGGGCTGGGGATGGTGAAACTGACATTCCTACTCCACTTCCCATTTTACCAGGAAACAAGAAGAGAAGGCCCAGAGAAGAGAAGAGGGAAGGTGGAACTCCATGAAGACACTCATGTGCAACATACACTAGTGCACAATGGGATATGTGCACACAGCTGTGTGTGCAGGTCAGGATGCTTGCTGAGGCCCCCTGTAGCACATATACACACAGCTCGCACATCACCCAGGCATGGAGAGGAATTATTCACATATGCAGGCCAGTCTTTCCTATATTCAGGCCACTGTCCTAACCAGAACAAGCTGGTTTCTGCAAGTTGCTAGCCTGAGCTGTGCCCCAGGTTTTTCCCATAAATCCTAATGCACCAGCATTCCCCAGCTCCTGGCAGCTACCTGGAGTCAACCGTAGCAGTGACAGAGCCAGACAGCAACTCTGCCAGGATAGGGGTGGAGGGCACCTGCGCTCATCCTGTGCACCTGTCTTGGCTACAGTGTGGTGCCTTCTCTGGTGATTATCAGATGACAGGTTCAGACATCTCACCTGGGAGAGAGATGGGACATCTCACCTCATCTCACCTCTCACCTGGCATAGCCTTGGTTCAGAGGAAAGAGGGGGCTAATAGGAGGTGAGAGAGGCAGAATATGTACTTCTCTGTGACCCCCTTTCATCTTTACCTGTCTCCAGGAGATAGGTGACCCCCCATTATCAGGAAACACTTCTCAAGTGCCTACCCTCTAGGAAACACTATGCTTAGTTTAGCACAGTGCCTCACAATTTTCTGGGCTGGGTTGATAACAGCCCCAAGAATCTGGATGTGCTGTCCCCATTGGAGGATCCACAGTAACTTGCATGGTAACCTCAACCTTACCCATGTTAGGCTGCCAGGCCAAGGGATGCTCCCTGACCTTCTCCAGGATTCCCCCTCCCTCAAGGAAGGAGCCAGCTTCTCCACAGACTGGTATGGCTGCCAGCCAAGAGGCTTGGGGCAGGCCTGGGGCATGCAGCTGGCACCTGCCCACCAGATCCCTAAGGAGCACCCTCCTCCTCCACTCCATAGCACCGTTCAGATGGCTCCTGGGCTACAGGGAGGCAGAGCTCACCAGTCCCCATTCTCAGAGAAAACCTCAAGCTGGAAAGCCCATCACCACCCTTTCCACTGTAATCTGCTCTAAGATCCTCCACCAGACTAGATATACTAAAGACCCACTAGGTACTTTTTCCAAGCAGGACCAAACACTTAACACAGTAGGGGTTGGTCTGGGGCTAGGTAAGGGGCATTGAGGTGTGGGACCTGGGCTGGAATTATGGGAGGAGTTGCTGAGGTCAAGAGATGGATGAGGAAGAACTTGATGGGAGTGAGATACGATGGGGGACATGAAGAGAAGGGGCTGAGTGAATTTGCCTCTCTCATCTAATTAGTGGTATGCAAATGATATGCAAATGACCCCCTCTTTGTTTTGAGACCACAGGGCCTATGCTTTTTGGAAGTGGGCTACAGAGGGACTACCAGGCAGCGTCTCTGAGACCTTCAGACATGGGACACCCAGGCTCAAGAGGGAGGCCAGAGTGCAGCCATCTGGTTCTAGCTTATTTCCTGGACGGCCTTACTCTCTATGAGCCTCAATTTCTCTATGTGTGAAATGGCAGGACTGGACTGGATGGTCTCTAAGTACTGTCAGTACTGACAGTCTAGGGTTCTCTGATCTGGAGCCCAATGCCAGCCCAGGGTGAAGGGATTGATTCCATTCTGGGGTGGAAGCTACTTGGCTCTTTGCCCCTGCTGCCCACCTCAGCAGTTGTGTCATACCACCCCCATATCCCCATGCACCTGCCATGCCAAACGTGGGCAGTTTCCTGCAGGCACTGTCCTCTCCTACTCCTTGTCTTTACCCACACTGTTTCTTCTGCTTGGAATGCCCTTTCTGCTTTAGCCCCTCACCTGGCTAACTCCAACTCGAACAGCCTTACCTACCTTACCCTTCCACCTTCTGGGCATCCCTATGCGCTGTTTACTTCTCTCATTTCCCACTAGACTGTGAACTCCTAGAGGGCAGGTTCTGGGTTTTGCTCAAGATGGAATCTCCGATGTAAGTATATTTATTAGTTTCCAAAGGCTGCCATAACAAATTACCACAGCCTTGGCAGCTTAAAACAACAGTTTATTCTCTCACATTTCTGGGGGCCAGTAGTTCAACATGAGTTTCACTGGGCCAGAATCCAGGTGTCGGCAGGACTGTGCTCGCTCGGGAGGCTCTAGGGGAGAATCTGTTCTTTCAGCTTCTAGTGGCTGCTGGCATTCCTTTGCTTGTGGCCGCATCACTCCCATTTCTGCCTCTGTCTTCACATCGCCTTCCAGTCTTCTGTGTGTGTATAATCTCCCTCTGCCTTTCTTTTTTTTTTTTTTTTTTTGGAGGAAGATTAGCCCTGAGCTAACACCTGCTGCCAATCCTCCTCTTTTTGCTGAGGAAGGCTGGCCCTGAGCTAACATCCGTGCCCATCTTCCTCTACTTTATATGTGGGACGCCTACCACAGCATGGCCTGCCAAGCGGTGCCATGTCCACACCCGGGATCCAAACCAGCGAACCCTGGGCCGCCGAAGCAGAACGTGCGCACTTAACTGCTGCGCCACCGGGCCAGGCCCTGCCTCTCTCTTATAAGGACACTTGTGGTGGCATTTAGAGCCCACCCAGATGAGCCAGGATAATCTCCCCATCTCAAGATTCTTAATCCCATCTGCAAAGACTCTTTTTCCACATAAGGTCACATTTACAGGTTTCAGGGATTAGGATGTGGACATCTCTTTGGGAGCTGTTATCAGACTACCAAAATAAGTAAAGACATCTTCAAATTTACCATTTATTAAGCATTTACCATGTGCCAGACACCCAAATACATTTTTCTCACTGCATTTAAGTCTTGCAATAACACTGAAAGGTAGATATTATTGCCTCTACCCTACAAATGAGGAAACTGAATGAGTCTCAAGGGGATTGAGTCACCTGCCTAAGTTCACATAGCTGACAAGTGACAGAGCCAGGATTTGAAACCAGATGAGCTTGGCTCCAAAGCCAGCATGATTTTTGCTTCACCAACAGTCTCTGAGCCTACCCCAGGCCCTGGCACAAATCTCTTACCTGAATGGATGTGCAGAAACAGAAAGATAGGTGGACAAGGGAAGGGAAAATGAGGTCCAGCCTTCTTAATGATATTGACTCAGGCTTTCTTTTGCCAAAGCCCCCTGACTACCCCTCTAATCTTCCCCCACCACCCCTGACCTCTTGTTTCAGAAACCTGGAATCTCCTCCAGTTTGCATCCTCCTGCCAACTACTGCTGCCCAGGAGGGTGGCACAGTGCCTGGACTTCAGGCAGGAGATATCAAATCACAGAACCAGAGGGACCTCTGGAGGTCACCTCTTCTAGCCCTCTGCCCACATACAGACCTGCTCATGAGGACAGGGGAGACGGGATCAGGGTAGTGGGCAGCAGAAGGGAGAAGTAGCCATCTCTTCTTTCAGCTACCCTTTTCTTCTCACTTCTTACACGATTTGTATTGGGAAGTCCTCACTCAGATTAACCTTCTAGACATCATGCTATATTGAAAGCTGACCTGAGTCAGAAGTCCTGTGACCCAGTCCTAGATTGTCCAAAACATAAAACGAGATTTTGGCTAAGTCCCTTCACCTCTCTGGGCCACTAATTCTTCATCTTTAAAACAGAATCGATAATGACAATAATGATGATAATAATAATACCCATCTCACAGAGCTGTTGGGGGAATAACACAGTCCAGGGAAGAAGCATCCAACCCACGGCCTGGAGCAAGGCAGGTTCTGCAGAAATATTTTGTAACAGCTCCTCAGCTCTCCAGTCGATGCCCCTTCTTCCTGGATTTCACAGGGCTTTGCTCACCTCAGCCAGTCTGGTCGGCCTTGCGCGCTAGACTGTGAACTCCTCTTGGCAGGCCCTTGTTCATTTTTTAATCACTGCCCGTTCCCCTGCCCAGTATCTAGCCTAGGCTCCATCTATTTTTGATAAGTAAACGAGTGAGGGTCTGAGTTGGACCCCCAAGTCTCGAGAGGCACAGAGCCTGACTCCCACCACTAACCCTTCTGGGCGCTACCATTTCTCCTGGGGTCCAGGAGGCGGCAGCGGCGAGGAAAGAAGGCGCTGCAGCTTTAAGATTCCTCTCGGGCGTCCCGGTTGCCAAGGCCCGGTTGCCAGGGATCTGCGCGGAGCTGCGTCCGGCCTCCGCGCGCCGGCTTCGGGCTTCCGCCGCCGCCGCCGTCTCCGTCTCCGCCGCCGGGCCGCGCCGGGCTCGGCTCCTCCGAACCGTCTGGCGGACTTGGCACCGGCCCCGGCTCCTCAGTGCCCCCGCCGTGCGTGGCAGGCTGTGGCTTCATTATCCTGATTGATTCCTCCTGCTCCCCGACACCGTGGGGGCCCCGGCCAAGGAAGGGGGGCCGAGCGGCATCTGCGGGCCCCTTACTGGCCCTCGCCCCCAGCCGCTCCTTGGGCTGCTGGCCCCTCGGTGTCCTGCTGCAGTCGGCCGGGGTGAGGAGGGAGGGCTAGCCAGGCCTTTGCCGCACCGCCCCCCCGGCCCCGGTGGGCGGGGAGGGCCCCAAGGAGGAGCGGGGTGTCTGGCTTGGTGCTCCTGCCCAAGGTGCCCTCACTGGGCCCCATCGCCGCTGGTCTCTGGGCCTGCCTTCAGCAAAGGTTTTGCGCCTTCCCCAGAAGGATATGGAGCATTTGGGATGGGGAGGGAGCACAGTGATGGACTGAGAACTGAGGGAGAAGAATAAGCCTTGGCAAAATGGGAAAAGCGACATCTTTGAGGAGCACTGATCACGTGGGTCTGGACCGAGTGGCAAGTGTCTTATCTTATGCTTTCCTGGGCGCCTTAAGTACAGTTCTCAGGTGAAGCAGAGACAGGGTCTGTCCAAAATCACAGGACAGGGCAAGGATCTGAGCTCAACGGAAGGTCAGGGGCTTCTGTGAGTTAGAGAACCTATCCCCAAATCTAGCATGGGGTGGTCTGGCCACGAAATCATGCCCCGCCACCCCCCTTCCCCACCCCCACCCCTCCCCTGCTCCCGGAAACCAAGTGCTGAGGTGATGCTCAGTGGAAAGAGTATCTAGGGGCCAGACCTGAGATTAGAGTGTCTTCTTATTCTGCTATTTGGTCTCTGATCTGGGCAAGTCATTTTACCTTTCTTAGGCTTGGTTTATTCATCTGTAAAATGGGGTTAAGACCTTCCTGACAGTTGTCAATGGCTAAATTCGATAATGTGTTGATGGCAGGACCCTACCTAAATTCTCTGGCAAGAAGGAGAAAGGGAGATGAGGGGCTGGCTTCCATCTCTGCTGCTGTGTTGTGTGGATCCCTCCTCTTTCTTTGAAGGAGGTAAGTCTCTTCCATATGCTTAAATCCCTTCTTTACTGGAAGATGACCTGGAACTCTCCAGCTGGAGTTGCTTCCTTGTCAGGGTAGAGGGCAAAACTGCTCTCCGTGTCATTGGCACAGCATGGATTTAATTTCTAAATTCACATCAGGCTCTCCACCACTCCTATTCCTCGGTGGGGGTGTGGGGGGGGGGGGAGCGGCTATTCCTACAAGCCTTGACAGTCTCCCTCTAGTGCCTCTGCCTTGTCCTGTCCAAGGGCTAGACTTATATAGGCTTAGTCCTTTTGGCTAACTCCAACCTTTAGCTCTCCTTAGCCCTGGGAAAGAGGGAGCTGCTGGAGAATTTGAGGCCAGTTTTTCCAGACCCATGGCAATCATGTTTGTGAACATGCCCTGGCAACTCAGTGTCTATCTCTGTGTCTGTTTCCTCATCTGTGAGTTTATTAATTTATTCTTCCAACCTGTATTTCCTGGGTGACCACACTGGGGCAGCATGGTACACCCAGCAGGTGGGAATGTGGAAATAACACAGAGTGCGTGGGAAGAACTCCACTCTGAAGCTGCTAATCTTCTGGGGAGAAAACAGACAGACAGACATGTCAGCCTCTCCAATACTAGGGTATTTGCTTCAGGAGGACCTCCCAGATTCTAGAACATTCCACATTGTCATGATGCTTCCCCCCTCCTTCCTGAACACAGCAGACTCTTGCCCTGGACTCTTCACCCAGAGGCTAATTGCTTTCCTATGGGAAAAGACATCTTAAAATTTGAGTCTGATGGGGCTGGCCCAGTGGCATAGTGGTTAAGTTCACATGCTCTGCTTCAGCACCCAGTGTTCACCTGTTCGGATCCTGGGCACGGACCTACACACCACTCATCAAGCCATGCTGAGGTGGTATCCCACATGGAAGAACTAGAATGACATACAGCTATGATATACAGCTGTGTACTGGGGCTTTGGGGAGAAAGAAAAAAAGGAAGATTGACAACAGATGTTAGCTCAGGGCCAATCTTCCTTACCAAAAAAGTAAATAAATAAAAATTAAAAATTTGAGTCTGGGGATTTTGTTCATTCGATTTTGTTGGAATTGTCTTTATAACAGTCATGCATTACTTTCATATTAAAGGTAAAAACACAAAAACATTCCCAAGTTTGGGAAAAAAGATGTCAGGGAGGATTTTTTTCCTCTGGTGACCAGAGACAGGTCAGCACATGTATCTAGGCCCTTGATTAATGCACCCCTGTGAGCAGCTACATCAGTCTACCCACTGACCTGGCCTGCTCCATCCTCAGTGCCTGTAGGCCTGGGCTGCATTTCCTATTAATACAAACCACGTGGGACCCTCTCTGTGGCGTTTCTAGGCAGAAGAGGGAGCCACAGCCGCCTAGTGGCTGCCAGGGAGGCTGGCAGGAAGGGGCATCTCCATCAGGCGTCTCCAGGGAAACAGCGAGCTCCCCAGAGAAGGGACATTTGGAAATAAAATTCTTGCCGCTGTGTGTTTGTATGTGTATGTGTGTTGGGGCCGGAGAGGGAGTTAAGAAACCTCTCCAACCCCCTCTGCTCTTCTCTCTCCAGGGAAAGCCTCTCTTAGCAGCCCTCACCTCCTCCCAAAACTCCAGCCCACACCCTGGAAACAGTGTAGTCTCTGCTGGGACGGGACAAGTGGCCTAGAAAATGTCCCTTCAGATTCGTGATGTGGGTGGAGAAGAGCACTGGATTGAGAGCCAAAGGCTCACATCGTCAGCTTCCCTGCCTCACCCTGTGGCCCTGGTCAGTTAGACCCCTTTTCTGAGTCCTGGGTTCCTCTGTAAAATGAGGGTAATGGATGAGATTTCCTCGTCATTCTTAGTCCCCATGTTGGGGGCTCCTCCACAAGGCCCAAGAATACAGTTGGGGCATTCTAGATGACTCTTTGCTGCACTTGGTGCAGATACTTAATAGGTGTTAATGATTCTTTGTGTGACCTTAACTGGTCACTTAAACCAGCCTGAGCCCTTCACCTGCACATTCATTCATTCAGATATTTGTGGGTGCTTATTGAGAATGATATCTATACTGAGAGGGTCCAGAGACTGCCCAGATTTCCATGAAAGAGGCACCTCAGTCCCTCTCCCCATGCTGTCCTGCACCAGAGGCCAGCTGCATGCCACATTCCTTCCATGACGACCCCCTTCACATACAGCTGGAGGGCCCTGGAATCTTCTCTTCCCACAGTGCCCAAAGTCAACCTAAACTAGAAGCCATGGTGCCTCCTGGGGAATAGAACTGGGGGTGATGTCCCTGCCCCCTCCCCTCTCTCACACCCACCTGGTTCCCTTTGCCCTCCCTTGCTCTTGAGGGACAAAGGCCACACTCCCAGCCCAATCCACCTCTCCCTGGTAAAATATGGGGTGCCCAAGTTGGGGACAGGAGCCCTTTGGAATCCACAGACAGAGGTCAGAGATGACTGAGTAAAAACAAGTGGCTCTCTCCCAACTGGAGTGCCTCTCCTCCCGGTCCCACCTCCTAGAGCTCCCCTTCCTCAGGAGACCCCACCTTCCAGACAGAGTGGGGGTTGCTGAGAGAGCTCTTCATGTGGGAGGCAACCCCTACAACTTCTGGAGGAGACAGGGGGGCTCGAGAAAGGAACAGGGCTGAGAACCCTGCAGAAGCCAGGGGCCAGGCCTCCTTCGGGTGTCCTCTTAGGAGGAGACGTTGACTGGCCCTCATGGCCTGACCTGACCTTCTGGCTTCTCAGCCCCAGGTTTGCCCTGGGGGAGGGGCAGGGAGTTGGAGGTGGGAGAGAAGAAGGTAGGGGGAAGGGAGGTGGAGATGCAGCAGACGAAGGGAGGGGGAGTGCTGATCTGGAGTCTATCACCTTTACTGGGCACCTACTGTGTGCAAGGCGATGAGCTCTGTCCCAGTTTTACCTGGATTATCTCCTCCGGTCCTCAACCCAGCCCTGTGCCAGGGTTATTATCCTGCTTTGACAGAGAAGGAAACTGAGACTCAGAGGCATTACATAACTTGCCCAAGGTCACACAGCTTGTCAGGAGTGAAGCCAGGATCCTAGCCCAGGTCTGTCGGCCTCCAGTGGGTTCTCCCTGCTGCCAGAAAGTCCTCCTCCTGGAAAAGCAGGTCTGGGGTTGGGGTTTTCAGTCAGAGCTCATCAGGATCCCCAGAGGCAAATCTATTGTCATCTGCCCTCCTCCTCCTCACCCATCTGCCAGGCAAGTCACAGGTGAGCTCCCCGCCATGGCCCCTACCCCAGCCCCAGGTGCTAGCTCAGCCTTGCCTGGCTCCCCGCCTCTCCCTGGTGCCCCCAAGGTGGCTCTGAGGTCACCCCACACCCCAATGCCTTCCATTCTGCATTTGCAGATCTCAGAATGCATAGGAAAAAGCAGGAAGAGAGAGGAGGTCAATTGAAGGTTGGAAGCAGGGGCTCTGGTCTTGGGCAAAAGACTGGGGAGCCTGGTTATCTCCTTCTATTCAAATGAACCCTTTCCCTAACTCCCACCCCTCACCCCCAGAGACAGCCAGAGCCTTGCTTAGTTAATGAAATACAAAAGAAGGAATCAGGGAATGGGGGGTGGCTCGAGAGCGCTGGAAAGCAAGGGAGAGAGGAAAAGTTGGGTCTCTTCCAAAGAGTTAATGTTCCACAGTATGATCGATTAGGTGTCAGATGTAATTTCAAACCAATACAAGATGAATGGCATAATTTTCCCTCTCTCATTTTAGACAGAATTAAGAATCCATTAGCTAACACAAATTTTTGGCAAGTTTAATAGGAGCTCAAATCTACATTCAGAGGAAACGCTCCCCAAAGCCTGTTTCAAGCTTTTACTCCTCAGGCCCCTTGCCTCCAATGTCCCCTCAACTCTCACAAGCCCTCTGTTGTCTGTCCACACATGCAGCCCTCTCTCCCTTCCCATGGTCCCCCTCCCCAGCGCAGCCCAAGATTAACTGGCCTGACCCCTCTCACAAAGGCCGGGCCTGCCCACCATTGTCTTCTAGTGGCAATGGGTGAGGGGGAAGGGGCGGAGGGGCTGGCAATGGGCCCAGAAAAGGGAGGAGGTTGCTGAATTGGCCCCAGGCTCCAGACAAACCCTGGAGAGAGGGGTGAACTGGGGCTTTGGGGCTAAGTCTCAGCTACTCCTCAGTTTCACCCCCAGAAAAATTCTTATTTTTATCCTAGACAAACATTGCCCAGTTTACATGGGGGACGCAAACCCCATTCTTCCTCAATATCTCTCATATTTACAAATGTTAATCCACAAAGTAAACCTGAGAGGAAGAACAGCTATCATCCCATTTTACAGATGGGGAAACCGAGGCCCAGAGGGGTTGATTGGAGTCAGCTGGGTCCAGGTTGGAACTTGGCTCTGCTACTTGCTTGCTTACTAGGGTCCTAAGGCATTTACCTCTGGGCCTCAATTTTCTCATCTGTAAAATGGGAAGAACATTTGTACCCAGCTCATAGGTTTATCCTAAGGAACAAATAAGAAAGCTCTTGATAAAAGAGAGTCTTCATGACTGTCCATCCCGGTGGAGGTGCCAAGTGTCCTCTCTGCACCAGCCTGTGAATCAGCTCCAGCCCCTAGCCTCCGAGCTCACAGCCTAGTGGCGGAAACAGTCAAGTCATGTAGACCAAGCCCTGCCCCGAAAGGCAAGAGAAATTAGAATAATAATTATGGCAGCTTACCCTTACTGGGTACTTACTCTGTGCCAAGTGTGGGAGCAAATTCTTTGACACATAGTAACTCATTTACTCCTCACACCTTATCAGATAGATACTATTATCCTTACCCCACTTTCCAGATCAGGAAACTGAGGCGCAGACAGGTAAAGTTACTTGCCTGAGGTCACCCAGCTAGGAAGTGATAGAGCTAGAATTCCAACCCAGGCAGCCTGGTCCTAAGGCCTGTGGCTCTTTTTTTAAAAAAAAGATTTTATTTTTCCTTTTTCTCCCCAAATCACCCCGGTACATAGTTGTGTATTTTTAGTTGTGAGTCCCTCTAGTTGTGGCATGTGGGATGCCACCTCAGCGTGGCTTGATGACCGGTACCATGTCTGCGCCCAGGATTTGAACTGGTGAAACCTTGGGCCGCCAAAGCAGAGCACGCGAGCTTAACTGCTTGGCCACGGGGCCGGCCCCGGGCCTGTGGCTCTTAACCTGAAGCGAAGCAGAGGTAAGGGCTGGAATGTTGGAGCACCAAGAAGTGATCAACCCTGCTCTGGCATCTGCGAAAGCTTTGCAGAGGACAGTGGGCTTGAATTAGGTCTTAACTGATGAGTAGGAGTTTACCAGGTGGGCAAGGAGAGAAAGAGTGTTCTAGGCAGTGAGAACTGTGTGCAAAGGCTCAGAAAGAAGTCTCAACGTGGGGAATGGTGAGTGCCAACCAAAACATGGGGTTCTTGTGGAGGGTAGCAGGAAACAAGGTTGAACAGGCAGGTCAGGTGCTTTGTTCTGACAATCCTGCTCTCAAAATTGGGAAGTCTTTCCTATTGTCTAACTTTTATAGACAGTCTTGCATGCCATGCTCAGGAGTTATGACTTTTTCATGTTGTCATAATAATAGGTAGAGCCAGCATCTTCCATGTACCAGATGCTTTATATCAAGTGCCTTGTTTCTTCATTATAATAACCACACAAAGCGGGTGCTGTTATCCTATTTTTCAGATGAGTAATCTGAGGCTCAGGGTTATTAGGTAACTTGCCCAAGAGACATAGCTAGAAAGCAACAGAGCTAAGCATCAAACCCAGGTCTGACCCCAGAGCCCAAACTCTTAATCACTCTGATTGCTGTGTCCTGGTAGGCAGTGGGGGACTTTGGAGGAATTTTCAGCAGGGAGTGATGGATTTGGATTGAGTTTTAGAAAAAAAAAGAGAGGTTAGATTGGAGCAATGAGACTGGAGGCAGGGAACCCAGTTAGGAAACCATTGTTCTGGTCCAGATGGAGAATGATGCGGGGAAAGGGCCTCCCTCATCTATGGGGCTGAAAGAGAGGGCCTCCTGAAGCCTAAGTAATAATAATCATAATAACACTAACTATTAAGGGCCCACCTTGTGCCAGGAACTTCTCATAAGCCATGTCCAACTCATACAATCCTGTAGGCCAGATACTGTTAGCCTCATTTATAGATGAGAAAGCTGAGGCTCAGAGATGTTGACCACCTTCTCTGGACTACACAGCTGTGATCAGGCAGAGCTGGGACTGGCCTGAAGCCCTAGCCTTTCCTTCCACCTTACTGCCAGAGGGCGGTTGTGCCACACATCAGAGGTCAGCTCTTCTCTCTTGACATGGCTTAATATTCCCTGGGATACGTATGGAGCTGGCCCTCCACTTTGGCCCCAGCAAGTGACCTCAAACTGAGGGAGGTAGAAAAGGGGATGAGAGGGAGTGGAGGAGAAGAGAAGTTGGAGAGGGATGAGCTGTGGAGCTCTGAGGGGAGAGCTGGCAGTCATTTTTACCTGTTACTGACCATTCAGGAAGATGTACAGGAGGGCATGCAAGAAGATGAGTGCATTTAATTCTCTTAGCCCTTGAATGGAGAAGAAGCTTCATACCTTTACTTAATTTCCTAACTTTTGAGAAGTCCCTCCTGCTATCTAACTCCTATCCTTCCTAATAGTCACAAACAACCCGAGTTGCCAGTTTCAAGAAAGAGCCCCTGCTCCTGCATCCCACTATGAGGACATATCTCGTCACCTTCCTCGTGGGGTCCGGGGATGGGGGAGTATTGTGCCTACTCACCTTTATGTTACTGCATACCCAGAGGTGGGGTGGGGGTGGCTAGGTTCCAGGGCATCCCACTAAAAGGAGGAGATGACCAGGCCGTCTGGCTCAGCCTCCCCTCAGCAGAGAGAGGAAGGAACAGCAGTGTCTGGGGTGGGAGGAGGAGACCTGCTGGAGCCACAGCCTGAAAAACAGACCCAGGGCTCCTGGCTTGAAGGAAGGAGGGTCTCCAAGTTTTAGTGAATTCCTCAGCATCATGCTGAGGGTATATAAAGGAACTCATATCCCTGCCTGGGCTAGACATTGCTGGGGCAGAGAAGTCCTGGTCAGCCCAACGTCACCCTGAGAGAGGGAACTTGGGGAGAGGGCTGCAGAGAATATGCAAGAGACAGATGGTTTTGAGGGAAAGAACTTGGGCTTTGGAAGCAAAGGGGTTCAAGTTAGAATCTGAGCCTTCTTTGCTGCAAAGGCAGAAGTACCTGCGGTGAGTTTGCTCATTTATTTGACATATTTTCATTGATATCCTACTATGTGCCAGGCACCATGTGAGGCTCTGGGATATTTCGGAAAGAGATCCTTGCCTTCAAGGAACTTACATTCTAGCTGGGAGACAGACATAACTTAACAGTAAATTATATTTATGTTAGAAGGTAATAAGTGCTATGGGGCAAAAGTTCATGAAAAAGTGATCTAGATTGGGGGGTGGAGGTTGCTATTTTAAGTATGGGGTCAGCGTAGCCCTCATTTGGAAGGGTAGCATTTGAGCTAAGACCTGCAGGAGGTGAAGAAATTGACAGTGTGGGTATCAGGGAGCAGCCAACAAACAGGCTATAAGGCAGGCTTGGGCCTGAAGGGGCCTGGAGGGGTTGAGGGAGACCAGTCGCAGGCAAGGTCTGAGCGGGAACGGAGGGAGGTACAGACTGTACAGGGTCCCATGGGCTTTGATACAGACTTTGGTTTTCTCTGGGAGT
Organism: Equus przewalskii; assembly: GCF_037783145.1. Classification (NCBI taxonomy): domain Eukaryota; kingdom Metazoa; phylum Chordata; class Mammalia; order Perissodactyla; family Equidae; genus Equus; species Equus przewalskii. The sequence goes on along the minus strand of NC_091840.1, from coordinate 22,800,894 downwards.
GAAATGAGGAGCCCTGGCCAAATTTCCAGCAGAGGGAAAACATGATCAGACAAATGTTTAAAAAGATCACTGTAACTCCAATAGGGAGAAGAGACTGAAGCTGGGGGAGGGGGCGGGAGAGGCAAGGGAAGAAGCAGGAAGACCAGGTAGTTGCTGAATCTGAGTCTCAACTTTCCCATCTGTCAAATGGGAATAAAAATGTGTCCCGGGAGTTATGCGATAAAAGATTTGTGGGCATATCCCCAGCCTTTAGCCGTTTCAATGAAGTCTTGTTGAATGAAAAAATGATTGACTGTCATTCCATGCCCTCCTCACATACGTAACTCCTACCCCAGGCCCTGAAACAGTTCCTCAGAAGATTCTAGAAACCAACAAACCTGGATTCTCATGATTAGCCACTCTTCTTCATCTGTAAAATGGGGATAATCGTACATACTCCCCAGGGTAATTGTAAAGATTAAATATAATAACGTGTCTAAACCTGTATCGCCCAGTTGGGAGCCGCTAGCCACATGTGGCTTTTTAAATTTAAATTAATTAAAATTAAATAAAATTTAAAATTCATTTCCTCTGTCACATTTAGCCACATTTCAAATGCTTGATAATCTCTTACTAGCTAGTGACTACCACACTGAACAAACAGAAACAGAACATTTCCATCCTTGCAGAAAGTTCTGTCTGACACCGCTGGTCTAAGCACCCAGCTCAGGGCCTAGCCCAGATTGTATGCACAATAAGGGAGCACCGTCACTCACGGAGGACTCCAGTAGTGAGACTGGTCATCCTCCCAATAGCCTGCCAAAGACCATCCATTGGATGTTCTCCAGGGTGAGGTCTGAAAACTGAGTGGGGAAGAGTCAGGGGCTGGTCAGCGCAGGAGGAGAGAAGGAGGAGGGACAAGTCTACAGGTTAGGGAGCTGGTGTTAAGGGTTGCCCATGAGGTGGAGATGTGTGAAACATGTGTCTGAAGCAGGAAAGAAAAGAAGACCAAGAGGAAAAAGGGAGAGAAATCCAGGCATCCAAGAGCTGGACCCCAGGATGGTCTTCATTGCCTTTCCCTAGAGAATGGATGCCACTTTTGAGATCCCTGATCTCAATACCTTTATTATTGAGTGCATTCATTCATTTGTTCATGCAACATTTGTTTATTGATCATCTACTATGTCCCTGGGCTTGTCCTAGGTGCTCTGAGTGCTACTATAAATAAAGCCCCCACCTGCAGGGAGCTTGTGTATGAATGTGGGGTGAGGAAACTAGACAATAGACATAATAAATGCATAACATACATAGCAAGTTAGGTGGCAATATGTACTAAGGAGAAAAATAAAGCAAAGAAGGATGGGGAAAGAAGGTGCAGTTTTGGATGGGGTAGCCAGGAAAAGCTTCTTAGAGAAGGTAATGTTTTGTTTCGGTTGCCTAGGGGGTTTGGGGAAATGGGGAGTGAGTGCTAATGAGTATGAGTTTCTTTTCAGGATGGTGAAAATCTTTAAAATTGATTGTGGTGATGGTCACACAGCTCTTCGAATATGCTAAAAAACCATTGAGTTATACACTCTAAATGAGTGAATTTTATCAAAATAAAGCTGTCTTTCAAAAAAAATCACCTGGCTGCTGCACCAAAAATAGACTGAGGGGGACCAAGGGCGGAAGCTGTGGTCATCCAGGAGAAAGGGGACAGCGACTTGGGCCAGGGCGATAGCAGGGGGGCCATGAGAAGTGCTCAGATTCTGGATTGATTTTGAAGGCAGAGCAGACAGATTTGCTTTTCAATCAGGTGTAGGGAGTAAAAGAGCATTGTCAAGGATTACTCCAGAGTTTTGGGCTTAGGAAGCCAGAGGAGTTGAAGAACTAGAGTCCTGGAAACAGAGCGGGGCTGGCTTGCGAGCACCAGTCACCAAGGGCAGCACCAGGACTCTGCAAGGAGGCAATATTATTAGTTAGGTTCTAAGACCCTGGCCTTTTAATTTGAATTCCAATCCTACCATATTGCAGAACTTTCTGCAGCATCAGTTTCCTCAGCCTGTCTTCAGGGAGCTGCAAAGACTGATTAGGACAGACCTGACTCATTTAAGGTGCTGGGAGAACATTTGTTCCTTTTCTTTCTCCTTTCTTCCTGACCTACCTGAGACAGCTCTGAAGCAGGAGCCCAGGAGGGAATGAGGAAGGGAAATATTGCAGACCGTAGGCCCCAGAGAGAGTGCTGGGCTGGCGTCTGGGCATTGCTCCCAGCTGTCTGAGTCCAACAATGGGGAGAGAAGTGGGGGAATATGCTCCTTCCCCTGAGCCTGAACTGCAGGCAGCCTGGGTCCTGTGCCTCCGCCTTCTCTGGGGACAGGAGGGATGGTGCCTACACATTTAGAGTTGGCAAAGGATGATCTCCTAGCCAGTTTTCCCCAAGCCAATGGGAGATTCTAGGAAGCCTTTATTTACGCCTCAGAGTGGATGCTAGGTTAATACAATGATTTGAAAGGTGTATTTTTCAATTACATTTAACGAAAAGATTCTTAGTCAGGTAAAATATAATTAGGAGGCTGCTGGGAGACAGGCCTCCTGAGAGGAAGAGAGAGAGATGAGACAGACCCCTAATGGGGCAGATTGGAGTCCAGAGTATAGGATGTGCTTGCCTTTCCCCTCCCTCTTCTAAGGTGTCAAACTACTCATCAATTCAGCCATTCGAATACATTGACTAAGTAACTACTTCATGTTGGGCCCAGAGTTTACTGTGGGGACAGAACAAGTGCTGTGGTCCCTGCCCTCAGTGAGCTTACAGACCAGCAGGAGAGGTGGACAAAAAATAAGTCAACAATTAAGTAAAGTGCTTTAAAGGAAAAACAGAAGGCTGAACTAGAGAATAACTGATGGATACCTTTGGATTAAGGCATCGGAAAAGTTTCTCATGGGGGTGAGGGGAAAAAACTAAGACTTGAAGGAGCCAGGCCAAGAAAAGGAGCCAGACAAGAAAAGAGTGGGAGGGAGGTGAGAGGATTGGTTGGACCAAGAAAGCAGCCCAGCGCCCAGGTTGGAAAGGTGACCTTAGTGTTTGCAGAGTGAAAAGAAAGACCAGTGAGCTGGGGCATGGAGAGAGAGAGGCAGAAAATGATCCTGGGGAGGGAGGCAGGGACCAGCTCCAGCTCGTAAGGAGTTTGGATTTAATCTATGTGCTAAGGAAGCCACTGCAGAGTTTTAATCCAAAGAGTGAAAGGCCCACCTTATATTTTTTTTTAAATTACCCTAGCTGCATTATTCACAATAGCCAAGACATGGAACCAACCTAAGTGCCCAGCAACTGATGATTAGATTAAAAGATATGGTATATATATACAATGGAATACTGCTCAGCCATAAAAAAGGACAAAGTCATCCCATTCACAACAACATGGATGGACCTTGAGGGTATTATGTTAAGTGAAATAAGCCAGGCAGAGAAAGACGAACTCTGTATGACTCCACTCATAGGTGGAAGTTAACATATAGACAAAGAGAACTGATCAGTGGTTACCAGGGGAAAGGGGAGGTGGGGGGAGGGCACAAAGGGTGAAGTGGTGTACCTACAACATGACTAACAATAATGTACAACTGAAATTTCACAAGGTTGTTAGCTATCATAATCTTAATAAAAAAAAAAATTACCCTAGCTGCTGTGGGAGAATGGATCAGAGAAGGGCAAAATGGGAAGCTACAGCAGAGACCCAGATGAGAGATGATGTGACCTGGCTTAGGGGGAAGCACTGATGAAGGAGAGAAGAGCCTGGACTTGGGGTATATATGGGAGTGAGAATCAGTGGTTCTTGGTGAGAGTCTATAAAGAGAGTGAGAGGTAGGGAGAACTCAAAGACGACTCCCAGATTTCTGGTTTGAGCAACTAACTGGGTACTGCCATTTATTGAAATGGGGAAGCCAAGAAAAGAAATGGTTGGGAAGACATGTGGATAAAGAGTTCAGACTTGGAATGGAGACCCTCTAGGGGCTTCCTTGGCCCTAAAGGATGAAGATCTGGATGCCCCATCACAAGGTGGTCCCCTTTCACCACTCTACTCTGTTGTTTCCTAGCTTGTTCTTCAGCTTTTTTGGGTGTCTAACTTCCATTCCTCTGCTGAACTTGGAAATGCATGCCTCTTGAGTTTGCAGAGATAATTCTGTCAGTCCCAGCTCCCTTTAACTGCCTAAACTCCTGAAATTCCACCACTAAATTCACACTATACTCATATTCATTGAGCACACACTGTGGGCCAGACACTGTGCTGGAAGCTTTGACCACATTATTTCATCTGATCCTGCTAACCACTCTTTTCATAGTATTAATATAACAATACTAATAGTGAGAACTTAAGGATGACTCTCTTGAGCTAAGCCCTTTATATGAATTGTCATATTTAAATCTCACTGAGAAATAACCTGCCGAGGGTCACACAGCCAGTTAGTATTGAGACTGGGGTGAGAAATATGGGACTCTCTCCAGTATACCAGACTCTCTGGGGGGATGAGGACTGCATGGGTGATGGAAGGGAGGAGCCACTTGGATGCCTTTCCCTTTCCCCTTACTTATTTTTTCCTAGATGAAGCACAGAGGCAGCGTTATCCTCCCAGACTTGCCTGGGTGCAGAGAGCAGACAACTCTGATGACAACCCCAGGGCCTGTGGAACAGGGAAATCTCCCTGTTTCTTCAGGAAGGAACAATTTTTGTAGGAGCTACCAGACCCTTAGAGTGGTTGCCTGGTATCATAGGAGGGAAGTGCCCACCCATGTAATGAGGGGTCCTGTTCTGTAATTCAAAGGGGTGATTCTTGCTTCCCCCATCCTCTGAGAATGGCTTAGGTGTTTGTGTATGTGTGTGTGTACATATGTGCAGGAACTGGTGTGCAAAGGGCGAGGTGATTTGCATGTGTGTGCAAGCCAGAATGAGCCTGCCTTCTGTGCATTCGCCTCAGGATATGTGTGTGTGTGTTGGGGGGTGGGGGGGGGCGGTAATGGTTATCTGGTTGTCTTGGCCCTCACACAGGTAAGTAACTTGTGCATTTACTCATGCATATGCCTGTGAGTGGAAATGGCCTGGCCCCAGAGTTGAGCTCTGAGCTCAGCTCCCCACCTCTTCTTGCCTGTCTCCAGCTCCCTGCATCCCCTACCTCCTCCCCCCTCCACCACCATGCCGGGCAGAATGCCCTCAGCCTGTGCCGGCTGGCACACATGCCACATGGTGCCTGGCGCGCGTCTAGGCAAGGATGACGCCCCCAGGCCCGGCTGGGATACTAAGCCACCCGCTGCCTCCCCCACTTCCAGAACGGAGCGTCCCCATCCCGTCCCCTTTCTCAGCCAGGGACACAGGGAGCAGGCGGGGACACGGCACAGACAGATACAAACACACAGATGCACCCAGAGACTCCCACAGGCGTGTGCCCCAGAGAGGCACAGATAGACACGTTCACATAGGCTCGGGTACACTTACATACACACTCACATACGCCCAAAGACACTCTTGGGCATTCACCACTTGCGCAGATCTCCATAGGTTTCGGTCCAGCCAGTTAGGCAAACCCACCTGATGTCTCTGTCCGTGGTGCTGAAACCAGACCGTCCTCCTTAAAGAAGAAAGAGACAGGGAAGAGATGGGAGGAGACCTGGGATGAAGGATGGACAAGAAAGGAGTTGAGGAGACAGATGAGAAGGGAGGGAAAAATCCACAGATAACGGAAAGGGATAGAGTTGAGAGGATTCCAGGGGAACCAAGGAATGCCTGAACACTGGGACTAGGAGAGGGAAGTGAGGATGAAAGGTGATCTCAGCTCCCTATCCCTGCCGAAGTGCAGGCTCAGGCTCAAGGATTTATTGGCCTTTCCCCTTTAGGACCAAGAATGGAAAGATTTTGGTAAGATTACCATGGCAGGCGAGGGACCCTAGATATGTGGTTTCTGTGGCCTCCATTTGTCCCTTTCCAAGTGCCTCCTTGCCCTGGAAGATCTTAAAATAGTAAGGGAAGGAGACAGACACCAGGAAAGCCTGATAACGACCCTGCAAATAGCTCCCCAATTTGGATTTCTTATCCCAATTTGTGCTGGGCAAGTGGACAACAATGTTGATCTGGATTTGTTCCGGGGATTGCAGGGATTTAGTGACTGCTTAATGCTTATCCACAAGATCGGATTATGGGTTTCTATCTCCCTCTCTTGAGACAAAAACTTCCCTCTGGTGGGATTGCCTAGTAGGGATGGAACCCCCACCAGCAGCCCCTTAGTTGTGAAATTTATGGAACATGAGTAACGCCCACTTTCCTGGTTGGAGGGGGATTTTCAAGGACCAAAGGGCATAACTAGGCAAGAGGGTATGAAGGGGAAGACAAGGAAGAGGAAGGGGAGGAAAGGGGAGGAGAAAGAATTGTGGAGATGGATGACAGGATGAAAAAGGAAGGGAAGAGGAAAGAGATTGTAGAAAGAGGAAGGAAGTGGGTGGAGATGCAGATGGCAGGAGTGAAACGGGGCATGAGTGACCCAGACAGACCCAGAGAAAGGGCAGAGGAAGTATGCCAGGTGGAGCATATTGCTTCCCTTGAGCTTCCCTGGGGCCCAGATTAGATTGGAAGTCCAACCTAGTCTTGCAGCTGTTCACAATGGCATCCTCCACCCAGAGCTTCAAGCAGAAAGACCTCATGGGCCAGGACTACATATGTGAGAAGGAGCTGCCCTAGCAAAGAAGGTGGGGTCAGATGTAGCCAAGTCTGTGTGTGCAGTTTCCTCACGGGTGGGATGGGGAGAGTGGGTGCCTTCTTGGAGCTGTTTCCATCTATTTGCATGTGGGCAGTGGCAGGAAGAGAAAGCCACATATGTGGGTGTTCAACAGAGAGTGGAGACTGGGTTGAGGGTGAAGAGCAGGCAGAGGAAGAAGGGATGCATTAGGAGAGGAGTAAGTGGAAAAGAAAGGACAGTGGATCTTCTAAAAATTTTTTGATCTTCTAATTATTCTCTCTTTTTCCTACCAAGAGAGAAGAAGCCAGGCCTGGGGTGAAAGCTGGGCATGTGTGTCCCAGTGTTCTTGTCTGTAGCATAGATATAATGAGAGTCCCAACTTCATAGGGTGGTTGAGATGATTATCAGCTAACGTATAATGCTTAAGTTAGTTACTGATACATAATAAGCTCCAAATATATGTTAGCTTCCATGTTGTTGCTGTTGTTGTATCTTGATCTTGCACTGGGATCAAATGGGAAATCTTTATTCATGTTTAACTAGACCTTTTGTTACAGCCTCAGGCTCAACCTAGGTTCTACCTTTGGGCAGCATGGAGGACCATGATTTCCTAGCTCTTCAAGTTTATTCCTGAAGAGAGGGAGCCAGGACACTTTCTGGGGTGAATCCTATGGTAAGGAAAGTATCAAGGTCTAGGGAACAGTGTACCAACCAGGGAGGGGCTGTCAAGGATGTTTTTCTGGATTCCTGAAAAAGCTGTGCTCCAGGCCTAGATCAGTGCCTCCCTACCCAGATCGGAGTCTCAGCACTCCATCCTGTTCAGTTCAGGGTCCCTGTCCCCACTGAGGCCTGTATCTTTCCACTGTATTCAGATAGCTCCAGCCATTTATCATGCATACATGGGACACCATGCCCTCCTATTGCATATAGATGTGGACATGTGGTTCATTTCTTCCAGATTGTTCTTCCAACTCCAATCCCTTCCCTTTTTTCTACCTATGCTTCTGCTCCTTTCTTGTCCCCTTCTTCTCAGGAATCTAGTTGGAAGGAAAGGCATTCCCTCACTACTTAGTGGGGTCAGATTTCCCCACCCTGCACAGGCAAAATGGATAGTCTCATTCTGGAGGTCAAGGAGGCATGTGGGGGCTGGCACAAGGAGGGGTGAGGGGTGGCAGGGCAGCCCCCATGTCCTCCCATTCCCCCCAGCTCCTGTCTCATCACTGTCACCATTCAATCATAGCAGATGGGCTGCAGCTGTGAGCGCCAGCCCGGCACACAGGCTGGTCCGTGCCACTTGGGAGAGAAGGAAGAGAAAGGGAGGGAGGGAAGGAGGAGGGATAAAGGGAGGAGGGAGAGAGGAAAAGGAAGAAGAGGAGGAGGAGGAAAAGGAAGAGAGTGGAGGAGGAGAGAGAGGACTTGAAAAGAAAGGACACTTGGTACCTTTTATGCCTCTCTCTTCCCAGGAGGAGAGCAGAGGCCAGGGCTGGGCTCACAAGCTGGGCAGTGCCAGGCGAGATGGGCATATGCCCTTGATTACTACCAGGACCGCAGGCCAAGCCTCCACTGCCGCCACGGCCTCATAAATCAGTTTTTAAGTAGCAACCACATGGACATTTCCCAGCTGAGAGGCCTGGCCTCTGTCGGCCCAGCCAGGGCAGCCCTAGTGGAAGGGCAGGTGCCAGGCCAGGGCATGGCAAAGAGAGAGGTGGCCATCAAGGCTTGGTGGGAAGTGGGGTTGGAGCTTGTTCAGGCAAAACCTGGGGACAGGGACCCCTACCAGTGAGGAGTAGGTAAGAACATGACAAGTGGCTGGCAGTGGGTCCAGAGCCCCCTGTTGGGGCTCCTAGACCCTGTCCTGGGTTCCCCTGGGGAAGCCACTTACAAATGATGTTGGTATTGGAACTCTCTCCTTCCAGGTCCCACTCCCATTAAGAACAGAGTCTGTGTGAGTGTGAGGGCAGTGTGTGGGCCTGTGCACTTGGGTGTCTGAATGTGCTCACAGCTCCTGGTGGGTAGGAAGGTATCTCTCCAGTATCTAGCCCAGGCCCAGCACAGACCAAGTATCCAGTAAAATAATAAATGAGTGAATAAGTGATCGAGTGTGAAGGGGGCTAGTTATGTGTATTCACAGGAATGGGAGGATTTATACGGAGTGTGTATGAGTGCACATGATGGCTGATCCTGTGTGTATGCGTATGGGGGGGTGTCTGTGGGTGCTCTAGGGAGATCTATTCTGACAGACATCCCTCCACACCCTCCCTTTCAGGAACTCTGCCCTACACAGCCCTCCCCTGAGCCCTGACTCTCCCCTTCTGAGGATCCACCAGTAGGACAGCAGCTTGCGCAATCCACACCCCCTAAGCCAGTCCCCAAGTTTGGTGCCCCTTCCTCTCCCCTCCGCAGGCCAGCGTTAGTGGCTGAGGGTAGGGACACGGGATGGCGGGGAGTGTGGGGGGGGTGTGGGAGTCCCGCCCCTGGAACTGCGCGGAGAGCTGGAGGGGTGGAGGCGCCCAGCCTTCTTGCGCCCTACGTCTCCTCCCTGGGTGAACAGATGTCTCGGAATTTTAGATGTGCTCTCCGCCCCTCCTCGCAATAACTCCCCCCGCCCCCAGCTGGCACCGGCTGTGGCGTGGCGCCCTCCCCCTCCCCCACCTCAGATAGCAGAACCCTCTGATGGATCAGGGAGCGCGGCCGGAGGCCTTGGCCAAGAGGCGAGGGAGGCCCGCGGGGTCGTGGCAACCGGCTGGACCGAAACCCGTAGGCACCTGGCTCGGAGAGAACCAGGTCGGCACTGCCCCAGCCTCTTGCCTTCTCCCTTTCCTTCCCTTCTTCCGCGCCTCCTCAGCCTTAACGCTCTTCTGTCTCTGTCCGCGATCTCCGGTCTCTCTCTTGCTCTGTGTCTCTGCCCAGCCCCGAAACCATCCCTCCAGCCGCGTCTATGCAAACCCTCCACACAGACCCTCACACTTTGTGACAGAAACTCCTCCTGGCAACTTCAGTGGAATTCTTCCCTCCAGAGACCCCTTTCCCTGCATTCCGTGAGCCACCCCACCCCCAACTGGCCGCCTGCCTGCCCTCAGCAGAAACCCGGAGTTAATCCGGAAAACGTGGAGGAAGGGCAGGAGGGGAGTGGGGATCGAGATTAGGGAGGCCAAGGACACCGAGTCGGCCCAGGCTGAGACACCCAAATTTTTTAATCACTGCTAATTAATGAACAATCCAATTCCGTGGACCTCCAACTTGGGGAAAGGGGCGGGACCCACTGAGGGCAGGAGAGGGCCTTGGCAGGGCTTGGCAGCCAGGGTGGTGCCAGGCGCCCTCCCCCACCCTACCCCCACCCGCCAGCATTCCGAGGTAACAGGCATTTGTTACCCAGCTCGTGCCAGGAGCGATTGGCAGGTTCGAGTAGGCACAGTCATTCCGCACACAGATGTCCCTGCGTTCACTCTTCTGATATGAATTCTGTCAGCTCCGAATCTGAGGGAGAGGAGCAGACAGCCACACAGACAGAGTTACAGACAGACACAGACAGAGCAATTGTCTGGAGGACAAAGAACTCCACAGATATTTATTTTTCTTCCCTGAAAAAAAATTTTTTTAATGAAAGAAAAATAAGAAAGGTTCCTACTAATTTGGGGGGGACACATCTGAACCCCGGAGAGTGTCCCTCGCTCCTTCCATCCTCCCCTGTTTGCCTGCCCAGTCTTTTTCAGTCTCCCCCAGGGCCCCTTGACATCATCCCTGAACCTCAAATATGAGTGGTGACAACAAAGCCACCGAAGTCTGGAAAGTCTGCTCCCTCACACAGGACCCCAAATTTCTGAATCCCTGAAAGTTCTAGAATACCACCAAGGTGCAAGTTCCAGCATTCTAGAATCTCCGAAATTCAAAATTCCTGAACTCCCGCTCCTCAGCAGATTGTGCTCAGTGCCCAAACCTTGTACCACCCTCTCCATTAGAGAGGGGGAAGTGGGAGCTGTCCTGTCCGGTGCCGGTGCCGTAATGGAGGGCTCCACATACCTGGTCCTCACCCGCTGCCCTAAGCCTTGGCAACCAGCCAAAAACGCAGCCTGCCCTTTGAATTAGGTATGTGGAAAGTTCAAGCCCCCTGACTCCTACCCCTTTCTGGCCTTCCCTCCCAGCTCCGGTTCCCATCCTGACCCTCCACACCTGACCTGGCCATCCGGCCTCTGCCCGCCCCAGTGGCTGTGGGAGCGAGCTGGTTGGTCACTGGGCATCTGTGGGCAGGCTGGGCATGAAGAGCCACTGGGGCTTGGTTCTCCTTGGGCAGCTTGAGCCAGTGGAAGAAGAAGAGGTGGGCAAAGGGGGCAAGGAAACCTGCTAACGTCGGAGGAGAGGGCACAGAGGGGTTTGGTTTGCGGTTTGTTGGGTTGTGTTTTTTAATTTTTTTTTTTTTAAAGAAAAAGCCCCCATCCTGTGTCATCATTTTTATGGGATCTGCAATTCTGGCAAAAATCTGTCTTTAATTTAGCTGTCCATATAAAAATCCTCACTGTATAATAATGAACAGATGCCATGGAATTTAAGCTGGAGCCTCAGCTCCTCCCCGCCTTCCCCCCGCGCCTGGCACCGGGCACCGGGCACCGGCTGAGTGGCACAGACTGGGACCGACGCGCGAGTGAAGGGTGGGCAGGGGGCGACCTGGGCTCGGAGCCAGGGCACTGGGGTGGTGAAGGGGTGTCCAGGCGCCTGGCTTGGCCAGGAGGGAGCTTTTTCGTGGCGGCACCAAGGGCGAAGTGTCTGAGGGATTTTTCTGTCTTTTTTCTGCAAAATGATCAGTAGTTAAGGATTTTGGTTTGGTTTTGCTTAGGGGTTTTGCGGTTCTTAGATTTTTCAAAAAGCACTGCCCTTTCCCTAGTATACACCCAAATGTTTTCGATATATTAATTGAGTTGTTTTTAACCCTCCCCTTGCGCGGGGCCCCGGCCTCGGCCTCCGAGCCCAGGCGAGCGCGAGTTCGCTGCAAGCGGGATCCGTTCCGCATCCGGCCGGCCCGCAGCTTCCGCGGTATCCCGGGCGCCGGCGCCTCCGGGGACTCCTGGGCAGCTCCGGCAGGGCAGGAGCACCCTGCTGTCCTCAAGGAATGAGTCCCCATGTGGTATCTGATTGGGGAGCGGGAAAGATGAAGGCAAGAGAGAAAGCCCCACTTGCCCACACCAATTCTCTCGCTTTTCCCAAGGGGAAAGAAAAAACTATGCGCGTCCGGTGTCCGCTGCTGCCTCCGCCTGCGGTCGAGAAAGCAGGCATCGGCTAGGGATTGAGGGGATGGTTCTGAGCCCCCCCACCCCCCACCCCACTCCTTGCCTTTAATGCGACTGGCGAGAACAGATGTCCCAAGCCGGGCGGACTGCCCAGACCCCGCCCAGCTGTGCCCTTGGCGAAGACTTGGCTGAGAGTAGGAGCTGGCATGCGGGTCCCCAAAGAGGATTGAGGGATCCCTTGGCCCGACGGGACCTGACCTCTTAGCCTTGGCCTCCTGGCCAGCGCAGCCTGGGGCGCCAGGTGAAAGCGCCCCGGAAAGACCCGTTCCTAATTCAGTTAATTCCAAAAAGAGTAATGAGACATAGACAAGTGGAGCGAAGCCCAGGGAAAGGTTCGAATAACCCAACACCAGGCACAAACTTTGGGTGTGAAATCCTGTCCGCCCCAGTCTGCCCTGTGAGACCAGGCTGTGCTCCTGTGCTGGAGTGGGCTGGGGAGTTGGCAACGCCAGAGGCACACCCCAGCGAACATCTGGGCAGCTTCTCCATCCATCACAGTGCCCCAGCTCCCTTGGCTCAGCCAGGATCTAAGGGTTCCCTTGCCCTCTCCCCTCTGAGTGCCCCAGCCTCCTTTCCCCACACTAGGGGGCTGAGGCGCCACCGCCCCTGGCATGTCCCCCAGAAACCCATTGCCCTCCAGCCTCTGAGCCCAACCTTGGCCTGGCCTTCTCAAGCTGGCACTCCCTGGCAGGTGGGCACTCCTATACCAGTTCTTTAGGATAGAGAAAGTTTCAGAGAGCAGAACAGACCTCACAAGGTGGCTGTGCCCTTTCTTGCCTTTTTTCACCCAAGAAAACTTTGTCTGGAATTTTTTAAGATGCAGAACAGAAAGGCAGAGGCTGCTTCAGGATTTGGGAGAGGAGCAGGGTTTCAAGGTTTCTCACAGTCCGGGTCTTCACCTCCCCTCTGGGCCTGTGGCCAGTGCCTGGGTACCCCAGCCCTAAAGACAGAAAATTAACGGTGTCTTGGGCTGTGAGCTGGGGAGTCTGTTGTGACAGCTGAGGCTCATTCCCCCCTCCCACACCTCTCAAAAAGAAGCTTTCTCCTTTGAGCCCCTAGGAGCAGGTCAGGTGTAGAGTCCTGGGTTGAACCTGTTGTCACATGGGGGAACTGGGAGTGGAGGTCGAGGCCAAGGCTGGTCAGACCTGGCCTGAGCTATCTCTTTCTTCCCACCTTCCTTGAGAACTAAACTGTGGAATCTAGAGCTATCCTTCAGTCTCAACGCCCCCTCAAATCAACAGATTCCTCTGAGGAGCAGGCAACTTCAGGTTAAAGATTTTGGGAAGGAGGAGGAAGTAAAGGTCACCTAAGAGGGAGCAAAATCTCTGACCTCTGTGGGAGATGATTGCATCCACGGACTTGTGGATTTTCCCATAAAAGGGAAAAAGGGAGAAGAAAGTACAACCGAGTGCAGTCTAGGGAGTGTCAGGGTTTCCCTGTCGCTGACTCCCATGGGGCTCAGTTTCCCTGGATTGTACTCAGTGGTTTATTGGGCTGTCCCTCTGAGTGATGAAATCAGAGCTGGACATTCACTGGAGGTTCACTGGGGGTCAGGGGCTCACCATCTAGATCCTGGCTGGAATGGGGTTAAGCAGAGAGGGAAAAACAGCAACGGCTTCTCCTCCCTTTCCTTCTGAGGGACAAATGGCCTGGACTCAGAGACTTCTCTGTTTCCGTGTCATTTCCAAATGTTGAGCTTTGGCTGGTGGCCAGAAGATCAAGGGGAAGACACCCTTCTGATTGATCCCAGCTCCAGCCTTCGGGTTTGGCAGCCCAGGGGTTGAGCTGAGCCGGCTGGTGTGTGCTTGGAGATCCTGCTGCTCAGGCTAGGGCAAGGAGGGCATCCTCTTTGCGACTCCCCCCGCTGCCCCCTCCCTCCCACTGCTCTGGCCCCTTTTATCCATATACCTCCCCACACACACCTCCTTCTGTTGCTGGAGCTTCTCTGTGTGTGTGCGCACAAGCGGGAGAGCAAGCGAGAGGAAAAGACCTGCGAGGGGGAGTTTGGGGCCGCGTGTCTGCGCGCATCTTCTTCTCCTGCTCATCTCGCCATCTCGCCAGGGAAGTTGAGTGTTGAGGAGGGGGCAATTGGAGGATAGAGTGCAGCCAGAGCGCAGGGAGTGTGGGGGAAGGGTCAGGAATTGGGAAAGGGGAGACTCCTGTGGACGCCGGGTTTCATGAGAAGCTGAGGTGGAGGCACTCCGGATCTCTGCATCTCCGCTCCAGAAGGAGCCTAGGCTCCCCCCACCAGCCCAAGGTGACCACGAAAGCAGTGGCCCAAGAGTCATCAACATCTTTCAAAAGGGGCTGGAATCGGCTTCAAAAACAGAATGGAGCTGCGTGGAGTAGCCATAAGAAAAAAGTGTAGGAGTCTGTGGTCTAGCCAGGGGAGCCACGTGGAAGGGTCTTTTACTCCCGGCCTCACACACAGGCCGCCTGGATGTCGCCCAGCCTAGACCTCAGAGAGGGTTCTGGGAAGCTGACTGAATGGGGGAAAAGCCCAATTAACCTTGCTCCCAGGGCAGGATAAGACTCACTCCTCGGGATGGATGCCGAGTTCCTTTTCTCTCTGGCTGTCACTGCCAGGCCTTGTCCTACTCCATGAGCAGACCAGACTCCAGATTTGGGTCTGGAATGAGGGCGTAGCTCCATATTCCACGCAAGAAATGGGGAAGGATTAGGAATAGGAGTGATTCAGAGGTCTATAAGACCCCCTTAGACCACTGACAGAGGTGAATCCTGGCAATGAAGGGCCCAGTATTTAATTTCACTCTAGAGAGGCAATGAAATGAGAATTTCAGAGGAGGTGAAATTTTGAAAGGATTCCACTGAAATTCTCCGAAAACTGCGGGAGAAATCTGCCCCAGAATTCCGGCAGGACGTTGGAAAGGGCCTCACGCTGCGCCCGGCTCTCCAGGGCCAGACGCGCGTGGCCTCCCTCTGGAAGGCGCGAGGCTGGCCGAGAGTCAGCACCTGGGAGCGGACAGCTCCAGTCCCGGGCCGGCTCCTTCCGGGGCTGTCCTGCGGTGGGCGAGGGAGGGTCTCCTCTCTAGTGGGGAGACAGAGAGGGTTTGGGGGTGGTCACTTACGGGAGCCACTGAGCTCAAGGCCAGGCAGTATAATCCGATCCACCCTTTCGCATTTAGGGCTTCCTTCTTCAACTACCCTCCCCTTTCCCGCTTTTGTCAGAGCACTTTAATTTGGGGATCTTGGATCCAACCTTTAAAAGCCTTAGCACGCCTGACCTCAAGCCCCAACCGCACGAGTACCATCCTCATCTCTACTTTAGTGAGCAAAAGTGTTTTCGAAATAATTTAAGTAAGCAGCATCAGAAACAACCGAGTCCGGTACTTCTAAATGTGTTCAGGTTTTGGGTTGGGGGTCTTTGGGACTCATACTTCTCTCCAAATATTCCAGGAGTCCGGTGGACACTGGTGTCTGAGAGGGGCGTCCTTTCAGGGAGGTCAGTTCATAGCTGCCTCTGCCCCTGAGGCTCAGAGAAAGAGAATAGTAAAGCTACTCTGCGGTGGGAAGCTGCTTGGACAGAATAGGCTCCTCTGTGGTGCCCTTCTTGAGCCTCTCTAGGCTGAGGTCTTCCCTCTGTCCGGAGCTGCACCAGACAGGAAGGAGGCTGTCCCGGTGGACCAAAGAGGTTCCCGCTGCCCTGTCGGCGGAAGCTCAGGGCGAAGCCAAGCTCCGTTCTATGGGGCGGGTGCCTAGACTCAGGCCCCCTCATAGAGCTCTGGGGTGTTCCTCCAATCTCATCAACACCCCTACAAATTTCAACCTTCCTGAGGCCATTTCCCGAGTCCACTGAAACACAAATTTAAGACCGAAAAGACTACCTCCATTAATATTTCATTCTCATGACCTTATAGTTTTTTTTTATTTAAAAATATCCCTGTCTAGCTCATATGGTTGTCTCTTTATCTCTACACACTTATTTTTTGCAACAGTGAGCAGAAGGTTGTAAAATGACCGGCTGCTCCCAATTTGGCCATTTTTCAGTGATGGAAAGATATTTTGTTTTCAAAGGAGGTGCGTGTGCATCTTTGGGAACTGAAGGAGTATAAGGAGATTAGTGCATTGCTTTGTGCTGGGGGCGTGTGTGAGTCTGTGTAAGGTCTGGGAGGGGCGGCAAGTGTAGCTGTTTTGGTGCCCAGTGGGTGTGTGTGAGGGGGTTTGTAGGGTGGGACTCCCACCCAGGAGTGTCCAGGGTCCCTCTGCCTGGCCTCTGCACAGTCACTTGACTCTGTGTCTCCATCACCCCCAGCCCCAGCTCAATCCCCCGAATGAAATGGAATGAAATGAGGCCACCGTGAGAAACCGGACCGGCTTTGCATCTCATTTACATAAATATTTATTAATCGTCATTAAACTGAACAGAAACACGCAATGCACTTCGGGTGTCCGACGGGAGTTTCATCTTCGCTACAAGAGGAAGGTAAAATTGCGTGTGAGTGTGTGGGTGAGTGTGTGGGTGTGTCGCCTGTGGGTTTGCATCTTTGCATCGTGTATTTGGACGCCTGATCTCCTGCTTCCGGTGGGGAGAGGTTTTCCTTTTGCCCCTTTTTTGGGAAAACTCCAGAAGGAGCCCTCAGCCCTCTCCTCGCCCACCTGTCCGCCAGAACCGAGAGGACGCCTCGACAAAAACTCCCTCTCCAGCCACCGGAAATCGCCGGGCGCCTGGCACCCACCGAGGCACAGTCGGGCAGGGGCGGGGCTGCCCCCAGGTCTCGGTCTCCACCTTTACCCCAGAAAGGGGTAGAGGTGCCTGCGGGGAGGTGGGGGCTGGCGAGCTCTCTTCCCTCGGCCCCGGGACGCCCGCGCCGGGCCTGCGTGTGCGTGCGGTGTGGTGTGCGTGTGTGTGTCTCTCATGCAAACCCTCCCTCCCCAAACCGACCCCCCCAACAGTTTGCCATTCCATACAAATTTGGAAACAGGATTTTAAAAAACAGCATGACGCACAACGGGGACGGGGCGGGGGAGGGCAGTGGCACTGGGGCCCCAAATCTCGGAGTCACTGATTGTAAGAACCTGGGGAGGGGAGGGGGCGGCGCCGGCCCCCACTTCACCAAAGTGCACAGATCCGCGCCTGGGCGGCACGTCCCCGCGGGCCGGGAGGGGCATCCCGGGGCTGGGCCGGGCCGCTAGGCTCAGTCAGAACCTCCTTGCATAGATATTTGTGTCTTTTTATTATTGGTAGTAGTATTTTTTGCCTTTTATTGCTTCTAAAAGTTCTTACTGCGTTTTTTTCTGCGATCCGGACTCTGCGTTCGGCCTCCGTCGCCTCTTAGCTTTTTTTTTGTTTGTTTTTTGTATGTATGTTTGTTTGTTTGTTTAAAAAAAGGAAAAGGGAAAACGGATTCTAGTTACAAATTGTCTTGGCTTCTCTCTTTCCTCTCAATCCACATTCCCTCCCGCCAAAATTAAAATCACAAAACGCTGAGACTAGGGGTTAGGGGTGAGGGCGTTCTAGGTCCGGGCTCGGGCGCCCTGACTTCCGCCCTCTTCAAGAAAGAGGGGGCGCCCTGCTCCTCTCTGCCTTGGCAGCTCGGTGTCTGTTTTAAAAATAATAATAAGGAGAGGAGGAAAACAGTATCCCACAGCTCAGCTGCCCCCTTACCAACGCCTTTGGGCCTTCAGGGAGGAAGGGGAGGAGGAAACCTAAGTGTAGGGATTGGGAAGGAGGGGCGGTGTCTCCAGGGAGTGCCCGAAGAGGGGTCCCTGGAGAAGTACTCCCTGGGAAAGAGGAGGAGGGAACTCCTTGGGGAGAGAGAAGGCGAGTCCCCTGGGGGAAGCGAGGCCCCTGGGATCGGCCACCCACAGGTAGGAGGGCCGAGCTGCCCAGGAGAGCCGCAGGACCGGCGGCCTGCTCCCCGCGCCCGGCGCCAGAGTAGGTGGGGGTGCCCCCGCGCTCGGGATGAGGGGGGGCTGGGGGCAGGGGTGCGGGCAAAGGCAAAAGAAAAAGAAAGGGGCGGGCGCGAGGTCTCAGTTATGGAAAAACGCGTTGAGCTCCTCGTACATGGGGCCCCGGTCGTGGTGAAGGTGCATATCGTAAGACAAGAGATTCTCCGAGTGGACGCCCCCGCGCACAGCCGACGAGCCGAAGACCAGCCCGTGGCCTGTGGGCCGCGAGCCGGGCAGCGCCGAGTAGTGCATAGAGTAGTGGTAGCTCTTCTCGTGGTCGGGGGACGAGTCCTGCTTGAGGGAGAAGTTGCCATTGAGACAGAGTGGGGGGCTGAGCGGGCCCTCGTACTCGGAGCTGTTGTAGTCCGGGCTCGCGCCGCCGCCGCCCGCCGCCGCATACAGCGTCTCGTAGGCGGCGCAGTAGCCGTGGGTCCGCAGGGCGTGCGCCGCGCCGCCGCCCAGGCCGCCCGCCGCCTGGCACTGCGCGCCCGCCAGGCGCGAGCACGGGTACGGGTAGGGGTGCATGGCGAACGGGCCGCCCGAACCGTGGAAGCGGCCCGTGCCGTCGGCGCCCTGCTCTGTGAGGAAGTTGCGCGAGTTGAGCTGCAGGCAGCCGGCCACCAGGTTGGTGGTGGGCTGCGACAGACCCTTGCACAGCGTCTGCACGTAGGACACCAGGTCGGGCCGCTTGCCGGAGCGCAGGATCTCCGAAAGCGCCCAGATGTAGTTCTTGGCTAGGCGCAGCGTCTCGATCTTGGACAGCTTCTGTGTCTTGGAGTAGCAGGGCACCACCTTCCGCAGGTTGTCCAGCGCCGCGTTCAGGTCGTGCATGCGGTTGCGCTCCCGCGCGTTCGCCTTCTGCCGCCGCAGCTTGGAGCGCTCCAGGCGCGCCTTGGTCATCTTGCGCTTCTTCGGCCCGCGCTTCTTGGGCCGCTCGCCCTCTGCCTCGTCCAGCCCTTCCTCCTCTTCCTCTTCCTCCTCCTCCTCGCCCCCCAGCTCGCCTTCCTCCTTGACCTCGGCCAGCGCGGCCTCCGGCACCTCGTCTGCACGGAGAGGTACTGGCTTGGCGGCCCGGGCGGGCCCCGGAGCCCCGGGCCCCGGCGGAGGCGGCGGCGGCGGCGGCGCGTCGCCCTTGTCGCTCCTCGGCTCGTCGTCGTCGCCGTCGCCCCAGCTGGCGAACTTGGGCACGTCCGAGAGGAGACCGGGCTCGCTGAACAGGCGGGTCAGCATGGTGCCTGAGGGCGCCCCGCGGGCGGGAAGGGAAGACAGCAGAGTAAGGGGCGCGCTGGGGTCTTGCCGCCCTCCCCCCAACCCACCTCCAACCCCAAGTCTGGTGCAGGTTCCTCCCCAGGCGGCCCGGATGCCCACCTCCTCCGCCTGCCCCACCCAGAGCCAGCCGGCCCAGCCCTGTCCCGGCCGCCCGGGATCTCGGCCCAGGCCCTTTCCCCAGCGCTGGGCCCCAGCTCCGCCCCTCGCCTGAACGAGGGGCCGCTCCCCACGCTTGGGTTTTCTCTAGGTCAGGACAGGGACTGAGCAGGGGCTGTAGGGAACAGATTTCTTTGCCTGGGGAGGCGGCGCGCTCGCCCTGAATGCCTGTTCTCTCCCGGCGGTGGAAGAAGGCTGGGCGGCCGCCGGTGGGGACAGCTGCCCCGCTCGGCGGCTCTGGCGGCCCGGGCCCCTCGGCCCGGCTCCCCCGCCGCTCCCGTGGCTCTCACCCCCACGCTCCCTAATCCAATTTGCAACTTGGCCGCACGCCGCCCCCGGCTCGGCCCCCACCCCCGCAGCCCCAATTCCAGCGGCGGGAGGATGGTCTCCTCCAGCCGTTGCGTCCCCAGCTCCCGGAGCCGGCTCCAGGCGGCGAGGACTGAGGAGCCCGGGCGTGGGGAGGAGACCGAGAGAAGCGAGACCCGTCCGTCTCCCCTGCGGCTAGGGGCCCCCTTCCCCTCTTTAAACTGCCTCCCTCCCACACGGCTCTTCAGATCTCGTTGTATTTCGGGATTGACGGGAAAAAATCCAAATTTGTTTGTTTGCTTCTCTTTCTTTTGGTAGTGGGGAAAGGTCGCAGGTTCCTCTGGGACAACTATGGGGGGTTCCCATCTCAGCCTCTTCACCACCCCACCCCCCTCCATGATCCTTCTTCCCCCCTCCCCAAGCCCATCGCAGGCAGAGACGCCTCCCTCCGCAGCCCCCTGAGCTGCAGCCCCTGGGGGAGAGGGAACCCGGGGCGCCTCCGATGCCCACCCCATGAGGGGGCATCGTCCCAGGAAGAAAGGATTTGGGGACCTTCCTGTCGCCCGAAGCAGCCCCCCAAACATAACCGGCAGGTCAAATCTAGCTCCCTTTCGGACAACTTACCTCGGAGAGGAGTCAAGGGGAGAGGGGAGGGGAGGGGGGGGAGGGGGGCAAGAGAGAGAGGGGGGAGAAGAGGAATCTTCTCGCTTATTTCATTGTTCCCCCATCTTCAGGGAGCGGGGGCAGCGGCTCCTCAAGGCGGCGGGCGCCGGCGTCTTCAGAGCGCCATGCGAACCGCGGAGCGAGTGTGGCATCTCTACCAGGCGGGGTACCAGCCTCTATGCCAGGCCATATGGGCTTGGCACGTCACGGGCAGCAGCTATCACATGAGAGACGGTGATTGGCATGCGTCTGCATTGGGGGAGAGCCGGCTCCCCCGGGACCCGCCGCCATCTGTCACTCTCTACTCCAAAAAAAAAAAAAAAAAAAAAAATTAAATAAATAAAGGAAATAAATAAATATCTCTGCCGCCCTCCCCTCCCCGCCCAACGCAGGGAAAGCAGGGATTGAGAGGGAGGTGGGAAGAATTGCCCCCCTTGGATATAGAGCCCCCCACATGGGAACAATGAGGTGGCAAGGCTGGAAATTGGGGGTTTGTGGTGGCCCCCAATTCTGTGCTCCCTGCAGGGTTCTGCTCTGTCCATTTCCTCCCTTGCAGGCCCCAAAGGTAGGTCAGGGACCAGACCCTCGGGTCTAGAGAAGGGACCTTTATGCTTGCTCCCAGCCCCCAGAACCTCCTCAGCCACAAAGGGACAGCTGAGGCCCCCTCCCAGGGTGGGCGTGGGGGGCGTCCCTGGCCCAAGCCCCATAGGTAGATGTTGGCACCATGCCATCCCTCATCCCTGTCTGCCCCTCCCCCACCCACTCTCACGCACACACAACATATGTGGCTGCACGAAATTCAAACCAAGGGAAAGACAGAGAAAAGGAAAGACTTGCCTGGATGTCTGTGCCTCTGCATGGGCGTGTGTGTGTCTGTGGGGACGTGTGTATATCTGGAGTCAGCTGATGGGAGAGACTTCCTCGGGTGTTTGGGGGGTATATGTACATTTGGGTGAGGGTGGAGAGGAACCCCTGGGATGAGCCTCTGCACCCACCATCTGGGAATTAGGGAGAAGGTCTCAGACTGGATTCCTAACCCAGAAACCCCTCCCCCCTCCCCCCCGAAACATCCCCTTGCCTTGCTAGACAAATGACCATCCCACCAGTGGCTTTTTCTCCTGACCTTCTGACTTGCTTATTTGAGGGAAGAGCAGGCTGGGCTGGGAATAGCCCAAATTCCTGGAGGAGACTCAAGCATTCTCCTCCTGCTGCAAAAAGTACTGAAAATACTGAAACCAACTCCAGCAGTCCTGAGAGAGACCAAGGGGAGGTGGGGCAGGTCAGACAGGTGTCTTGATAAGAAAGGTCGGAAATTGCCGTTTTATCTTAGAGCTCATCTTTCAACCCTCTCACTGGGCCAGACGCAGATGTAAATGGCAGGGGTTAAAGGAGGTAACTTCACACACACATACATACACACACACACACACACACCTGCTCCTCATTCTGTGGTGCAGAAAATGGATACACACCCCTACTCAGATAGATAGGTGTGTGAGCAGGTAATCGCAGCCAGGTGTAGAGAGACCCTTGCCCACACACTGATTCAGGCAATTCAGGGTTTCAGAGTCACCTTTCGTGTCCTGCCCCACCCTTCAGCTTACATTTGCACAACTTCAATTATACCTTAAGTGCACACACTTTCATGTCAACCATGTGCCAAGCACTATGCTGGTGCGAAGACTAAGGCTTCACCCTCAACCTGGGCAGATACAATTTTCTCCCTCTAGGGAGTCTTGGCCTGGTAAGACACTGATTTGATGCCTGGCAGAAGGAATTAGGTTCTAAATAGAGGCACACACAATGGTAAGGAGGCCTTGGAGAAGGGGCTCTGGTGCTGTCTGAGGCTCTCAGAGGCACTCGGCCGGAACAGAAAGGAGCCTCAGACCGCACAGTCCCAACACCTCCCTTTACAGAGGCCTATGGTGCAGACTGACTTGCCCAGGAACACACAAGCAGAGAACCCAGGGAACTGACTCCCAGCCCAGTGCTCCTTCTACAACCCCACAATCTGCCTCAGTGGTCACTGAGAATGAGAAGTCGATGGTAAGTTTTCCTCCATTCATGCATCTAGGTCTGGGAAGTAGAACCCCACCCATGGCAGACGGTCTGGGGCATTCTGGACATGGCAGAGAGAGAGGCCAAAGGATAGGCCTCAGGGGGAAGAGACTCAGGAGTGCTGGGCACAGCCCCAAAGGCTTTACTGTCCCTTTACTGAGGGTGGTGTCTTCAACCCTGGCACATGGCCTTTCTTGAGCACCCCAGTTGTGTGATTTTGGTTACATGCACATGCTTTGGGCTCTGATTTGTGGCCTACCCCACTTATCAGCTTCAAAGAATGCTGAATGCCCTGAGCAAGTTACAGAATGTCTCTTAGCCTTGATTTCCCCAGCTGTAAAATGGGGATAATTATGCTACCCCCCCCCCCCCCACAGAGCTGTTGTTAGTACTAGATGGGATGACACCTGTAATGAGTTTAGCACAGGAGAGCAATCTAGTGAGGCTCCAATGAAGGCCAGCTCTCATTTTTATTTTATTAAAGCACTTTGTAAACTGTAACAAGCTTTACAATGTTAATTTCTTGCACACATCACCCCCCCCCCCCACACACACACACACACATTCAGAATGCTTTGTCTATATAGGAACTGAGTTTTGGTTGAACTAATGGGTGAATGAATGCATGAGTCAGTGAATGAATGCTTCCTTGGGGTAGAAAGATCCCCCTGCCTCTTCCTTGGACGTGAGGGCTGGGTTCAGCCTCACAGGCCCCTGACCAGCGCTGCTTTCTGCTCTAGGCAGAGGCTGAACCTTGCTCAGGGTAAGGGAGCCCTTGGAAGGTCCTTCCATCCCTCCCTGGCTCCTGTCAGGAGCGACCCATCTCTCTGGTCTGAGAAGCCCAGCTCAGTGCCTCGGAGAAGGAGGCCTGAGTGGGGGCAGGGGAGGTGTACCTGGCTGGTATGGGGAACTCCATCCCTCTCGGTCTGCTTCCTGCCCCTGTCTTTCCTTCCTTCAGAAAAATGGAACAAGTTTTTCTCACTCGACACATTTCAACTTTTTTTTTAGAAGATACAATAAAAAACAGGGGAAAATTGGAACAGAGGGAGGTGTAGAATGGGCCCGCCTCAGACATGGGCTTGAAAGAGGTACAACACATGCATGTCCACACACACAAACAAGCATGAACATACAGGGACATACATGCTCCTCTCTGTACACCAAGAGATGCAGAGATGCAGCGACAGAGAGACAGAAAGAGCCAGAAATGGAAGGAAGGAGACGGAAGGAGAAGGACACCCAGAGATGCCATCTGTTCCTCCCCCTGGCATTGGGGGAAGGGAGTTGGTGAGGGGCCTGGTCCCCTCCGGGTCTCTGAGAGGGAAAGGGGAATGGTGGGCACCTCAGCCAGGCCTGGAAGAGTCCCATTTCTGCTGCCCACCCCCATCCAGGGCGCTGGGAGCTGAGGGTCTGAGGTTCCCATGGAGACATAGCCCCATCCCAAGGGAGGCCACAGTCTGGGCACCTAAAATGGCTGCCTCACAGGGGTGGCGGCCATTTTGTGCAGGCTTAGGTCCCAAGCGGGGCAGGAGGGTGGGGGGGGCGGAGAGTGAGGAGTAGAAAGACAGGGAGGGGATAGGTCATTCCTGAGCAGTCTAGGGGAATCTTGCTCAGGGGACAGAATGAATGTTCTATAAAATGCTCTCATTACACCTCCTGCTCCACCAAAATAAATACACACACACATAAATCTGTAAAGGCTCCACTCCATTCTGACACCCAGAAGGACACTTAGCCAGCCGCCACCACCACCATGCACCGAGTAAGATTGGTGGGGACAAGTGTGCGGGAGAAGGAGACTTGATTTCCCACCAAAATGCCAAGCCATGGGGAGCAGGTGGACTACAACCCAGGTGTCCATTTCCCGGCCTCAGCATCTCCCTCCATCTCCTGGGGCCTCCCTGGGCTGAGGTGGGCGGGCAGGTGAAGAATGAGGGCGGAGCGTGGTGAGGAGGGGGCGGCCTATCCCTCCCACCCCCACCTCACATGTGAGGGGAAGGGCAGGAGACCCTCTGAGGGGCTGTGCTCCTGGCTTTAGCTGAGCTGTGGAGGGAGGAGGAGAGGGAGGGGCAGGCTGACACTGCCCAGACGGCGCCTGTTCCATCAGTTCGAGATGCTCAAAGCTTCTTCCTGAAGCATCAGAGCACCTGCCACCCCCTCCCCCAGCTCCTGCCCCACCTCAAGCCCAGAAGGACCTTGGGGGAGGGGGACCTGCCACTTCTTCCTGGCTCTGGGGTGGGCACCTGCCCCGCTGCCCCCTCCCCCCACCCGCCGCAGTGTTCTGGGGAGCGGCGGGCACGCCAGATGGCGTGGCTGAGAATGCGGCGACGTTGCCGGGAGGTGAGGGCTGGCACGGGTGATATGCGGCTGCGTGCCTTGTGGTGCCACCGGGGAGGGGGAGGGGGAGGACCAGCGAGGTGTAGCCCCCTCCTCTGTGCTGACCTCCTGTCCTGACCTCCAGCTCACCACCAGCATGCTCCTCCACTTCCCCTGCCTGTTCCCTGGGCTCCAGTCTGGGCCTAGGCCCCACCCAAAGATGGGTGCGCACACACGCCCATGGGGCCAGGTGTGACACTGAGAGTCCTGGGTCAGACCTCTGCTGCATTCTTCCTCCGCTCTCCAACCTCCACCCCCAACCCAGGACAAATGGCAGCAGGGAGAGCAGAGATCAGCTATTCCTCCAGCAAAACCAGCCGCCTCAGGATTGTTCCCTTGCTCCAAAAAGGGAGTGACCTTTGCCCCATAACCTTTGACTTCTGGCTTCTGAGCCCTGTTTTTCAGATCAGAGCTCCTTCCCTGATGGGCACTGGTCCCTGAGTCTCCCTCAAACTCATCCTCATTCCTTACCAAGATGCTTCTCAGACACCTCCTCCTGAGAGCCCTCCCTGACCTCTCCAGGCAGGGCAGCTTCAGTACTTACCACCTGTGAGGAGGATCCAGTTACTCATCTGTCTCCCTGACTCCACTGTGGTGGCTACCTGTTTTATATTTCAATAGCCCAGTGCTTCACACAGATTGCATTGAGTTGGTGCTCAACAAATAATTGTTGCATTAATGCCTGGCTGACTTAGAGGGTTTGGGGTATTGGAGGCTGTCTCCCCAGAATCTCCTAAAGCAGTAAGGCCCAGGGTCCCGGGTCAAGTCCAGAGCCACCAGACCCCTCCTCCTGCCTTTTGCACCGGCGGACTTGGGATGAGGGGTCACAGATTCCCCGAAAGTGGCCCTCAGAGAGAGGGCTTAGGGCGCGGAGGCTGACCTGGCAGTGCTCAACCCCCACTCCTTGGACACCAAGCTCTGGTTCTGAGGCCACATGAGGCCCCCCACTGCCTCCCCCGCCAGGGTGTTCCTGCCCAGCTGTAGACCCCGGGCCTGGGCCTCACACCTCTCAGCAGGCTCAGAGGCCTTCTCATTCCTCCGCCACCCCACTCCTACCCTGCACCGGGTGAATGCAACTCCCGGAGGGGAGGGGAGACGAGGTCCAGGGACACGGCTGAGTCCCACTCCCACTGCCTTTTTTTTTTGCTGATGCTACTCCCCAAAGCCACCCCCAACATCTCAGAACCCTTCTGTCTTATGGACCCAGCCCAGGTCCTCCTCCTGGGAAGCCCTGACTTCCCACAGGCCCTCACTCCTCTGGCTTCCTGCACAGGGCCAAGACGGTCTGTCCTGCCCATCCCATCTGAAAGGCAAATCTGAACGTGGTATTCTCCACTCAGATACCTTCAGTGGCTCCACATCACCCCTAGGATCAGGCCGTGCTCCTTAGAGACACCCCTGATCTGGCTGCTGCCCAACTCTCCCTCGACACTTGTCCCTGTCTGAGCTCTAAACTGCTTCTGCTTTCACGAGCCTCATGCCTATAAGCCTTTGCTCAGGCTGTCCTCTCTGCCTGGAGCACCCTCTTCCCTTTAGTCCCCTTTTAAGCCTAAGCACCACCTCCAGGAAGTCTCTCTGGGTTAGATGCCCCTCCCCAGGCTCCCCTGATGCCTTCTGCACACCTCTACTGGGGCACAGGCCATGGCCTTTGCCTCATGGGTCTCTCCCATCTGACAGCACATCCACTGAAGGCAGGAACTGGGCTCAGAGCCTGGCGCATAGAATATCCTCAATAATGGTTGTGGCACCAGAGGCCTGTCCTTCCACTGCTGCAGGAAGTGCCAGTTCTACCCCAGAAACTGAATGCTGCAGCCAGAGCACAACCCCCACCCCCAGGAAGCTCCTCCTCGAAACCCTCCCTCCTTTGCCCTCAGCCTCCCCACCAATCCTGGCACTGACTTGGAAGTCAGCCGTCCCCTCTGTAAAATGGGCATGGTAATGACAATAAGACCTGCCTGCCCAGACTGTCGTGCCAACCAAGCTAACAGGTGTGAAAGGGCTGCCTCAGCCCACACTCAGCCCACAGTCCTGTCCAGACACGGCTGATTTCACCTCAAGCCCCTGTCAACTTTATTTTTTTAAATCTTGTTCCTAGGGGCCGGCCCCTTGGCCTAGTGGTTAGGTTCGCGCGCTCTGCCTCGGCGGCCCAGCGTTTTGCCGGTTTGGATCCTGGGCACGGACATGGCACCACTCATCCGGCCATGCTGGGGCGGCATCCCACATGCCACAACTAGAAGGATCCACAGCTAAAAATATACACCTATGTACAGGGGGCTTTGGGGAGAAAAATGAAAAATAAAATCTTTAAAATCTTGTTTCTGGAGCTCCGTTCACTACCACATCTTTGTTCTGCTTGTCTTGTCAGTTTTCCAAGTGAGCACTGGGGATGTCCTGCCCCCGTCCCTTCAAGGGTCCACACAGGACGGCAGTCAGATGAACAGAGAGCTCGAGGTGGCCAAAAGTGCACCAGACTTAGTAGGGTCTTGACCTTGGTCAAATCATGTAACCCTCTGCGTCCTCATCTGTGAAACGGGAACCGTGCCGCCTGCCCAACTCAGCACTGATGGGAGGACCAAAAAGACAGCCGGTTATGAAGCACACAGAGGGGGATGGTGGGCACCTGATGGGCAGGGCAGGGCAATGGGAAGAGCAGAGGGAGGACAGGATGTGTGTCCCGGGCTCTCTTTCCTCCAGGCGGGCTCTGCCACGAACCTCCCTGTGACCTGGGCATTTCCCAGTTTCCTCTCCTGGAAATCAAAGCAAGGGATCTGAGCTGGGGACTTCCAGGGGCCCAGCTCTGGTGTAGGGGGCCCCTGGGGCTGGCAGTGGGCACAGATAACCTGCAGTTGCAGCGGTACTGGTGCTCACAGGAGACGGCCCCAAAGGGCCATGATGGGGGATGTACATGGAGGGCATGGCCAGGGCAGGAGGTCACAATTTAACAAGAGACCTCTTGGCTCAACTCCTGGGAGCCTGGAGCCCAGGACAGTGTGAATGAGACTAGCCATTATTTCTCTACTTCACTACCCTGAGGGGCCAGGGTGGGCGCAGGAGAGAAGGGAACAGTCTAGGCACTGGAGCCTCATGGACCGATGCCCCACTTTACAGATAAAGAAACCATGGCACACAGAGGGGAAACAACTTGCCTGATGTCACATATTAAGTGAGTAAGAGAGCTGGGACTAGAAACGATGAGCCCGATTCCCACTTTGGGGTCCTCAGAGCTCTCAGTAGTAATGTAATACGTAATCTGTAATAATGTGATGATGAGGACGGCGAGCGTTACCCGGGCCAGGCATGGGGCTTCACATGCATCAGTGTATTTCATTCTCACCACAACCTTGGAGGTGAGATTACTATTACCTCCACTTAAAGATGAGGACACTGAAGCACAGAGGTCAAGGTTAAGTTTCCTGTTCCAAGGTCACACAGCTAGTAATTGGCAGAGCCCAGATTTGAACCAAGTTCTGTCTGAGTCCATGCTCTTACTCACTATTACAAACTGTGTTCCTTTCTCCAAAACCCCCATATCTCCACATTCTGGGACCAGCAGACCCTGCAGTAGAGAGGGAGGGGAGGGTACCTTGGGAAGGAATGGTGCCCAGGGTTTGCCCTTTGTCCAGGCCCCTAGGTCATGGGAGCTAATGCCCAGAATTTGGGTTTCTGAAGTTCTACTCACGGGTGGGTGGGGGCTCCCTCTCTACATGCGAGAGTGGTCACAGTAAACATGGGGTTTCACCATCCTGTGTCCCCCTTCCCTCAGCTCCTTCAGAAGGTGCCCTCCTCACCCGTGCAGGCTCAGTGAGGCGTTTCCTCCACCAGGAAGTCCTCCCTGATGCCCCCTGAGGAAATGTCTTTCTCTCCTCCAGCCCAGTGGCACCACGTTGAGCACTTGGGGATGGACGGACCAGCTGGACCCCCAGCTCTACCACTTGATCACTAGCAGCCTGCCACACCTTCTGTTCTTGCGTCTGTAAAATGGGAATAAGGAGCCCTACCTCACAGAATCAGTGTGAGGATTAGAAGTGAAGCAGCGTCCTATGAGGGGGCACCTGGCACCCAGTGGGCCCCTGACACTTGCTCCTTCTCCTTCTTGTGCTGTCTTTCTCATCCTGGCTTTCCCCTCGTTCTTTCCTCATCGCCCCTGACCCGCGCCTGGCACGGGGCCCGGCGCGCCCCAGCCGCCCAATCCCCGCTCGCAGCCTGCCTGCCTGCCGCCGGGCTCCCTCGGCACGTGCCCCGCGCCCCCTGGGGCCGAGCCACCTCCTGGGCGGCCTCCGCGCGCGCCCCCTTGCCCCGAGCCTGGCTTGGGCCGCCGGTCTCCTCCTGGAAGGGGGTCCAGCGGGCGGCTCGGAGGTGGGGTCGGCGGGGGAGGGGGCGGACCGGCGGCGGCGGGAAAGGACGCTGCCCCTTTAAGGTGCCACCGCCGCGTGGCAGGGAAACAGCTTGTGCCAGCCCCATTCCGCCCGGCTCCGCTCGCAACAAGAAACACAATGCATAACAATCAGGCGCGCGCTTGGAGCCGTGCCACGCGGCGGGGGCGGGGCGGGGCCGCGGGCGGGGCGGGGGCGCCTAGGTCGCGACCCCCGACCGGCGTCCGGTGGCTGCGGGCGGGCCCGGGCCTGGCGCTCCCCCGCGCGGCTGCTCTGCACCCGGGCGAGGAGCCCCTGCGCCCCGGCGAACCTCTCCTCGCCCCCGCGCGCCTCCCCCTCCCTCCCCGCCTCGCGCTCCCTACAAAGTTCATTCCCACTAACTCTTTTCCAGGCCACTTCCCCCTCACATCTGACAATCCGGGGCCCCTCATTCTCCCAGTAATCACTCCACTGCACTAATTGCACATGCAAATATGCAAATGCGTATTAATTAATTACTATACTAATTAGTTCTGTGGTATTTGCGAGTAATAAATCATTGGATGGGAGCGAGGAAGCTGGAGACCTGGCCCATTTTCATTCTGCATAAAATTTTAATGGTCTCTCTGGCTGATCCGGGACGGCAGCGCGCGGAGAGGCTCTTAAAGGGCCAGTGGCGGCGGGAAGGGGCAGGGGCGGGGAGCGCCAGGAGAGCCCTGCGGGGGCCCGTGCCCTGGGCGGGCTTGGAGATGCCGCCCCACACCCTGCAGAGGCCATCTCCAGCATGCGGTTGGCTTTTCTCCTCCCCTCTGGGGCTAAGTGTCCTCCTGGGTGGCTTCTAAGGAGAGAATCCTGGCGGGAGGAGGAGGCCGAGCTCGGTTTCTTTAAGAAAGGAAAGAGGGCAAGGAGCTGTGAGAGACCAATGCCAAGGCCTTTGGGGCCCCGGGGAGACAGAAATGAGACTCCACCTCCAGGATGGTTGAGTAAACTGAGGCCCTGGACAGGGCAAGCTTGGCTCTCACCCCTGCCTATCTGGGGGAGAGAGGGGGTGGGAGGAAGCTACTAGGAGGTCCTGGGTGCCCCAGCCTTTTCTTGTCTCTGGTGAGGGCCACCAAGGCTAGGGGTGCCTCCAGCTTCTCTTTCCACATGATCAAACTGCTGCCCCGCCCCCGTGGCACCAGCTGGCACCCTGGCAGAGCAGTCCTGGGCTTGAGTGGGCCCCCGGGAGCCTGCTGTATTTCCAGGAGATAGTCAGGACCTGGGCACTGGGAGGAGCTGGCTGCTTCGCAGGACCGTTGACTTGAGGACACAGAGGGTTGTGCCTCCAGATCATGCCCAAGCAAGGGTCCAGGGGGATGCCAGAGGTGAGAACACTGAGGAAGCGGCCTGCCCTGAGCCTGGATCCTCACTACCAGGGTCTCTAGTCTGGTTCTGCTCACCCTCCAACCTTCTGCCATCAACAAGCCCCTGGGTGGGGCAAAGCCTAGAGGGGATCAGTGGTCTAGTGGGGGCCGATAATAATAACAGCAAGTAACAATACTGTTAATTTGGGCAAATATTTATTTAGCTGGAGAACTGTTCTGAGAGCTCTAAATGTCTCACAACCACCCAGTGACATAGGCTCTGTTACAGTCCCCATTTTATGCAGAAACAGGAGCTTGGGAAGGTTAAGTGACCTGCCCAAGGTCACTCAGCTGCAGGTAGTGGAGTAGGATTTGAACCCAGACAGTCTGGCTCTAGCATCTGAGTTCTTTCCACGACATTCTGCCATCCGTCTCTGCACCACCACGTCCTCAGCACCTGCTGAGAGCCAGGCCCTGTGCTAAGAACTTCATGGGCAGTGTGGCATTCAACACTCACAGCAACCCAGGAGGGAGGTTCCGGGCTTCCCCCCCATGCTAAAGCTGGGGAACCCAAGGGTCAGAGAGGTTGACTAAGTTCTTCCGGGCACACAGGGAGGATGTAGTAAGGCCAGGGTCACACCGGGCCTGTGTGACAGCAGAGTCCAGCAGGCTCTGATGCCTCCCCATCCCGCTGGGGGTGGGGCAGGAAAGTGTCATGGCAGCCCCTGCTGACTAGAGAACAAAAGAAGAAACGGAAGGGATTTTGGTTAGACAGACAGACTGTGGGGAGAACTTGCTTCTTGAGAGGTGGGGGCTCCAGGAGCTGGAGTAGGGAGGAAGCTTTTCCTTCTTTCCCAAGAAGCAGGCTGGGGAAGGGCCATGGCTACCGGTGTTGGAGGAGGTGGGGAATAGAGGCATGGGGAGAACAGAAGGGCCCAGACTGAGAAAGCCCAGTCAGAAGCATATAACTCAGGGATCCTGGTGGGGTTTTGTCTTAATTTTGTCCAGCATTCCTACCCCCCTCCTTGGCCCCTAGAAATCTCCTGAGCACCCCTACCCCAAGATTTGCCACTTAGGGGGCCCCAGGAGATCCAATCTCTGCTCTTTCCAGCTGGGTGATAAGAAGATAGTACTGCCACTTTGTAAGTGCTTACTATGTGCCAGGCACTTTATGTGCATCGATTTGTTTAATTTTCACAACAGTCCCATAATTATTATCCGTATTTTATAAATGGAGACACTGACGAAGGAAAGAGAGGTTAAGTTACTTGCCAAGGTCACACAGCTAGTAAATGGGAGACGGGGATCTGAACTCCTGACCTGGTGTGCTTGAACACCCTACTCCCCCTTTCCTGCTGAGGTCCTTGTGGCTACAGGGGCACGGCTGGATTGAGCCCCTTGCCCAGCTGAGTCAGGGATCACAGCAGCCGCAGGCTTCTCCCCTGGGTGCCTTCAGAACTTGCAGAGGCAAAGAGGAAGAACACGGCTCATGCCTGCTGTTCACATGGCCCCCGCCCCACATAGGTTCTCATGGTACCTTCTATATGCTAGAGGAAGTTGGCCAAAGTGAATGTTCAGGAGGCCCAAATCCCTCCTCTCATCATCCTGGGGATGGGTGTGTGTGGGCAGCTTCCCAGAGGGGGATGCCAGCCCAGCATTCCTTGCCCCCTCCTAGCCCACCCTAGAGAGAACAGCAGGCTCAGGGAGCCGGTTAGCATCTGTCAGGGGGACCACCCTGATACGGGGAATTGAGATTCCAGTGCTCTCAGAGACGAGCCCACTGTCCCCTTACCTCCTGGGGCCTCAGGGGAACTTCTCTCGGGAATTGGACACTCTCGTCTCCACGGAACTAAGAAAACCTTTGACATCTACCTTCTGGCCTGGGAGCGGTGGGTGGGGGTTTGAGGGCATTGAGAGAGATGGCCTTTGGGCTGCAGCCCACTAGGAAAGAACACCCATCCTCACCTCTCCACTCCACTGAGGCCCAGAGAAGCTGAGTTCATCAGGGTTTCCCCCACATACGCCCAGTTCCTGGGAGAATGAGGCAAGTTGGGGAGTTGGGGGAAAGAGGCAGGAGGGGCAGGCTGGCGGCTCTGAGCTTCTCCGTGCAGCCCTCGGGGCCGGGTGCCTGGGCAGGAGGAGGGGGCAGAGCAGCTGCTGGCGATTTATTAAGCAGTCACGGAAAAATTGGTTTATAAATTAACAGCTGTTTTAACTTTAGGGCCTCTTCTTCAGGGAATGGAAGCAGCCGACTGGACCGGGATTGGAGGCTGGTGGAGGGGGTGGGAGGCGGCGGGCTCCGGCAGCTGGCATTCTTCGGGGCAGCCTCAGCTGGCACCTCGGGGGGCACCAGGCAGTGGCCAGAGCAGGGGGTCTCCAGGTGCCTGGGGCTGAGGCTGCCCGCACTGCGAGCTGCCTTCTTGCTCACTCTTCTTAACAACATCCCACCTGGGGGCGCCAGAGGGCCCAGATGCCGCTGTTCTCATGTCTGCCACCAGAGGGCAGCCTCGGCATACTGATTTCTGCTTCCCGGCGAGCCTCCCCCCACCCCCCACCGCCTCCGTCACCCCCCGCACCCCTCCCCCGCCCCGATCGGTCCAATCTGGGCTGGGTGAGGGAGAAACCCGGTCCAGTGCATGCAAGCGATCTTCCACTGAGTATCCTGAATGTTTGGAAGGCAGCAGTAAAGAGGGAGAGCTCTGGAGTCAGACTGTCTGCGTTTGAACCCAGGCTCCAGGCAAAAGCTCTGAGCCTCAATTTGTCTCATCTGTAAAATGGAATGATACTAATGAGGATTAAGTGAGCTAATACATATAAAAGGCCCAGCGCCCAGCACAGAGCAAATGGTCCATATTTCACCCGTTGTCAATTTATATGACTTACGTATTCATCTATTCATTCATTCCTCAATCCATCCCCTCTACAGCATGTAGCGCCTACTGTATTCTGGGCACTATGGCAGGCAGGTGATGATGCAAAGACAGATGGTGGGAAGGACACGTCTCAAAATAGTGTGCTAAGAGTTATGATACACCCAGTGAGGGGGGAGAGGAGGTTGATTTGGATGAGGTAAAAGAGAATGTTTTGGGGTGATGAATACATTCTATATCTGTATTGTGGTAGGGGTCACGTGTATAAAATTCTCAAAAACTCATAGAAGTGTATACTTTAAATTGGTACATTTTATTTTATATAAGCTCCAGCTCAATAAAGTTGATTTTAAAAAAAAGCACCCAATGTGAATTTATTGAATGGGTAAAGGGATGGATGATGGATGAATGAGTGTGTGAATGAATGTCTCAGATGATTGCCCCCCTGTCCTGGTGCCACCGTTGTCCCGGCTGAGGGTGCCGTCACACTCTCCTCTCCGTGTCCACGGGTTTCCCCAGAGGCGGGCCTTGGAATTCTTCCGTCCCTCTTCCCCGTCTCCTCTCCATCAGCAGAAGAGGGAAAGATGCCCTAGTGTGCCCAGCTAGCGTTCCCTGGCTTCTCTAAGGTTGCTTCCCCGGGCTTCCGGGGGCCTCCCTTCCAGCTGCCACATGCCAACCCAGCCAACTCCACTCAGCTCCGTGGTGCCAAGGTCACGGGTGTGATGCCCAACTACAGCCCCAAGGTGCCAGCAGTGCCGCGCCCAAACCCTGGCCGACTCCGGCACCTGCTGGCCCTTTTGGGAACTGCATCCCTTGAGCTCCGGGGAGCCTGGGACCTTTGTTGAAGACGTGTTATCAGGAGCCCTGTGCTGGGCTGGGGGTTTTGTCAGTTTTATCTTATTGAATAGTCCCAGCTACCGTGTGAGGTGGGTTTTGAAACATGAGGAAACTGAGGCACAGAGAGGCTCAGAAATTTGTTTAACGTCACACAGTAAGTTACAGACCTAAGATTCCTACCCAAGTCTGTCCAACTCCCCAGTTTGTGTTCTGTCCACGAGACTGTATCTTGCTTGGGGGAAGGGAAGGAATATTCGAGATGGTCCACTCTCCCCATCTCCCAGGAAGAGGGCAAAGGTCTCACACTTCCAGAGAAGGCAAATAGTGCCTCCTGTACGCCGGGCACTGTGGCTGGCACCAGGCAATGATGTGAACAGAAATTGTGTGCTCAGAATAGTGAGCTGAGGCCTATGATACATTAATAGACACCCTGTGACAAACTTTTTTGTCAGTCCAAGCAGAAAGACCCATAGTTCAATCGGAGTTAAGTCAAACAAGGTCTTGAATTAGTTCCTTGGACCCAACCACCCTTCTAACTCAAGAATAATAAGGGAGGAGTGGCATATTATTTTTAAATCTCATTTGCATATGATTAATTCTAAGTCAAAGAGAATGGAGGTCACCCCTGTCCCTTGCTTCCCAGCCCTTCCAAGAGGTGCCTGACCCTGGCCACCTCCCCCAGCCCCTGCTGGGCTTCCCCGTCCCCACCAGTCCCTCCCCACTCCTTGTTCCTGCCCACACCTCCCCCAGCTCCCAGAAGTCCCTTCCCTTCCTCCTCTGTCACCCACGCAGCCCCCGCCACCTGGCCGCCCACCTGAAAAACTTTTCCCCAAGTTCTTGAGAAGTCGCGTAGGATCCAGTAGAGAAAAATCAAAGTAATAAAACCTCATTTAATTCCTAACGGAGGGCAGAGCTGTGAGCTGCAATTATCTTAATGCTGAGCTATTTTTACTCTCTCTCCATCTCTGTCTCCTGCCTCTCTCCAGCGTGAGCTTTCTCTTTCTCCCTGTGTCTCTCCGTCTCTCACATGTGTTTTCTCCGTCTCTTTCGTCTCGATTTTTCCTACCTCTCCCCCTTTCTCTCTCTCACCTCTTGCCTCTTTTATCCTTCCTTCCCTTCCTCCTCCTTCCTGTCTGTCCCTCGCACCTGTACCTGCCAGCCAGTCTTCCCCACCCTTCTTGGTCCCAGGGTTTAGCAGCCAGAGTTAAACACCCTCCCCTCCACCCTCAAAGAACCCATCTTCCAGGCCTGGCTGAGAGGGGAAAGTCTCCCTTCCCAGCTGCCCCAGCCTGGGTCAGGGGAATTTTTCCTGGTTCCGAGTCTCCCAGAGCTCCAATCCTTTTGGCAGAACATCCATAAACAAGTCCTCCCTGGTCAAAAGAGCCTCAGCCACCGTGGTTCTCAAGGTCTTCTCAGCTCTGATGGGCTCTGAGTGCGACTGGTGGGGATAGCTCCTTGTCTCTGTCCTCTCGTCACCCACCCAGCTGTCCTCTGTTCCCTCATCCCGCCCCAGGACCTTCCCACCCCCCAGCACTGGAAGCCACAGGCTCCTCACCCTGCCCTTGTCCCAGTGGCCACTCCCGTTACTGCCTGGGCCATACCCTTCCTGTGCCCCTTCTGACTTTCAGGACCTTCTTATTTACCCTCCCAAGGCCCTGCCAAACTGGTGTTTGCCACTCCCCGCCACACCCCGTCTGGAAGAGGGGTCTGGGCCAAGCCAGGGGCTGCAGGAGATGCCCACACCCTGGGCAAGCAACCTGGCATCCGGCTGTTTCCCAACAAGCATATAAGTCAACAAACACAGCAGGACTTGAGCCAGGCTTGGGGTTGGGAGGAGTGGAGCTGAGCGGCCAGGGCTTCCAGCTCCCATGAGCAAAGCTGTGCCCTCCTGCCACCCTCTCCTTCACCCCCAGAGTGGGCACTGACCCTGGGGCACAACATCCTGCCCCTGACTCCATTTCCACAAGACTCTTCTGGCCTCTTGCTCCCTCCTCGCCCTGCCAAAGACCCAGCATGCTGGGGCTGGGAGTGGAAAAGTTGCTGGAAGAGTGAGGGGGAGGGCTCATGCCTGTTCCAAGTCCAAGTGTGACCAGGAGAGATCACAGCCAACACAAACAGAGCCCCAGGAAGACACATACATGTGTACAATATGTACACCTCTACACACACCCTCTCAGCACCACAGAGAGGCATTCAGACCCTCACCCACGGGCCTGCAGAGGGAGACACCAGCTTCTGCAGATACCCAGGGTCTGACAGATAAACAGGGACACTCCACCCTACAGGGCCAGCTCCTCTCCTTTCTCCTCTCCAGAGACACACAGACACCTCTGCAGAGAGAGGTTCACACCTCAGAAATGAGCACAGGCACCTGTCCTCTCAGCTCTGTTCCTGAATGCACCAAACTCACACACGTGATGGCACGTGTACTGGTACAGGCAGCCCCCCCAGCGCCCCCAAATCTGTCCCTCTGGGCTGGCTCTGTCTCCCCTCTTAAATCTGGGGAAAAAAGGCAGCAGACACGTGAATCCAGGGTACATCATGGCAGGGTCACATCCCCTCTCCCCTCCCAGGCGTGCTCACAGGATCACGACCTCATCCCCCCTCTACTGGCAGACTAGAGCTGTGGATACAGTACCCCCACCCCCTGCAAGCTGGCACACGCCTGCCCATCACCTTGACAGCCTCTGACATCCTCCCCCACACCCACACCCTCCTCCCCACACACATAGTCCTCCCACATCCTGCCACTCACACCAGCATCCTTGACACTCTGACACACTTACTCACACAGACTCTCACACACTCATACCACACCGACCTCTCCCCCCCCACACACACACACTCCCCAGCTATAGGCACCACAGGGCCCCTGGCACTCACTCACACACACAGTCCCTGCAATGATGACTGACACATGTCCTCCCACACACAACCCGCTCTTCCACACTCACTCGCTTCCTAGGACACCCCCATTCACAGCGTGACATGCTGGTGGTACTCTCCACGTCCTCACAGGCCTCCCCATGAAACTCCAAGTACCCAGGCCATGAATGGGTTAAGGCCAGAGTCCTGTCTCCCTGCTGCCCCTCTCCCCCTCGGCCTCCCCCCATTATCCTCCCTGCTGGACTCCATCAATAATGCAGCTTCAAGTTCTGGGGAGACCGCAGGGGGCCCCCAGCCTGATCCCCCGGCCCTGGCTCACACTCCCCATCCTCCTCCGGGCCCGGGAAGAACACGGTTCCCGGTGCTCATTGGCCACTTTCTCCTAAGCCCTCCCACCAAGCACCCGGGCGCCAGTCCCAGGCCGAGGGGACGGGCTGGGGACCCCAAGGCTGGGGCCAGAGGGGTGACACCAAGAGAGAGGGAGAGAGGCAGAGACAGAGACACACGGAGAGGGAGAGAGAGGAACGGCGGAGAGACAGAGAAGAGACACACAGAGACACTCAGAGAGAGTGAGGGAAGGAGGGGAGAGGCAGAGACACAGAGAGAGACAGAGACACAGAGACAAGCGAGCCGGGGGCCCGAGGGTGGAGGCACGAGGTGACCGGGGTGCGGACGCAGCGCAGCGCGAGGCGGATCAGCCCCAGAGCCGGGGGGCACTCGGAGCCCGGCGCCGACCCCTCCTCCCGCCCGTGTGCCCTCCCCTCGCTGAGCGCGGTATTTTTATCTGTGCGCGAACAGCCTTCCTCCTCCTCCTCGCCGCACAGCCCGCTGTCGCCGCGGCGCCCGGAGCAGCGCGGGGGAGCCCAGCCGGGACCGTGCGCCCCCGCCCCACTGACCACCCCGCCCGCCATGGACCCCAAGGACCGCAAGAAGATCCAGTTCTCCGTGCCCGCGCCCCCCAGCCAGCTTGACCCTCGCCAGGTGGAGATGGTAAGGGGCCGCGCCCACCCCTGCAGAGCCCCCCACACTCCGGGGCCTCTCTGCGCTCCCGGGCGCTGCCAGTTCCGGACTGGCCCGGGAGATGGGGGGCGAAGGAGAGTCCCGGGCCGCCTCGGACACGGCGGGGGCGCGGGGCCGCGCGGGAAGTTCGCTGGAAACTCGTGCAACTTTTTCCCAGGGCTTCCGTCCTGATCCCCGGGCGGGAGAATTCTGGGCCGTCCCGGGAGGGGGGGCTGTGCTCTGGACCCCGCACAGTGTCCTCCTTCCCTAGGCTACCACCAGGACCCCTGCGCCCTGGTCCCAGCCAGCCCTGGTCAGATGTGAGAAACGTGGTGCACTGACCCATTCATTATGCAAAGCCGGCCTGCCCCTCTGCTCGCCCCCTGCTCTGCCTCTCTCTAGTGCCACCCTGTATGGCTGGGCTGGGGTCGCCAGAACCTTGTTCTGACCTCATTCTGCTGTCAGGCCCTAGACAGAGCCAGAACCTGGGCGGGGGGGGGGGGGGGGGGCGGGGGGGGGGACGTGGAGGATGACCAGTCGTTAGTGAAGCCACTCCTCTACACACAGGCGCCTGGCTTGTCTGGAGAGCCTTCCTGGGGTCTGGGAGGTCTCCGAAGAGGGGTGGGGGAGGAGAAGAGGGCTCCGCCCCCCAACAACCTAGAAGGTTCACTTGTTGCTGAGGTGTAGCTGGCACTCAACAGAGCAGTGACAGTGGGGCCAAGTCATTTTGAGGGGCGATAGGGGGCTATGGGGGGCGGGTTGGGTCCTGAGCCTAAGCAGCTTTCTGTCTGGATGACCGTCTTGGGAGCTTGGCAGGAGGAGGTGGCAGTGTCAGCTTAATTCACCTGGTTCTCTTTGTGCATTTCCCTGGAGCTCGAAGGGGACCTAATTAACTGACAGTCGGTCTGATTGCCAAGCTGGGGGGGCCATTCCTGGGAGTGCTCCGTGCCTCCCCTCACTATTCAGCTTGGCTCATGTACCTAGGAGGGCAACTTTTTGTTTTTTTTATGAGGACTAGGTAAAGAGTTCTACAGCCTGAGAGAGACTGCTAGAGGGGCCCAGACCCAAGCCTCCAGAGACACCCACCAGGCCCCTCGGGGTCTGGGGCTCAGGCCCACACCTGAGCCTCAGTGTGAGGCTGGAGGTGTCTGCAGTGCCTCGACTCAGCCTCCCTCTGCAGCTGGATCCAGTTTCTTTGAAGCCCTTGAGCTGAGCTTAGGTGGGCAGGGCCACGTGGGTGCCATGGCCCATGGGGCATCTTCTATAGCTGGCTTCGGCTCCTGAGGTCTGATGTCTTAAAAAAAAATGGGAGAGGAAGGGCCTTGGTAGGGGAAGAGAGAAAGGGAAATACCCGTTCTAGAGTAGCCATGGAGTGGGATGGCATGGGCTGGAGTCACTAACTGGTTTTTCTCCTCCTTTCTCTGCCTTGGCATGCTGTGTGGCCTTGAGCTCTTTGCTGAATCTCTCTGAGCCTTGGGTTTTCACCTCAGTAAAATGAGGGGTGAGCTATAGAGTTCCTTTCAGCTCTGACTGTCTTTGATTCAAAGGTTCCCCAGGGACTCCAAAGCACTGTTTGTTTCCTGCTGTGATGTGGGGGGTGGGGGGGGCTGCAGGTGTCTGTCCTGTCCCCCTCCTCCCCACCTCTTTCTCCATCTCCTTAGATCCGGCGCAGGAGACCAACCCCTGCCATGTTGTTCCGGCTCTCAGAGCACTCCTCTCCAGGTGGGCCCCTTCCCTGCCCGCCCGCACCCCCAGCCCTTGCCGCACCCTAACTCTGATGCTTTCTTGGGGCCCTTGCCAAATCCCATGAGTAGGAGACGGAGCAGAAGATGGAGGGGGGGAGTGGGTAAGGTCTGGGAGGGGCTGGGTTTACTTATTGCCCAGGCCCCTCCCAACACCGGGAAGGAAAGGGCACACTTTCCCTTTCCCTGGAGATTGAGCCTTTGGAGAAAGTAATTTGAATTCTCTGTCTCTGTTCCCCTTTCTCTCTCCCTCTTCTCTCTTCTTCCGCCCTCGGTTCATCGGTGGCCTCTCTCAGAGGAGGAGGCCTCCCCGCACCAGGTGAGTTTTCAGGGGCAGCTGGAAAAAGGGATGCTGGGGCCCTTTGTGGTGGGGTGGACTAACACAGGGGGCCGCCCAGGAGGACACATTAGCACATCAATCGGCACCTCCAGGGAGAGTGCCTGGTGCCAGGGTGCCACCAGCACATCCTCCTCTGCCCTTTGTTTCCTCAGACCCGGGTGAGGCCTCCAGAACCTAGGGTTGTGCTCAGAGCCAGGCCACGGCTTATTGAGGCCCTCCCAAAGCAACGGGGAGGCCTCAGCCTAGGTGCAGGACCCTGGGGGCAGCAGCGCCTGGACCCATCAGCAGAGGCTAGACCAGTCTGCCTGGGTTGCCATGGGTGGGATGGAATGCAGGGAGGGTGACAGGAAGGGGCCTGGGGTGAGCCCATTTAATCTGGCCCTTCCCCTGGCAGAGAGCCTCAGGAGAGGGGCACCACCTCAAGTCGAAGAGATCCAACCCCTGTGCCTACACACCGCCCTCACTGAAAGGTACTGTCCCCTCACCCATCAGTCTGGCTGTCCCCTTGACCCCTGGAGCGGGGCTGGCATTTGAGGAGAGGTGAAAGCTGAACTTTTGTCAGTGGGGAGGGATGGTCTCGTGTACCTCAACCCCTACTTGCAGACCAATTCTCTCTTAATGTGGCCTTGTCAAAAAGCAGGAGTGTGGAGGCTGAACACGGCAGATATGAGCCTTAAAATCAGGTGTGGGATTGGAAGAAAAGAGGTGGCTGGCCTAAAATAACAAGTAGGCATCAACATAAAGAGACTCAGCTCTGCTCCTCCTATTTGCAAGTGTGTGTGGACCCCCCTTCCCACTCCCCAAGGGGCACCTTCTCCTGGGCTGCACCCGTTGCCCTGCCCTCCTCTCCATTCGCATAACATTGGCACAGGCCTGCCCACTGGATGCTTCTCATTCCTGCTTTTCCTTTCTGTATTAGAAGGCAAGTCATTCCTATAACACACACTTATGCAACACCTAGTGTATGCCAGGCCTCACTGGTGAGCAGTGGGCAAAATAAGAGGAGTGAGATCTGGCCCCTGCCCTCCTGGGGCCCTTTGCCCCAAAGGGTCAGGGAGAGTTACAGAGGAGAAGATGTTTAAGCCTGGATTTGAAGGATGAATGAAAACTCAACAGGTGGTGGTGGTGGGGGAGACACTGGAAGGACATTCCAGGAAGAGGGAAGAAGGTGTGCAAAGGAGAAGAGATGTGAAATCAGAGGGGGTCTTAGGGCCAGCCTGGAGACTTGGCTTCCGGTGGGGAGCTGGAGGAGAAGGTGGGGCAGACGGGTGTGGGGAAGGTCTCTTCCTAACTAAGCCATGGGATGCCTTCCCACTCCCCCCTCCGCGCCTGCCTGGGGCTCTTCCTGCCTGGCCAGCTCCCTTCTCCCGGTGTGCTGAGTGCTCCCTCTGGGGTGGTTTTAATGAATTCCCAGCACCGGTCAAGGTCAACAGGTGCACCTGTCAGCCCGCCTGCCTGGGTTGGGAGCAGAGAGGAGAGGAGAGAAAGGCAGGGGCTCTTTCTCTTCCCCCCAGGACAGGGAATGAAGGGACAGCAAGCAGGCAGTGTGGTTCAGCACCTGGAAGGACTTCCCACCTGTAGGGATGTGGGGAAGGCCAGTCCCCAGGGTGGGCATGAGGGTGGGGTGGCATCTTCTCAGCACACAATATGAGGAATCTCTCTCCTCCCTCCCTGGGCTGGGGAGGGCCGAGTGGATGTGAGGGGGATGAAGCGTCGCGTCGCTGGGATGCCTGATTATGAGTGTGGGGCAGAGGGCTGGGGTGAAGAGGATACAGCCAAGGCGCTTCCCGGGCCCCCTGCAATGGCCAGAAATGTGCCCCCACCCCCACTGCTTCTGTGGGCTGTGCCTTAGGAGGGTCTAAGTGGGGAGAGGCAGGGCAGAGGAAAGGGGCCAGGACAGGGGCAGGTAGCCTGCAGGTGGGGGCTGTGCTAGAGACTTCTGAGCTTAAAAAGGGAGACTTGGGTGGGCGGGAGTTCAGGAACCCAGAGATGGAGACAGAGAGAGAAGGAGACAGCTGGGAGGGCAAGCGGGAGACCCCAGAGAGCCCTGAGAGGCATGAGGCAGGGGCGAGGTGAGGCGAGGCATGCGGGAGGTGCACGGGGCACCAGCACAGGCGCTGCACATGCACACACACCTATTGTTCACGAACTGAACTCTCCTCCCCTAGCTGGGGGAGAGGACGGCTGCTCCAGCTGCCACCCCCTCTGTCTCCCCGCTCAAACCTCAGAGGACCCTTCTGTCCCTGGGGGGCACTGTTTTGTAGGCTCCAGCCCCGTTCTGGGCAGGGGACGGCACCTGGCCGGGTTGGGGCTTTGTAGGGGGAGAAGGGCCCCTGGTGGAGGGTGGATAACACTGAGTCTAGGCATGAGGGGGGCTCTCCAAGGCCGAACCCTCACACTTGGCTCAAGGTGAAGCTTTGCCGCATCCCCAAGGCCAGGGCAGGGTGATTTATTGCGCTTTTATTGCCTGGGTAGCTTGCCCAGAGCCAGCGGGAGGCACTGGGCTGGAGCCTGGGGCAGGGCGGGGCAGCGGGCACACACAATGCACCCTCTGTGCCTGTCCCCGAGTTGGCAGGAGCACAGTGCCCCGCTCATTGCACCACAGGTTTCCAGCCTGGATCTACCCCTCGGGCCTTCTGAGGGGACGGGCTGCCTGCAGACCAGGAAGGAGCTGCGGCAACTCCAGCCCCTAGCTCGTCAGCATCTCAGCTGTGGGCTGTGAGTTTAGTGACCCAAATCCTTTAAAATCCCGCCAGCTCCTGGCCCCCCTGCTGCCTCTGCCCCAGCCACACCTCACAGTGTCCCCTCAACCCCTGCCATTCTCCCAGAATTCCCCAGCCCCGGCCCCTTTCCCGAAGCTCCTGGTCCTTTCCATTGTTTGGAAACTTCTCTCCAGCTGCCCACTCTGTTCCCTTCCTAGGCCCTATCCCATCAGGCCTTGGTGGTGGTGATGGTGGGGGGTGTTTGCTGCTTTCTAGGTCACCAGAGAGGGAGCTGGGAGCTTGGGGATGTGGGTCAAGATTGTGGGGGCTGCGTCGAGCACGCCACATCCCCAGGCACGACTTCACTGGCTGCAGACTATTATGTCCTCAGTCTCAGAATTGTTCCTACCTCTTAGAGCTTGGGGCAGAGGTGTGTGGAGTGGCATCTATGACAGGGCAGCGCCCGGGGGTGGGGACCAAGCCCAGCATGGGAGGGCTAGGATTAGGGTGAACAGTGAGCCCTAAGCAGGCTGCACACTCCCCCAGAAGTTGA
Organism: Equus przewalskii; assembly: GCF_037783145.1. Taxonomy (NCBI): domain Eukaryota; kingdom Metazoa; phylum Chordata; class Mammalia; order Perissodactyla; family Equidae; genus Equus; species Equus przewalskii. Next base: position 22,757,572 of record NC_091840.1, on the reverse strand, counting down.
AAGGACAAATCCTCCAGGCCCTGGCCCCTAGGCCCTGTGCCTTCTGCCAGGGGCTGTAGCTGGACACTATTCCTAATACTGGGTCCTTGGAGAAGCAAGCTCCCCAGCCAGGAAATGTTAAGCTGCTGTTGTGCCCGCCTGGTCTTGTCCAGCTTGGCACCCTATGGTGTAGGGGAGCTGCCTGGTGCCAGCCTCTGGGGGGCCAGCATCTTTGGACAGCTTAAGAGCCAAATCTGATCAAGAGTCTACCCCCTGCTGCTTTTGCCCTGGTGTGGACCCCAGCAGGCTGACCTGCAGCCTTCAGCTTTTGAACTAGAACTCTGAGCCGGTTAGCACTGGCCCAGCCCATGGGAAGGAGGCTGGGGGCGGGGCCACATGCCTCTCCAGCTCCATGGGCTGCTTCTTGGACCTGGCTGACCCTTGCCTCCCCGGGTTCCCCTGTGCCAGCTGTGCAGCGCATTGCTGAGTCTCACCTGCAGTCCATCAGCAACCTGAATGAGAACCAGGCCTCGGAGGAGGAGGATGAGCTGGGGGAGCTTCGGGAGCTGGGCTACCCAAGAGAGGAAGAGGAGGAGGAGGAGGAGGAGGATGACGAAGAAGAGGAGGAGGAGGAGGACAGCCAGGCTGAAGTCCTGAAGAGCAGCAGGGGGTCTGGTAAGCTGAAGGGACTGGAAGCCTGGGTCCCACCACCATGGTTAGGTGGGGTCCTCCCTAAGTGTCCTGGGTAACCCCCTCTCAGTTCCCAGTTCTCACACATGTTAACTGCACTCACACCACAAGGGGCCTCCCATCCTCTCACCCCACTGGATGCCTCACACTCAGCCTTACCTGACACCTGGGCTGCTCCCATCCTTGACTCAGCCCCTCTCCCAATCAGGCTTTCCTAATAATTCATCTCTTCTCTAAGAAGTAAGGCAAGGCCACATGAGGTTTGAAGCTAGACCCAAGAAAGGACTTCCCATCTCGCTGGTGGTGAGGGGGTGCAAGGAGATGCAGGGATGGAGGACTAAGGGTGTCCAGTGCCCTCACTGCCTGCATTTCTGAACTAGGATGTGGTCTCTGCTGGGAGGCAGAGTGCTGACTGATAAGTCCTCTCCAGGATCCTGTGGCTGTTTCTCCCCCTTTTTTATTTCCTAGGCTGGGGGCGGGGGGGGGGGGGGGGGGGGGAGGGGGAGATGGTGCCCTCTAGCGTCTAGACAGAGAATCTAGGATTCAAGAACCAATCTGGTCCTCCGCACCTCCAACCCCAGCTGCCTCGGAAGAGATGGGCCAGCGAGTGGCCTAAGACCTACACAGCAGGCCTCAGAGCTAGAGGTCCCAGATCCAAAATCTCCACACAGGGTCCCAAGGCCCAGAGAATTTCTCGGCAGGAGATCTAAGCCCCTCTCATGGCTGATTCTTCCAGACCTGGCCATGCAAGGCTGTGCCACATCTGTCCCTCCTAGTGCACATTAAACTTTTTGGTCCCATTATTCATGGGGATGACAAACAGCCGACCACCCCTGCTTGAAGTGTCCAGCCTTTGCACCCAAACAAAATGGCTTGGACCTTCTCTCTGTGTCTCTGAGTCAACTCCCACTGAGACCCCCAGAACAGGTAGACAGGAGGTGAGAGGAGAGCGTTCCCTCTCGGGAAAAGCAGCAGGGCAGTGGGTCCCATGACTACCAAGGAGCAATATCAACTGCCACCACTCTCGGAGTGGCTCCTGGGTTCTAGTGCTGGGCCACGCATATCTTATTTAAGGCAATCTACACAATTTCCCTCTTACCGTCCCCTTCAGAGAGGTAACGACTATCTAAACCATATGGCTAGTCATTGGAAGAGCTGTGCAGTCCAGTGCTGTCTCCACTATACCATGATGCCCTCAGAAAGCTTAGCCTCAGCCATCAGAGACTCAGCCGATGTTCCAGGACAGCCAGATGGATACTCAGAGCCTGTGTTTTCACTACTTCTTCCCTGTCCCCAGCTGGGCAGAAGACAACTTGTGGCCAGGGTCTGGAGGGGCCCTGGGAGCGCCCGCCCCCTCTGGATGAGCCCCAGAGAGATGGAAGCTCCGATGACCAAGTGGAAGACCCCGCACTAAGTGGTGAGGCTTGGGAGCCAGGGGGGTAGGGGGTGGGGGGTGGAGGGATGAGGATGTGGAGCTAGATCTTGGTGGGTGTGGCCAGGCCCTGAGTCCCTCTGCTTGCCTTGCAGAGCCAGGGGAGGAGCCACAGCGCCCTGCCCACCTGGAGCCTGGCACATAGGCACCCAGCCCTGCATCTCCCAGAAGAAAGTGGAGGAGGCATTGCTGCTCTCCAGAAACCCACTCTGTCCCCACCCTATTTTGTACCCTTCCCCTCACTTGCTAGTGCTGCGGCTTCTGACTTCTAGAAGATTAAAGCTGGTCTGTGTTTGCTTGTTTGCCCACCTTTGGCTGATGCCCAGAGTCCCTGGGCACTTGCTGCCTGATGCCTACCCCTGCCAGTCATTCCCCTACTCACCCAGTGGGAGGCGGGATGTGAGAGAGCTTGCATTGGAAAATCCAGTAACTGGGGGACAAAGGTTCAGTCTTCCCAATTGTACTCCCCAGACCCTCTCCCCTGGGCACAGGAAAACCACAGGGCAGGACCCTAAGATCTGGGCAAAGGGGGTAGGTACTAAGAACCTGTAGATGCCCCTAGATCCTTCTCCATCCCCTCTCCTATGGGGGACTCCAAGTCACCACCCCTCTCACTGGCTTCTACCAGGACCCAGGATTCAGGCATCCTTCTCCACAGCCTCAACATTTTGGAAATCTTCCCCTTATCCTCTTCCCTCCCCAGCCTGGGTGCCTGGAAGATGAATTGGCAGAGGCTGCTTTGTTGCGTTTTGTTTGTGCTTTGATGCCAAGAATGCCGCCTAGTATCCGTCCTTGGGGGGAGGGGGATGCACACGGTGAGGGGAGCCAGGTTGTCCTGTCCTCTAGCTGCTCTGCCCCCTTCCCCTCTTCCCTGACGCCAGGCCTGAACCGCTCCCGTGCTGTAATAAATCTTTGTAAATAACTGTGCGGAGACTCCTCTTTCAGGGGAAGGACAGGGAGGAGGAGGCAACGGCCTTCCCGATGTGGAAGACCTGGTTGGTGGTCATCCGAGGGGCAGGGCCTTGACCCTAGTGTCCAGTCCTCTAGTCTAGGAGTCTTTCCTGCAGACAACAAGCTCGGGGCACTCTTAGGAAGGACCACACAAGTTCTACATCCTGCTAGGGACGGCTGAAAGAGGCGGGGTGGGAGGAACGAAGAGAAGAGAAATCCTTCAGGAGGAACTGGATTTCTCCAAAGAACCTGTCCCCCAGCCGCACAGTCCTCCCTCCACGAAGTTCTCCTTTTCTTACGCAGTGCCAGGCCTGTGTCCAATAATAAAGATGCTCCTGGGCTTCTTTCCCATTCCCCACCCCCGCATCAGGAAGACCCTCTTGAAGTCTAACCAGCGGGTACCCCATTCCTGCCCTTGGCTGTGCGCCTGGCGTGGGGGATGGAGGCCGAGGCGGAGGGGCAGGGCTGCCGTCCCACGCCCCTCCCGGTTCGCTCTCCGGGGCGGACCCGGCGGCGGAAGTGGCGCCACCGGAAGATCCCCTTCCGCTCTGAGGCGCTGCCGGGGCTGCGGACCTGGCCTGCGGCTGGGGCAGGAACAGCCAGGGCGGCGGCTGACATGGAGCAGGTGGGTTCTGGAGAGGTCACTGGGACCGGGTGGTGGTACGAGGGCTGGGTCTGGCCAGCGGACCCCGCCTGCCAGCCTGTTGTCCGTCTTCGTTCCGTCCGACCCTACCCACATCCCCCGCGTCCCAGGTTCCGCCCCCTTCCTCTGCTCGGCCGTGCTCCGCTCTGCGCGGGCTTCGGGGTCTAGGGCGCAGCCCCTCACGGCCCCACCCACCCTGGAAGACCTGGGGAGGGCCCCCCAAAGCCTTCCTTTTCCCTTTGAGCGGAAAGGCGAGGGGACGGTTTCTGGGTGTTAAGGGGCAGAAGTAGGCTATGGGGAGGGGTCAGGGTCTGAGAATGAGCAGGAAAATGTCTACACGTTCCTGTAGGTCTGCGTCTCACTGTCATACGGTCTCCCCCAACTTCCTTTGGAAACGGCAGTGAATGACTTCTTAATTGACATCAAAAGCGCCCTTTAAACTTATCTTTTGAGTTCTTAGAGGTGCGTAACACCAGTGATTCTCCTTCCTAATTGACATCATTGACACGCCCCCCCTTTTGACTTCCTCTGCGTCAGCATCTTATTTTCTTCCTACTGTTCTGACAGTAGAAGTACTGCTTCACATTCTCCTCTCCTGCCCGACCCCGCACTCTGTACACTGAGTGTGGATGGTCTCCTTTACTCCCATGGCTTCAACTTTACACCACCTCAATACCCGAATCGCGCCCAGATCTTCATCTTCAGCCCCTTTCTGGAACCCCAGACTTGGCCATTCAGCTACCAGTTGGACAGCTGCACTGCAGCTGGAGCTCACTGTGTCTAAACTTGAACTGATCTTTTCCCCTGCAGACTCGTTCTTCCTCCGCCACCCCATCCCAGCCAGACACCTGGAAAGTATCTTACACTTCCTCTTCTCCTCAATTTCCATATCTAAGAGGTGACCTAGTTCAGCTAACTTCCTGAACTCGCTTCAGTCCTGGTCTTGCGCCCCCATCTCTTCTGTTCCCACCTTGTTGGTGTGTTTCTCACCAGGGGAGCCGCAGTGGCTTCCCAGGCTGCCTGCATCCAGTCTCCAAACTGGAACTCTCGTAATCCTTTTAAAACACAAGTCTGATAGTGTCAATTCCTTACCTAAAACCCTTTCATGGCTTCCCATTGCCTATAGGAAAGGCTGAATCCCCAGCACAATGTACAGAGCTCTGTAGGGTCTGACCTCTGCCCTGCCAGTCTCCTATGTGCACCCTAGGGTCCAATAATGTGCACTGCAGGGTGTGCTTGTCCACATCTTGCTATTTCGTGTCTCCATGCCTTTGCACTCACCAGCCCCTCTGCCTGGAAAGCCCTTTCTCCACTTCTCTGCCAGGCTGCCTCTGCTTGTCCTTCAGTGCTCTGCTCAGGTAGCACCATCTCTGGATGGACTTCCCCCGACTCCCAAGACTAAATATTGCCCCTCTGTGTCCCGGCAGCACCCCGTTCGTAGTAGCATAGTGGTTGAGAATACAGACCCCTGAACCAGACTTCCTGGGTTCTGATACTGTTTGTGACCTTGAGGAAGTCAGTGCCTCAGTTTCCTCATTTTTAAAATGGAAATAGTGATGTGCCCACCTCATAGAGTTGTTTTGAGGATTAAGTGAAATAATAGGGCTTAAAACAACACGTGAGAACTCAATAAATGTTAGCTACTATTGTTTATTTAAGACCCATGTAGAGCAGTGGTTATAACTTTTATAAACAGCTTGTAACTTTTATAAGCTGCTTGAGGACAGATATGGCTTGCTTCTCATTCTGTCCCAGAGCCCAAAAGCCTGGCTCTTTGTTCATGAATAAAATTCTGGGGTGGAGGGCATTGGGGGCAGGATCTGGATTTATTAAGTGAGGATTCAACAGTGAAAAAGACCCAGACTTGATGTCTGTCTGTTCAGGAAATTAATCTGGAAATGGATGAATGTTATATGGCAAGCATTAATTCTCGAGAGATGTATGTGGAGCTGTGGGATCCTAAGAGAGAGAAAGGCCAAGGATGGCTTCCCAGAGGAGCTGACAGTTAGCGAGGGGCCTTAGAGCAAGAGGATGCACTTACCAGAGGGAGGCAAAGACCGGGAGGTAAAATGGAGAGCTGGGTCCTCGGAACAGAGCTCTTATGCGGGGAGGGGGCCAAGGTGGGCAGGAGGGCAGAGGCACCCTCCTCTGCTGAGGTGGGGGTTCCTTTCCTCTCTTGGCCATGAGGAAGTGTCCCCTTGGGTTAAGAGCGTGTGGGGACCATGCGTGGGGAGATCTGGAGGCCTGGTTCCTGGTGTTTGGGGGCAGGCCCCCTGGGGTGGGGTCAGCCTGTAGGCCTTTGGGCTGGGCCTCCGCTTTACATGAGAGTCTGGGCTTTGTTCGTGCTGTTCTGGCTGCCTGAATGCTCGTCCTCCTTGCCTGCAGCTCATAGATGCAGATTCTTCAAGCCTGGGTCAGCTGGCTCCTCCTCCTTGTGGCTTTCCCCACCGCTCTCACTCCAGCCTGGGTCAGATGCTCCCTTCTCTGGGAGCCCACAGTCCTTTGTTCGTTCCTCCCTGAAAGTGCTGATCACAGTGTGGCTCCATGTGTTTCTCTGTCCGCTTCCCTCCCCAGACTTGGAGCCCCTGAATGTCCCCAGGGACTGGCTCCGTGTCTGGCACACTGCCAGCTCTTAGCTCATGTGCTGTATTAAACTGAGTTCTCGTACACCTAGATTTGTTTGGGGAGGGAGTGTGGGTGAGACCAAAAATCTTGTGCATTTGACAGATCATACTTGTTCCATTGAGTGGTGGGGATTGTTGAATCCATTTTACAGATGAGATAGCTGAGACCCAGGGGAGCTAAAGTCAAGGTCACTCAGCAGGGACTTCAAGAACTGACTCCTGACTCCAAGTCCACTACTGTCTCCCAGAAATTGTCTCAGGCTCCCAGCCCCCAAAAGGGCAGCTGCCACATCACTGGGACAAGGGATGAGGAGGGCATCTCATCTGGCCAGTTGTGTATCCCTCTGAACTTCTTCTCGCTGGCAAGAGGCTGGTCCTGGCTTTTGGCGGTCAGGGCTGGTGCCAGGAGGAGTCTGTGCTGAACCCCTGCCCTGGCCTCGTCTGCGGAGGCCTCCCCTTGAGTGGGCTGGTAGAGGTCTCTCCCGGAAGATGACTGGCCCTTTCCAGACTGACCCTGAGAACGTGGCCTCATTAGCCCCAAGTTTTACCCGACAGCAGTAGAGGGTGGAGTGGGGCCTGACTCACCAGCCCCTGAGGGGGCCAGGGGTCTTGGAATCAGAACTGGGGCATCCCTGACCTTTAACAGGGCTCGCGTGTCAAGGGGCGGGAGGGCTGAGTGGATCTGTTTGGTAGGGTTTTCTAGTAAACTGCGCCATCAAACCTCCTGGGCTGGGGAGTGAGTGTACGGTGATGAATGTAGTTTCTATTTTGGCTTGACTCTTTGCTTTCCATTTACCCAGAAGAAAAGGAGAAATGGAACCTGGCTTATTTGCCACTACCTCCGTGTCCTCCTCTCCTTAAACTCCTGCTTCTCCAGGGAACTTCCTAAACCCTCTGTCAGTAGGGCGGGGCTGGGGCCACTAAGCCCACCATGCCAGGGCTGATGCACGGGCCCTGAGTTACAGTAGAGCCTAAGATGGGCCATCCTGGGTCAGCGCTGAGGCCAGGGCCCATCCCTCCATCCAGCAGTAATGATGGGACATGCAGTTTGGGCAAAGTGCCGTGCTATATATGCCTGGCCCAGGACCCTGCCTCTGCCACTGTAGTCATGGCTTCTAATAGTAGTAGTAGCTACTGGTAACTAAGCACAAACACTTTGCATGTGTTATTTCTAATCCTTCCAGTAGCTCTGTGAAGTGGGCACTGTACTATCCCCATTTTACAAATGAGGAGACTGAGGTTCAGAGAGACTCAGTGATTTGGTCAAGGCACACAGCCTAATAAAGAATAACTTTGGACTTTTGACACCAGGTCTGCTGACCAACCCCCAAAACCATGTCCTTTTCCCGGTTCCAGGGTGGGCGTTACAGATCCGCACACCAAGTAACTTAATAGATGTGTGCCATGGCCACGCACTGTGACCTGGGCCTCAAGCGCGCAAGGAGAGGTATGAGAAGCAGAATGCTGAGCCCCAGTCCTGGATCCACGCTTGGGGAAGCCTGGAGGGCCAGGGAGAGCTTTGCGCAGGAAGTGACCTTTGAACTGGTCTCTGAAGAGTTGCAGTTCTTCCCCAGGGGGCGGAGATTGTTCCAGAATGAGGAATCGAGGAGTGCAGGTGCAGAAGGGAGTCCACCTGGCCATGGGGTGTTCTGGCAGCAGCCAGAGGTCAGGAGAGTATTGGGGGAGGGGTGTGAACCCCCATAGTGCTAGGGTCTTGCCAAGACAGCGAGTCCCTCCTCCTTGACTTTTGCTGTCAAGGAATTTAACTCACCTCTAGTTGGCTGGGGAAGGGAAGTGGGGAGCAGCACCACCCACCTGAGGTTGCTCAGGAAGCCAGTTCCCCTTGGCCGCTAGTGAAGGGGGTGCCTGGGCTCTGGGCAGGGCGGGACACCAGCAGAGTGTGGAGTCGAGCTCCAGGAGAGGCAGGCAGTCTGGACGCAGAGGGACTGTGCCTTCAGGTTGGGCGTGAGTGTGTACTTGTGTACCTGTGCATGTGCTGCCATAGGAAAGGGTGTAAATAGTCATTCAGCATGTTTCCTGAGTGTCTGCCACGAGCCTGGTACCATTCTGGGTACGCGACACACAGCAGTGAGCAGAGCAGGAGTTCCTGCTCTCATGAAGCTGGCATTCCAGTGGGAGAAGACAGACGGGTAAACATATGATACGTCTGGGGATAATTGCTGTGAAGAACAAAGGAGAGTAAGTGGATGGAGTGGGGGGCTAAGTAGAGAGTTCAGAGAAGGCCTCTCCAAAGGGACATTTACAAAGAGACCAGAATGGAGGGAGGGAACATTGCAGAGACCTGTGGGAGAAGCTCCAGACCAAGAACAGCAGGTGCAAGGGCCCTGGGGTAGGCAGCAAGCTTGATGTGTCCAAGGAACAGAGAGGGACCAGTGTGGCTGGAGCAGATGGTTCATGGGGCAGAGGCTAGGGGAAGAGGGGTTTGTAGGCTAGAGTGGGGACTTTTGCCTTTATTCTGGGTGACCTGGAAGCCATTGGAGTTTTGGGCATTGGGGAGGTGTGGTCTGACTTTTACCAGGATCCCTCTGGCTGCCGTGCTGAGAATAGACTTGGGACAAGGACAAGGAGGTGGTCAGGAAGCTGTAGCAGGTGAGAGACGATGGCTTGGACAGGGTGCCGGTGGTGGTGGTATTGATGAGCAGTGGGAGATGCTGGCTGGATTTTGAAGGAAGAGCCAGCAGGATTTGCTGTTGGTTTGGATGTGGAGGGGAGGACCCTGGGCTCTTCACAGGCCCTGGCTGGGTGGCCGTTAAGCTCTTTGGGGTCTTTTGACACCCCACTTGCTGGCCAGCAGAGGCTCTGGAGGCAGCTGCATTTGGGCTTACGGGGCCCAGCCCAGCACAGGGGGATGCCCACTTGCCTCTGGGGTCTGCTCTGCCCCGTCCTGGCTGGGGGACTGTGAGCAGGCCTCTCTGAGCTCCTGTCTCCTCTGTCCCAGCCTCATCTCCACGGCTCCTGGTTGGGGTGTGATGCGCCCAGGGGAGGCTGTCTGCAGGCTGCCAGCTTGGGCCACTGCCAGCCCGGATTCGTTTCTTCTGTGCTGGCCCGTCTGGATGGTCCACAGGCCTGTTTGGTCTGCTGTTCTCCCTCCCAGGCTGGCCAGCGACAGGACATGGGCCAAGGCCACGCTCTTCCACACCTGGAGCCTCCGCCTCCCACCCATCTGTGGATTCTCCATTAAGCTGGGCGTTAACGGGGGCGCCTTGACCCAGAACAACCCCAGACCTGACCTGAAGCCCTCTCATGGGGCAGTCAGAGCCCAAGACTGTGTCTTCCTCTAAAGAAGAGGCAGGGATGTCATCCTAGCTCACCCTTCCATAGTGATCACTCTGTCAGGGACCGTCTAGGCCTGTACATTTAATGTCACTTAATCCCGATAATACCTGTAATAAGTAGGCGCTATTGTTATCCCCATTTTACAGAGGAGAAAATGGAGAGTTTCAGTGACTAGTAAGGTGGGAATCCAAGGTTTGAACCTTCCCCTGGCTCGGAGTCCAGTTCTTTCTCAGCTTCACTGCTTGCTCCTGATTTGTACTGAGTTAGGGACCCCACTGGGAAGCCCCAATGGCCAGTGGAGAGCTAGTGCTGTGTTTCCTGAGGAATGCAGAACAGGGGAGGTGTTGAGAGCCTGTGTCCACTGTCCACTGGGCCTCGGGAGAGGGTTTGGAGAAGCCACACTGCCCAGAACTGTGGATCATTTCTGGATATAGATGTGACGTGTTCCCCCTGCCCCGGGTCACAGAGCACAGCTCTGTGGAAACAACTCTGGTTGGAACTTGCACAGGTTGGCCCGGCCCTCTGTAGGAGGTTTGGAGATGGGAAGGGGTGAGAAGACTCTGGTGGCAATGGCTAACTTCTGTTGAGTGCTTACTCTCTGCTGCCAGGCGCTATTCTGCATTTCCCCCACATTGCTGTCTCCTTCAATGCTCAGACAGCCTGGGGTCAAGACAGTATCCCCACTTTCCAGATGCAGCCTCTGAGGCTTGCACAGTGAAGCAGTGGCACTGTTCGAATTGCAGACTTGCCTTGGCCAGGAAACACCAGCCGGGAGCTGCAGCCAGCTGGGGTGTTGAGCTGCAGGGAGACGGCTGGAGCTTCTGGCCTGGGGTGTAGCTGAGGGCTGGCAAGGACCCCGTCTGTGCCCCTGCCACCTAAGAACTGTGGAAATTGGGACCTGGAGGTGAGTGGGAGGTGGACAGGAGCTTGGAACTGCAGTGGGGCCGGGCACCAGTGGGAATGCATAGTATCGGAGATGGGTCCTGAGAGCCTGTGCAGGGAGCCAGGACAGCCCCCACTTCCTGCGCCCACCCCCTAGCCTGGGAAGTCACCTTTGCCTGGAGCTGGAATGACTTGGCTCTTTCTATATAGAGATGAGGGAACCTGGACTGAAGGCTTCGAAAGCTTGCTCTGGGTCACCCGGCAGGTGAATTGTAGGGCTCAGATTTGAATCCCGGCCTTTCGGGATGATTTTATTACGCGCCACTGTGACTGCCACCCCCTGCCCCATTAATTTCCCTCTCACCTGAACAGCCTTGCCAGCTACTTGTTCCATCTCCACGACCACTGACCAAGCACCTGCCATACTGTCTCCTGATGTTTATGTAAACGCTAGCCCTAGCAGGTAGCAATTGTCGCCTTTTTCATTGTGGTAGAATATACGTAGTGTAACATTTACCATTTTAACCATTTTTAAGTGTACAGTTCTGGGGCATTAAGTATGTTGTTGCCTTTATTTAATGCAACTGAAGAAACTGAGTGTCAGAATGGTTCTATTTGCCCCCGAGCGCATAGCCGACTGAGATTTGAACCCTGACCTCAGAGTCCAGTCCTCTTTCCACAATATCAGCTGCCTGCTGTTGTCTGCCCTGAGTCTGGGACCCCACCCAAGAGCTCCTATTGCCTCCACAGGTACTAGTGTTTCCTGAAGCAAGAAAGAGAAGGTCAGGGAGGGGGCGTGAGGGCCTGTGCCCACCCCTCCCCTTTGCCTCAGGAGTTTCCCACCGTGCCCAGATCTGACTTGACTACTCCTCCCCACCCCTCTTTCCAGCCTAGGACGATAAAACCTCCAATTTCCTCCCTCCCCTCTCCCTCCCACTCTCCCCAAGCCTTAGCAGCTCAGCTTCGGCAAACACACGCGTGTCAAGTCTGCAGCCATCCCAGGCGGACTGCTTCACGCCAACCATGCTGTTCCACTCCCGACACCTCTGAAGGTGCTCGGGAGGGGCTGGTGACAGCAGGCGGCGGGCTTGGCAGGGGTGCTGCTCCCAGGGCCTGGGTGGCAGCCCTGCTGTCTCCCCCCAGCTGCACAACACTCCTTGCTGCCTCTCCTCATCAGGAGGGTGGGTGCGGCGTGGCAGAGGCCAGGCCTAGCTGTTCCACTGGCAACTGCTACCTTCTGCCCTCCAGGCCCAGGGGGCCAGGGAACAAGTGTTTTGGGGACTGCTAGGGCAGTTCCAGGCCAAGATGGCTTTGTCTCTTAGACTGGCAGGCCGTCTGGCAGAGCTCAAAGGCCTTTTGAAGTCGCCTGAGTGGTTTTCAGACCACACCCAAGGAGATGCCTCAGGGGTGACCCTGGAGTTTGACGGAAGGCTGACCGGTGGGGCTCTCCTGGCCACCTTCTGTGCAGGACCCGTAACAGTCCTGTTTTTATCTGTTTTACATATTAAGGGTCCAAGTAAGGTTTTATATTTTTTAAAGTTTCTCTTAGGACTGGCCCAGTGGTGAAGTTTGCATGCTCTACTTTGACGTCCTGGGGTTCATGGGTTTGGATCCCGGGCGCAGACCTACACACTGCTCATCAAGTCACCCTGTGGTGGTGTCCCACATACAAAATGGAGGAAGACTGGCACAGATGTTAGCTCAGGGCAACCTTCCTCACCAAAAATAAATAAATAAATAAGTAAAAGACCTTGGTTAAAAAAAAAAAAACGTTTCTCTTGCTTAAAAAAGGGATTTTTAAAAATCACTGACTTTTTCCCAGACAGAGAAATGGAGGCTTAGTGAGCAGACTTGCCCAGAGTTACTCAGGATTAGCAGCTGCCCTAGGCACAGGATGCAGGTCTTTTTTTTTTTTTTTTTTGAGGAAGATTAGCCCTGAGCTAACATCTGCTGCCAATCCTCCTCTTTTTGCTGAGGAAGACTGGCCCTGAGCTAACATATGTGCCCATCTTCCTCTACTTTATATGTGGGACGCCTGCCACAGCATGGCTTGCCACGTGGTGCCATGTCCGCACCCAGGATCCGAACCGGCAAACCCCAGGCTGCCAAAGTGGAACGTGCGCACTTAACTGCTGCGCCACCAGGCCGGCCCCAGGGATGCAGGTCTTAACCCCTGACTGGTGCTCCTTCTCGACAAGCTCTCGCTTATTTGGACTCTGAGCTGCTTCGCGGACAAGGGAGATACAGATCCCCCCCGCTCTGATTCCTTGCCAGCTGCCCCAGCCCTGTTCAGTGCCCCATGCTGGGCTCCCACAGGCCCTTGCATCTGCAGCTCTCCCAGGCTCCCCGACACCTCTGCTCTCAGCCCCCATCTGTGTCTCTCGCTTCAACAGGGATGTCTGGGTGTGTGAGTGTCGGTGCTATTGCCACTCCTAATGTGTCTCATACCCAAGCTGCTGCCACTGAAGTCCTGTCCCAGGGAGGGAGGTAGAAAGCGCAGGGGAAAGCTAGGCTGACACAGGAGCAGACTGGCCCTGCAGCGAGATAAGGAAGAGGGAGCGAGAGATAGGGGGAAGGCAGATAGAGAAGAGCAGGAGAGAAAACTGGAGAAAGGGACAGAGACTGATCTGGTCGGGGTGGAGAACAAGTCTCGTAGATGGGAGAGAGATTGAGGGGAAGACCCAGAGACGGGGCGAAATAAAGATGGACATGGGATTAGGGGTGCAGAGACACTTAGAGAAAAGATAGAAAGGCGGTTTGTGGGAGAGGCAGGAAAGAGGAGAGATGGAGACAGGTCGGGTAGGAGACAAGAGGCTATTAGAGACAAGGAAATGTCGCTCGCCCCGGAGCTGCACCCCTGTCACTGTGAGGGATGCTCTGAGTCCAGCTGATGGATGCTGGGGGCTCCCTTTGCTGCCGGCCTGTCACGTCTCCTCTTCTCACTGCCCCCTTCCAGAGCTGGGCCCAGCTTGCCTTGAGTACCCTCTGGATGAATTTGTCATGGGGACCCCGAGAGTATGCTGTTGGGGGGTGGCCTTAGGCTGGTGCCTCTGCTGAGAATAGTCAGCTCCTGTCTGTTAGGGCTTGCGCAGAGGCATAGGGATGGACAAGCTGCCTTGCTCCAAACCTTCTGCTGGCCACAGACTGGGGGCTTGTTTTGGATTTAGTAGATTGAGGGGGCCACAGAAGGTAATAGACAGTAAAGTTATGGAGAGGACAGCAAATCAGGAGGGGAGACAGATGGGATCTTGCTTTCCCAGGATCAGGGACAAACATCTAGGGCTCCCCTTCCACTGGCCCCCAAACCTGCCCCCCTACATCCCCCTTCCCCGAGCTGGCATGGGAGAAGACTCAGGGAGACTCTTGATCTGGCCAGTCACAGAAGCTCAGGCCACACCACGCTGAGTCACCTCCCCCCGGCTCTAGACTGAACCCTTCCTTCCCCCGCCCAGGGGGCAGGGCCTCTTAGGGCCCCTTGCCAGCAAATTGGTGGAGCAGAGACAGGCCTGGGGGCTGCATGACAGGGAGGGAGTGCTCCGGGGCCCCTTTTGTCTCTAGGGTTCCTGAGAATTTCAGCCCCTTAGTTGCACAGGCAGTTAAGGGGGAGATAAATCCATTCACCTCTCTGAGCCTTGGCTCTCTTACCTGTGGAATAGGAGGAGCCCTCCTGCTCTGTGTGGACGTGAAACACAGCCATGGGTGTGGTGTCATGTGGGCAGGGAGCTCTGGGCTAGCCTTGAGTCGTGGCTGCTGGTTCTTACTCTCTTGAGTTCGCCCTGGTCCTCTCTGCTGGTCCTAGCATGGAGGGCCAGGAGACCCTCTGGATCATCCATTTAGTCAGCAGTCAATTATTTGGCACCTATTAGGTACCAGGCATCGTGCCAGGCACTAGGAGACAGCGGTGACCAAGTCAGGTAAAGGCCCTGCCCCTGCGGAGTTGGCAGAACAATAACTAAGATCATTTCAGAGAGTGGCTGCTTCAGTGAAGTAAAGGCCTGTAATAGAAGGTGACGCTGTGACTGGGGACAGGAGGGAGGTAGGCTCTGAGGAGAGGGCTTTTGAGTTGCCAGTTGAGAGGACCGGGAAGAGCGTTCCACGCAGCAGTGGGGAGAGCCAGGTCCAAGGGCCCGAGGCCGGCCGGGGCCGCCACACGTAGGGACCTAGAAGCAGGCCAGGGTGGCGATGGTAGTTGGGGGTGGGGCATGCCTCCTGAGGATCTGGACAGAGCCACACTCCACAGGGCCCAGACAGGGAGGGCGGCTTGGCGGAGGCGCTGTTATCCTAAGACCCTCTGGTGGGGAGCCTTAGGTGGGGAGCCTTCGGAGGATTGTAAGCGGGGAATAGGGGAATAGCGAGGTCTGATTTATGCTTAAAAGTTCTCTCTGGCTGTGTTGTGGAGAAGTGGTTGTTGCAGGATGAGAGGCGGCCTGGAGACACGCCCATTAGGAGCACATTGTAGCCATCCAGTCAGAGAAGATGGTGGATGGGCCTGAGGGGGGATGCGGGGGGTGGAGCTAGAGAGAAGGAACCAAGATGTCTTCCCTCCATAGCCACCGTCCCAGCGCAGAGCTCTCAGAGACACTGCTCTAGGAAGTCCCTCCCAGTAACCATGGCTTAGCGGGTGGGAGGGTAGGGCTGGCTGCTGGGAGGGAATGTGCCTTTGTGTTTGGAAAACAAAGAACAGAGCTTGGGGCCCTGTCCTCTTGGGGGTGGGGGCAGGCCAGAGGCTGCTGACAGGACCAGAGGCTGAGCCACAGGGCAGGACTTGGCAGGAGCAGGCTGTGCCCCTAGGCATTGGGGAGGACCCCAGAGCCCTCCAAGGGTGAACCATGGGGCCCGCTGGGCTTTGCAGGGGGGTGGTGAGGAAGGACAGAGAGGGTGCTAAACCCCTCCATCCTGGAAGTCAGGCTGCTGGAGGGTTTGGGCAGAGAGGGCCCTGGGCTGTGGGGTTGGGACAGGGAGAGTGGGCAGATGTGTTTGGGAGCAAATGGGGTCCATGGGGGCTGTGTGTGAAGGGACGAAGGAGGTTACCGGGACCCAGGACCTGACCCAGCCGCCCGCCTCCCCCCAGCCGTGCTGCTGAGGATCTGCCCGCCCCTCCTTGAGGTGGGGGCCCCCCAGGATGAACAAACCGTCTGGGGAGCTGGCCCGCGACTTAGAGCGCAGCCTGCCGGCCGTGGCCTCCCTCAGCTCGTCGCTGTCCCACAGCCAGACCCTCTCATCGCACTTGCTCCCGCCACCTCCTGAGAAGCGCAGGGCCATCTCTGATGTCCGCCGCACCTTCTCTCTCTTTGTCACCTTCGACCTGCTCTTCGTCTCCCTGCTCTGGATCATTGAGCTGAACGTGAGTGGGGCCAAGGCTGGGGGCACAAGCCATGTTGGGGGGTCACCTGGGCCTCAGTTACTCCATCTGCAGTGGGAGGGTTGCCTCTCCAATGGGGTTGATTTCTGGGTAAAATGAAGAATGGGCAGATAAGAACATCTTCCAGAGAAGGAAAATGGAGCTCAGAGGGATCGAGTCAGTTGTCTGAGGTCTCTCAGCATCTGGGTGAAGGAGGCAGGGTTTGAACCTAGATGCTGTGGCTCCAGAGTTCACTCTTGACCTCTGCGCCCTTGTGCCCCCTAGTGGACACTCTTGAGAAAGGAGCAGAGAGCCCAGCAGGCTCTGGATGAGCTATTGAAAGCTTTTGTCTTTCTGCCCTTCTGTGCTCTCTGGCTCAGTTCATTCATTCATTCACTCATTCGTCCCTTCAGAAAACATTTTTTGAGCCCCTGCTGTGTCCCAGGCACTGTGCTAAAAGCAGAGGGTACATTGGGGAGCAAACCAGTAGAAATTCCCAGTTCCCAGTGGCTCCCAGCTCTCCTTCCCCATTTTGGACAGTTTGGCCTTTCCAGATTTGTTGAGATGCTACCCAACAGCCTGGAGCTCCTCTCAGTGCAGGGTCTGCAGCCCCTCCCCCAGTGCAGTACTTGGCCAGCTGGCTGTGGGGCCTGATTTCTGGGCGCTGACAGTGCAGAGCAGGACCTGACCACAGAGGCAGGATCCCTGGGGGTAGGGCACCCCAGGCTCAGTCCTATCCCAGCTCCTCTTCTGTGTTAGCTGTGTGACATCAGCAAGGGACTCAGCCTCCCTGAGCCTCCCCTCATTTTCCTCCTGCAAAGTGGGTCAGAGTTCTGGATGGCAGGTCCCCTTCCTCCAGGTCTCAAGCTCGAGTGACAGGAAAACGATGACTTTGATGGAAGTGAGGAATTTACAGAAGAGGCTGGTTTAGGCGTGAAGAGGATGAGTCTGATTCTGGGTATGTTGAGCTGGAGGGCAAGGCAGAGCTCTGAGGGTGACTGTCCTTTGTGCCCAGAAATGAGCTGGCACCTTCAGTGAGCTGGCGCCACAGCTACAGGGGACCTTAGGGACTATCTCACCCATGAAAAAGCTGAGGCCCAGCAAGGTTCAGGCCTATGTGAATAGCCAACGTCTTAGGCATTCTTCCTTTTGAAGGTCCCATCCAACATCAAAGCAAGCACTAAAATTCACCCACCTCCTTCATTCCATAGAGATTTTCTTGCCAGAAAAGAGCTGAAAAAAATTTTTTTTTGAGGAAGATTAGCCCTGAGCTAACATCTGCTGCCAATCCTCCTCTTTTTGCTGAGGAAGACTGGCCCGAGCTCACATCCGTGTCCATCTTCCTCTACTTTATATGTGGGACGCCCACCACAGCATGGCTTGACAAGCAGTGCCATGTCTGTACACGAGATCCACACCGGTGAACCCCGGGCCGCCGAAGCAGAACGCGCGCACTTAACTGCTGCAGCACCGGGCCAGCCCCTGAAAATGTTTTAATTTTTGCTTTTGAAATTATCTGGCTGTATTGTCTGTAATACTTCGGCAGTCATCATGCAACTTTGGGAATTCTTGCAAAGTGAGAAAATCTAACCTCCAAACTTTTCAAACGTAATGAAAGTTTCAAGATGCTGGATTTAACAATCAGTAGAGTTAGCATAATGTTTCACTTGGTAGATATCTAACTAAAATTTTATTAATTTTCAACTTTGTGTTTTATTTTCGTATTTTGGAGCATATATATTTTTAGTTCTCTAACAGACTGTGTGTCGCCCAGTGGATACAAGGGCCCCAGTGGGGTTATAAGACCCGCACAAGGTCTTGCAGCCAGAGACTGGCAAAGCTGGGGCTGGAACCCGCCTCTCCTGAGTCCCGGTGCAGTCAGCGCAGGCGGGCACCCAGGCAGAGGGAGAGTTCTCTATAAAGAGGACAGAGGACAGAGCCCCGGGGGACAGCGACTGTTAGGCATGGGAGGGGCTGTGGAGCCCAGGAGGGACGAGTCTGAGGAGTAGGAGGAGGGCCGGGCTGGGCTGGGCTGGGGTGTCAGACAGACTCCCCGGGGCTCAGGGTGGCCTTGAGAAAGAGGCGTGCTGTGGGGATGCGCAGGGGGTTGAGTGTCAAGGAGGGAAGGGCCTGTCTAGACTGCTGGTTCCTGCTCTGAGCATCAGAATAACCAGGGAGTTCTATATAGATTCCAGATGCTCAGCTCAGCCTGAGAGTCAGACTCTGGCCTGAACATCTGTATCTTCCCCACCCCCCCCACCCCAAATTTGGATCGTCTGCCAGAGATCGGAAGCCCCAGTCTAGATGGTTGTGAAGGGTCTTCCCCCTCAGGACTCCTGGTATCCATTCCCCAGAGTCCCCTTGTGTCTTCTCTTCTCCAGGGGGCTGCTGCCCCACCTGCAGAAGCCTAGGCCTGCCACCCCATTCCTCCTGAGGAGTCAGGCTGGAGTCTGGCTCTCAGCGTCCATCCAGACCCCTCAGTCCCCAGCCAAGGTCTCAGGGGTCCCATTGAAAGTGTCTGGATGGCTGGGGCAGGGACCAGGGCGAGGACAAGTCTGTTCACTCTCCATCCATGCCATCCTCTCCAACAGCGTGATAGATTTTGCCCATTAAGCACAAACCTAATCAATTGATTTGCCACCTGGGGCTCTGTCTGACACCACTGCCCACCCCCTGCCCCCATCACCCCAGATGGATGGTTGCCTGGGAAGATGGAGCACCACAGTGGTGGGAGGGAGATGAAATTCTGTCAGAGGCAGGCTGCCAGTACCCTGCCTGCCAGCCCTACCTACCTGCTTAGGACCCATCACCTCCCCTGCACAGCCCCGAGCCTACCCCTTCCTGTGCAGTGTGCCCACGAGCATTGGGCTTGAGCCCAGCCCTGCCTGTCTCGGGTATTAGTGCTGGGGTCTCAGGCCTCTGGCTGAGCTCCCTGGGTGCTTTGGGGGCCTCCTTGGGTGGTGGCTTAGCATTTACAGCCTCTCCTCCAGGTTCCACTTCCCCCCGCCCTCTTCCTATTCTAAGAGGTGAGGGGCAGCCCCGGGGACCCGGTCCTGTGTGTAGAACTGTTCATATCTCCCTCTTCCAGACCAAGACAGGTATCCAGAAAAACCTGGAGCAGGAGATCATCCACTACAACTTTAAAACTTCCTTCTTCGACATCTTTGTGAGTGGCCTTAGGGGATCCTGGGGTCCCTAGGGGCAGAGAAGGGGCAGGGATATGACTCTGGCTGGATTCTCTTCTTTCTGCTTCTTTCACATCCTAATCTGATCAGGGAGACTTGGTTCCCATACTCAGGAAGCCCTCAGCCTTCAGAAAGTTTCCTAAATGAGGCCCCACCTTCAGAGAGCCCCAAGTGGGAGGGGAAGACAAGACCCCTGTCCAAGAAGGTCACATCCAAATCGTCCCCAAAGAAACACTGACTTAGCTGTTCTCTCCCAAGGCGTGCACACCATGTGGAGAGAACCTGGGGGGGCAGGACTGGAGGGGGAGGGTGGGGCATTGACTTGCCTGTGATGGCGCCCTGCCCGGCCCCCGGCCCCTCCAGGTGCTGGCCTTCTTCCGCTTCTCGGGACTGCTGCTGGGCTACGCTGTGCTGCGGCTCCGGCACTGGTGGGTGATTGCGGTAAGATGCCACTTTCCTGGCAGCTCTCGGGCCCTGGCAGGGCTGGTGCAAGGGATGGGCTGGAGGAGGACTCCCTCTCCAGCCTCAGTTTTCCCTCTCTCCGTCCTTCCCTTCCTTGGGCAGGTTACCACGCTGGTGTCTAGTGCATTCCTCATTGTCAAGGTCATCCTCTCTGAGGTCAGTAGCTCAGGGTCTGGCTAGTCTGGTGGGTCTCTGGCCTGAGGGATGGGATTCTCCTAAGGGACCATTTTTCTGATTTTGGGTGCCTGTCCCTGTTGTCACAGTTGGGGTGAGGGGGAATCCTGTCCTTTGATATTTCTAAGGAATCATCTTCACTGGCTTCCCCCACTTGCCCCACTAAAACCCCAAGAACAGAAAGTTCTTCCTCCAGCCTAACCTCAGTTTATCCTGCTGCAGAATGCATTAATCCATCTCAGAGGCATGTGCCACAGAGGGTCCCCCAAGCATCTGGTACCAGGAGTGGGATATATGCCAGAATTGGTAGCCCCAGGAAGGGGCTCTGGGTTTGGGGTCACCCCTGCCATGGAGCTCAGCCCCCTCCCTCCACAGCTGCTCAGCAAAGGGGCATTTGGCTACCTGCTCCCCATCGTCTCCTTTGTCCTTGCCTGGTTGGAAACCTGGTTCCTTGACTTCAAAGTCCTACCCCAGGAGGCTGAGGAGGAGCGATGTGAGTGCTGGGGGTAAGGGGGTGCAGTGGGGGTCATCCTAGCCTCAAGAGAGGAGAGTTTCAGGCATGAGAGCCAGTTCTGAGCTATCTTGCCAACTCTGAGCAGCCTCCGAGAGCCTCAGGGTGAGCTGGGGGGCAGGGGAGGCAGGCTGCTAAGGCGTGTAAGGTGTGCCTGTTCTCGGTCTGGGACAATGGCTACCCATGTCTGCTCCCTCAGGGTATCTTGCTGCCCAGGCTGCTGTCGCTCGCGGACCCCTCCTCTTCTCCGGCGCTCTGTCTGAGGGCCAGTTCTATTCACCCCCAGAATCCTTTGCAGGTGAGGGCAGTGGGTGGGGGAACTGCCTTCAGGGAGGGTTTTATGAGGAGCGGAGAAGGCTGGGTCTGTTCTTTCTCTTCCTTCTATCAGCTCCCTGGGGAAATACAGCAACCCTCTCCCACACACACTTCTATCCCCCCACATCCTTGCACTTGTACCCGAACCCCACTACCTCCCCACTTTCTCCCCACCCTTCCCATTGTCATCTGTACTCGCTCTCTGCAGGGTCTGACAATGAATCAGAAGATGAAGTCGTCGGGAAGAAAAGCTTCTCTGCCCAGGTATTTGGCTGCCACCCCCATCCTACCTCTGGAGGACATCCCAGAAAAGGGCCAGCACTGGCTCAGCCAGGGTGGACAGGGGCTTCCCGGCAGAAGGTAGACCTCAGCAGCCTGAATGCCTGTCAGTCTCTGAGTGTCTGCCCCACCGTCGGTCAGGCCCACTGTTCTCCTTCATGCCTGGGGCCCAGTGGGGAGCAGCCATAGCCACAGTCCCTGGCCCCAGGAACCCCACAGGGCCCAGGAGACCACCCCACACCCCACATCTGGCTGGGTCAGCCTTCTGTAAGAGGTGTGTGGAGTGTCTAGAGAAAGAACCGGCCACGAACAAGGTGGGGTGCAGGCACCAGGCTGATCCCTTCCTGCCTCCCATCCCTGGCCAGGAACGGGAATACATTCGTCAGGGGAAGGAGGCCACAGCAGTGGTGGACCAGATCTTGGCCCAGGAGGAAAACTGGAAGTTCGAGAAGAATAATGTAAGAAACCTCTCTCCCACCTGACCCGCCCATGTGTGTTGGGAGCTTTCCCTCCCTTTTCTGAGGCCTGAGAACTAAGCCCAAGGATTGCATGAGTTGGAACCCTATTCCTGCCCCAAGAGAGGGGGCTGGGCCCTGGGGTTGAGTTGGGTTGGATATTCCCACTGCCCCTCCCCCTGCTACTCCCCCACCCATCCTCTCCTCCCTGCTGCTCTGCTCCCTTGGCTCCTGCTTTGAAGGGGAAGCCAGGCTTCTGCCCTGTGTCCGGTGTTTTGTTTCATGATCAAAACAACATTATCTAAAAAGATGGCAGAGAGCTTGGAGAATAGAGGGGAAACATCCCCAGCCCTTTCTCTGGCCAGCGCCCCTGGCAGCCCTTGTCAGCCTGGAGACACGGTTCTTCGTGGCTGCAGCCACAGCTGTGCTCCTGTCTTTTAACTTGATAGCACAAGGCTTCCTCTCCTTGTTGCCGGACATTTGTCAAAACCACTGTTTTTTAACAGCTGCTCAAATATCCTCAAACTCCTAGAGTTTTCTACCCTGAGCTCTTAAAAACCTGCCCTGCCTGTCACCATTCCTGTACCCCCAGCCCACTGCCGCATGCCCTCCCCCTGCCCTCCGCCCACCTCCCTGCTACCCTTCTGCCCCTGCCACAGGAATATGGGGACACTGTGTACACCATTGAGATTCCCTTTCATGGCAAGACGTTCATCCTGAAGGTGAGTGAGGGAAGCAGGTGTCCTGGAGTTTCCTGGAGCCTCCTGCCCTGTCTGGGACTCCAGGAAGTGGCCGAGGAGCCCTCTGGCAGGTTTCTCCCCATTGAGAGGGAAGGGCTGGTGCACCCGAGCACATCTGGCACCACCCAGCCCTCCACCTGCCCTCCCCAGACCTTCCTGCCCTGCCCCGCGGAGCTGGTATACCAGGAAGTGATCCTGCAGCCCGAGAGGATGGTACTGTGGAACAAGACGGTGACCGCCTGCCAGGTGAGCTGAGCCAGGGGGCCTTGCCGGACCACCTCTCTGGGTAGAAGCAGAGTGACATGGCTGCTCAGGGCAATCATACCCCAGCATGACCAGTTTCCCCAGGGGACCTGGGTCATGTCGTCAAGTGCTCTGTGCCTCAGCTTCCCCATCTGTAAAATGGGGATCATGATAATAGTGCCTCCTGAGAGGGTGGGCAAGATGGAAAGAGGGTACTCATAGAGTGCCAGGCCCAGGGCCCGTGAATGGGCATGGCTCTTAGTAAAGGCCCCTGAGCAGACAGCAGGCTGGCCTGGGGGTCTCCTAAGGTGCTGGGACCCGTCCCTGGGGTTTCCTGGGCTGAGCTATACCTTGTCTCCCTGGCGGCCCTGCAGATCTTGCAGCGAGTAGAAGACAACACCCTTATCTCCTATGATGTGTCTGCAGGGGCTGCGGGCGGTGTGGTCTCCCCTAGGTGAGTAACCACCACGCCCCCTCCTTTCAGGCAGGCCTTCTACCCTTGGATCTCAGGCTTGGTGCCCCCCTGACCTAACCCTCCCTCCCCCAGGGACTTTGTGAATGTCCGACGCATTGAGCGACGCAGAGACCGATACCTGTCATCAGGCATTGCCACCAGCCACTGTGCCAAGCCCCCAACACACAAATATGTCAGGTGAGCCTCGCCTTGGCCAGGGTCGTCCCTGCGGGCCCCTCCCCTGGTGGCTGTGAGGACAGGGCAAGGTACAGTATGTCCATCTGGGCACTTTCTCCTGCCGAGGCTGCTTTCCTGTCCCAGCCCCTAATCCTGCTAATCGCTGCTCCATCTGCGGGAGACTGGGGGATGGTGGCTGGAGCCACGCCACCCGAGCCAGAAAGCAGCACTAGGGGTAGACTGTGGGTAGGGACAAGCCCAAGAAGAGGGCTGGGAGCCATGAGGTCATGCTAGTCTGGGTGCCCTGAGCAGGAGGCTCTGCATTCTGGAGCTTCACCTTCCTGCCTGAGGAGCATCGGGGCCCCTCTCATCCCCCTTCCCTGTCCCCACTGCCCTGCCTTTCTCCTGGAGAGCTCAGAAGTCCCGCCGAAGGAAGAGGGGTTAGTTTTCCTGCTGTCTGTGCTGGGGCATCCTCCAGTTCTGCTGTCTAATCTCAGACTCCAGTGCTGCAGGCGGCCTCGCCCCGGATATTCTGCTCTTCCCTATCCTTCCTGGGCTTCCACAGAGAGCACTGTTCTTTGAGTATGAGACTGATCTCTGCCCTCTGCCCCACCCCAAATTTACTGGGTGACGGGCAAGCTTGTTTCCTCTCTGAGTGCCAACCTTCTTATCTATGGAGTGGGCTTAGGAGTGCTCAGTGGATAGGCCGGCCCGGTGGCGCAGCGGTTAAGTTCGCACGTTCTGCTTCTTGGCGGCCCGGGGTTCACTGGTTTGGATCTCAGGTGTGGACATGGCACTGCTTGGCAAGCCATGCTGTGGTAGGCATCCCACATATAAAGTAGAGGAAGATGGGCACGGATGTTCGCTCAGGGCCAGTCTTCCTCAGCAAAAAGAGGAGGATTGGCAGTAGTTAGCTCAGGGCTGATCTTCCTCAAAAAAGAAAAAAGAGTGCTCATTAGAGCTGGGTGTGGATTAAATGGCAATGGGATGTGAACCATA
The DNA here is from genome assembly GCF_037783145.1 of Equus przewalskii. Lineage (NCBI taxonomy): Eukaryota > Metazoa > Chordata > Mammalia > Perissodactyla > Equidae > Equus > Equus przewalskii. The sequence continues at coordinate 22,733,739 of NC_091840.1, read as the reverse complement.
CAGCCCAGCCCCAGACCGCCTCCTGAGGAGGCACCCCCTCCTGGAGCCCAATGGCACTGCACTACTCCCTGAGTTGGGCAGGGATAAGTGTCTGCTCAGCCCACCCCCTGACAACCAGAGCTGACCTGGAATCCCTGGACAGAGTGGATGAAAGCTGAGAAGGTGGTGAGCTCCCTGCCACTGGGGGTGTGCAAACATCGGCAGGCCCTTATAGGAGGATTTGAGCATCACATAGTGGGTGAGGGTGGAGGGCTGTGGCCTCTGGGTCACCTGTTCTGGGCCCTGCCAGGCAAGGTAGCAATTGCTAGATCAGCAGCTCCCCTCCTTCTTCCACCCCAGGCCATGAGCCAAGAATAGGGTGTGTGGGGGGCGTCAGGGGCCTTGCCTGACTCCAAGGTCCCCGCCCCACTGGCACCTCTCTCCTTAGGGGAGAGAATGGTCCTGGGGGCTTCATCGTGCTCAAGCCGGCCAGTAACCCTCGAGTCTGCACCTTCATCTGGATCCTTAATACAGATCTCAAGGTGGGGCTGCTGGGGCTGTGAGGCAAGCTCGGTGGAGTGGAGGGGGCTCTGCTGTGTGACCTTGGGGGCTCCCTGCCCTGCTCAGGGCCTCCCCTACTCTCCGCCTCCTTCCTTACTCTGAAATTTGGGGCGGAGTCCAGATGGTCTTCTGGCCCTGGGTTGCTGGAGGGCCTGTGCCTCCCCTTTTTTACCTCTGACTCCTGAGGCCCTAGGAGGATGGCTGGCTGCCAACCCAGCCCCTCCCCGGTCTGTGTGCGTGGCTAGTGCCAAGACCGGGCACAGCATGTTCCCCCTGCCAGGAGTGAGAGGGAGAGGGTGTCCGAGGCTGCAGTCCAGAGCTGCACCTACATTTTGGTTAGAGGCCCCCTGCTGGTGCCAGTTGTTGAGGGGAGCACCTGCTGAGGGCGAGCCTTCCTGGAACCTCTTCCTGCCTTCCCCCAGGGTCGCCTGCCCCGGTACCTCATCCACCAGAGCCTGGCAGCCACCATGTTTGAATTTGCCTTTCACCTGCGGCAGCGCATCGGAGAGCTGGGGGCCCGGGCATAACCATGCCCCCTTGTCACCCTGCAGGCCAGGGTCCTGTCGCCACAGCCCCCAGAGCCAGAGAGGGGGGCCAGTGGGCTTCCCACTGCCCAAAGAGGACCTGCCCTCAAGCAGTGGGAGGAAGAACTTCCTCCCATGGCGGCATCTTGGCCCCAAGCTACCGCCCTTTACCGTGCTCCACGGTGCCTGTGAGCCCTGGCCGTGAACAGGTTGTGGGGTCAGGCATCTGGACTCTGGGACTCTGGGGCTCTGGGGCTCTGCCGCTGAGGCAAGGGGCGTCTGTCCTGCTGATGTTTACATGGGGTCCCTGCCTCCTGGAGGAGGAGATCCGCTGTCCCCTCAGTAGCCAGGGGCAGGGTCTGGAATGGGAGCCTCGGGCTTGGTGGGGCAGGGCCAGGGCCCTGGGCAGGACGGAGGTCAGGGCAGCCTGTCACCAGTGTTAAGGTGCAGGAGCCCTTTCATCTGCCTGCTCTCTCATCACGGTTTTTTAGGATTATTTAAAGGGTCTGGGACCTTTTTCCCCATGCACTTGTTGGGGGGGCAGGTGGGGATGGTGGGTGCTGGCAGTAAACCTCTGCCTCTCCCAGGTTCTCTCCCTCCCCTCAGGGCCTCCTTGGGGATCTTTGTAATTTGAGCCAATTAAAAAAAAAAAGCAACCCCTGCAGCCTGGCCTCTTCAGGGAGAGGAGGGCAGCACCATGGAGCTGAGGAAGGAGTGAGCCGCCATTGCAGCCAGACACCTCACGTGCCCTCTCACACCCTCCCCGGAGCCCACAGGAGGCTGGAACCAGTGAGGACTGAGTTCCTGGAAGCCTCCCCCTTCCCTGAACGGTTCAACTGGCCAGATGAACAGTCAGAGGAAAATGCCCTGCCACCCTGCCAGGCCTCCTGTGAGGGAAGGTCAGGTTAAGGTCTCCATGATTTGGGGGGAGGCAGGAGAGACTCAACAGCACCCACAGCAGACCTTGACTGTTCCTGGAGTCCCAAGTCCGGATGGCCTGGAGGTGGGGCCTGGGCTTCCAGGTCACTGAGGCACCTCTGGGATCTCGGTCTCTCGGGGTCCACTCACTGCCCCCTCTGTCCCATCACAATCCCCAGGGGCAGCAGGGAGTCCGATCCCAGACAAGGGCAAGGGGAGTGGCAGGCTGTCGGGATACTTGTCCTGCCCTCCCTGCGGAGCTTCCAAAGGAGCCAACTTGCTTAGAGCCAGAGGGTCCCATCTTGGTCCTGGCTGGGTGTGTGACCCTGGGCAAGGCTACCTCTCAGCCTCCATTGCCTACTTGGTACAGATGAGACTCATTCTGTCATAGGGCTGTTGTAAGATGAAAAGAAAGCAAGAGTCGGGCATAGTGCCTCAGTAATCAAGCGTATGCAGTTCCACTCCCAGCTGGAGCTCTACTGTCCCCACAAGGTCCTCATCTCAGCTCCTGTTACCGCCTCTTCTGATGTCTTCCCGGCAATGCCCTCATTCCTCCTCCCCCTGTGCCACCATCCTGTGTGCCAGCTTCTTGAACCATGAATTGCTACTCATGGCTGCTGGGTTGTCACAGTAGCCATCCTGCCCCCCGTGAATGAGAGCTGGCCCCTCCTAGGTGGCACATTGCAGCTGGCAGGTCCCAGACCATGGTGACCAGAAAGTGGGGAAAATGAGGTCCAGAAAAGAGCAGGGACTGACCCATGGTCACAGCCTATGTATGGCTGACTTGGGGCTAGAGCCAAATCTTGTATCTCTGCCATTCATCAGAGCCCCTGGATCCCCACCTCACCCCATTTGACCCCACTTGGGGGGTCGGGGTAGAGCTGGGGGCCACCTCCCACACCTGCTTCCTCCACCCTCACTGGCTCTACCTGGGGACCACATCTCTGACCACCAGCCTTGGAAAGGAGAATACCGGGCAGAAGTTTGTGCCCAGGGTCCCAGGTGTGGAATTAATTTCCAGAATCTTTGCCGGTGTGGTGGTGGTCAGGGACCAAGCCTTTGGGGACAGACACCTGAGGACATGGTGGTACTGTCCCTGTCGAGGGACATGGCCGTAAGATGTGCCCTTGAGCCCAGGGAGAGGAGAGCAGTGGGGGCCTGGGTTCCCACTGTTTCCTGCTCTGTTTACGGACAAGCGACTGTCCTCTCTGGGCGAGGGGGAAGGGGTGGGGCAGAGGGCAAGTGCCAAGGTGGCACGAGGCTGGGCATGTGCCTGGTCTCAGACAGTGTCTAAGCAGTGTCACACACCTGGAGGTGTCAATCTGAGGACCCTGCCCCCACTGGAGCATCTTGATCTCTTCAGAAGCTGACCTCTGACCTGGGGGTAGCCAGAGTCCAGGTACCCCAACCCCCACCCTGAGCCCAGAGTCCTCCATCAGTGAGTCTTGGCTCTGCTTATAGCATATGACGCCAGAGGGGCTGAAAATAGCCCCTGGAAGAGGGGGAGGAGGGGGCTATTTAAAGGGCCTGGGAGGAGCAGAGCCAAGAAGGAGTGAGCAGTGACCATGGCCACCTCAGAGCTGAGCTGCCAGGTGTCCGAGGAGAACCGCGAGTGCAGAGAGGCCTTCTGGGCTGAATGGAAGGATCTGACACTGTCCACACGGCCTGAAGAGGGGTGAGTGCTGGCCAGCTGGGGGTCCCTCCTCTCCTTCCCTAGAGCACCCTTCCTGGGCCTTATGAGGCCAGAGCACCAAGACCTGGAGAAGTTTCTGGGGGTGGGAGCAAGGAGAGTGCCCACTGGGGAGTGGAGTCACCCCTCTTGCACCCTAGGTCCTGGCAGCCTCAGGGAGCCCCCTGCCCAGCCCCAGCCCCAGCCGGTGACTGGAGGGCTACAGCTCTCAGGAGCTCAGTGTCCCCCTCCCCTCTCCTTCCCAGTTGCTCCTTGCATGAGGAGGATGCCCAGCGGCGTGAGACCTACCACCGGCAGGGGCAGTGCCAGGCATTGGTACAACGTTCCCCCTGGTTGGTGATGCGTATGGGCATCCTCGGCCGTGGGCTGCAGGAGTACCAGCTGCCCTACCAGCGGGTGCTGCCACTACCTATCTTCACCCCCACCAAGGTGGGCGCCAAGGAGGAGCACGAGGATACTCCCATCCAGCTGCAGGATCTGCTGGCAATGGAGGCAGCCCTGGGTGGCCAGTGTGTGGACCGCCAGGATGTGGCCGAGATCACCAAGCAGCTGCCCCCTGTAGTGCCTGTCAGCAAGCCCGGCGCCCTTCATCGCTCCCTGTCACGCTCCATGTCCCAGGAAGCACAGAGAGGCTGAAGGGGACCGTGACTCGGGCTCCATCATGCCCGCCCTGGGCTGGGCCCTTCCTGGCTAGGACCACAGAAGAGAGCTGCTGGCCATGGATGCTTTGTAGTTTGCCCAGTGTTGGGGGCTAGGGGAGGAGGAAGCCAGAGGCCAGAATGCCTGGGTTCCCTGAGTTCCCAAAGGGAGGGGAGCAAAGATGGGGGGCACTAGGGGTACAGAGCTGGGGGCCAGCACAGCCGAGTAGCCCCAGCTCCAGAAGAAGGGACAAAAGACGCTAGTGAGGGCAAGAGGTCCCTTCTTCAGAGGAGTGACCCTGGTCCAGTGTTCAGCTTCAGAGAAGAACAAAGACAAATGTAAGGGGATCTGGAATGGTCTGGGAAGGAGGCTTGGAGAAGACTGGAGGAAGGGGGACGTGAAGAGGGCAGAGGCGGGATGGAGCCCCCAGCACCCTCTGTTAGCGCTGCAATAAATGCTCAATCCTGTTCCAGAGTTTTGTTTCTTTCCTTGTAGTTGTGGGGGCCAGCCCGTTGGTGTCCCCTCATGCTCACTTCTGAGATCAGGCCCTGCATCTGAGCTAAATATGGCAGAGCTAGTGGGTACGCCCCATGCTTGGGGAGGTGGGCAGGACAGAGCTGTAAACAGGGTGGCTGTCTGTGCAGTCTCCCTTCCATACCCTGACTCTCCTGCGCAGTCCTGGCCTCCGTGTCCAGCCCCCTGGCACTGGGCAGTGCCCAGCAGGCCAGCTGGCATCCAGGGTTTGTTTAAATAATCTCATGGAGAATATGGAGGGGGCTGGCACGGGGACTGTCCGTGGCTGTGCCCCAAGGTGTGGATGGGGTCAGTGACCCACAGGCTGACCTACCTCTCAGTTCTGAACTCAGACAGAATCAGTCCTTGGCTGGGATCGGGCACTCCACCCTCCCTGCCCTCAGAGCCAGGGTGGGTTGTCGGGTAGGGTGGGGGGGTCAGGTTCCTGTCTGTGACCCCTGCAGCTGTTGTGGTGACTCATGTCCCAACTTGGCTGCCTGGCCCAAGACACTTTCCCCTTGGGACAAGGTAGGGGTGGGGGCAGAGGACACCAGAGGCCCATCTTGGCAGGAGCTGGTAGCTTACCCAGGGCAAAGGGGCACTGGACTGACCCAGAGGGGTCCCACTCCAGGAAGACCATGGAGATGGCCCTGCAGAATCCACTTCCCATCTGGAGGGGAGATCCTGGCGTCTTAACAGCCTGGTACCTGGAGCGCCAAGCAAGATGCAGGCCTGCCCTGGCCTGCTTTCCCAGAGGGGCTGGAGTGTGGGCTGGGCGAGGAGAGAGGTCAGAGACCCAGATTGGTGAGGACCCCAAATCCCTCGGCGCCCGAAGGTGCGGACCGCGCCCCCTGGTGGTCCTGGCAGATTGGAGAATACGCCCCGTGCCCTCTCGCCCTCTCTCGTTCCCCTGGGTCCCGCGCCCCCGACGTGGCGGGAACATCCCGAGCCTTCGGCCCTTGGCATCCCCCAGATAAGCGGCTCGGAGCCCGCAGGGCCCGCAAGGGAGGTCCGGCTGTTCCGTTCGCTAAGTGCATTTAGTCCCCTCTGCTCCCCTATCGCTGCTGCCATCGGACGGGCGGGGCGAGCTCCGCTCTAGGGCCCCGGGGCGACCACGGCGGAGCCCAGAACGGACTGTTCTTGGCGGGGGCGGGGGTGCAGAGAGCGGCGCTGCAGGACGTGGGGGGGAAGGGGGGGGTTAGAAAAAAACAAAAAAGAGGCCTGGAGGAGAGGCGGAGAAGGGCAGTTGGGGTGATCTTACTGAGGAAGAGGGGGATGTTGGACAGGGTGTACTGGAGGAAGGAGAGCCTGGCAGGGGGCTGGGTCCTTGCGGGAGGGCGCTGGGAGATGGACTGGGGAAAGGGCTAATTCAAACCCTGGCAAAAGAGAAGGGATGGGCTGGCAAAAGGGGTGAATGGCTGGGGGAGCTGGAGAAGAGCGACGGAAGGAGTTGGGGACTGGCGGGACGGAGATCTAAGGATTATAGAGGGAGGAATCTGGGGGGCTCGCGGAAGCGGGACTTGCACCAGGGCAGGTGAGGCAAAGGATGCAGGGCAGGGGGAGCAACTGTGGAGCGGGGGCGGGAACAGATGTGCCCACGGCCGCCCCCCATCCCCCTGTGTGTCTGCTGCTCAGACACTAAAGGAGATGGATGGGGTTGGGGAGACGCGGCGCGCGTGGCCCGGGGCGGCTCATCACTCAGCCGCCGCCCCCGCAGCGGCGGGGTCGGGGTGGGGGTCCAGCGGTAGATAACAAGGCCACGAAGCGAGCGGCGGACAGGCCGGCCCACGGCGGCAGCATGAGCACGGCAGACCGTAGTCACGCTGCGGGCGCGGCCCCCGACTCAGACCCGGGCCGGATGGCGGTGGCCTCGACTTACCAGCGCTTCGAGCCCCGCGCCTACCTCCGCAACAACTACGCGCCCCCTCGGGGGGACCTGAACAACCCGGATGGCGTCGGGCCTTGGAAGCTGCGCTGCTTGGCGCAGACCTTCGCCACTGGTGAGCGCGGGGAAACTGAGGCACGGAGGACAAGAAGTTATTAGGGAGTTACAGGAACGCGGGCGCGCAAGCCAGAAGGGACCAAGAAGCAGAACAGGTAGTTAGGTGAAAATAGAAAAACAGGAGCAATAGTCCTCAGGTGAGGGACAAAGGAGATAGACCGGTGGAGAGAGGGTGGGGAGGGGAGAACGCTCAGAATTGAGAGGTGAGGTGGTGGATGCAGAAAAGGGACCAAGATGAAGAGAGGCAGAGAAAGAAATGGAGGCAAGATTGGGGAGGGGAGAGAGAAACTGCCAGGCATCTCAGGATTTCCACACTCAATCTTCCCGGGTAGTATAGTTTCATAGATGTAGAACCTGAATGTCAGAGTTAAGTTCCTTTTCCCAAGGTAAGCCAGTGGACGTGAGGTTGGAGCCAGTCTTAACTCCAGAGCTGACGCTTTTTCCAGATAGAGACACACGTACAGAGGAAGAAGGAACAGTGAGAGAGAGGGAGGGAGAAGCAGGTAAGGGAGGTAGTGACTGAGGCAGGGGGCTGCCTGGACAGGCCTGGCACCAGGACTCTTCCTTGCCCTGCCCAGGTGAGGTGTCTGGACGCACCCTCATTGACATTGGTTCAGGACCCACCATATACCAACTGCTCAGTGCCTGCGCCCACTTTGAAGACATCACCATGACAGATTTCCTGGAGGCGAACCGCCAGGAACTGGGGCTCTGGCTGCGGGAGGAGCCCGGGGCCTTTGATTGGAGTGTGTACAGCCAGCACGTCTGCCTCATTGAGGGCAAGGGGTAAGAGCTAGGGGATGAGAGTGGACAGGGGGCTTCCCATGGGGTGGCTGCTGGGGTGCAAGAGAGGACTAGGTGTGTGGCAGTCCTGAGCCCCTGGTCCTGACTCTGCCTTCTGCCCCTGCACAGTGAGTCCTGGCAGGAGAAGGAGCGACAGCTGCGAGCCAGGGTGAAGAGGGTCCTGCCCATCGATGTGCACCAGTCCCAGCCCTTGGGTGCTGGGAGCCTGGCACCCCTGCCTGCTGACGCCCTGGTCTCTGCCTTCTGCCTGGAGGCTGTGAGCCCAGACCTCGCCAGCTTCCAGCGGGCCCTGGACCACATCACCACACTGCTGAGGCCCGGAGGGCACCTCCTTCTCATCGGGGCCCTGGAGGAGTCATGGTACCTGGCTGGGGAGGCCAGGCTGGCAGTGGTGCCAGTGTGTGAAGAGGAGGTGAGGGAGGCCCTGGAGCACAGCGGCTATGAAGTGCGAGACCTGCGCACCTACACCATGCCTGCCCGCCTTCAGACAGGTGTAGACGATGTCAAGGGCATCTTCTTCACCTGGGCCCAGAAGAAGGTGGGGGTGTGAGGGCCCAGTGCATCCAGTGCTGACGGCCCTCACCCACCCAGATTCTTTATTATCTGAAGTGGCACCTAATAAAGAAATAAGGCCCTGCTGCTGAGTGTCAGCACTGTCTTTGGCTCTCCTGGGAAGCAACAAGGGCCCAGAATTCTCTTGTATTGTGGAGGTATGGGAGGCACCAACTTTAGCCTTTTTTTCCAGAAGCTTCCATGAAGATAGGTTTCTGTACCACTCATTCTTTCCAAACTAAAGCAGGCCAAGGTCAGGCGGAGCTCATTCAGCATCTGCTGTGTGCCAGGTGCCTACTAGGTCCATTTAGTCCTCACACTCAACAGCAGGTTCTGTTATCCTGTTTGCAGGTGAAGCTCAGAAAGGTTAAGAACAAATAGTAGTGGAGCCTAGGACCAGAAGGGGAGGAGGAGGGGCAATTAGGAGACTGAAGTGGAACTTGCAGGGGGGCGGGGTTGCAAACAAAGGCCCAGGGGAAGTGAGAGGGGAAGAAGGGGTACCAGCTCCCCGACGCAGGCCCCTCCATGAGCTGGACTGGATTCTGCCCAGCTCTGCATCTCCACCCTCCCACCCCCACCCCCACGTGCCTAGGTAGAGACCCCACCTGTCTGCTGCCTCCAGCCCACCCTACTCACAGAAACGAGCTGAACAAGGGTAGGTGAGGCTGAGAATTGGTTTATTAAGAATGTCCCTTGTACCCTCCTACCTTAAAATAGTTCTCAGTATCAAAAGAAACTAACACAGGCCACCCAAGTCCCTGAGATTGGAGTCCTAGCATAGTGCCCTACCCCTGGTGTGGGACCCGGGGCAGGGACAGAACAAGAATCCAGACTCCGTGCTCCAATCACAGAGAGTGCCTTTGAATGGAAAGTTTCTGGAGCTCCACATTCTATCCTTGTGGAGCAGGAATGTGCTAGGGCTGCTGGCAACTGGCAGGGGTCACCTTTACTGGAGTGCAGGCACGAGGTGGCCCCTGCCTGCCTTTGGGAGGCCAGAAACCAGACCCAGCCACAAGCCTCCTCCCCTCCTCCCTCAGATGGCCCCTCTCCCTCCCCAAGGTCCAGGCTGTGGTGAAGGGGCTAGCAGGCGGGCACTGGAGGAGCGGGAAGTTCAACCATGCCTAGGCAAGGAGACAGGGAGCTGGAGAGGCCCAGAGGATCCCCATTTCTCTGCCTTTGTGGGGGCTGGTTCTGGAGGGTGATCTTGAGCTGTGTGGGGCACTATCAGGTTTGCAAAGGAGAGGGGAAACGGACAAGAGCACGTGCGCGCACACACACACACGCAGCCTGGACACCCATACCCCCCCCAGATCCTGGGGATATCCTTACTCTCTGCCTGGCCTGGGGCCTTGTGCAGAGTTGGTGCTCAATAAATGGTTGTTGATGGTGACTTGATTCACCCTATCCTGCTCCAACCTCTCCCCACTGTGTAGCACACTCACCTGCACTCACACTCATCTCACACTCAAGTCTATGCATATTCCCCTAACCCACACTAACCTGCCTGCCCCTCAACACACACACTTTAAAACCACTCACCACCCCCGCCTTCCACACTGCCCCAGGCCGGTGCTCACACATAGTCCCACCCAGCATCCCACACCCCCCAGGCCTGGGCCCACCACCCCGTCACCTAACACTCAGTCTGGCCCACACTCCCTTACACACTTGTGTGCAGGCTCCCAACCACAACAGTAGCACAGGGGTCAAAGGGATTCCTGTTCTGGGCCCTCTGGGGTCCTGGTGAGGCCTCCTGGGGGTCTGGTTGGGGCAACAGTCAGAGTGAGACCCCTCCCCAATCCCAGTAGCTTGGTCCCTCAAGATTCGCTGGGGAGAATGAGACCTGCCTTAAAACTCGAGCAGCCAAAGAGCAAGGGTCTAGTGCCACCTAGTGGTGCCCTGGAGGAGGGCATGGGGTGGGCAACAGAAGGGGACCCCACTGTATCCCCAAAGGCCTGTGGAATCTGATCTCCCAGCTAGACAGAGGGCTCTGGGAATCACTCAGGCAGTGAGGGGACACCTGGAGGAGGCAGAGGCAGCTCTCCCCTCAATGGAGCTAGGAACACAGTTCTTCCCTAGTGCAGCTCCAGGAACCAGAGGGCCTGCCCCTTCTCCAGCCCCAGATGCTGAGAGGCCAGGCCCAAATAGGTGCTGAAGACCTGTGAGGACAACGTGGGGGCAAGAAAGGGGGTGGGCAGGTTACATGATTCTGGGCCCACACCCTTCATGTCCAAGTTCAAGATGCTAAAAGGAAAAAAATCATCTCAAAGATTGGGGGGAGAAGGAGAGATAGCAGGGAGAGGGCAGGATCCCCAGTGGGCAGACCCGCTCCAAGGGCCTTCAGTCCAGCTTGAACTTGGCCTCTGATTCCTTCAGCAGATACAGGCTGTCATCTTCCAGGAAGCTGCGGGCAGAGGGAGGAGCCCACTGAGGCACAGCTCTGAGCGGTTCCCTGGGGGCAGGGTGGGGTGAGTGCAGGCAAGCTGGGAGGGGGCGAATGGGGCCCCAGAGGCCCCAGTCTCTTCTAAGGAGCAGAAAGGAAGAGCACAAAGAAGGTGAGGCCTGGGCAGAGAGTAGCACCCACCTGAAAAAGAGGACATGGACTGGGATGGTGCTGATGTGCCAGATGGCGTGGGCATCCAGGACCCAGAAAAGAGGCGGGAAGTCAAGCAGCTCAAGCAGAGACAGCCCCTGCAGCAGCAGGACCACCACCATGCACTTGCGCACATGAGGCAGCCGCTGCTGGTTCCGCAGGCACCAGGCCAGCCACCACACCACGTTCACCAGGCCTGGGTGTGGGGGGCAGGGAGGGGCTCACTCCCTGGACCTCCTTCACCCCGCAAGGCATCCCCCATCCCCATGCTCTTTGACCCCAGACCATCCTCAGACTCTCCTCCCAGCGCCCCCTCTCTCCCATCCCAAATTATTTCCTCTTCCCCTACAGGAAGGGTCTCTCTAGAACCTCCTTCTCGAGGAACAGCACCAACCTCTGACTCCCACCCCAAGCCAGCAGTTCTGTAGATGGTCCACCCCCAGGGCCCCAGTCCCGCCTCACCAATAGCCACATTGGCTGCCAGGTTGTAGCCATAGTCAAAGTGGATGAGGCTCAGGTAGGAGATGTGAGCAGTCAGCATCAGCAGGAGGAGGGCCCGGAAGGCACTGGCCACAGCCGGGTGCTGCAGCCCCACAGTCCTGTCCCGCCATCCACAGCTGCTCAGATGGAGGGTGGCCCGTCCCCAGAGCAGCATTCCCTGAAGCACCCCCTCACCCCACCATCAGTTAGTGGTCCTGAAAGCCACTGCCCCTCCCCCACCAAAACAGGCTAGCTGGGCAGGCCTCCAATCCCCCAGGGGCCTGGGACCAAGTGTTACAGCTCCTTGGAAAGAGCCAGGGCCCCTAATCCTGCCCCAGAGTCCCCAAGCAGAACAGCCCGGAGGGTATGGGTATGTGTGGAGGGACTGGTGAGGAGGGCCCTGGGGAGGGCTCCCAGGGGAGGCTGGGTGACCCCTTTCCTCCCCCAGAGCCTGAATTTGCCTCTGTAGCAGCCAAGGTGGACTCACCTGACACAGCACAGATAGATTGAGTGTAGGATGACGGTGGAGGCACAGAAGTAGTCCATTTTCTGAGGACAGGGAGAGCTGGATGAGGGGCCGGTGTGAGGGCAGGAGGCTTTGTGGAGGGCAGGGCCCAGAGAGGACCCACAAGGGATGGGGGCAATGTGGGGTGGCAGAGGCACAGCCAGAGTCTAACATGGGAGTTCTAGGCCGTGGTCAGAGGCGACCACGTCTTGTGCTCCTTCTGCCTATTGCTGTTTCACTCTCAAATTTAACAAGATGACCCTCGTATTCACATTATACAATTTTTAAAAGATGAGCTCAGCAGGAGGCTTTAGAGGCCCTGGTGGAGGATGCCTATCAAGGCTCCAGAACGTTACAGCATGCCACAGAATTCAGGGCGCAGTCTGGAGCGCGACAGCTGTGCGCTCAAGTCGTGACTGCACCCCCTTACGGGCTGGGTGATCCTGGGCAAGTGATTTCGCCTTTCCAAGGCTCAGCTGCCTCGTCAGTCAGGAAGTGCTAATAATCACACCTGCCTCACAAGGGTCAAGTGAGGCTCAAGTGCACTAATAGGTTTAAAATGCCCACACAGAGCAAGTGCTCCGTAAACAGAGTCAATATGAGACCTAAGAGCCTGCTCTGCCTGAGCCGTCCTGGGCTCCTCTGGGACTGTCCCAAGCAGGAGAGGGCACGGGAGGGGTGCTCACCTCTGTGAGGTCGGTGTCCCTGGTGTGGAAGACTGTGGACCAGAACCAAGCATTGAGGGAGACCTGAGGAGGGAGGAGGCTGGTGAGCATGGCGCCCCAAGGCAGGGAAGACCCCCAGAAAGCTCACACCCATCTCACTTTAGGGAGGGGCTCCTCGGGCAGAGAAAGGTGGTTCTCCTTGCCCTGGAGCCCATGAACAAACCTGTGCCCCTCCAGCCCCACCCAGCCCAGCTCCCGCAGGCTCAGGTTCCCACCACCCTGAACCCCCTAGGCCACGGGGGCTGCAGCCTCCACAGGTTCCGGCCTGGCCTGGGAACCAGTTCCGGCAGAACCAAGTTCCCTGGTTACTCAATCGCTAAGACAACAGCCCCCGGGGGGCCTCGCCTCCGCCCCCAACCAGCAGGTGATGACAGCCCCACCCGGGCCAGGGGAACCAGTGACCTCAGCCTCTGGGGGCGGGAATGAAGTGGGTGGGGTGGAGGGGCTCGAGCCAGCTTGGGGCGTGTCCTGAGTAAGCAAGCAAGGGAGGCAGATCAAGCATATCCCACTGGGGCCAAGTCTCTGAGGAGGAGGCTGGCCAGCTGAGCCCAGCTTCCTCCTGGCTGGGCCGGCCCAACCCGCCAGACCAGTGGCTGCTGCTCGGAACTCTGGGAGGAGCAGATGAGCAGGGCTAGAGGGGCTGTAGTGGGCAAGAGCCCAGGGGAACAGTTACAGCCTTTTTCCTGGAAATTAACTGCAAGGAGAGAATACAAATTATCTTGCAAATGAGCCCTAGATCTTGTGGGAAGTGGTGCTGTTTTCAAGGACTACTGTATCCACTGCAGACGCCCAAGTGACTGAAAAAAGTGGGGCTGGGAGGAAAGGCTGGGAAACCAGTGATAACCCATCAAAGGAACAGCCAGCAGAGGTCTAGCCTGGAATGCCCTGGAGGTAGGGAGGGATGTGCTAGGGTGGGACAGGCCTGCCTGAGATGGGTGAAGGCCAGGAACTGCTTGCTTGGGTCTGGTGAAGCAGGCAAACTGGCCAGGCAGGGGACAGCAGGAGCAGGGTAAGCAGCTACTCTCCTACTCTCCGTCCAGTACTACAGCAGGAAGGTCAGACAGCAGAATGAGTTCCCTACGGCTTGTCGGAGGGGGCTTCTGAGAGAACGGGACCAGCAGGGCTCTGTTGCAAAGCCAGTCAGCCCTGGAAGTCTCTGGAGACTCCAGTAGCCTGGTGCAAGTCTGTGTGGCCCAGGTCCTAGGCTGAGCCTCGCTGCTTATGCTCCTCATGATCTGGGCAAAGGCCCGAGCTTCCCTCGGGACAGATCAGGGGCCGACCTAACTGATCCTCTGTCCCTTCCCAGCCCTGATGTCAGGTAATTATTCTAGGTCAGGTTGCCTCCTCCTTTGAGGATGGTCGTCCTGTCCCGTGCCTGGTGCTGCCCCTTCCCCAGAGACGGTGACAGAGGCATGGTCTGGAGGCCGGAGAGTGGGACAGACGGGGTGGTTTCTCGGCCACTGCTCCTACAAAGTCTGATGCTCAGGGGCAGCATGGGGAGAAGAGCAGGCTCAGGGCTGGAGACAGGGCCCAGGCAGTCACGGGGGCCAGGTCTCCTGGGCAGGCCAGGAACAGGGACATCTTTGGGGAGGAGAGTGGCCCTGGAGCCAGTGTGAAAGGCAAGGGGAAGGCAGCAGGGACTGGCAGCCGGCCAGGCCTCCTTGTCACCCATGGCAGGAAAGGGGAGGTGACAAGAGGACTGAGCTAAGTGGCAGTTGGAACACTGAAAGCAGGGGGCCGGCACACAGGGCTAGAGCTTAGCTTCACAGGACAGGGCTGGGGGCTGCTTGGTCCCCAGTCCAACCGCCTCCCAGGGGTGCCTTCCACTTACAGAGACCCACCTGAAGCTTGGGTTCTGCACCCCTGATAAGTCCCCTCTCCCCTGGGGATGTCTCATTATGGGGGGCTCCTCTTCTGACCCTCTCCTCAGATTTGGGAGATAGAATCATTAAGAATGCAGGCCCTAGGGCCAGACTGCCAGGGTTCAGATCCCAGCTCTGCATTTCCTGTGTGTCCTTGGGCAAGTTATTTAGCCTTGCTGTGCCTCAGTTTTCTCATCTGTAAAATGGGAATAATCATAGTGTTGATAAGAATTTAATGAGCAAAACAAGTACAGTGTACAGCACAGTGCCCAGGACAGGGTAAAACATTAGGTGTTATTTCTCTCCACCTTGTTGACCAACCTGGGACCTTCATACCTCTCCACAAACCTGAGGCTGAAGAGGCCAAGTCTGCCTCCCCCTCTCCCTGTAGGCAAGGAAGTCTAGGGGGAGAAGGGATGGTCTCCCCACAGCTGCCTAAAGCCCATCCCACAGTTCCAGGCTGGGGGCAGAATGTCTGCAGCCTCCACAATGAGATGGAGCCTGGATTCAAGTTCTGCCTCAGCCCCTAAATAGCTGTGTGCTCTTGAACAAATAACAGCTTCTCTGAGCCTCAGCTACCTCACCTGCAAAATGGGGTTAATATTAGTACCCACTGCATAAGGGTTATGAGGGTGATGTCTCTGAAATGCCTGGCACAAAGAAGCCACTCAGTAAATGGTTGCTGTCACTGCTGCCTGGCACACAGAGCAGGTGCTCCACAAACGTCAGTTTCCTTTATCATGTGCACCTTCCTCTTCCTAAGAGTCACAATGTTCCAGGTCAAGCCATGGGGCCTTAGGGTTTCTGGATCGCAGAATGCGGACACCTCCGCTCTAGGAAGAGCCCCTCCTCCTTGCTCCTGAGCCCCTACCCCACCAGGAGGCACTGCAGAGATGCTGTTTCTCTTCACGCAGTGTGTGTAATCAAGACTCAAGTGACAGATGGACAGATATGCAAGGAAAGGAAAGCCCTCAAGACGCAAGGGTATGGCTGCTCCTGGACTCCTCAGCCAAGCTTGAGTAGAATGAGGGGGCAGACTGGGTAAGTGGCCAATCAGACAGGCCAGGAGGGCGATGGGCTGGCCCAGCAGGCGCCAAGAACTTCGGTAAACACT
Source organism: Equus przewalskii (assembly GCF_037783145.1). Taxonomy (NCBI): domain Eukaryota; kingdom Metazoa; phylum Chordata; class Mammalia; order Perissodactyla; family Equidae; genus Equus; species Equus przewalskii. The sequence goes on along the minus strand of NC_091840.1, from coordinate 22,718,278 downwards.
GAGGAAAGGCGGGGGGCCAGGGGCAGGGTGCCAACGAGAGTGGGAATGGAGGGGGACAGGGAAGCTGGGTGAGGGAGAGCAGAGGCTGTTTCAGTCTGTTGGAAAATAAGAAAATTGAGACAAAAATATCACCGCCGTGAAACTGGGTGGATGCCAAGTGAGCCAGATCTGTCAGGAATTCGACCCAGTGCTAAGCCTCAGTGCTCGGGGCTGTCATTGACACCGTGGCAGTGGGGACAAGTGGGTCTTTAAATAGCTCGGTGTCTCAGAAGTGGGGGAGGCAGAATGTTAAATATGACGCCTGCTGCCACCCTGGGCCCCCTCAGAGGCCACTGTGCCTCATCCCCTGCCTCAGGCAGGGCAAGCCTACCCCAGTCCACTCCTGAGAGAGAAGGGCGAAGAGCTGGATGGAGATGGGAGAAGGAGGGCTTTTTCCACGATCCAAAAGGAATCCTTGATTTCCTGCCATTGCCTGTTCCACTGACTCTTGTCTGACCATAGAGAAATCCTTCGTGAAGTCTAACCATCATTCTGCCGCAGCCTCAACCTCTCTGTTCCCGTCGTTTCCTCCGCAGAGGCAGAGCACAGTCAGCCCCACCGCTGTCAATCATCCTGGGCTTTCCTGGCACCCTCACTCCCTCACCTCTACCCCTGAGGACCTTTCCTTGCTGGATGAAGGGGTGCGGAACTGCTTTGGCCTTCCAGCTCTGGCAGAGCAGAAGCCCCCAACTCCAGGAAGTCAAAGGTCTGTGGTGTGCAGAGCTTTGATGGGCCCCCTAAAGGCTGGCTGCTGCCTGGTCCAAGCGTCAAGGCAGAGGCTGGCTTCTTGTGCCAAAGCTTCATTAGCCCTGCTGGGGACAGAGTCTCCTCATTTCCCAGAGAAAAAGACTGAGACCACCCCCCGCCACCAAGATCTAACCTGGAGCAGGTGAGGGGCCTTCCTACTCCACCCCAACAGAAATCAGGAGCCCCACTTGCTCCAGAAGACTCAGCCCAGGACAAAGTCCACAGACACACCTTATACACAGCCCAGGACCCCTCCCTCCTGCAAACACACACACACACACACACACACACTAAAGATCAAGGTAAAATCCAAACGGGATCGTCAACGGCAACATGGGCACCAAGATTCTGTCCCTCAAGGGCCTGATGGTGGCATGATGGAGTCCCCTGTCCCAGAACCCCACATCCCTAAGGATGCCCTAAGACACAGGCCCCAGGTACTGCCCTCTCCCAACCTAACATCTCCTGCTCTGTCCCTAAGGGTCCTCGGCCACACTGGACTGCAGGGAACCCCTGGGAGGTATGACCCTCACCAAGAAGGAAGCCGAGTGGCAGACGCCAGTGAGATGAAAGACTCAAGGGTCAGCGGATCAAGATGAGAGTTGTGAAGTGACCACTGCCTCTGGCACATGTCGAGAAGACAAAGGCTGGACCCTCTGAGGTCCCCTCAGACCCACGGGTCTATCCAAGGAGGCTCTGAGCTTTGTTCGAGAGTTTGGGCAGGGCTGTCCTGTGCTCTCTAACAGGGGTGCGGGCGAGGGGGCAGTGCAGGCAGTGGGCCCAGAAAGCAGTGTCCCTGGAAGAACCCCAAGGGAAAGGGGGCAGGTGTAACCTCCTTAATTTCCCTGCCCTTCCTGCTTTCTTGGCCAGGACCAAGTGTCCTTCTCTCTGAGAGGCCTACACAGGAAGTGGGGGCTCTATCCCACCCATGCCTGTAAGGGAGTGTGCTGATACCTGGCCCCTACCCACACAAGAGTTCCCCACCCCTCAGCCTGGCACTCAGGGCCTCTCTGCTCCATCTTACCTCCCTCTCCCTTTCACACAGCCACGCTGTGGCCAGGCTGAGCTTCCCAAGGCCGCCGGTCCATCTCTCACACTCTGCAGCTTCTGCACCTTTGCTCCTGCTGCGCCCCCAGCCTGGAATGCCGGAATCCCACCTCCTGTCCCCTCACAGGTGTGTGTCTGAGCCTCGCCAGCCCTGCAGGTCCCAGAGGAAACCTCTCCTCCTCCCTGGGCTTCCCCGACAGACTTTTCCACTTAGAAGACATGGTCTCCCCTCCTTACAACTCCCAGGGCTCCTGACCAGAGCCCTCCTCGGCTCTGCCTGCATGGACCTGCACCTCCCACTAGGCTCAGCTTCTGGGGGCAGGGGCTTCAGCTCCCACAAGTGCTAACCTGTGTCTCTACCCACAGCAAATGCTCAACAAACACTGGTCACCGTGCACGTTCAAAAGAGAGGCTGAGTGCTTGGGCCTGGAGTCAGCCAGCCCTGGGCACCAACCTGCCTCCGTTATTCACTAACTTGTTAGCTGCCAGCTTTAGGCAAGTTTTCCCCCTCTGAGCCTTACTCAGAGCTCATGGTGGTATTGTAAGGATTAAACGAGAAAATGGATGTAAAGAACTCAGGACAATGCCCGTCAGGTGATTTGCGTTCTATAATTCATAACAATTATTATTAATATTTGTTGAATAGAAAGTATTAGCGAGGATCAACATTTCCCAGAGGCGTATTAAGAGCCTTCTTCCCTGCTCTCCTTCCGATCCGATCCCCATCTCCCAAGTCTGAGGCTTGGCGGGATTTCTTAGCATCCTGCACTATCAGTTTTCCTAAGGTCCTCAGAGAGCCCAGGGTCGCCAGATCCAGGGGCGTCGTTCAGTTCTCATCTTACTTGACTGTCCAGCAGAATTCAGGAGAATGGATGACTCTCTCCTTCCTGCCCTTGTCCCGGGGTTCCCCCAACCACATGATATCCCAGTCTCCACTTACCCCTCTGGCCACTCCTTCTGTCTCCGTTACTGGCTTGTGCTCTTCTATCCAGCCATTAAGTTTTGGGGTTCCTCAGGGCTCCCTCCTAGACCCCTTCTCTTCTTGCTAAGCTCCCCCTGGTGATCTCATCCACATTCACAGCTATCAGTGTCTCATAAGCGGAAACACAGGGCTCATCCTTGATTCCTCTCTCCTCATCTAACCTACCGCTGAGGCTGTCAGTACAGCCGGGATGGTAAGAGCTGGACTCTAGAGCCAGTTGGCTGGTCAAACCCTGGCTGCTAGGGCAGGTTACTTAATCTTTCCAGTCCTTGGTTTTCTCATCGGTGAACTGGGGATATTAATACTACCTATCTCATAAGCTTGTTATGGGATTAACAAGGTTAATATTTATAAAATGCTTAGAATGGTACCTGGCATACAGTAAGAGCTATGTATGTATTTGTTAAATAAACGCATTTAAAAAAATTTAATGTCACCTCCAAAACACAGCTCAAACACACTTGTCTTTAATAACCTCCTTCCCAAGACCTGTGCCACCTCTCTAGCCTAGCTACTGTGCCCTATGCTAAAACGACCAACTAGCCCCCTGCATCCTCTCCTGCCCCCTCCAAGTTGTTCTCTACACAGTAGCCAGAATGAGTTTTCCAAGCAAATCTATTTAAGAAACCCCTTTTCTCCGACCCTCATTACTTCCTGATGCTTTGAGAGTCAAGATCTAAAGTGTTAATGTGCCCAGGCTCTCCAGGGACTCGCCCCATCCACTGCCCACCCATCTCAAACCCCACTCCCTGGCTTCCTGCATGGCAGGCTTCCTGGCCTTTCAGGTCCTCATACAACCTGAGCTCTCTCCTGCCTGTGCACATTCTGAGTCTTCCGTGTAGAGGACTCCTCCTACCCTCCCCGAATGCACCTAGCTAACATTCAGTCATCATTCTGATCTTATTTCAATGCCCTTTCCTCAGGGAAGGCTTCCCTGATTGCCCTGCGTTGGTCTGGTCCCCCATCATACCCCTATACACCTCTCCTCCACTGCACCTTTACATTTAATTGTGTGCTTGTGCGGTCAGTACTAGAGGGCAGGGACCTGTCTGTTTTTATACACTTTGGATCACCAGAGCCCAGCAAAGTGCCTGACACACAGTAGGTGCTCAACATATAAACTGATGGCTGCTTTGATGGCAGGAAGGTGAGTGAGTGGGCATGCTTCCCTAAGGCTTACAGTGGTAGCTCTGATCTAGAGACATCCATTGCGACCTCTTACTCTCACACCCTCCCCAAGGTTGCCACAGTTCCTATCTGTACCCCAGTCTATGCTTCTCACACAATTCCAGGCCCTGGATGCTGGCTCCTCTGACAGTCACACTGTGAAGCTGAGAGCCCTCTCTGGAGACTCAGATGGAACATATTTCGGCATCTCCAGGCAAGACGAGGCTGAGCTCTCGATACAGTGCTGTGGCTGCCACTGCCTCCAGGCCTGGGCTGGGGTTGAGATTGCTTCAGGTCCTCCAGAGGAGTCCTCGGAGAGACCCGTGGTCCCAGCATGCTCCCTACCACCCATCTCCCTTCTGTGTTTGTAAATTGCCCTGCTCGATCTTTTAGTGGCTTCCTCCTTCAGGAACAAGAATGATGTTTCTTTCCTCTCTCCCTCCCTCTCAAATAGCCTGGCCTAGGACTCTGCTAGAAAGATAAGGACTGATTCAGCACCTTCCTTGTTTTCTTCCCATGCCTGACCACTCCACAGCTGCAAATTTAGCCCTGGAAAACAGAGGGGAAGCTCGGTGGGTAGAAACGCTGTTGGATGAGAATGGAGATCTAAGAGTTCCTCCTTCCTAGATGAGGGTGTAGAGCAGGAATCCTGCCAGGTTACCTACCCAGGCGAAGGCCACGCAGGTGGGGTACATAGGAGAGGAGGCTGGTACGGAGGTGCGGTAGCGACAGAGCATCACCAGGCTGGCCAGGCCATTGAGGAAAGAGGCCACAGCAGAAGCTGGCTCTTGGAAGAATAGGAACCGGGAGAAGGGCCACTGAAAAAGGAGCACACGGAGGGGGCCTCAGGGGCAAGCAAACCTCGGATGGCCCAGCCTACCTTTTCTTGACATGCTGCATCAACAGGTCCCCAGCTGGTTCTTCAGCCCTAGACCTTGGCCAAAGCTCAGGGTCAGTCCTTTTTCAGGTTAATGAGCTCCCCTTCCTCCCAGGCTGAGGGCTGTTCCTCCATCCTGGCCAGAACTCAGAGCACTGTAAGCCTGGTCTTGGTGAAGACCACGTGGGTCAGTGGAGATGGCTCAGTATGGCCTGGTGGAAACAGCACAGACCTGCCATCCAGAAGACAGAGGCCCTAATGCCTCCTCTACCAGTGACCACAGCCCTCTAAGACTCAGCTTACTCTGTGACAAATTATGGAGAATAATTCTTGCCAATCTCAACAGGATAGAACAAGATCATGTTGTATCAAAAGGCATCAGCAAACTGTGCCTTGCTGGGCAATCCAAGGGGTATTGGTATTTTAATCCAGACTCTCACTGAAGAAGCAACAGAAAGCATGCCGTGGTGGGTCAGGTAATTTGTCCTTGTAGCAAGGTGGGCATCTCAAATACCCTAAGAAGCCCAGCACCACTCTCTGAGGAGACCTCAGATCTTGTCACTCCAAATCCAGAGGCAGGACACATTGGTCCCATCTGATTATATGGAAACCAGCATATTCTGAGAAGAACAGGTACTTGCCCCAAATTCACACCCACCACCCCACACCTCAACTGCCTGGACAGTGTGTCCAACTGAGGGGTATCGTCTTCCCACCACATCCCCACCATATACCTACCCTGACCCTCTAACTCACCTTGCCATGAAACTGAGGCACTTTGTGACCTTCCTGGAGGTAGAGGCCAACGGTGACCCACATACACTCATACTTACAGTCATCCCGACAGGTCCAGCCTGAAAGAGGTAAATTGGTCTCATGAATTTCCCCACACGGGCGGCAAAGAGAAAGCCAAGCTCAAATGCAGGCCAAGAGGGCCTGCAGGCTGGAGAGACCCAGAAGAAATCTCAAAATTCTAGCTTCCCACTTGGATGGAGGGGGCATGGTGGGATATACACATAAGGGAAAGGCGCATACATGTGTGTGCGTGTGTGCATGTGTGTGTGGTTTTAGGGGGTGGGGGTGTACAGTGAGTGAACAATGTCTCTTCTCTTCTCCTTTCACCCAAGATGGGGATCTTAGCATCTGATAGACTCACCTACGGATACCTGCATTTACATCTGCCCTTCCTGAACACAGGATTTGTTCTCACTCCCCAGGGAGGAAGCCTTGCTGTCTCACCCTCCTTCTATGAAAATTAAGTCCAAATTCTTCAGTCTGGCTTTTGAGGCCCCAAATTGCCTTTCCAACTTTATTTGCCATTATTCCTTTTCAGGCACCCTGCTCCCTGAGTAAACCAAGCTGCTGGATGTGCCCACATCTGCCCAGGGCCTCCACTCTCTGGAATGCAAAGGGACAGTAAAGAGAACAAACTTGTAGTCAAACAGGTCAGAACTAGAAATTCTGCTTTACCACTGACTGGCTGTGCGACTTCAGGCAGGGCACTTAACCTCGCTGATTTTCCCCTTCTGTAAAACCGGGTTAAGAGAAACTACCTCAGAGGGTTGTTGTGAAAATTAACAGACCTATTGTGACACCTGTCACACCAGAGGTGACCACTACTGCCACAGGTCCAAATTTAACGGATCCGTCCGGAAGCCCTTCCTTCACAGAAGGTTCCAAGATGGTCACTGCCCCCACCCCCCAAGGCCAGAAACATTCTTTCCTCCCTCACATGCTCCTATTGCTTAATCTAAGGGTCCTTAGGGCTCAGATCATCCTCGACCTTCCACTTGAGAAAGCTAATTCCTCCGTGGGGACTGATCTGATTTCAGTGTCCTTTCAGGGCCTGCTACTCAGGTGTATCTAGTAAATACCCGTTTGGCCGAATAAATAAAAAGTAAACGAAAGCTCCTGGGAAAGTAAGACCGGCTGCCAAGGCTCTCATCACCCTGGGGCTCCACTCACTTACACTCATAAGGGACCCGGGGTAGTAGGGTGGGGGGGGTACTAAGGTTCAGAGTTGCAGAGGGGGATTGGGGTGCAGGGGGAGGGGCCAAGACCAAGGGGCGTGGCCTGTCGCGGGGTGGGGCTTACCTGCTAGACTCATGTAGATTGGCTGGCGGGAGCGGAAGTGCTTCAGTGCGCCCCCCGAGCAGTTCCGCTCCTCGCACTGCAGCACGCAGTCGCGGTACACTGGCTCGCGGTCGCCCTGGGAGCCGCTTGCTAGCGCGGCGGCCCCAGCCAGCAGCACCAGCCCCGCCGTCCGCCCGGCCATCCCTGCACCCTGGCCCTCCGCCGGCGGAGGGGCTTAGGAACCTCCACTTCCGGAGTAAGCGGAAGTGCCTTGTGCTCTTTATTCTACCGTCCGCTGACGTCCATGCAGTTTAAATAAAAGTTCCTGGATTTTTGTGGGCGTCTGCCCCGCCCCTCGTCTGACTGTCATGTCCATATTGAGGAGACAGAGTTAAGGGAAAGGGGGCGCCGGGTGGATTAAGGAGCAGAATAAAGTGGTCTTTTATAAACATCCGTCTCGTTTCTTCTCTAGGGTCTCTTCATTTGAGGAAGAGCTATTTTTCTGTCCCCAGCCCTGTCGGATTTCACTTCCTAATGTACCTGGACCTGTCCGGTTCTCTCCATCTCCACTGGCACTGCTCTAGTTAAAGACATCATCATCTGTCGCCGAGACTGCCGCAGTGGCCCCTTAACGAGTCCCACTAACCTCAGGATAAAATCAGAACTCCAGAAGCTCTGCACGATCTCGCCCCTGCCCACTGGCCTCCCTCCCTTGCCCCAGACCTACCTCGAGGGGCCATGTCTTTGAAGCCTCCTGGCTTTGCTTCGTCTGTATCCCTCTTAATCCCACTCCTGCTTATTCTTCTAGTCTCAATTTAAACACCACTTCTGGGATAACACCTGGAGGATGATATAACATACAGTGGTCTGTTTTCCCCAGGCAGGGTGGGGACCTCTGCTATCTTGTTTACCATTCTACTTCCAGCACTGGTAGTACAAAATTTGCCTCATGGTAGGCGCTAAGAACCACCCCCCCCTTTTTTTTTTTTTAACAAAATGAATAAACAACGTAATTCAACGTAAGAATTTGAGTCCAAATCCAGGACGGTCAAATTACCAGCGTGATTCAGACGACGCTGAGATAGGAGAGGTGTAATATTTCAAGGAAAATTAAGAGGAGGACCTTTGGGAATAGGATCCTTGCTTTAGTATCCCGCCTCCTCCCCGCACTACCACCAGCGCACACACACACACCCCCATCTCGTTGAAGCATTGAAACCTTGTAGCTAGATGCACAATTAGCATGTGTAGATTAATGACTGCCTTTCCTCCTCCCCCACTCTCTTCCCTCCTGGTCAACTTTTCTTTTTTATCTTGGGAGGTGAAATGAGTAGGAAGTAAAATTGGATTCCATTCATTCACTCATTCAGCAAACACTTCCTCAGCCCTTAGCTCTAGCAACTTGCTGGGCAAAGCACACCTCCAGGGGGCACTATTCACATGGTATTTTCTGTGAATGGCGCTCAGGGTGCACCATTCACAGTGCATTTTCTCTGAATGGTGCCTTTTCGAGTTAAATGTAACATGAATAGTGCCCCCTGGAGTTGAGCACCCAGTTGATACTGATTGGGAAGCTGAAATGAACAAAACAACCGCTCAGCCCTCCAGGAGCTGACCAGAAATAATCCGGTACTAATACTACTTTGCATCTGATAGGTCAGTCCTTTTATAACATTATTTCATTTTCTCTTACTATAATGCTGGGATGAATCTTTTTACAGGGATCCCCATTTAAAGATGAGGAAATTTAGGAATAAAGAGGATTAAATCCTGACAAAGCAGAGATTCTTCCTTTGAGAGAGCTCCAAGGTAGAAATAGGGTTCTTTTAAAATTCTTAAGGTTCCAGTTTTGGAGGAATCTTCCTATATTATATCAAACATATTAAAATGTGGCAATTGGGGCCAGCCCCATGGCCGAGTGGTTAAGTTCATGCACTCGCTTCCGTGGCCCAGGCTTTCGCGGTTCGCATCCTGGGCACGGACATGGCACCACTCATTAGGCCACGTTGAGGCGGCGTCCCACATGCCACAACTAGAGGGACCCACAACTAAAATATATAATTATGTACTTGGGGGATTTGGGGAGAAAAAGCAGGGGGAAAAAAAATGTGGCAATACACATTAAATAAAATTTATAAATAACTATGTATAGTTGAATTCAGTTGCTGTTAATAGTTGACATATTGTTACATTTTGTATACATTTAATAAAATATTAGTTGATTTTTGTAGTTTTCTTATGTTTTGGAACTAACATTGAAAATTTGTTCTAGTCTTAAACATTTCATAGGTCCCTGAAAACTCATGCCTACAGACGTGATGAAGAAAACTATCCTCAGTTAAAGGTGGAGTAGGGGGACGCCTGGCCCAGTGGCCCAGTGGTTAAATCCATTCGTTCCGCTTCGATGGCCTGGGGTCCGCTGGCCCGGATCCCAGGTGTGGACATGGCACCGCTTATCAAGCCATGCTGTGGTAGGCGTCCCACATATAAAGTGGAGGAAGATGGGCACGGATGTTAGCTCAGAGCCAGTCTTCCTCAGCAAAAAGAGGAGGATTGGCAGCAGATGTTAGCTCAGGGCTAATCTTCCTCAGAAAAAAAAAGAAAATGTGGATGGGAACAGTTGAAACTTGTGGCATGTTGCTCTGGTGGAAGATGAGCTGTTGTCTCTCTGGAACATCTCTTGAGGGTTTTTCCTGCCAGTGCAGCCCTACATCTCTAGACAATCACCAGGCCTCTCCCTCTCCCAACTTTTCAGCCCAGAGCTCCCTCTACCGCCCCCGCCCCAGCCCCCTTAGTTTAATCGGCTTCCTAACTCGTATTTGGCTTCATATGCGAGTCACAGCCTGCAAAGTCATTAGTTCATTCCTTCAGCTCAGGCTTATTGAGCTCTACTGGGTGTCAGCCATTGAACTAGGGAAAAAAAGATGAAGCAGAAATGGTTCCCAGTCCAAGGTGGAGAAAGACAAAGTAATAGTGCAATGTGCTGAGGGCTCATAGGCAAACTGTTCATATTCTTAGAAAAAAATTGGGGCATACCAAGAAGTTCCTTTATTCGTCAAATATTTATTGCCATTTATCATGTGTGAGGCTCTGGGGACAGAGTGCTGAACAAGGCAGAGGAGGGGGACAGGCAATAAACAAGCACCAAACAAAAGAGTAAGATCATTTCACTGCTAACGTAAGAGCACGTTGGTGTGATCACTATGTAGGAGAATCTGGCACTATCTGACTGACAAGGACACATAACCCTTTAACCCAGCAATTTGCACAAACCTTCCAACCAACAATTTCTCTCCTGGGTATACTTACACAGGCTCTAGGTGTACTTACGAGTGCAAAATGGTGTAAGTACAAAGCTACTCATGGCAGCATTGTCCATTATTTTCAACAGCAAAAAAAAAAAAGGAAACAATTACATGTCCATCAATAGGGAATGAATTACATCAATTGAGGGAGATCCATACAATTACAATGGCATGCTGGACAGAAATTAATAGGAATGGGGCAGATTTGTAATGCACTGACATGGAAAAACTTTTGTGATATTCTTGGTAAGTATCAAAAGCAAGATGAAGGGTGGCGAGAGGGTGAAAGGGGTAAAGGGACACATATGTATGGTGACAGATAAAAACTAGACTATTGGTGGTGAACACAATGCAGTCTAAACAGAAGCTGAGATATAATAATGTACAGCTGAAATTTACACAATGTTATAAATCAATATGACTGCAATAAAATAATTAAAATACAAAAAGAAAAGCAAGAGGTATAACAGTATGTGTGTGTGTGTGTGTGTGTGTGTGTACACACTACCTCATGTGGGGAAAAATAAGAGTATATATTACGTTTGCTATCTTAGAGAATACATCTAGAAAGATATATAAGAGAGTAGAAACAGTTGTTGCCTCTGGGGAGAAGTGGGATTCTGTGTCTGGGTGACAGGGACATGAGGGACACTTCTTATTCTTGTACCTTTTAAATTTTGTACCATCTGTATATATCAATTAAAAACAAAGGGAAAATGTAAAGAGAACAATTTCATGTGGTCACAGTGTTGAGTCATGTGACGGGATAATGTAAAAGTGAGGGAGGGTGGGGGAGCCTACTTTGGACTGGGTGGTCAGAGGCCTTTTGGAGAAAGTGACATTTGAGCTGAAACCTGCATGACAAGAAGGAACCAGCCCTGCTAATACCTGGGGGCAGATTGTTCTAGGCCAAGAGAATGCCAGTGCAAAGGCCCTAAGGCAGGAACAAGTTTGTTATCTCTGAAAAACAGAAAAGAGGCCTGTCTGGGTGACTGGAAGGCTGAGATTGAAGCAACAGCCAGAGACCAAGTTCTGTTGGGTCTCAGGTCACGGTGAAGACTTGAGGCAATGGGAAGCCACTGGGAGGTGTTTTTCGCACTGGAATGAATGAAATGATCTGATTTGTGTTTAAAACATTTACTTTGGCTATCATGGGAAAAGGACAGGGGATCGAAAGGGGGGAAGAGCAGCACAGGGGAGGTGAAAGGCTAGTGCTTTCTCCTAGAGAAGAACTGATAGAGGCTTAGGCTAGTTAGTGGGAGAAGTGGGAAAAACATAAATGGATTGGAAGAGGAACTGATAGATCTTAAAAAACAATTGGATGTAAAGGGCGAGGAAAGGGAGGAATCAACAATGTGGGCTCAGTGAACGAAAACAGCTAAAACTGGAAGTGTCCCTCTAAATCAGGACTTCCTGATGGCCATAGTTTTATGCTTCCAGAAGCTTCCTAGTCTCCTCTTCCCCAAACTAAAAGCCAGAGGTAAGATTATTCTCGTTCACACCCCAGTGTCTGTATCCCCAGCAGCCAGCAGGGTGAGCTTGGGGTCCTGAAGAGCTGAATGGAGCAGGAAGACTCAGTGCTTGTGAAACAAAGAATCTGGAATCCAGAATCTGGCAGAGGAATGGCTCAATGGGGCTTTCAGGGGACAAGTGTGGGGGCTGAAGGGGTCACTGCCCCCACACCAAATCCTAAAACACTGTGACCAGGAACCATTCAGTCCAACTCTCGTATATTTCAGATGGCAAAGTGGAGCCTTATTCAAGGCCACACAGCCCAGTTACTTACTGTCTCAGACCCCCAGATAAATGAAGGGCACATGTTTAGCAGCCAGCACAAAGACACTGAGAGCACAGGACACAGGAACACAAACCATGACAGCCTGGTATGCACAGGCCAGGACAGAAGCCACATGTAAATGCATTAAAGCCAGGTGAAGCTGAGAGCACGAGTGCTCTTTGTCTTGGCAAAGCAGCCTGGGGAGAGAAAAGGCAAACTCCCCAGGCCTTGGGCCTGCATTCCCGAGATGCGAGTGAGAGGGGCTGAGGGAGGAGATCAGCACACCCAGCTTGCCAGGTTGGGCTCTGCTCCTTTGCTAACTCTGGGCCCGGGGAGTGGGGAACGGCCCCCAGTGGGTAGGATGCAAGTGTTCTTAAAAGGCCACCTTTACGAACGACAGATTTTCTTATCAGAAGTTTCCAAATTACTCTCCTGTGGCCTCAGGGAGGCCCCCCTACTCTTGGGGGGACTCTTTCTAAGTAACTAATTCATATAAACACTTCCCCAGCAACCCATGCCCCAGACTCGAGACCTGTGGGGTAGGCTCCAGTATGTGGCCTAGACCTCGGACTGTGGACCGTCTCCTCCCTTTTTCTGTTTGTTTTCAGTCCTCTGACCCCAGGCTAGCTGGTGAGGTAGCCAGAGGGGAGGAGACTCTGGTGCCAACACACACACACACACACGCACATGCACACAGGCATGCACACAACCTCCTGTACCCCCCAGTCTCAGTGGCTGGTCAATGATTGACTGGCATTTCACAGGCTGCTGGTTCCAGACCTCAGCCTGTTGACCATTAGAGGTCACCTCCCTAAGCCAGAGCCCCTTCCTGATTCTTGAGCGCCAGTGGGCACCTCCATGGCCCGCAGGCCCAGTACCTGTTGCGCAAAAACCTCCTCCGACAGGCCTCATGCCTCTGCCCTCTGTCCCTCGGTCCACTCTTCTCTGTCCTGTAGTCACCCTTCTCCTCTGTAGCTGTCTCCCTCTCCCCAGGCCCCTCACTGGACCCTTCTGGCAAACTCTCAGGCTCCTCCAGCCACCCAGCCATCCCCCAGCCCCCTCCCTTCTCCTCAGGCCCCCCCTCAGCCTTTGTCCCTCAGACATCCTCTTTCCTTGGTTCTCCTGCCAGGCCCTGCTGGAGGGGCAGTGGAGGAGAGAAGCGAATCAGCAGCGCCCACCCCTGCCCCCCTTCTTCTCCTCTTGTCAAACACCAGACAAGGTTTTTTCCCCTTCCTTCCTGGCTCTGAATGGGCTCATTCTCTTTGGGCAACTCAGCCCCTCTCAAGCCTCCTCCTGGGGCGTGAGTTCTGACCCCAGCTCCTCCCTCATCCCCACTCTGGCCCCCACTGCTGCTTGCTCCACCCTCCCTCCGCAGCCCACTAGGACTGAGCATTGTCTCTAGTCTGGGTTTCCTCCTGGGATCTGGGATGTAGAGCCGGTGGGCCTGCCTTGGCGGGGAGGGAGTTGGGGGGAGGCAGGATCTTTGTGGAGTGAGGAACTGGTAGTTACCTTGATTTCTTGGAGGACCCTTCTCTGGTTCCCCTACAGGAGCCGGGGAGAGAGGGGGTTCAGGTACCCTTGATTCAGGGCTCCGGAGCATAACGGATGAAGTCAAAGCTTCATGGCTCAGTTCTTGTTACCTCGGAATCTCAGGGTTCCTCCTCTGCAAAATGGGGAAAGATAATGCCCGCCTCCTCGGGCACCCGGAGGACTTAGTAAGATGAGGAGTGTGGCTCTAGGATGAAGAGGGACACAGAGTATGGGTCCAGAAAGGATGGTGCCACTTTCCTGGCTGGACAAACCCTTCTAACACAAAGGGAGGGGAGGGTGGGGCCTGGGGGAGAAGGGACATCTCTAACCCTGACCCTAACACCCTGATGGTCTCTTGAAGGCGGCATGCACTCAGGGTGCAAGACCTCCACAATGTGACCACAAATGACTCTTGGAGCCAGGTCAGCGGTCTCGTTTGCCTGCAGGGCCGGGAGGCACCTTGACTAGGTCCTGGCCTATGTGATGCGTGAGGGAGTGGGTCTGGTTTTGCTGGCTGTTCAGCTTTTCCCTCATTAGCCCTGAGATGGACGGTCCTGGGCAAATTGGTTAACTCCACTTGAGCCTCCACCCCCTTGACCCTCACCCTAACTCTAACTCTTAGAGAAAATAGGGATATTGACAGCCATCCTGAAGGGCTGCTGTGTCCCCATACACAGCAGTATTTCTTCAGTGTTTGCGACTATGATCCAAGGAATAAATCCATTGTACCTCATCACCTCAGACACAGATGCCCTTACCCACACTCACACTTACTACACGTGAGGATGTGGTGCGTGCAGATCTTTTCTATTCCATTCTATTTTTTTTTTAAGAGATTTATTTTTCCTTTTTCTCCCAAAGCCCCCCAGTACATAGTTGTGTATCTTCAGTTGTGGGTCCTTCTAGCTGTGGCATGTGGGACGCCACCTCAGTGTGGCCTGATGAGCAGTGCCATGTCCGCGCCCAGGATTTGAACCAGTGAAACCCTGGGCTGCCGCAGCACAACGCAGGAACTTAACCACTTGGTCACCGGGCTGGCCTCTCCATTCTATTTCTTAAAAAAAAAAAAAAAAAAAAAGACTTGACTTGATCATCTAAATTGGTTTCACGATTGACTTTCTAATAGAACTTGATCTGCAATTTGGCCGTCACTGGTTAGAGCCAGAGGGGGACTTAGCATGGTGTTAGAGAAGGGTGAACTTCAGACCCCTCATTTGGAAGCATGTGTCTATTTTTGTATTCATAACTTTGTATTCCTCCTCTTAAAGAGAGTCTCCCAAATTTCATAAGCTTCAGGCCCCGCAAAACCTGGATCTGCCCCAGTATAACAAAATCTGAGACCATTTATTGAGCAATTACTATGTGCCAAGTACTGTGCTGAGAACTTCAGGAGCATATCTTCTTTAACCCTCAGCACAGTATGCCAGAGGGCTATTTTACAGGTGAGCAAACTGAGACCCAGAGAGGCTGAGTCACTTGCCCAAGGTAACACAGCTAATAGGCACTGGAGTTGAGATTTGAACTCAGGTCATTCTGATCCCAGGGTGCCCTGTTCTCAACCCCTTTAGCGAAAGTGCCTGCTTCATACTATGCTAGGAATATGGAAGCAGCTTAAGCAAGGCTAGTGTCCTTCATTCTCTAGTCCCCAGTAGGTGTCTCTGATCCCCTCTAGACCAGCGCAGGAGTGCCCTTGGCTGAGGCATTCCAACTAGAGTTACCAGATTTAGCAGATAAAAATAAGGATGCCCAGTTAAATTTGAATTTCAGATAAACAACGAATAATTTATTAGTGTAAGTATGTCCCATGCAATACTTTGTTGGAATTTTCAACAAAAACAAGCCTTCCTTCCATCCCCCACCCCCACTCCACACAGACGGGGCGGCCTTAAGAACAGAGTCAGGGGCTCTTGGTGGAATGCGGGTGGGGAGGTGGAATTGAGCAGGCTAATAAAAGGCAAGAGACAGAGAAGAAACCTCGGATGAATTGGGTGCTGAATGCCCCCGGAAAGAAACAAGAGAGGCGTTCTTGGAAGGGTTGAGATGGAAGTCTCTCCGATTTGACTCACCCCAAACCTGTAGGCCCCCTTAAAACCATGCGTTTCAGACTGGAAAAGATACCCCCAAAATTCCAGAGACTATGCCAGGGAGTCCTGGAAGCCACAGGCGAAATACAACACATCCCCCTCGTTGGCTATCGATTTTACTTAAGGACGCAGTGGGAAAACCATTATTTGATATTAAAACAAGGCATGTGATGGAGTAGGATGCAGACTCGCCAGGAATGTTTACGATAAAACCTGAGACTTAAAAGAAAGTTAAGGATGGCAGCCTAAAGCATTTGCTCCAGACTCCCGACGAAGGCGGTGCGAGCACCCTCCTCTCCTTTTAGGGGTTCTCCATGGGAATGGGTGAGAACTGCTGCAGGCAACCCGGGCGTCCGAGCGCTGGGAGCGACGCACCCCAGGCCTGCGCCGAGAGAGGGAGAAAGTGAAGCTGGGAGTTGCCACTCCCAGGGACTTGCTGGAATGCGGTTGGAGGGGGTGGGGGGGGCGAGCTGTGAGCGCGCTTGCTCCCAATCACAGGAGGAGGAGGAGGTGGAGGAGGAGGGCTGCCTTGAGGAAGTACAGGAATGAAGTTGTGGAGCTGAGATTCCCCTCCATCGTGCCCATCGTGCCCAGAGAGCCGAGAAGAGCCCCCCGAGGCAGCCGCCCGCCCCTTCGCAGGGTGCCCTTTCCGGCGCCGAGCGCCCGGCCCCCTCCCCTCGCCGCGCCCGGCGCCCTCCCAGCCTGGTCCAGCCGAAGCCATGGGGCCGGAGCCGCAGTGAGCACCATGGAGCTGGCGGCCTGGTGCCGCTGGGGGCTCCTCCTCGCCCTCCTGCCCCCCGGAGCCGCGGGCACCCAAGGTGGGTCTGGTGTGGGGTGGGCATGGAGCAGGACGGGACCCTGCAGCCTGGGACCCCCGCCGAAATCCCCGGGCCCGCGGGGGCAGAGGGGGCCATACGAGCTCCCCGACCCGAAGTTTCTGACAGTCCAGGCGCTCGGAGCAGCCGGTCCTCGGCAGGGAGGGGGCAAAAGAAGGTGGGACGGGGGGGTCAGTTACAGCTGAGCGGCTCTAGATGTCCCATTCAAGAGGCGGGCGCTTCCCAGACTCCGCGACGGCTCCGGGGACTTGTCAAGAAAGTTCTCTGAAATTGTTCAGAAAGTTTTCCCTCAAAGGGTGTATCGCATGGTGCATGCGTGTGTTCGTTCGTGTTCCCCCTTCTAGAGCCCCCTCAAGCTATCTCAAAGCCTTTCCAGTTGGCAGCCTCCGCCTCCAGACTGGACTGAGCTGGATTTCTCGGGGGTCTCTTCTCTCCGCCCCTCCCCCTGCCCCCTCCGCGCCCCCCATCGGCCGATAGGGTTTAGTTACTCCAGCTTCGGGCAGGATCGGGGTGTGGGGGGTGGGGAGGTGGGGGACGCAACCTGTCCAGCCCGAGCCGGGGAGGAGAGAGTGGCCAGTCGGACTGCAGAGTTGCCTCATGCCGGAGTCGGGGTGGGGGAGGAGGAGACGTTTGTTTTGAACGTTTCCTTTAGGGCCCGTTTAGGGACTGAGGGCTTTGTGACTTTTGGAGAGCATGGGCCCCGGAGGGGTGGCGGTGGGTTTCCTGGTCTGGGGCTTAAAGTGGGAGAGTTGTTGAGGGAGTGATTCCTGGGGGGTTGGAGGTGGGAGGGAGGCTAAGAAACAGGACCAGACAGGGGTATGCAGAGGGCTGGGTTGTCCTGCCCTTTTCTTCTGGCTGTATGTGGGGAAGGGGGATGTGCGTGTTTGTGGGGGGTGCAGTGTGTGTCCTGCCCATCTGCCTGTCAGTCCGTGTGCAACAATGATTAGAGGTATGTGTACTGGAAGTAGACTCAGTGCGGGCACCGAGCGGGTGTTCCCCGTTTGTTGCCTCCTTGAACCCTTAGAACAACCCTATAAGAGACGTCCTGCTGCTGCTCCCATTTTCCGGGTGAAACCTGGACTTAAAGAGGTTAAGTAGCAGCAAGTAAGTGGTGAGTCCCAGATTGGACCCCAGACAGTGCGACCTCCGACTACACATTTGCAATCACTATATAAATCTACCTTGAACAATGTGGGACCCTGCTCCCTGCACCACAGGGTTGTGGGAAGACAAAATGAGAGTGTTTTGGAAGTAGTGGGTGGTCTCCATAGGTCAGGGAGTCTGGAGAAGGGGTGGGTGTTATCCTGTCTGTGTGTTGCCCCGGGGCCCTTCTGTCAGAGCAGAGCGTTGCTGTGTTGTCTGAGGGGCATCTATTCTCGAGTGTTCTTGAGTTGTGTGGTCTGTGTGTTTGTGTGTCTGGGCTTTGTGTTGCCAAACAGCAGTCTCCCTGCTGACTTGGGGACTTGGCTGAACTCTGTCCTCTCAAGGAACTCCCTCGAGGTGCTGGGCCAGATCTGCTGTAAACAGCGGGAGGTGGCCCCACACCTTCCTTCCTTCTGAGGAAGGTGGCTCCTCTTTCCCGGAGCCCATCCTTCCCCTTCTTGTTTTCCAGGCGGGTGTCTTCACCCCTGACCTTCTGCTGAAAAGGGTGAGGCCAGGCTGGCTGCCCTCCTCACCTGGGCCTGCGAGTTGAGCAGGTGGAGAGGAGCCAGGTTGTTGGGATCTGAGGGGTCAGTTCCCCCACCGACGACTGTGGCCTCCTCGGGTCTTCCTCACCCCTCAACCTGCACTGCTGGGTTGTGTGTTGTGCAGGGAATGGTTAAAATGGCAACGCACCACCCAGCTGCCTCCAGCACCCCCATTATGTCCCAGGACTGAGGGCTGTGGCAAGAATGTGGGGGAAGGGGAGAGGGGGGAGGGCCCAGAGGGTCAGGGTTTTGCTGAGATCCTTTCTTGGAGGTCAGAGTTTCGTAAAGTGCAGCAAACACATCCTCTTTATCTTGCAAAGCTCATATTTTAATTCCCATAGGATTCCCCCAACAGCCTCCTTCCTTCTTTTTACTATGCTTAGGGAAAGTAACCTCATTTTAATATTCAGGAAAAAACAATTGAAAAGATGGGATCAAATGCAAAGAGAGAAAATAGATTGCATTCCACATACAAAGCACTTCTTATTTTCTCTTGGTTTGGAATTACCCCTACTCCTGCTGTAGGAACTTCCTAAGCCTTAACTTAAAAACGACAGCATGCCTCCTGTGTGCCATGTTCTTCTCCATTACAGTTTCATTTTCTCTCTGCAACAATCCTGTGAGGGAGGTGCACAGATAAGAAAACTGAAGTTCAAAGGAAGGAGGTGACTTAGCCAGGGCTTCCTGGCGACCCAGTAATGTCCAGGGCATTTTTGGACTCTAATAAAGAGGTGTTAGGAGCTGGTCAAAGTCTCATTCCATATCTGTACAGGGATGGGTTGAACAAGGCCTCAGGGGCAGCCAGGTGGCCAGACTTGGGTACAGGTGCTACTCTTATTCAGATGAGTGACCTCCCTTATCTGGACTATAGAAAGTGGGGTGAGCACGGTCCCCTCTAGGTCTCCTCTTGGCTTCAGAGTCCTCTCCCTCCCTGTTCAGCTCATGTCTGCCATCCACTTGGACCCTCCTGGCATGGCAGGGGGCTGAGGGCAGGAGCTGGGTGGAGGCCAGTGGGACCTGCAGGGCTCTGGGCAGGGGAGAAGCTGGAGAGGAAGCATGAAGGACCAGTGTGGGGCTGGGGCTGGGGGCTGGTGGCAGGCCCAGGTAGTTGTGTCTGCCCCTGGGTGCTGGAATGATCTGGAAGGAGAGCCCCCTCCCCCACCTCAACCTGTGGGAAGCCCCCTTGGGGTGACACTTCCATCTCTCGCTAGGCCACCTTCCCTCCCCATTCCTGGGAAGAGAGTCCCCCTGGGAAGAGAGTCAGGGTAGGGCGAGGGGCGTGTGCTCTCTCAGGGAGTGGGGGAATTACTACAGCCAATGTTGGTGTTGCCTCAGCTTTGTTGACAAAGCCTTGTCATGTTCACAGACTGCTTTTTGATTCATTATCTCATTTAACTCTCATTTAACTTCCCTGCAGAGAGTAAGAGTTGTTATTGTTTTATTATCCCCTCCTTACAGCCAAGTTCAGGTCAGTAAATACTCATTACTAAGTCATAGGCATGGCCGGGCATACAGATGAATCTGATTTGGCCTCTGCCCTGGAGGTCCAGGCACGTCCTCAAGGTCACACAGTGAGCAGCCTGGCTAGGGTTCTGGTCTAATGACCCTGAGCCCAGGCTCTGGTCTGACATCAGGCCTGATACACCAGGGGTGGCTGTGGGGTGAGTCTTGGCGTCGCAAGAATGGGTTCTGGCCCCGTGGGTCTGGGGGAGGGGAGCTTTGGGGATGCAGGTATGTTCCTGGAAACCAAAGGAAATATTGACTTTCGTGTGGTAAGCAAGAGGAGCAGTTGGGGCTGAAGGCTGGTGAGGAGGAGAGAACCCACTGGAGAGCACCCTCAGAGCTGGGACCAAACCCTGATTGCTGAAGTCCAGCTGAAGGGACATGGGCGACCCTGACCAGCCCCTGAGCATAGGGATGGACACCATGATCTCAACTGGTCCCTTTTGCTTTGGAAACTCTTGATTGGACTTCATTCATTTATTCATTCATTCGTTCATCCAGCAAACACTTACCTGGCGCCCACTGTGTGCCCTGCCCTGGCTCTGGGCTGGTCCTGCGTCATACTGACTTTGCCCTGGAGAGCTGGAGGTTGGGGCTTCCGAGGGGTAGGTGTCCTGGAGTCAAAAGAACTCCCCAGTGTGGAGCAGGGTGCCATGTCCTCCAAGAAAATCAATGGGGGTGGGGTGGACATGGGGACTGTGATGAGGACTGGGGAGGGGGAGACTGGGGAGGAAATGGGGGAGTGGGAGGGCCATGGTGAAGGGGAGGGAGGTGGAGGTAGGGGAGGTGTCAAGAGGGCTTTTTAGGCTTCCTGTCAGGTTGATGGGGGTGTCAGCCCACAAGCCTCCAGCTCCCTGGGAGTAGGTCTCAGGGTACCAAGTTTACGACCTGTTGCAAAGAGTTTTAATCAGACTTAAATCAGACACAAACTCCCTAGTGAGGCGGGGCTACTGCTCTTTCTGGTCCTCCCGCCCAGCCCAGCCACCCTGTCCAGCCCAGAGCCTGTAATGTTTATCTGTGGCATCAGTAGAGTTGGTGTGTATTTTACCTTTGTGCGGGATGTGGGGTGAATTTGTATGTGTGCAGTTAGGCCTCGTGGAAGGAATGTGGGCTCTAACGTCAGACAGACTCGAGTTCAAATCCTGCCTCTATTGCTCACTCACAAGCTTTATGATCTTGGGAGAATAACCCCTGTCAGCCTCCGTTTCCTTCTTTGCAAAATGGAGTTTGCAGTCCTAGCCTCTGGAGGATGTTCTGAGGCTACTCCGAATGCCTGCTAAGTACACAGTAGGCACTCAGTTAATGCTGCTGCTCCCAGTGTTCCCATTGTTGTTGTTTTCCTATTGCCTGGCTGCCACAGCTGTGTCCCTTAGAGGCGGCAGAGGTCCGCAGGGGGTGGAGACAGCCCCTGCCCCAGCTCTCCCTGTCCCTGTCCCAGGCTTGGGCCAGGGCCTTGGGGTCTGGGCCTGGAGACAGCTGTGCCTACAAAGCAGCTGAAGCTGCCGAGGCCGGGGGAGGTCCTGGCAGTGGGGCGTTATTTTGGGCCTGGCCTGCCACCCCCCTGCTCCTGTTTCTCTTAGGAGTCTGGGGGGAGGGACCCTTGAGTTCTATTTCTGGGTCCTCCCCTTCCTCCCCTATCTGCCCAGAAGGGTGGGAGCAGAGACCACTCTGGGTGTTAGTGGGAGGCTGCCAGCTCTTAGCCATTGGCGCAGGCAGGCACCCCAGGGGCTTGCTCTACCAGCCTTTCCCTAGCTTTCTGGAGGCAGGAGTATCTCTTATTACTCCCTAGGATTTGACCTTAGGCTCCAAGTTGCTGGGGGAGCACGAGCCCTGGTGTCAGACCTTGAAGTCAGCCACCATGCCGTCCCCCTGACTCTGCATGGAGTCCGTGGGAGGTGGAGTGGCGACCAACAGGAATTCTGGGCAGCTCAGGCACCTGTGGGACTGTGTATCTGGGGGTGCCCTCCACCCACCTCCTCCTGGCACACCCTCCTGAGCAAGACGCACTACATGATTCATCTTCTCACCAGAGCAGAAAAACGGGTTCAACTGGGCACCTTACTCTCCCCGCCTGCTGTCAGGCATGGTGCCAGCCACTGCCCAAAGTACCCCTCACCAGGGGTAGTTTACCCCTTGTAGTGTTCCTGGACTTAGCGTGCACTTCTGGTCTCTGGGACACCCATCTAGGGTCCAGGGGGGCCAGGGTAGTGGTTCGTCTTGATGCCCTTGGGCCAATGGTTGGCACCGGGCAGGTACACAGGGCTGACGTAGTGCCCTTGTGGCAGGAGTTTCATGGCATAGATTCTGCCAGCTGGTTCTGGAGTCTTGCCCTGAGGAGGTGGCAAGGGTGAGGTACCAGCGTAGGAGCCTTTGGAGTAGGCATCACTCTGGCCTAGTATCTGCAGCGTAGGTCCCGATGCCCACAGTCAGGGTCTGATGCTCCTTTTCTCTGCCTGGGGGAATTCCAGAGGTCCCTGCAGGGACCAAGCCCCCAGTGGTCCCCATGCCCCAGATATGACTCCAGCTGACCCTCCTTCCCGCTTTCTGGGTGGCATTGTGGGGGTGAGTGTTCCTTGCCAGGAGGTTGGCATGTGGGTGGCGTTGGAATGGGGCGGGGGGAATGCCCTGAGTTTGTTTGCCTGGGAGAGGGGCAGGGGGTATCCAGAGGACTCATGATTCATCGTTGCCTCTCTTGGGTGATTTTTACCCCTTGGCCTTGAGTCGTGCCTTTGGGACAAAGGGAGGCTTTCTTTGCCAGCCAAAACTCTGAATGGGGTGGGCAAGCTCCCTAGGGCTGGCAGGACGAGGCCCTCTCTGGATACTGAGGATGGGTCGAGTCAGAAGGAGCCTCTCCCCTGATTTCCCTCCTCTTCCCAAACTTGAGAACTCTCTTTTGTTGTTGGACCTTATGGAAGAAGAGGAGGGGTCCTTCAGTTGTGCTTTCTTGCTGTCTGAGATGTGTAACAAGAGAGGAGGGGTCCTTCAGTTGCGCTTTCTCACTGTCTGAGATTGCACAACTGTAGGGACTGAGTATGGAGGACGTGGCCAGGGTGGAGAAGCTCAGTGGGTAGTGTCCTCTGACCCATCTCCTTACTCCTGCCAGTGTGCACCGGCACAGACATGAAGCTGCGGCTGCCAGCCAGTCCTGAGACCCACCTGGACATGCTCCGCCACCTCTACCAGGGCTGCCAGGTGGTGCAGGGTAACCTGGAGCTCACCTACCTGCCAGCCAGCGCCAGCCTCTCCTTCCTGCAGGTGAGGCCCATGAGCAGCCCAGCCAGGCTCTGCCCCCAACTGGGCTGAGCCCTCTGCTTATAGATGGGTGGTAGAAGAGGGTGCCCCTGCCCTATATTTCCTCTCTTGTTCTGGTTCCTCAGCTGGGAAGTCCTTTCTGATATCTAACCCCTACCCATTGTACTGAAAGACTGGTTGACTCCCTCTCTATAACGTGGCTGGCTGTGGACATATCTGGGTGGAGTGCGTCTGTTCCTTTGCTAAATTTTTTTCCTCTCCTGCATACCCCTGTCCTACTGCCCTGGCCACTGTCCCTCTCCCATCTGGAGTATTGAAAGGGCTCGGGGCCGGCCCAGTGGCGCAGTGGTTGAGTTCGCACGTTCCGCTTTGGCGGCCCGGGGTTTGCCAGTTTGGATCCTGGGTGCGGACATGGCACCGCTTGGCAAAAGCCATGCTGTGGCAGGCGTCCCACGTATAAAGTAGAGGAAGGTGGGCACGGATGTTAGCTCAGGGCCAGTCTTCCTCAGCAAAAAGAGGAAGATTGGCAGCCGTTAGCTCAGGGCTAAGCTTCCTCAAAAAAAAAAGAGAAAGGGCTCATGGGAAATGGGAGTTCCAGGTCCAGTTGCACCACTGACAAGCCATGGGAATGTGGTCTAGGCCCTTGGCTTCACTTGGTCTCAGTTTCTTTATCTGTATATTGGGAACAACAGGCATGCTTTGACTCCCCCTGGGGTGCCCATTTTGAAAATAAAATGGGAAATGTATTGAAAGCATCAAGAGAGTGGAAACCAGACAGCTGGGTTGTGTCCACGGTGCCCTAGAGTGGGGCCGTGTGTGCGATGCTTGGTCTGTTGAATCGCAGACATCATCTTGTTCCGGCCTTTCCTTTTACAGATGAAGAAACTGAGACGCAGAGAGGGTTGGGTGCTTGCTCACAGTCTGCAAAGTGCTCCCCGTGCCATTATCTTTCCTGATCATACGAGAATCTGGTTCGGGGAGGTGGGGAGCGGCGGCCTTGATCTCCGTTTTATGCATGAGGGAGCAGGACTGTTCAGTGGATGGGGGCCTTGCCCAAGAGCCGCAAGCACTGGGCAAGCCTGAGGAGGCCTTGAGGGGGGTAGTCACGTTCCAGGGCCCAGGCCTGTCTCAGCCCCTCCCTACGCTGTCCCCTCCCAGGATATCCAGGAGGTGCAAGGCTATGTGCTCATCGCTCACAACCAAGTGAGACAGGTCCCACTGCAGAGGCTGCGAATCGTGCGAGGCACCCAGCTCTTTGAGGACAACTACGCCCTGGCTGTGCTGGACAATGGAGACCTGCTGGACAATGCCACCTCTGCTACAGGGGCTGTCCCAGGAGGGCTGCGGGAGCTACAGCTTCGAAGCCTCACAGGTGGTCATCATTATCATTGAAACTTTCTCCTGGTTATTGAGAGCTAACTAGGGCCCTTCTGGATGGATGCAGGTGGAGCTAGGGAAGGTGCCCTTGTGAAGATTAGAAAAAGATTTCCCTTCTTCCCAGGAAGTCACAGCTTTTGCCAGCCCACACAGTAAGAAGTAGGATGCAGGCCACTTCTTGGCTGAGTACACATGGGCAGTGAACAACCTGTGTAACTGCACATGGCAACCCTGGAGCTGATAGGGTGTGCCAGATGCTTTGCATGGGTGATCCCATTTCAGTCATGCTACAATCTTGCAAGGGAAGCATCAATGTTATTCGCATTTTGCAGATGAGAAAACTGAGGTTTGCAGAGGATAAGTGACTTGCTCAAGGTTATATAGCTAGTTAGTGGTGAGGCCGGGTTTCAGACTCCAGAGTCTCTCTTTTAACTGCTAAGCAGTGTGCACAGAGTAGAGGTAGGAGGAGAGGAGAAAGTGACTTGGACATCTGGATCCTGACATGGACAACTCCCTCCTCCCTGGATCTTGGTTTGTTCCTGTGTGTGAGGGAGGGGGTGGTATTGGTAGGGCTAAAAGATGCTGAAGGTGTCTTCTCTGTGCCCCGGGAACCTGGGGCATGTTTAAGAGTCTGGCTCTCCATTTAGAAGGCAGATGGGCCCCAAGGGAGGGCAGAAGGTGACAGACGGAGAAATAAGCCTGTGATTATTGCCTGCCCCACAGAGATCTTGAAGGGAGGGGTCTTGATCCAGCGGAACCCCCAGCTCTGCCACCAGGACACGATTTTGTGGGAGGACATCTTCCACAAGAACAACCAGCTGACCCTCACGCTGATAGACACCAACCGCTCACGGGCCTGTAAGCCACACTGCTCCCCACCTGTGGCCTCCTCTCTTTCTCAGACAGCCCAATGACCCCAACCTCCTGCGTTACATCCCCCCGCCCACCGACCCCGCACTTACACCACCCACTTCCTTTTTCTCAGTCCCTCCTGCCGTCTCTCTGTGCCTCTTCATCTCTGTGGTCCTCTGTCCTGTCTCCGTCTGCTTCGAGGATGTGCCTCTGTTTTCGGAGCCCTGTTTTCCTGCCTGGGTCTCTCCCTCGCTGTGCATTCTGTCTCCTGGTCTCTGTCTCTCTCACTCTTTCTCTGTTTCTCTCCCCAGGCCAACCCTGTTCTCCAGCTTGTAGACCCTCCCACTGCTGGGGAGAAAGTTCCGAGGACTGTCAGAACTGTGAGTCTTAGGGAGGCCCAGAATCTGGGGGGGCACGGGCTGGGGAGAAGAAAGGTGACATGGGAGGGTGGGACACCCGGCCTCGGGCGTCTTCCCTGGGGCAGGAAGTCTCCCCCTGGAAGAGATGCTGGTGACAGACTGGCGCCTGGGTTGCCTGCCGCCCAGCCCTCATCCTGCCCTTTGCCTGACAGTGACGAGAACTGTCTGTGCCGGTGGCTGTGCCCGCTGCAAGGGCCCGCGGCCCACCGACTGCTGCCATGAGCAGTGTGCTGCCGGCTGCACAGGCCCCAAGCACTCCGACTGCCTGGTACGTGCCCTCCGGGCCCCACCCCATAAGGGGTGCAAGGGGTGGCGCACCTTGCCTGGTACTGCCCTCTTGCCCCTTGCACACCAGGGAAAAACAGCCCAGTGACCAGCAGCTGCCTGTGCCCCCAGGCCTGCCTCCACTTCAACCACAGCGGCATCTGTGAGCTGCACTGCCCATCCCTGGTCATCTACAACACGGACACCTTCGAGTCCATGCCCAACCCTGAGGGCCGGTATACCTTCGGCGCCAGCTGTGTGACCGCCTGTCCTTGTGAGTGCCTGGGAGAAACATTGTTTTAGTGATTTTGCTGGGGAGGTGGGTATATGTAAGTGCGAGCTTACTGCGAGTATTGTCTGCCCTTTGCTTTGGAGAGCTGGTCACGACAGTTCGAGTCGAGCTGCCTCGTCCTATCACCAGCCGTGGAGCAGGTGGCCGCAGAGTAGCAGCTAAGAGCCTAGGCTTGGGAGCCAGACTGCCTGGGCCTGACACCTGGCTCTACCACTTACTAGTCATGTGAGCTTCTTGCCGTGCTTCAGTTTCCTCATTTGTAAAATGGGACCAGTATAGTCCCAACCTCATAAGGTGATTATAAAGTTTGGATGAATTAATATTCATAAGCTCTTAGAACAGTGCCTGGCAGATACTAAGCGCTCCTAAATGTTAATTTTTATTCTATAGTCTAGGTAGATCTGAGTTTTATTTAACGGCTTCCCTATTTACCGATGGGCATTTAGGGACTGGCCTCGGACCTGGGGACCTCTTTTCTCTCACAGGAGACAGGAGTGGGCTTTCGAGTCCTCGTCACCTCGCCGTGGTGGGTGAGAGGACAGAATGTAGAACCAGACCATTTGGATTCAAATCCTGCTCTTCCACTTACTAGCACAATGACCTTGAGTAATTTACATAAAGCTCTGTGCTTTGGTTTCCCTTTTGGCAAAAGGGGAATCTAACAGTGCCTATCACGTAGGGCTGTTATGAGGAGTAAATGAATGTCACGTGCTTGGACATAGAGTAAGGGCATTTCAGTATCGGGTGATACGGTTCTTACTGTACTACCTGGGCACGGTGACACTCCTCATGGTGGACTGTGAAGGGCCAGAGCTCGTGGTCACATGATCTCGATCTCCGCAGACAACTACCTGTCTACGGACGTGGGATCCTGCACCCTGGTCTGTCCCCTGAACAACCAAGAGGTGACAGCTGAGGACGGAACACAGCGGTGTGAGAAATGCAGCAAGCCCTGTGCCCGAGGTACCCACTGGCCACCCCTGAGCCAGACCTCACTTCCTGCCCCTCTGCACACCTAGCCTGGCCTCGCTCGCTGTCCCACCCTTCCACAGACCCTCCTGGGACCCAGTCCTTTACTCCCACTGTCTCTGCCCCTGGCCCTCCCCAGATCAGTCCCACAAGTTCCCCCATATCTCCTGCCAGTGTCGGGAGGGGGCATGTGGCCCCAGGAGGGGACTGTGGACAGGACCCCAGGGGGGTTGAGTTCCTGGTGTTCCATGTGGGGGCTGATCAGTCCTGGTGTGGGGGCTGAGATGGCCGCTTCCCCACTGGCCCCTCTCCCCGCAGTGTGCTATGGCCTGGGCATGGAACACCTGCGGGAGGTGAGGGCGGTCACCAGTGCCAACATCCAGGACTTTGCTGGCTGCAAGAAGATCTTTGGGAGCCTGGCATTTCTGCCGGAGAGCTTTGAGGGGTAAGGATACTCGGAGTGGCACAAGGGGTGGAGGCAGCATGAGGGCAGTCACTGAATCCTGAAGTCCGGAAGTGGCAGAATCTCTTGGGGACGGTGGGAGACAGAGGCGGGAGGCCGGGATTGCAAAGGAAGAAGGTGGGAAACCAGAGGGAACAGGGACTTTGGGGGGATTATTTTCCTAAATTACATGTTATCCATGAACATGCACTTGTATGGAGGGCAAGCCATCCAGATAAAGTGAAATTCTCCTTGAGTTCACTGTAGCGTCATTTGTAATAGCCCCAAACTGGAAATAACGCAAGTGTGTGTCAATAGGTAAATGAATAAATAAACGGTGTTGTGTCTACCCAATGGAATTTTCAGCAGTGAAGAGACATGAACTCCTGATACACACAACAACATGAGTCTCAAACACTATGTTAAATGAAATAAGCCAGACGAGAGAGTCCACGCTGTGAGGTTCTCTTTATGTGAGGTTCTAGGATAGGCAGACCACTCTGGTGATGGAAATCAGAACAGTGGTTGCCCCAGAGTGGGGGCACTGGAAAGAGACACAAAAGAAATTTCTGGGGTGATGGAAATGTTCTGTATATCAGTTGAGGTGGTGGATACACAAGTGAATGCATTTGTCAAAACTCAGCAAACCGTACACTAAAAATCTGTGCATTTTATTGTATGTGAATTGTACTTCAATAAAAATATTATTAAAAAAAGGAGACAATTCCTTTCAACACTTCTCCC
Organism: Equus przewalskii; assembly: GCF_037783145.1. Taxonomy (NCBI): domain Eukaryota; kingdom Metazoa; phylum Chordata; class Mammalia; order Perissodactyla; family Equidae; genus Equus; species Equus przewalskii. Next base: position 22,690,012 of record NC_091840.1, on the reverse strand, counting down.
CTCCACTCCCCTTTCCAGAGAAGACCGCTGCTAACAGATTGCGTGTTCTTCTAGACCATTTACACGTACACAGACACACACACAGAGAAAGACAGTCTTAGTGATTTTGCTGGGGAGAGGGGTTTATGTAAATGGGAGCTTACTGCGAGTATTGTCTGCCCTTTGCTTTGGAGAGCTGGTCACGACAGTTCGAGTCGAGCTGCCTCGTCCTATCACCAGCCGTGGAGCAGGTGGCTGCAGAGTAGCAGCTAAGAGCCTGGGCTTGGGAGCCAGACTGCCTGGGCCTGACACCTGGCTCTACCACTTACTAGTCATGTGACCTTACTGTGCCTTAGTTTCCTCATCTGTAAAATGGGGGCAGTATAGTTCCAACCTCATAAAGTGGTTATAAAGCTTCGATGACTTAATATTCACAGTGCCTGGCAGATACTAAGCTCCCCTCAATTAGTTTTTCGTCTATAGTCTGGATAGATCAGGATTGTATCAAACAGCTCCTCTATTTACTGGTGAATATTTAGGTCATGTTCAATTTTTGCCTTTACAGTCAGCCTTGGACATGCCTCTGGGAACAAAGGCCAGTGTCTCTAGGCCACATTCCTAGAAGTAGGATTTCTCGATCAAAGGCTGTAAATACTGATTTGGTGGAGCCTGCCAAACCAGGGCCTGGGCTTTGAAGCTTAGGATGGGAATAGCTGGGCTTGATGGGCAAAGGGTTTAAGTGAAATCATTAATGGAGGGGAGGGCGGAGGAGGATGGCAGGGCCAGCTCTGGGGGTCACGCCTACCCCCTTCTTGGCCCAGCTGATTCCTCTCCTAATCCTCCTTCTAGGGACCCAGCCTCCAACACTGCCCCGCTACAGCCTGAGCAGCTCAGAGTGTTTGAGACCCTGGAGGAGATCACAGGTGGGCTCTGCCTCTGCATCCTGCTTTGAAGGGCGTGGGGGGTCCTCGTCCTATCCCCACACCCCTAACCTCACCCTGTGCCTGCAGGTTACCTGTACATCTCAGCGTGGCCAGACAGCCTGCCTGACCTCAGTGTCTTCCAGAACCTGCGAGTAATCCGGGGCCGAGTTCTGCATGAGTGAGCACCAGGGGAGGGGGCCTGGGAGAAGCTTTGGGCGCGGTGGGTGCTCCCGTTCCCCAGGACTCCAGCAGCAGCCTTTCGATGGGAGTTTGCAGAGTGTGCTGGGGACAGGAGGAAGGGGAGGGCAGCCCTCGTTGACCAGGGCGGCATCGGTGGCACACTGTCCACCCCACAGCTGAGCACTCCTCCTCCCACAGTGGTGCCTACTCGCTGACCCTGCAAGGGCTGGGCATCAGCTGGTTGGGGCTGCGCTCGCTGCAGGAACTGGGCAGCGGGCTGGCCCTTGTCCACCACAATGCCCGCCTCTGCTTCGTCCACACGGTGCCCTGGGCCCAGCTCTTCCGGAACCCCCACCAGGCCCTGCTTCACAGTGCCAACCGCCCAGAGGACGAGTGTGGTAAGATGGAGCCCAGCGCTGCATGCTCCCCGTCTGCCAGCACGCAGGAGTAACCACCGGCCCCTAGCAGCAGCAATCTGGGACTTGTGCAGCCTGCCCCTTCCTGGCGCACCATTCTTGACACAGCTCTGGCTGGCTTGACGTCTTGTCATGGCTTCTAGCAGGGTCCTGCCACACTGTCTTCGCAACCCTGCCTTCCCTTTCCTCCCTGTTCCTGGGACCTCAGAACTCTTTTTCTCTGTGCACTGCCCTGTACCTACCCCACCCCTCCAGCCCAGAGCCACCCCCACAGCCTCTTACCCTGGCTCATGTGGACCTGGAGCCTCCCTTAAGAGTCCCCTCTGCCACCTTGCTCCTCACTGCAGTGGGCGAGGGCCTGGCCTGCTACCCGCTGTGCGCCCACGGGCACTGCTGGGGTCCGGGCCCCACCCAGTGTGTCAACTGCAGCCAGTTCCTTCGGGGCCAGGAATGCGTGGAGGAATGCCGAGTACTGCAGGGGTATGCGGGGCAGAGGAGGGGGGCAGCTGGAGGGGTACATGGGAGATCCTTCCAGATCTCCTCACCAGCCGTCCCCTCTCTCAGGCTCCCCCGGGAATATGTGAAGGACAGGTACTGTCTGCCGTGCCACCCCGAATGTCAGCCCCAGAATGGCTCAGTGACTTGCTTTGGATCGGTGAGGTGCTGGTGGGCTCAGAGCTGGGAGAGGGGAAGCAAGGGCTGGGATGCTGGGGAATCGCCAGAGGCCTGGCCGAGTCTGGTAAAATATCCCTGGAGAGGGCTCCGAACTCAGGCCCAAACAGCAGAAGGGTGAAAGGAGGCTGGGATGCTGGGGAAGAGTTGTGTAGTGGACCCTGAGACCCTTGGGACTATGCAAAGATCCCAGGAAGCCTGTGTTCTTGGCTGTGGCTGTGGCAAGATGGTCAGACCTGTGGGCTTAGGCATCAGACTACCTGGATTCAAATCCAGGCCCTGCTTCCAACCTTGGTTTGCTCATTTGTAAAGTGAATATTATACTAGCACCTCCCTTACTGGGGTGTAGTAAGAATTTCTTAAAATAGGTTTTGGCACGGGAAAGGCTTTCTCCATGTTAGTTACTGTTATCATTGTTTGTTGTGCCTCAGGGAATACGCCCCCTCCTGTTAGGTAATAGGCCTGCCATTCTTCACCTGAGCCCTCACCTCGGGGGTGAAACTTTGACGAGGGGGAGCTGGGTGAAGAACAGGGGTCCCAGGAGCAGGGTGAACGTGCTGCTGAGTGGCCATGCGAACCAGGAAGGGGACCCAAGGGCCTGATCCTGCTGCCCTGGGGGTAGCGGTGCCAGCCCTCCACAAACCCTTCCATCCCTCCCAGGAGGCTGACCAGTGTGTGGCCTGCACGCACTACAAGGACCCGCCCTTCTGCGTGGCTCGCTGCCCCAGCGGTGTGAAACCTGACCTCTCCTTCATGCCCATCTGGAAGTTCCCAGATGAGGAGGGCACGTGCCAGCCGTGCCCCATCAACTGCACCCACTCGTGAGTCTGAGGGCCTTTTCTGCAGAAAGGAGGGCATCGTTCCAGGAGCTTCTCTGGAGCTCTTATTATAAAAGGGGGACAACTCTGCCTTTTTTTACTCTGAGACTCTTACTTCTTCGTATCTTTTTTTTGTTCTGATAACAAAAGTAACGTTAAAAATTTTTTAATGAAAACATGAAATATAAATGTCGCTAGCCCTTCCATCTCCACCATTAATAATTTGTAATATTTTTTGTCAAGTTGTTTTTATCTGTGCACATGCTTATATATTATTATGACATATAAAATATGTTTAATTGTATCAATATAAATATTATTACTCTTCAGTTGTTTTTATCTGTGCATATTACATTCTAACATATATTCTTTTTACCAAAATGAGATCATACATATTGTTTGTAAATTGCTTTTTTTTCACTTAGCAGAGTTTTGCAATGTTTTTCCATGTCGTAACATGGTGATCTACCCTGTTCTTTTTATTTTTTTCATTTGATTGTCTTTAATTGCACATGAAATACATGAATACATCCTTGTGATAAACATTTTATTTTATTTATTTATTTATTTTTGAGGAAGATTAGCCCTGAGCTAATTACTGCCAATCCTCCTCTTTTTGCTGAGGAAGACTGGCCCTGAGCTAACATCTGTGCCCATCTTCCTCTACTTTGTATGTGGGACACCTACCATAGCATGGCTTGCCAAGCGGTGCCATGTCCGCACCCGGGATCCAAACCGGCGAACTCCAGGCCCTCGAAGTGAAACGTGTGCACTTAACCGCTACACCACCGGGCCAGCGCTGTGATAAACATTTTCAACAACATAAAAGTATAAACATTGCAGAGCAAATGTGCCCTGTCCTTCCACTCCCCGTCCACCCAGTCTCTCCATTCCCCGGGGAGAACCACCAGATTCACTCTGGCTGTGTGTCTTTCCAGGCTTTTGTCTACACATTTACATAAACATATATTGCATTTATATTAGGTTGAGTCATATAAGGTTGCTGTTTTTGTAGGTCAAAAATGATCAAGAGATAATAGTTTCATATAGTTCAACTCATATATAATCAGTTTTGGGTTTTGCGTGTGTGCATTTTTTAATGTAAATAGGATCACAGCCTACAAATTGTTCTGCACTTTGTACTCCCCTTTATGTATCTTGGAGGTCCCGCTTGTGAGTGCACACGAATCTACCTCCTATTTTTTTTTAACGATTCAGTCTGCAGCGTGGATGTAGTATTATTTAACCGTGTCCCTGTGTGAGGGATATTGATTGAGCTTGTTTCCTTTTTTCTTTTACAGCTTATTGCACTTGAGCTCTATGTACAAGTGAGCGTCTTGTACATGCCTCCTAGAGTACAGGTGTTGGCATTTTTAGGGTATCTCCCAAGAGGTGGAACTGCTGGGTCACAGACATTTAATAGGTTTTGCCAAACTGTCTCCTGCAAAAGTTGTGCCAGTTTACTGCCTTGCTATTCCTTTATGGAGGGAATAGTCGATCTTTTGGACTTGATCCTTTGGGTGCCCTCCACTTCCTAGCCCCCCACAGGGACGTGCAGGGGAGCAGGGGACGTGGCTTTGCAGGCTGGAGGAGGACTCCCCTCGTGGGGTGGTAGAAAGAGTATTGATGACCTTGAGCCCAGTTTCTGCCTTTGTTAACTGGGGTAATAACCCAGCCACACCCACCTCCCGGGTTGTTGTGAGGCTGTTGTGAGGCTGGAGTGAGCCCAGGAGGTGGATCCCAGCCTTGTTGACGGGACTCTCTCTCCTGCAGCTGTTTGGACCTGGATGACAGGGGCTGTCCCGCCGAACAGAGAGCCAGGTCAGCTTGATCCCCAGGACGCACCCCACGTTGCCTCTCAGTCCCCCACCAGCCCCTGGGTGGTCACTGCTGCAGGGATGGGGTCTCCTGACATGACATATATCCCAGCCCAGCCCACTCTTGCTCTGTTGATCCTCCCCTCAATTCGCTTTAACAAGTGGATGGAGGACCTGCTCAGGATGCTTGGGGGAGTGGGGAACAGGAAAAGATGGCGCAGACACCCAGCGCCTCCCCACCTTCGAGTAGCTAGATGTCTTGTAAGGGACACAGGTGGCATTCAACTCCCCGGGACTCCAGGTAGATAGAGACGAGAGTGCAGCTGCAGCACTGAGGAGGAACAGTGAATTCTTGATGGTGGGTGGCGGGAGGCTTCCAGGAGGAGGCTGCGTTTGAGCCACGCCTTAAAAAAGGGGCAGGTATGTCACTTGCATTAGGGGGAAGGCAACCAGGTGGCATTTTGGGGGAGGGGTCAGGAAAATCTGGGATGTTTTTGCTCAAAGGTTCTGGTGTGGTGGGCCATTGAGAAAGCACAGAGAAGGGAGTGAGGCGTGAAGTCAGGGTAGGGCCAGATCTGGAGGGCAGAGGCCCTCCCTCACCACCAGGCCACAGGGCTGGACTTGGTTTCTAGGCAGTGGGGCGCTTTGGGAAGGGCTTTGGGGAGAAAAACAGCCTGGAGTCTGTCCTAGGCAGTCATTGTCCGTTAAACAAGCGTTGCTGAGAGGCTGGCAATGTGCCAGCCCTTGGCTAAACCAGGGAGGGGCCAGGCAGACCACGATGCAGGGTCAACACCCAGGAGCTCCCTCTTTCCCAGGATGAGCCAAGGCTTGAAGGAGGATCCCACAGAGAAATGGTGGTCCAGGCAGAAGTAGCAGTCTGTGCAGAGGCTAAGAGTTGTGGAAAATCATGACCTATGGGTGAAAAATTTGGCTGGAAGCTCAGAATCACTGGGTGCACATTCCAGGGCCCCACCCCATACCACAGTCAAAATCTCTGGACGTGGGGCTCCAGACTCGTGCATATTAACAAGCTCCCTGGTGATTTTTGTCAGGAAATTTGAGAATCCTAGGGTAGAACCATGGGCAAGAGCATAGACAATTTGGAGATGTGGATGGAGAGGGCTTTGAATGCCCAGCAAGGAGTTTAGTCTTTATCTTGGAGGCAGTAGGGAGCTAAGGGAGGTTTTAGAGTAGGGCAGAGAGGATCAGAACCTGTGGGGCACCCTTCCAACTTCCCTTTCCAAACGCTATTGACCTCCATGCCCTTCCATGGGGCCCCTTCATCCCTCCTGCCCCAGACTGGTCCCCAATCCCTGACCCTGGCTCCCGCCCCCAGCCCTGTGACATCCATCATTGCTGCTGTGGTGGGCATTTTGCTGGTGGTGGTCATTGGTCTGGTCCTCGGCATCCTAATCAAGCGAAGGCGGCAGAAGATCCGGAAATACACGATGCGGAGGCTGCTGCAGGAAACGGAGGTGAGGCAGTCTGAGGGCCTCCCTGCCCATCTGGGTCTGCAGCTCAGTCCCCGACACTGATGCACCATCCCTTCACCCCAGCTGGTGGAGCCGCTGACACCTAGCGGAGCGATGCCCAACCAGGCTCAGATGCGAATCCTGAAAGAGACAGAGCTGAGGAAGGTGAAGGTGCTTGGATCCGGAGCTTTTGGCACAGTCTACAAGGTCAGGGGTGGGGCCAAAGTTCTGGGGTGGGCGGTCTCAGAGGATGGGTGGGGTGTGGCCAAGAGTGGAGGGGAGCAGGGGGTGGGGGGGCCTGCTCTTTGGTAGAACAGTTACAGAGGTTGGAACAAGGGGAAAAGGAGTGGAGGATGGGCCTAAGTGGGAGGGTTGTTCCTCAATAGTGGGGTTGGCCTAAGGATGGGGAAGGGTATTCGGAGCACAAGTAGTGACCTTCTGGACCACTGCAAGTTGGATCTGGCCGGCCCCCTTCCTGCTCATGTTCTCCTGTTTCTGCCCAGGGCATCTGGATCCCTGATGGAGAAAATGTGAAAATCCCAGTGGCCATCAAAGTGTTGAGGGAAAACACATCCCCCAAAGCCAACAAAGAAATCTTGGACGTAAGCCCCTCCACCCTCTCCAGCCGGGAGTGTAGGAGGGACCCCCTGGCTGCAGGTCTGCACTCTGGTCTCTCTCTCTTTCCTGGGAGACAATTTATGATTCCCCAAACCTCAACTCTTAACCTCTCTAATCTGTGGGCCATGGTTCTGGTTTATGAGGGATGCAGTTAGATTGGGTGAGGGTCCCCCGTCCTGCCTCAGCCCTTAGGAGGGGTGTGTGGTGCTGGGGGTTTGTGGTCTCCCGTACCTTCTCAATGTGTACCCTTGCCCCCAGGAAGCATATGTGATGGCTGGTGTGGGCTCTCCATATGTGTCCCGCCTCTTGGGCATCTGCCTGACATCCACAGTGCAGCTGGTGACACAGCTTATGCCCTATGGCTGCCTCCTAGACCACGTCCGAGAACACCGCGGCCGCCTGGGCTCCCAGGACCTGCTGAACTGGTGTGTGCAGATTGCTAAGGTATGCACTTAGGGGGTCTGGACTCTGCAGGTGCCCTTGGAGGTGCGCCTCTGTCTCCAGGCAGAGCTAGGATGGGGAGGTTTCCTGGGAGAGTGTGGCCAGAGCATGGTCCACAGGGATGCCTCTGATCCCAGGGGATGAGCTACTTGGAGGATGTGCGGCTTGTGCACAGGGACCTGGCTGCCCGGAATGTGCTGGTCAAGAGTCCCAACCATGTCAAGATTACAGACTTCGGGCTGGCTCGGCTGCTGGACATTGACGAGACAGAGTACCATGCGGATGGGGGCAAGGTTAGAGGAGGGAGCAGAGTGAGGCGAGGTGGAGTAGGGTCTGGCTTCTGGGAAAACTCTGAGAACAGCCGCCTGCCCACCACACCTAGTTTAAGGACTTCCTCCTCTCCTCTCCCAGGTGCCCATCAAGTGGATGGCGTTGGAGTCCATTCTCCGCCGGCGGTTCACCCACCAGAGTGATGTGTGGAGCTATGGTGCGTGGTGAGGAGGGTTGGAAGGGATGGACAAGGAGCCATGGCCCTGGGGGAGATGTTGGTGGAAGGATGAGAGCCAGGATGGGGAGAATTAACGGAGACGCCTTAGCGTGAATGTGAGAGGGAAGGAAGGGGCTGCCAGTAGCTCAGTCTGCCAGGGTCTGTGCACTTCCCAGGGATTGGGGAAAGACTGTGTGGCTCCTGCCCCTTGGCGTCCCTCCCCTCTTTTCCCCGTGGTTCCAGGCTCTAGGGCAGAGCCTTTGGGGGCTCAGTACACTAAAGATCCCTCTTGTCCCCCCAACTCTTAACTCTCTGCCCAGGTGTGACTGTGTGGGAGCTGATGACTTTTGGGGCCAAACCTTACGATGGGATCCCAGCTCGGGAGATCCCTGACCTGCTGGAGAAGGGGGAGCGGCTGCCCCAGCCCCCCATCTGCACCATTGATGTCTACATGATTATGGTCAAATGTGCGTGGCTGAGCTGTGCCAACTGCCTGGAGGAGGGGTGGGAAGTCCTGGGTGGAGGGGCCTACAAGGGACCTGAGAGGGGGCCAAGAGCAGGATGTGGACCCAGGGGCCCTGATATGGTTAAAGGAGCCTCAAAAGGTTCTGGCTTCCCTTTTACAGTACCAATCCAGAGGAGCTCTAAAGGACCAGCTCGAAAGAGACTCATACGCAAAATAAAAGGGGAAACTAGTAGAGATTCTCAAAGTTCTGGCTCAGGACCCGAGTCTAGTACTTCTTTTCTACCAGCTGAGGCCTCTGGACTCTAGTAACTGGGGTTGTCTAGACCAGACTGCAAAGGGAGGGAGTGGGGCCCGCACACAGGCTGCAGCCACAGCTGAGATGCTGAGCTCCCTCCTGTCCCCAGGTTGGATGATTGACTCTGAATGTCGGCCGAGGTTCCGGGAGTTGGTGGCCGAATTCTCCCGCATGGCCAGGGACCCCCAGCGCTTTGTGGTCATCCAGGTACCGGGGGCATTTGCTCCCCATCCCTGCCTATGACTTTAAGAGGACTCTCCTGCAGAGGGTGGAAAAGGAGATGACTCCTGGGTCCCAGGCCTCCAAGCCCAGCCCTGACCTGACTCATCATCCCTCTTGTCCTCCCTGAGCCTTCCTCGGGAGGCTGCCTGTTGAGCTGGGGAGAGGCTGCCATGCTCTGTCTCCCTCTTCCCCAGAATGAGGACTTGGGCCCTGCCAGCCCCTTGGACAGCACTTTCTACCGCTCGCTGCTGGAGGATGATGACATGGGGGACCTGGTAGATGCTGAGGAGTACCTGGTACCCCAGCAGGGCTTCTTCTGCCCGGACCCTGCTCCTGGTGCTGGGGGCACAGCCCACCGCAGGCACCGCAGCTCATCCTCCAGGGTCAGTGCCCTCGTTCACACTGTGTTGGGTGTGTTTGGTTACCTCTCCCAACCCCAATGGACCCTAGCCCAATGTCCCCACAACCATCACCTCTCCTGGAGACCCCATTATCCCTAAGGAGGATTCCTATTGCCTTCCAACCCATGACCCCATTCTTTCCACGGTGACTGTCATACCCCAAAGGTGACTTCTGTTTATCTCCTGTGACCCTTTCACCTCCCATGGAGTCTCTATCCCACACCCATGAATGACTCCCATCATGACCTCTTTCGTCCCCAGAGTGGCGGTGGTGAGCTGACGCTGGGGCTGGAGCCCTCGGAGGAGGAGCCCCCCAAGTCTCCACTGGCACCTTCAGAAGGGGCTGGCTCTGATGTGTTTGATGGTGACTTGGGAATGGGGGCAGCCAAGGGGCTGCAGAGCCTCCCACAACATGACCCCAGCCCTCTACAGAGGTACAGCGAGGACCCCACAGTACCCCTGCCCCCGGAGACTGACGGCTATGTTGCCCCCCTGTCCTGCAGCCCCCAGCCTGGTATGGAACCCAAGCCTGAGCTGAGAGATTGGGAGGTGGGGGAGTTGGGGGTGCTCAGCCCACCATGAGGGCAGTGGTAGTAGCCCAGACACGTGGATTCCATCCCCTGACAAGCCCCCTTCTCTTGCCCTTTCAGAATACGTGAACCAGCCAGAGGTTCGGCCGCAGCCCCCCTCGCCCCTAGAGGGCCCTCTGTCTCCTTGTCGACCTGATGGTGCCACTTTGGAAAGGCCCAAGACTCTCTCCCCCGGGAAGAATGGGGTTGTCAAAGACGTTTTTGCCTTTGGGGGTGCCGTGGAGAACCCTGAGTACTTGGCACCCCGGAGCAGAGCTGCCCCTCAGCCCCACCCTCCTCCTGCCTTCAGCCCAGCCTTTGACAACCTCTATTACTGGGACCAGGACCCATCAGAGCGGGGCTCTCCACCCAGCACCTTTGAAGGGACCCCTACAGCAGAGAACCCGGAATACCTGGGCCTGGACGTGCCAGTGTGAGCCCAAAAGCCAAGTCCACTGAGGCCCTGCTGAACCCTTAGGGAGTGGGGACGGCCGGACTTCTGGCCCATGTCGGGACCAGGCGGGGAGAGGGCCCTTGGACCACTTCAAGGGGAACCTGCCATGCCAGGAACTTTCTTGCCTACTCCCAATTCCCAAGTGGCTGAGAGGGGCCCAGCCTGGTTGGAAGATGGAGCAGCACTGGGGAGTCTTGAGTGATTTTGGAGCCCTGCCCCAGCAGACTGTAGGTTCCAATGGATGCCACAGACACAGTCTGCTCAGCAGTCTGGTCTCTTCTTCCAGATCCTTGGCACTGAAGGACTTAGGGAAGCTGGGCCTAGGAGGGGAAGGGGCCCCAAGGGAGTAAGAAGAAGAGCAACCCACACAGAGACTGTCCCTGAGACCTAACTGCCCCCAGGAAGATGGGAGCAGCAGGAGCGCCCAGATCCAGTTCTTGTACAGAGTGCTTTTTTTGTTTTGTTTTTACTTATGTTTTTTGGGTTTTTTTTAAAGATGAAATAAGGGCTCGGGGAGCGTGGGTATTGTGGAAGGGGCACCCCTGGGATTGGGGGAGGGATGTCCCTTCTCCACACCCACCATCTCCATTTGCAAATATATTTTGGAAAACAGCTGGGAACTGGCCTATGTCTAGGGGTGGCTCTGTGCCATCCCTTACTGCTCACCTCCTAACTTAGACTCAACTCATCTTTTCTTGGAAGGATCCCTAGGGATCTTGAGAAAGCTTGAAGAGCTTATCTTCCAGTTTCCTGGCTTTTGGGTTGGGGGATCTGAGAGTTGGGATTCTGATCTGAGAGATCTCTGACAACCAGATCACTTTTGCTCACCAAAAAATGAATTCCTAAGGCCACCCACCAGAATGGGATGACTTCCCCCTGTGGGTAGGAGCAGTGGGGGAGGGGTAGAGGAAAGAAGAGGCAGTGGCTACTGTGTGACTCATTTTCCTTGCCTTGGCTATGAGAGAGGAGATCATTAAACTAGAAGTAGCTATCCAGAAAAAGCCCACCCACCCAGCACAGCCTCCCTGGTGGTGTAAAGGCTGGGCTGCCCTCTGTGCCCATCCCCCACCCCCAGACTGGACATAAAAACACACTAGTTGGCATAGGTGTTTGTAGTGTCACTTTATTACCAATAGCTGATATTGCCCAGGGTTAGTGGAAAATAAGTTAGAACTATGGTGGCATCTGACAGGTATGGCTAAGCTGGAGAGGGGAGTTGGCTTTTGTGGGCACTAATCCTGGGAAGGGGGTATAAGGTGGCTGTGGAAATGTCCATGGAGAGGGTCTCTCTCCCACCCCCAAGACCACAGAAGCTTCTGTTCTCTCCTGGTACCCAAAGGGGCACCAGTGTAGTCACATGTAGTCACAGGATGACGCAGGGAGGACGGCTGTTGGTGATCTTTTCTAGGGGTTCTCCATTACTGGCTCTTCGGATGGCCTCAATGAGCTAGAGGGCAGAGATGTGGAAGGGGATTGTAGGGGCAGGGTGAAGCGAGGGTCCTCCCAAGATTGCAAATACTCACATCTTTCTCATAAGGAAAGCCCCCATTCTCCAGCTTGGAGAACACCAGCTGTCCATTTATCTCGATCTCAAAGGCCCCTGGTATGAAATAAATCAATGAATGAAGTGCATGCTGAGAACACGCAAAAGTCAGGGGAGGCCCTCCAGATGGGGTCCCTCCACACTCCTTAGGCTTCACACAGTCTCCTTCATGTCCCCCACCGGCTCCATTAGAGACTCGTAATTCTTTAAGCCATTTCCCAATCCAGGGTCAAGCTAAAGGAACCTAGTTTTTACCTGTGTGTCCTTCCTTTGAACTCGGCTTCATAACTGGACGAAGAGCATCCCACCCTCCGACCCCCCGTAACACTACACTTCTGTAGTCTCACCAGTTTCTCTCTACAGGCTTCATCTGTGACCCCCTCATCTACGGAAGGGGACTCAAGTTGGCTGGACATTTCACTATGTGCCAGACACTGCTGGACACTATATAAAACAGCCAATCCCAGAGCTAGAAAGTGGTAGAGCTGGGATTTAGAACACTGACTCAGCAGGTGTTCTGCGGGCCTCACCTGTGCCCCCCAGGCGCGACTGGATCTCGATTCCGGGATACTGCTCCTTCACGGCACTCGCCAGCTCCAGGTAGGTCGCCTCGAAGCCGCAGGGTTCACTAGGGAGACGATACCTGGGGTCCGCTTGGGTTTTGGGAGAGGAGCCACTGTGGACCCACCCCCGTCCGGACCAGACCCCCACCGGTTGGAGCCGCTCACCAGTACTCCACCACGATGCGGACCCCACTGCCCGGTTCGATCTCCCCGGGAGGGGGCGCTACGGACGTCAGCCCCGGCTCCCCGCTCATTGCGGCCGGCTCCACTCCAGCCGCTGCTTCCGGGTGTGCGCGACGCCGCGAACACGTGACGGGGCGGGGCCGACGGGGCGGGGCGGAGGCGCGCGTTACGTTCGGGCGCCCCCTGCAGGCCGCGGCTGCTGCTACGTTTTGGCTCTATCGCCAGCTGGAGGGCTCCGGGTGGCGGGTGGTCTGACCCATACCATCTTCCTGGCCGGGGTTCTTAGGGCGCCAGGCTTGTCACGCACTTGGTGTCCGCTGGACTTCACGGCCTATTTAATCTAATGAAAGATCATAGACGGCAAAGCGCTTTACAGTTTACAAAAGGAAGAGAAAGTGGTGGGGCAAGCGGACCCAGGGCCTGGGGTTTGGTATGGAATAGTTGCTATTTGTCACTAACATGCTGGTGGCATTTTAAACCATCCCCTAGTTACACACTCAAGTACTCTGACTCTTAAACTCGAAACAGTAGGCACAATCTGGGACAGAGACTGCCTCTCCCCTGCATTCGGGCTCCCGCTCTTCAGGCTCTATGCTTCCTCCACGTGCACCCGGTTCCTGCACCTCCCGTGTCTCATCCCAGCCTCACTACAGGGCTGGCATCATTATTCCCATTTTGCAGCTCTAGAAATGAAGACTGTCTCGCTGCCTCTTCCTTCCCTGGAGTCCCACCATGGTACACTAACAGGTCACCCACTTTAAACCATTCATTTTTAAACAGTTCAGTGATTTATTAAGTTGTGCGACCATCACTACAATCCAGTTACAGGACATCTCTATTAACCTGAAAAGGTCCCTCCTGCCTGTCTGCAGTCAATCCAGCTCCCAGCTCCAGTCCTAGTCAACCACTGATCTGTCTTCTGTCTATAAATTTGCCTTTTCTGGACATTTTATATAAATGGAATGATACAATATGTGGTCTTTTACTTCTGGCTTCTTCAGTAAAAAGTTTTTGAGGTTCATCCATGCTGTGGCATGTACCAGTAGTTTGTTCTTTTTGTTGCTGAAGAGTATCCCATTGTATGGATATACCACCTTTTTATCTGTTCAATACCAGTTGATGGACATTGGAGGTTCCAGTTTTTGGCTATTTTGAATAATGCTGCTATGAATGTTCATGTAAGTGTCTTGGTATGTACGTGTGTTTTCATCTCTCTTGGGTAGATTCCTAGGAGTAGAATTGCTGGGTTGTATGGCAAGTTTATGTTTAACCTTTTGCAGAACCTGCCAAACTGTTTTTGAAAGTGATTGTACCATTTTACATTCCCACCAGCAACATATGAGGGTTTGTTTCCCTGTTACCTTGTCAACAGTTGTTGTTTGTCTCTTTGATTATAGCCATCCTGGTGGATGGGAGGTAGTACATCATTGTGGTTTTAATTTGCATTTCTCTAATGACTAATGATGTTGAGCACCTTTTCATGTGCTTATTAGCTGCTCATGTATCTTATTTGGAAAAACATCTATTCAAATCTCTTGCCCATTTTTAATTGGGTTGTTGTCTTTTTCTTATTGATTCATAAGAGTTCTTTATATATTCTGGATACAAAGTCCCTAATCAGATATATGATTTGCAAATATTTTCTCCCAGTCTTTGATAAGTTTTTTAAAAATTTTCTTAATGGTGTTTTATAAAGTGCAAAAAACTTAATTTTAATGAAATCTGACTTACCAACTTTTTCTTTTGTCACTTGTGCTGTTGCTGTTATATCTGAGATCTCTGCCTAACCCAAGGTTACAAAGATTTTCTCCCATAGTTTCTTCTAGAAGTTTTATAGTTTTAACTGTTTTTTTTTTTTGAGGAAGATTAGCCCTGAGCCAACTACTGCCAATCCTCCTCTTTTTGCTGAGGAAGACTGGCCCTGTGCTCACATCCGTGCCCATTTTCCTCTACTTTATACGTAGGACGCCTACCACAGCATGGCTTGCCAAGCGGTGCCATGTCCACACCTGGGATCCGAGCCAGCAAACCCCAGGCCGCTGAGAATCAGAACATGTACACTTAACCGCTGCGCCACTGGGCCAGCCTCTATAGTTTTAACTTTTACATTTAAGTCTATGATCTATTTTGAGTTAATTTTTGTACACTGTGTGAGGTAAGGATTTAAATTCGTCTTTTGGCATGTGCATAGTTAATTGTCCCCAGAACCATTTATTGAAAAGGCTATCCTTTGCCCTATTGAATTGTCTTGGCCTCTTTGTCAAAAATCAATTGACCAGAAATGTAAAGGAAATGTAAACAGATCCCTGGGCCTTGATTTTGCTTGGACTCTTGAGTTTGCTCCATTGATCTATAAATCTATTCTTTTTTGTTGTTGTCTTTTTTTATTTAAAAAACTTCATATACAATTTATATACAGTAAAATTCACCCTCTCGAGTGAACTTTTTTCTGAGTTCTGACACACTCAATTGTACATCCACCACCGTGACCAAGATGCACAACAGCTCCTCACAAGTCCCTGTGCCCCTCTACTGTTAACCCCACCTCCTCCTCCCCAACCTCAGATCTGCTTTCTGTCCTTATAGTTCTGTCCCCTCCAGAAAGCCATACACATGCAACCCTACAGCACTCAGCCCTCTGAGTCTGGCTCCCTCTCCAACGTCCCTATCAACATCCAGAGTGATCTTTCCAAAATAGAAATCTGCCCGCTCCCCCGTGCCTCTGCTTAAGCCCAGATAGACCCTGCAGGTCTGGCCTCTGCCCATAGGCCCTGCCAGTCTGGACAGACAGGATGGATGGCTCTTAAACCTAGTTTACAGAACAACCACCTGAGGGCTTGTCAATACCACACATTCCTGGGTCTTGGCTCCAGAGACTGAGATTCAGCAGATGGAGAAAGGCCCAGGGATCTGTTTCTTATATAAGCCTAGGGACATTTGGAGGCAGGTGGTCACAGGCCACAATTTGAGAAAAACAGCTGAGTCCAAAACACTTGTCTTTCGCCATACCTTCCACATCAGCTTGGGCTTACCTGTGGCCTCCTCTCCTTCCTTCTCCTCCGCCCCTACTCTGCGTCTGCCTGCTGTGTCCCCTCCTGCCAAGGGCTTTGGCTCTTGTTCTGTCATCATGAAAGGTGCCTCCTGCCCCAATTCCCATCCACCAATTCGAACCTCCTCCCTGCCCCAGACAGCTTCCCCTCTGCTCAATTGTCACTTCAACAGAGAATTCTTTCCTAACTCCCTGGGTGAGTCATTCTCCTAGAATAGTTATCACCTGTCATTTATTATTTGTGTAATTCTTTGATTAACATCAGTCTCCCCACCTGGGCTGCATGAAGATAAGGGCAGGGTCTGTTTTTGTTGCTGACCACTGTATCCCGAGTACCAAGCGTGGGGTTGGTATGTAGAAGGTACTTAACAAATATTAGTAGAATGAATGATTGAGTGAATTGTCTACTGTGCTTTGTACAAGCTTCTCCATGGCCCAGGTGATCTTGCCCCCTCCCCACTTCTTTGCTTATTTCTCATCCCGGTTTTTCAAGGGAAACCCAGCTGGAGAAAGTTGAGGCTGGAGCCACTCCTTGATGGTCCCCCAGGGCAGACCTCTTATCACCCTATGGATGTTTGTTTACCCAACTGTCACCCACTTCAGGCTGGGAGGTGGCTGCTGCCTTTGATCTCAGCCTCCTAGGCCCTCTCCCAGGTCCTTGTGTTTGCCTAGTGCCAAAGGAGAGCGCTAACATGATTGCCCTGAGGGGAGTTCCTTGGCACCTGGCTAGAGCGTTCCCCAGATCACTCCTCCCACCATGAGACCCTGCCTAACCCCTTCGATTTCAAAAGGAGAAGCTGAGAGCCTGGACTTTGCTCAGAAGGGAAGACAGACCCTGGGTGCCTCCGAGGGGCTAGGGTGCAGCCTGGGTGGCTAGACTGTGGCTGGAGGTCAAGGGACAGGTCATGTGCTGGACATCCCCTCTGGCTGGCTTCCTTCATTCGCAGCGTGCTCTTTGCCCCAGGAGGTGGGACCCAGAGCTGCCGACAGGCCCCCTATCTTGGCCAATAAACTGGCCAGGTTTGGGGAGGGGCATGGGAAGAGTGGGCGGGGCCGTTCCCCCTACCTTCCAGCTCCTAGCCCCTCCCTCCTAGGTCTTGAGACTCTAGATCTTCGCTCTCGAGGCTAAGTTCGACTGTTTTCCCCGCTTCTCCCCCGGCACCTGCTGCCAGGCTAAGAAGGGCCAAAACAATTCCAGCCGGCGAAGTCAGGGAGTCCCCGCCCCCGCTCGTGTGCTTCCTTCTCCCAGGCCCCTCCCCCAGCCCCGCCCCCACCTGCCCAAGATAATTTTAGTTTTCTTGGGCCAGGAGCCCGGACACACAGGGCTCACCTTCCCCCAACTCCCACTTCTACGTCCAAAGTCAGGACACCCTCCTACTACCTGCAGACAAGAAGAGGGAGTGGATTTAAAATCAAGCCCAGGTATCTAGGGTTCCTAGACAGAGCCGGACTTCGGACCCCGTGTCCTGCTACTCCTGCTGGGGCTCCTCCAGGTAAGGGGACAGAGATCGATCCTAGACGACAATCTGCTCCCACCTCCAGCCGCACCAGGGCCCAGCTGTGCCCGTCTCAGGGCTAGGAGCTGGCTGGCTGCCCAGGTGTGCGGACCGGCGGCCGCCTGGTTTCCCCCCTTCCCCCCTCAGTGATGTCAGGCCAAGGGCGGGGGCAGGAGGGGGACAGGTAGTTAAGGGCCTGGCGTCTCCCTCCCTAAACCAGTGGCCCCAGCCAGGTGTAACAACACCCAGGGTCCAGGTAACGACCAAAGCGGGCGCTTCACCTTGGGGGTGGGGAGCCTCGCCAGGTCGCGGGTCAATATGGAAAGATTCCGCCTCCTGCTGTGTTACTCTGGCGGCCTCGCTTTCTCTTTTCCTCCAGTCTCCCATCTCGCCCCCTCCCTCCGTCTTTCCCTGTTCTCCTTTCCTGTCCTCCTTATTCCTTCCTTCCCTTTCTGAAACCCTCTCCTCAGCCCCCCGGGCAAACTAGCTGGTGGGGCTAGGGAAGTAAAATCTCAGATTCTCTCCTCCAGGAGACGAGCTTTCCCGCTGAAACTAGCCCCTCCCCACATTCCCAGAAAGAGAGTTAGGAGCAGGGTCCGAATACCGAGGGAGCTGCACCGAGTCACTCTCTTGCGCAATCTGATTTTACTCCAGTTTGAGTTTCCCCAAGTCTCTACTAAAGACTGACGTCTCCGCGCGGGAAGGGGGTGCACCCTCCAATTTGGAGGGCAGTAAATGTGAGGGATTCTGTACATTGCTAGAGCTCCGTCTCTCCGGATTGTATCCTGCTCAGGAACACAAGTTCCTGCCCTCGGACGGGCGAGGTAGGCCCTGGGGTCCCTCCTGGTTCAGAATGAAATGGGCTTGGAAGGCTGGAGGGCTGGATGCTGGGCGGTCTGCAGCGCAGTGGGGCCTGGGGAGAGTCTGGGTGCGCGTTGCTGGGCAGATGGTCTTGTGTGTTTGAACAGGCTGGAGGAAGACCCGGGTCTGGGTCTGGGTCTCCCTGGCACGTTGCGGGTGGAGAATGCACCTGTCTGCCCTTGGAAGGCCTCCCAATCCCAGTGCCCCTCAAGAATGCCCCCTCTTGGTCTGCCTGTCCTGGACTCTGCTCTCCCCTCTCTCCCCGATATCCTGCTGTGAGGGGGGCCCTTCATGAAGGCAAGCAGCCTCTAATGATTAACTCCACAGACACTCCAGCATTCTTCCCAAATTAAACTTTAAAAGAGCTGCCCCCCCCAGCCCCCCCCCCCCCCCGCTTGGGTGTTTTTTCCTGAGTGAGGGAGTGGGCGGGGCCTCAGGCTTTTGGGCGCTGCCCCCAACTCCGGGTCACCTAGGGGTTTCCCGCCTCCTCACCAGGGCCCTGCACCCTAAGAGCTCCCGCAGAGATTAAGCCTTCCTCACTACAATAAATCTCGATGGGGGCGGGGTGTGGAGTACCGGGCCAGACCGGGGCCTTTCCGCCACCTCCAGGTCCCCAGTCTAGGCCTCTCCCTGCCAGTCCCTCCCCCCCGCCCTGGGAAGCACCGAAGGTGGCCTTGTTTTCTATCGGCTCTAAACACTGGGCCCTGCCACCCGCCCTAGGGGCCAGCCAGGTGAGGCAAGATTCAGGAAGTAAACAAGGAGGCAGGAGACAGGGAGGGCGGGAAGGAGGGTGGGGCCGGAGCCGCCGGAGCAGGAGAGGCGGTTGAGGAAGCCACAGCTTGGAGTTGCAGTGTTGAGGGGCAGATTGGTTTCGGGGGTCGGTTTCAACAGAAGCTTTCCTAGGACCCCAGTTGGAAAGCTTCAGATCTCTTGGGACGGGGGCTGACCAGGCCCCACAGCTAGGACCCAGTTCTCCCATCTCACCTCTGGTCCTGACTGTGCCACTCCTCTCTTGCCTTAGAAGGCTCTGGAGGGCAAGATGGAGGGATCTCAAGGCCAAACCGAAGTCTTCAGTGGCCCTTCTGCCCTCTGACCCAAGACTCTAATCCGATTTAAATCTACTTCCCTCTCCCCTCCCTGATTCTTGCCCCTGCCCCACTGTTGGTCTCTGACTTCATGGAAGGGGCAGCCCCGCAGCCCCTCCCCCTAGTCCTCCCTGGAATGCTGGGCTGTTTGCCAGAGGTCAGACAGGAGGTGGGGGTGGGGGCATTGTGTTTAGGTGTTGCTGTTCTGTTGTTGATGTCCGATGGTGGGTGTGTCTTGCCCTTCCCAGCGGGAGTCTGAACACCCTCCCTGGCTCTCTCTCCAGGCCTTTCCCTGCCTGCCTGTCTGTGTCTGTCCTCTTGGGTGTTTTGACTTTCCACCCCTCTGGCCAGGACACCCAAGAAAGTGTGTTAGCAGGACCCTCATTCTCCAGGGGTGATGTGCTGGAGTCTCCCAGACCAGCTGAGTCCTGGGTGCTAGGGGTGGGCCGCAGCAGCAGGATGAAAGCCCGGTAGGGCCGGGTCAGGAGAGGGACCGCTGTGCGTTTCTTTCGGGAGCCAGGGGCACCAAGGAGAGGTTGGCTCCACTCCTCATGGGCCTCTGAATCCAGGCCGGGCTTTTCTTCTCTCCTTCCTGGGTGAGGGGGCTCCTGGGCTGGGTGGTGGCTACAGGACTGGGGGCAGACTGCAGGTCCCACCTGGACTGGAGCAGTTGCAATCGTAGGTAGGCCAAGGGTGGGGAAGAGATGATGTCAGGAGCCTCAGGCCCTGCATCCTCCTCCCTCTCCCCTATCCTGTTCCCTGCCCTGTGCCTCCCTCATTCCTCCCAGGCGGGTAGGTTGGGGGCGGGTATGGGTAGAGGTAGGGTTGTTTGTGTTTCTCCTAAGCCAGGAAGTTGTACAGATGAGTCAAGGTTGAATGGAGAGCTCCAGGCAGTGCTGTCCCGCCCCACCCTGACTCACCTGTCCCCCAAATCCCCTTATGCCCTCACCTAAGGGTCAGAGGCCTGCCCCATCCTGGGAGGGCAATCCTGGGTGCCCGAAGCAGCCTAACAGCACTAGCCCAGTGTCCAGAGAGCAAGCTGGGGGCTGGAACTGGTGGGTTCACCCAGGTTCTCCCCGGTCTCAGCTCAGCCAAAGGGATGTTGTCTTGGTTCCTGTGAAGGAGGGGCCTGCCCTGCCTCTACCCTCAGCAGCATCTTTGCCCCATCTCCCCTATCCTTACTGGGTGCCTGTACAGCACCTGTGGGTGATAAGACATGGGTAAGACCCTGGTCTTGCTTGGTAGTGCTGGGCATCTTCAGACTGGTGGGTGGATAAGACAGGTGCACAGGCGCAGTGTGGCCTCAGCAACACTGGGGAGAGGGAGCCCTTCGGTCTAAATGTGGAAAATCTAGGAAGTCTTCTCAGAGGAGATAGCTCGGGTATTGGGGTTTCAATAAAGTTGGGGAGGAGGAGGGACCTGGGGAGGGCACACAAGGTTTGGGGGCTGCTGAGGCAAGGGCCCCCAGGCTGGCCCTGTCCCTCCTACTGCAGCTGAGCCCGCCTCTTGCCCTCCTGGCTCCTGTCCTTCCCCACCTCCTTCTCCCCTTCTGTGCATCACTCAGCACTTGGGCCAGCGTTGCCACAACAGGCTCTGGCAACCAGGTCTGCCAACGAAGCACTGGAAAAACCTGGGGCAGAGCCCAGAGGAGTGGGGTGGCCCTTTGCCCTGACACTGAGAGCCTGAGCCCCAGACAGTCTGCGGGTTGTGGAGTTTGTTGCTGCCGCCTGGCTTGTGGTGGGGGGGTCCTCTTAGCTCTTCCCCTGGGCAACGTGGGGCTAAAGGAAGAGCACTGGACTTGGAGTCCAAACACCAGGTTCCACTCCCTGGCTTACCTGTGATGGGGGCAAGAATGCTTCCTTCTCAGGGACTCAGTGTCCCCTTTTGTAAAATGGGCTCACTTTGCCCTTCCCCAAAGGCTCCAGGGAAACTCCAGTTCGAGGGGGAGCACTGAGGTACAATGTAAACTCTGAGGGGCACCTTGACAGCTGTGTGAAGTCAGGAGGTCTGGGTCCTCTTGGCCCTTCTCCCCAGGACAAGGGCACAAGGGCGGCTGCGTTCAGCCCCGTCTTCTCCTTCAGATGTCATGGAGCTGGGTCTGTCTCCACCTCATCCCAGCAGCTTCCCGGAAGACCTGTACCCGGCCCCTGGGACCCCTCCTGGGACCCCCCCACCTCCTGATCCCCCCCTGCCTGGGGAGGTGAAGAGGTCCCAGCCTCTGCCCATTCCAACCAGCAGGTACAATGGGGTACTGGGACTGAGGAGGGGTTGGGGGGCGGTCAGCGCTGGGTTATACATAGAAGCTTGCAGTCAACTCCTCCCTACTTGGCCATAGGAAACTTCTTCGAGAGGAGGAGCTGCGGGCAAGCTCTCTACCCTCCATTCCGAACCCCTTCCCTGAGCTCTGCAGTCCCCCTTCACAGACCCCCATTCTTGGGGGGTCCTGCAGTGCAAGGGGGCTGCTCCCCCGAGACGCCAGCTGCCCTCATGTGAGTTGTCCTGGGAAAGAGAAGTCTGGGATATGGGGGTGCGACGGGACTGGGGTGGATATAACGCTAGTTCTGTGGAGGTGGGGGGATTTGGTCAGGGGTCCCTCAGAGTACAGCAGGTTGGGGAACGGGAAAGAACCACCCTTTGCCCTTCCTCAAGTCATCTGTAATTCCTTGGGTGCAGGTAGTAAAGGTATACAGCGAAGATGGGGCCTGCCGGTCGGTGGAGGTGGCGGCAGGTGCAACAGCTCGCTATGTCTGTGAAATGCTGGTGCAGCGAGCTCATGCCCTAAGTGATGAAAACTGGGGGCTGGTGGAGTGCCACCCACATCTAGCACTGGGTGAGTTGGGGTGCTGGGGCTGCCTGGGCTGGAAGGCAATACTTCACACCTTGGGCTAGGCAGGTGGCTCATCTGGGAGGCCTGGCTGGTCTCCACTGACCGCTGCTTTTTGCCCTTGACCCCAGAGCGGGGCTTAGAGGACCATGAATCAGTGGTGGAAGTGCAGGCTGCCTGGCCCATTGGCGGAGATAGCCGCTTCATCTTCCGGAAAAACTTCGCCAAGTATGAACTGTTCAAGAGCTCCCCAGTGAGTGTGTGTGAAGGGGGTCTGGGCACTAGGACACCCCGATCCCCAGCCTGGACCCTCCATCCCTGAGTCCTGACTCCTTTCTCCCCCAGCATGCCCTGTTCCCAGAAAAGATGGTGTCCAGCTGTTTTGATGCACATACGGGCATATCCCACGAAGACCTCATCCAGGTGAGGTTTCACCTGAATATGTCATTTCATGACATAGTCATGATTCCTCAGGATCACCCATTGCTTCTCGGCCCTTAAGCCTTGTGCCTCCCCTCTGTGTGATGGATATAGCCCAGCGCAGTCCTATGCCCTATGGAACTGTGGACAAGTGACGTTCCCTGGCTGAGCATCAGTTTCTTTGTCTGTTAAATGGGGACAATAAATGCATCAGAGCACCTCCTGTCATAAAGGCAGGTCCTATGAAGGCCTGGGTGTGTGTGTGAATGTGAATGTCAGGCCCCCTCCAGGCCTCTCACCCTATTCTCCATTGGCCTCAGAACTTCCTGAATGCAGGCAGCTTCCCAGAGATCCAGGGCTTCCTGCAGCTGCGGGGGTCGGGACGCAAGCTTTGGAAACGCTTCTTCTGCTTCCTGCGCCGGTCTGGCCTCTATTACTCCACCAAGGGCACCTCCAAGGTGAGTCCTTGAGGGTGACAGCCCCAGCCCCTTGGATACCCCATCTCCGGTCCTTCTAGGAGTTCCCCCTTCCCTGTTGGAACTCCTGGACCTTTCTTCCCCTGGGCCCTGTGACCCTCAGCTGCTCCTCTTTCCCTCCCAGTTTACTTGCCCCAGGAAGTAGCTGTGGGAAAGGCAGGTGAACTGAGTTCGAGTCCTGGCCCTACTTCTATTTGCTGTGTGACCTGGGGCACTTCTCTGCCCCTCTCTGGGCCTGAAATCTCTCCAACTGGTTTAGGGTGGTAGTAGCAAAGGGATAGGGTCTGCCTGTGACAAGTGCTGCTCACCCATGCTGCACAGGATCCTAGGCACCTGCAGTACGTAGCAGATGTGAATGAGTCCAACGTGTATGTGGTGACCCAGGGCCGCAAATTCTATGGGATGCCCACGGACTTCGGCTTCTGTATCAAGGTGAAGACCCTGGCCTGCCTGGGAGGGAGCGGGAGCTGCTCAGGCCCCAGGATCCTACCTGAGGCTTCTGAGCTCCATCTGGGACACCAGACTCCTCTCCCTGCACTGTGCCCTGCCCCATGGAGGCAGGAGACAGACATCTGGTCCTAAAGGCAGACATGGGACCAGCCAGTTTCCTCTCCCTGTAGCCGAACAAGCTTCGAAATGGCCATAAGGGGCTTCGTATCTTCTGCAGTGAGGATGAGCAGAGCCGCACCTGCTGGTTAGCTGCCTTCCGCCTCTTCAAGGTGAGGCTCTGGGACTGGCCTGGGGGGCTGGCCCCACCCATCGGATCCCTGGCTTGAGAGAAGAGTTACAGCTGTGGAATGAGGAATGTGGAATGAGGAAGTCTCTGGAATGAGGGAGCATCACAGCCTTGCTCTCCAGAACCCCTGGTCCAAGGCAGGATCCGCAGCTCTGGCTTTGGGAAGCTCCCTATCCAGGGGCAGAGACACAGTGCTGCTTTTGGGGAGTTCTGGTCTAGGGGGGTCACAGCCCAGCCCCCAGGATCTGCTTGACCTTAGGCCTTCTTTTTCTCTCTACCCCCCAGTATGGCATGCAGCTGTATAAGAATTACCAGCAGGCACAGTCTCGCCACCTGCGTCCATCCTGTGTGGGTTCCCCACCCTTGGTGAGTGTACACAGGGGCGTTAGCTGGGGGTGGGCACTCAGGCCCCAGCCTGGAGGTACTTGGGTCCTGTTCTGACCCTTCCCCCATCATATCCCGTCTGCAGAGGAGTGTCTCGGATAACACCCTGGTGGCCATGGACTTCTCTGGCCATGCTGGGCGTGTCATCGAGAACCCTCGGGAAGCTCTGAGCGCAGCCCTGGAGGAGGCCCAGGCCTGGAGGGTGAGGGGCCAGCACCCATCTGCATGTTTGTCCTGGGTTTCCATGGAGTGGGAGGAAGAGAGGGGTGAAGGGAGCTGCAGAAAGGGGTTCTAGAATCTTGGGTTGGGTAATACTCCAGCCACGCCCTGACCCCCGTGTCCCCCACTGCTCTGCAGAAGAAGACGAACCACCGTCTCAGCCTGCCCACCCCATGCTCAGGCTCGAGCCTCAGTGCAGGTGGGAGAGGACCCAGCGTCCCTGGGGGTGGGGGCTGCCTTGGCTTTGAGCATTCCCGGTGGGGGTGGTTAGGATGAGGGTCCTCTCCCTGGAGTGACTGCCCATCTGCCTTCCCTACCCCAGCCATCCACCGCACCCAACCCTGGTTCCATGGACGCATTTCCCGCGAGGAGAGCCAGCGGCTCATCGGGCAGCAGGGCCTGGTAGATGGGTAAGGGGCAGGGCTCGGCCGGGCAGCACACCCTGGGGTGAAGAGACCCTGGGTAGGTGGCAACCGTGTGTCCCCTGGTAATGTTGCCCTGTCTCCTGGTAGCCTGTTCCTGGTCCGAGAGAGTCAGCGGAACCCACAGGGCTTTGTCCTCTCTTTGTGCCACCTGCAGAAAGTCAAACATTATCTTATCCTGCCGGTGAGTAATCCTTCCTTCTGTAAGAGCCCCAGCTTCCTGCAGTGGAGACACAGGACTCCCAGAAACTGTCCTCCTCATCAGGGCCCCTCAAGAAGCTCTCCTAGGCCTGAGTGGGTCTGGGATCTCCCGCTGTCCTTGCTCCCTGCACAAACAGTGGGGACCTCAGCCCTGACCCAGGAGGGGGCTCCTCAAGCCTCGTGCCCTTCCCTGACGTTCCACCCCTTATGGCCATACCCCAGAGCGAGGAGGAGGGCCGCCTTTACTTCAGCATGGATGATGGCCAGACTCGCTTCACTGACCTGCTGCAGCTTGTGGAGTTCCACCAGCTGAACCGCGGCATCCTGCCGTGCTTGCTGCGCCACTGCTGTACCCGCGTGGCCCTCTGACTGCCACACAAGCAGGCACATGTCTTAACCAGCTCCAGGCTGCCCACCACTCCCTCCACTCATAGAGTGGACTTGGAGGGTGCAGAAGGTGGGGACAGGATCGTGAATAATTGGAGGGCTCCGCCTTGCTCCTATTCCTCCCTCAGGCAGAAAGTACCCCTCACCCAGTCTACCCTCTACCCCTCTCCTCAAGGGAAGGCACTTGGGGTGGCCCTCTCCCTGTCTTGGAGCTCCTGGGCACTGCTTTGGGACAGGGCATTATGGGAGAAAAGGGGGCAACCCAGGTGGTCTTATGCCCCACACTTTGTACAGACTGAGAGGCCAGTTGATCTGCTCTGTTTTATACTAGTGACAATAAAGACTATTTTTTGGTACATCTGTGAGTTCTGTCTGGCACGACCTGGCTGGCTGGAGGAGAGAAGGGGAGCAAGAGAGGTGGGCACCAGTTAAGGCCTTGGGGAACATGTCAGATGGACTGAGGCCACGTACCAGCCAGCCTAGATGTTTCTTAAGGGCAAGGGTGGTCTTGGTCGTCTGAGTCTCCAGTGTCCGGCATGGAGCCTGGCCCAAGTGGGTGCCCAGTCATTGCTTGTTAAATGAATGAACGGACAAGGGACCGCCATCCAGGTGAGATCTCCTGGCAGGGCCTAAAGCTTTGGAGGTTACTGACAAAGCCTGGGGACAGAGCTGAGTCAGCAGCATCCTGATCCTCTGCAAGTGCTGGACTAACTGGTGGAATAATGAGTCCTGACAGACACAACACTTATGCATCCACCACCAAGTCACACAACTCCATTGTGGGAGGCTCCATTACCTCCCATGAGTCCCTGTGCCCCCCCATTGTCGCCCCCACCGTCCTCCCCAAGCCCAGATCTGCTTTCTATCCTCACGGTTAGTTCTGCCCGCTCCCAAAAGCCATGCAAATGGAATCCTACAGCACTCAACCCTCTGAGCTTGGCTCCCTCTCCAACCTACCCTTCAACGTCCAGAGTGATCTTTCCAAAATAGAAACCTGCCCGCTCCCCCGTGTCTCCACTTAAGCCCGGATAGACCCTGCAAGGTCTGGCTCCTGCCCACTGCCCACACCAGTCTGTTTTTGTCTAAAGAGTTTTATCAAAGAGTTTTAGCTCTTACATGCCGGGGGAGCTTTATGATAAATGTATCAGATTGGCAACACCTGAACCTGCTGCTCAATCTTCAAATCACAAAGGGATAGACCTCCCTCCACACAGGTGAACCCCAACGAGCCATTATTTTTGCCAAGAAATCAAACCTGAATCTGATCCTCTGGATCCAACTACTAGTTTATCAGAAATACAGGGAACAGAGGAACACGTGAAATGACACATGGGGATACAATTACCAAAATCCAAATTGGGAAACTACAGAACAGATAACCTAGTTTCTTCTTCAACAACAAAACATTACAAGAAAAGAAAAGATGGGGATCTGTAGGTTTCAAGAAATTTAGACATATATCAACCAAATGTAATATGTTGACCTTATTTGATTCAAATCCAAACTAACTGTAAAACACATTTATGAGCGGTTAGGGGAAATTTGAACTGATGAGATATTTGATGATATTAGAGAATTATGGTTAACTTTTAAGGTGTGATAATGGTATTGTGGTTATTTTTTTTCTGGTTTTCTTTTTTGTATACTTTTGTTTTTTGGTTAGGAAGATTGGCCCTGTCAATCCTCCTCATTTTTTTCCCTCCCCAAAGCCCCAGTACATAGCTGTAGGTCATTCTAGTCCTTGTATGTGGGATGCCAGCGCAGTGTGGCTTGATCTCTGCATAGGTCCTCGCCCAGGATCTGAACTGGTGAACCCCGGGCCACCGAAGCGGAGCATGAAAACTTAACCACTCAGCCAGGGGGCCATCCCCTGTGGTTATGTTTCTTTAAAACAGTCTTTAAAAAAGTTTTTTAAAAGATGCCAGAAATAGTTCATTTCTAGGAATGAGGAAAAAGTATAGAATTGATGCTAATAGGCCTATACCTCTAAGAGATTCATTCTAAAGTATTTATAGGTGAAATGATGTCTCAGCTTTGTTTTAAAAATAACCTGGAGGCTGGGGGAGAGGGTGTGGGTATAGTCATGGGTTGGGTATGAGTTGATATTGGTTAAAACTGGGTAATGGGTACATGGGCATTCATTAAGTTATCCTCTTATTTTGTGTAAGCTTGAAAATTCCATAATAAGTTTTTTTAAATAGAGAATCTCTCCTGAAATCTTTCAGATTGGTTGGGCACCAGGTGGTGGAATCCGGTTTTGTAGGCGAGGAAACTGATGGCTCAGTGAGGAGAACTGCCCCAAACCACAGTGGGAGAGCCACGATTGAAACCCTAATCTGAGTACCAGGTCTGGGCTGTTCTGCTCCCCCTACCCAGCTGACTTCCTAGTGGGATTCCTAAGGGGCCGTAGGAGGGTCCTCCTCTGGAGAGCCCTTCCATTCTCTGCAGCCCTGGCTAAGGGGGGTTATCCTGAGGTGACATTGAGAAGGACCAGCCACCACAGCCAGCCCTTAGGCCAGGCTTGGCAGCCCTGGTAGCCACTCATGACCGAGGTACCCCCGACCATGGCTAATCTCAGCCCGGGGAGCCAGGCCTGGCAGAAAGAGCTGGGCAGAGAGGCCTCACCCACCCTCCAGCCCGGAGCCTGCTAGGGATTTACCCTGAAGAATTTACTGCAGCCCAGGCATGAGAGGGGTGCAGATTTTGTTTCTTTTTAGCAGGACTTGAGAAGGAAGGGACCAGTGCAACTTGCTGCCTGCCACCTGCCATGGTTCTCAGAACCATCCCATCTCTGGCTGCTGCTTGGGCCCAAGCTGGCTGGTACTGGCTGTGTGGCTAGCCATGGATGCCCAGAGCCACTTCTGAGGTCTGGGTGCTAGGAGTCCATGCTGGGGTGAGAGTAAAGGGGTCAGAGTGAGTCACCTCTTAAGCATGTCCAGGGATTTACGTTGCACAAAAACAGGACCCAGTGTCCCCTCACAGCCTGAGGGACTGGCAGGGGACAAAGCCCTTCTATGTCAATCAGCTCATCGGAGTATGTGAGACAGATATTGTTCCCATTGTGTATGTGGGAAACTGGGAAAAGAGGGTGACCCACCTGAGGTCAGAGATGGAGTTAGGGACAGAGATCAGACTCAGTCCATCTTGAAGGTGGTGGAACACAGGCTTCCTTGCCCTGCCCTTTGTTCTCTGCCCCCTCCCTTCTCAGTGCTGGCCACTATGAGGAACCTGGGCTGCTAGGGGTCCTTAGAGGTGGCAGCTGGCTCAGCCCTGAGCGGGATACTAGAAATTGTCAGCTGGACATCCTTGCTGAGTAGCTGAGATCTCTGGCTTCTTGGAGGAGAGACAGCAGCTGTGAGTGTGGGGGACAAGGGCCCCTCAGGGCCAGCTCCCAGAGGGACCCAGGGCAAGTTTCCTCAGCTCTGAGGATGTGGGAAGGCTGCTGCTCTCCTGCTAAAAAGGCTGCAGCGTGGCCTACAGAGGCCACACAGCAGAAGGGACTGCCAAGGCTATGCAGTGCTGGATAGTTGAGGCTTGTGGTCATGAGGAAATCTGGGCTGGTGGGAGGAAGGTGGGGCATTGTGGACGAGATGGGGCTGGCGCCTCAGATACTCTTTTCAATATTAAGTTATTGGGTTCGATTATAAAAAATATTGTGCTTATTAAAGATCATTTCAGAAATCAGAAAAAGACTTTGCAAAAGAAACGGAAATTCCCCATAATCTCCCCATGCTGAGGAGGATCCAGGCCTCGAGAGAGAGTGATGCAGGGCTCACATCTAGGGGCTGGCCCTAAATGGCCTGTAGTGCATCATAGACACCAGCTCCTGGGGCTGGTGGGCTAGTGTGAGCCTGGCACCAGAATGCATAGCCATCCTCAGCAGCACCAGGGGCCCGCCGGAGGATGTGGCCACAGGGTCGGCCTCCCTGCCTGCTCAGGTATGGAGGGCTGGTGCCAACTTTCTGGATTCTGGGAACAGGTGAGCATGATTCTAGCGGAGCCCGCCTCCCCTAGGATGCCCTGGGTGGGGCATCCAGAAAGGCAAAGCTCTGGCCAGTTCATGGTCTCCCTGCTCCCCAGACATCCTGTTCAGTGAAATCTACGTGGCCTCCTGAGTTAAGGGTAGAGGGCCTCCTCCTGCAGGCTGGAGGGTTCAACATTGGGTCAGTGACCCTGTCTGGCTTCTTCCTCATGCCCCAGTGCCAGGCACCCTGAGGAGGGAGGGAGAAAAGAAGACAAGCAGGGGAGCCCAAGGCCACTTGGAAGGATCCTTTCTTCTGAACTGTCTACACAAGCAGTTTTCTAATGGCTTCCTGGAGCCCAAGGATTCCAGTAGGGCTTGGGGGCAGCTTGGGGTGGGGTTGGGGGGGAGCACTGCCTTTAAATCTGGAACTTTGGCATCATGGTATATTTGGAAAAAAGGCTTCCACTACTGAACCACTGATCTGGTCCAGCAGACAGAAAACAGGGCCCAGAGAGGTCAGGGGTTGGTGCAAATTGCACAGTGGTGAGGTCTGTGGCATCTGCTTTCTTGTCCTGTGCTGTGGGCAGAACCTCAGCTTTGGGGCTTGGGAGTGAGGTGGGCAGTGGCCTCTCAGGACAGAGGACTCCGAGCGTCCAGCTAGGGTGGGGAGCTGGGAGAGGAGGGAAGAGAGGGAGCTGGATTCTGGGGGAGCTGATGCTGCAGACCGAAGTCTAGAGCCACAGGGAACTGGGTGATCCTGGGGGCTGAGGCTGGTCCCCAGGGGTTCCCCATGATCTCCATACAGGAAGGGGGGTTGGGAAGTGGGGGTACTCTCGGGCTGAGAAGGGTCATGCTCTGCCAGGCCCTAATGAGTCCTGAAATTCAATCCCACGTGGGCTGAGCTATTGTGGCGTCTAGTGACCTCCCGCAGGGCTGTGTCCGCCCCAAGGAAGAGGCAGTTTTCTTTGTTGGGCACCTGGGGGCTGTTTAGCTGGAGCTGTGTTTCCACGGTAAGCAGTTTTTTACTTGGGTTGGGTTTATTTGGGGTGGTTTTGGAGAGTCTGAGGGAGACTGGGAGGCCCATGTCACTCCTTTAGATCCACCATGTGGATGCCCCGGGGGACTGGTAATGGAGCTGGGCCCTGTGACATTGAAGTTGGAGGGGAAGCTGTATGCAGGGACAGAGTGCGCCGCCTGCACCCCCACAGACCCGCAGGCCAACGGATGCGTTCCTCTGCATCTACCTAGCCAATCCCCCACCCTGAGTTAGACCCAGGACACGGTAGAAGTGGGCATTCCTACCAGACACTACCCCAATTTTCCAAAAGATTCCAGGATATCTCTGTTCTTCCAGCTTTGGCCCACCCACGGCCCTCTCACACCTCTCAGTCCCGATAGAGGTTCCCACCTTCTGGTTCCCTTCTCTCAGCTGAGCCAGCCCTTCCCACACATCTAAGGGGTGTGCTGCGGGGTGGGGAGGGGCGTCTGGGTGAGTAGCACGTGACCTAAGAGTTGGGCGAAGCTGGAATAGGAGTGAGGATGCACTCAGGGACGCATCCCGCAGTTGCTCTAGCTCGGCAGCACGTGCGGAAGGTCCGCTGCATCCGGCGCCCGCCCTTCCGCTCCCTTCCGCTCCCTTCTCCCCAGGAACAACCCGGCCTACATGCGGTTGCTGTCGCGGACGGGCGCCGGACTCGGTAGAGCCGCCTTGGCTTCTGTGGCGGGAAGCCCCGCGCATTTCACCAGGGGGCGCGCTTCGAGGGCTGGGCTCAGCGCACCCAGCCCCACAGGGCAGCCGAGTACGCGCCGTTGATCGCCGGGCCGGCGGGAGGTGGCTCGCGTGGCGCCACATCAATGAGCCCATCCGTCGCGGGGCAAGGGGGTTAGTTTGTTCTTCATTGAGAGTCGGTGGGGGCCTGTAGGGAGCAGGCGAGTGGAGGAAGGTCTGAGCGCCACATCCAAGCGTCGCGGGGCATTGAGGGGCCAAGACCAGGCAGGACCTGCGCCGACGCGGCGGGCTCCGGTCCTGCGGCTCCCGGGACCCACGCCTCCGCCTTCCGACGGCGCCGAGCCGGCTCAGCCGCGCGGCTTCAGTGACACCCAGCGGCCGTGGCGGGAAGTGCAGGCTCCTCTCCCGGTGTTAAGGTCGTCCCGCGCCGCGAGGTTCCCACTCGTGGTTACGAGCGGGTACCCCCAAGAGAGAAGGCCGCGCTCTGCAGACTGTCCCGCGGGGCACTTCCCCTTCCCCTCCCCCAGTTTCCTCCCCTGCAGACTCCAGAGCGCTGGGAGATCCTGCACGGCTGCAGTGCCCGGAAGGGCGGGGCGGGGCGCAGCGGCGGCGCTGGGCAGTGACCCTAGCAGTTTCACTTCTGGATCTTACCCCGGGTGTGATGGGAGAGTACCTGGGGAGGGGGTGGAGGGGAGACACACGGCCATGCCGAGGTCCAGCGCTCGGCACCCCAAGCGAGGGATGGGTTTTTACTCCAGGGGTGTCACGCGACCCACGCCTTCCTCCATTTTCCACCCCCCGCATGGGTTCCACTCCGCAGTCCCCGGAGCTGCCGCTCCTCCCCAGCAGCCGCCGCCTCCGCGGGGGCTGCCGACCCCCGGAGAGGCCCCGAGCGGCGTGGGCGGCAGGAGGAGCGAGCTGTGAAGCCGCAGGCGGGGGTTTAGGCTGCGGGCTGCTGAGACGCCGAGTTGTTTCTCAGAAGTGCAGCTGCCCCTCCCCTCACACTCCCCTTAACTCCCACCTCGCACCGCACCCCTCCCCCACTCCGCCCGGCCTTCGCTTTCCTCTCCCAGGCACCGGTAACCCGGGAATCTGGTGTCTGGGTCCACGCAGAATTAAGAGGCGATCCTGAGAGACGACGGGGGCCCAGAGTTCAGACCCAGCCTCAGTGCCCATATTCAGAGCCTCCCACAATTACACTGTCACCTCCCTGTCCGCCACACCCCGCTGGGCCAGAATTGTGATTTCATAGAACGGTTAAGAAAGTGACCACTTGGGAAAAGCCGCCGTCACTTCTATCCCACCGCTTAAGTTTGGTGGCAAGAGAAGGAAGCCGGAACTGGACCTTCTTTCTCTGTGCTACTCTTGTTTCTGGTGTTAGACGCAAGGCCTGACTGAGTCCTGGCTGGAAAGAACTTCAGAGATCCCTGACTCCAGGGAAAAATCAAGGCCCAGAGAGGGAAAGCCAAGTGCCCAGGGTCACTCAGAAAGAGGCAGGGCTGGGATTGGAACCCAGGAGTCCAGATACTCAGCTGGAGTCTGCATCAGGAGTCATTTGCTTTATTGAGACTTCAGAGCTTTGCTGGATTCACTGATTCTGCCTACTTTGCTCCAACACACACGCACCCAGGAGCCTAGAGAGGGCAGTTAGGGTCTATGAGTGAGAGGGAGGTGGGGGTGCTGAGAATGTGATTCCAATGGGGGTGGCATGGGGATTGAGCTGGTGGAAGGATGAGCCTGGAGGAGGCGGTGGCATCTGCCCCCTTAGTTCCCATCTACCAGCCGCCCCCAGGGCTGTGGTTTATTTGACTAGGCAGCTCTTCTGGGCCAGGGGGCTGGGGGGCTGAGGTGGGGGAGGGGAGGTGATGGGAAAAGGCTGTTCTGGGGCTTCCTGCCCCCTCAGTCCTGGGGAAGGGGGGCAGTTTACATCACCCTCTAACCTCCATTCTTTCCACTGCAGTGCTCTTTCCCTGGGTATGTTCATGTTATTCTGGGGGAAGGTCTGTTATTTGGGGGAAGGGAGGCAGCTGCCTACTTCACAGGTCAAGCAGAGTTAAAAACAAAACCGCAGCAAATTCAACACCCCGTGTCCTTCAGGGACTTTCCATGACACCTTCCTTCCCCCCTCTCCCCCAAGCCAGGGAGTACCTCCCCAGAGGGCCTCCCCACCCCAGGTGCAGTGGCTTTTGGCTTTTATGCAAACAACTGTCTGACCAGGAATGCTCTGCAGCTAAACTTGTGTCCCGGGCAGCATGTGTGCCTCCATCATCCCTCAGCGTTCCTGGCCTTCCCAGAACTCTCACCTCCACTCTTCCTCAGACTCTGGATGCTAGGGGATGGGAGGTGAGGGAAGAGAGATAGGTCCTTGTCCCCCTGCCTGCCCTTGGGTGGCAGTTGCCTGCAGCTGGAGGTTTGGGCGCCACAGCCTGTGTGAATGACCTGGTTGTGTCAAGTGATGGGGGAGGAGGAGAGTGCAGGTGTGGGGTGGCTTCCACTGCCAGGCCCACCACCTTCTAAAACATGAAGTTAGTTCCCAAGAATTAGGAAAGGAAACCTCCTCAGGCGGGAAGGAAGTCCATTCTGCCCCAACCCCAGCAGCAGTCAGCTGCGGAGCTCTCCACTGCTCCATGGCAAGGGGGCTCTGAGTCTCCTTGTCTCCCTCTTTTCTCCCTGAGCTGCTTCTGCTTTGAGAAGGGATTGGGAATGGAGAAAGCCACATACCATTCTCTCCAAGGCTGAAAATCAGCTTACCAAGAGGCCATTTTTGAATGTATTTAATGTTACAATACAAAGACAGGCTGCAGTGCTGGTCCTCTCTCCCTGCCCTTGGTGTTGAGGCTGGAGAACCTGCTGAAGATCCTCAAAACAGCCTGGTGGTGCTGAAGGGAGGGAGATGGTGCTGAACGTAGAGCCAGCGAAAGCTGGCCCCACGCTTACTAATCCTAAACTTCAGAAATCTCTTCCTCCTTCCACAGAAGAGGGGAAAGGGAAGGTGTTTTGGATGAAGTTGAGCAGAAGGCCTGACCACCTGTCAGACTCTTTTCTGACATTTTCTAAGAGAGAACAGAAGATATCAAGACAGAGAGAAAGCTGCATGGTCCCTATGCCCTTCTCCTAGGAGTTCCCCCCCAACACGTGGACCTCCAAGTAGCTAAAGACTACATTTAAATGTGGCTGAGTTCAGCAACTGCAACTTGAGTTTCCCAACGTGGATGTTTCTGAGCCCCCAGAGATGAAAAAGTCAGGACTTGCTTATCTTTTAGGAAGAATCCCTGCTGGGAGGGAAGGTGGAGTGGTGTCTTGCAACTGGGAGACACTGTGCTCAATGTGTTGATCCCGTCAAGTCCAGGCCCCAACCTCCTCCCAACCTAAGGACCAGTGGAACCAGAACCCAACTTTGGGGGCCTGGGGGCCAGCAGTAGGATATCATGGCAGGCTCAGGAAGCTGTCAGGTGAGATGCTTTATTTTGGTGGTAATTCCATTTATCTTGGTACTTGGACTTTAAGAAATAGCCAGAGGGCTAAATTAAGAAAATATTCCTAGAGGCAGAATGAAATCTTTCCATCTTCTGACAGCAGCAACTACAAATGATAGGCATGCACAATGACTAATTTTAAACACACCAATTTTTTTTATTTTTCAGTGTAAAAATCAAACATGATAAAGAAACCTTGAAAACTATCAGCAGGGTTGTTTTTGACGCGAGGATGCACTCATTATTGCTACATTTCAGAAGCTGACTTTTTAAACAGTCTTTACAGATGAGTAGGGTACCTTACAGTGCTCCAAATGATTGGACTCCAGGTAAAACTCAGAGAATTCAGGAGGGAAGGTCATTGCTGGGCAGGGAGGGCATTTCTGGGAAATCCAGATGAGAGTGCTGTGAGCACAGGCTGTGTCAAAACCGCTCGGCAAGGGCTCCCTCCCTCTCTCCTGGTGGGAAGGCCACCCTGAGCCCCAAACCACGTTCCCCTCCTCCCCCCGCCCCATCATTCTGCAGACAAGGGTCATCCACAGACCACACGTGTGGTGGCTTTGGCAACCAGAAATTAAAAATAAGCTATGGTTTTTCCAGTAGCCAAAATGATCCTTCAAAGCTCACAGACTGAGAACTTGAGCATACAAAACCACAGTCTGGGTGAAGGGATGTCTGCTTTTCAAATGACCTGCTAATTCTTTGCAACCCACAGTAATTTGGTTTCTGTGAACTCACAGAAGCGGTCCTACCAAAAAGGGCCTTGTCTGCTAACCTGGAAAAGTCCTTGTATGAATGAGTCACTGGCAATGGGATCAGTCATTTTTCAGGCTGCCTCATTTTCCTAACATGTTAAAGTGTTTCTTCTCAGTCTTTTTAGGAGAGGGGTAAGCAAAGCTGCAGTTACGTTCAGAGTATGGAGTAGGCCCCACAGATGCACCGAATTGGCTTGGGAGAAGGTGGGTGGCATCATGGGACTGCTCTCCAGGCTTTCTAGAGGGAGGTCAATGGAAAGATGGACAGTGAAGACCATTTCAGGAAACTCTAAGTTGCTTGGGAAATTAATGGTTGAGGGCTCATAGGACAGTAGGGGAGCAAAACTATTCTACTTCCCTGGCTGCAAAGCCGTGAAGTATCTGTAGCATGTGGTTAACTCACATTGGTTCTAAGGCTCAGCATGTTCTCTACTCTTATGCATTAAAAAAAAATGAAGGAAACTGCGTGTTAGAGATCAGTTGCCTCCACTGGCAGCTGAATGACTCTTATGGTCCTAGTATGGTCTTGAATATTTTCCATGTCTTTAAATCTAAATACAGTATATATAGTGGAAAATTTGCAACCATCCAACATAATTTCCCCCCTCCCCCCTCAAAAAACATAACGTTACTCAATAGACAAAATTACATAAAACCTCACAACATCCTTGGGAGGTA
This sequence comes from Equus przewalskii, assembly GCF_037783145.1. Classification (NCBI taxonomy): domain Eukaryota; kingdom Metazoa; phylum Chordata; class Mammalia; order Perissodactyla; family Equidae; genus Equus; species Equus przewalskii. Next base: position 22,654,331 of record NC_091840.1, on the reverse strand, counting down.
GACATTGTTATGACCTTACATTGTTTAATGAAAACATTAACATTCCAGTTTCAAATAACAACTTAATATCAATGTATAAGACAGTCCACTATTGTAATAGTCAGAGGAAACTTGCATCTAACTTCTTCAAAGTGCAAAGACCTTTTTATCATATTGATGGCATGCTGGGGTCCAGACTATATACAGCTTGGGTACACAGAGGTACAGTCTTGTGTTAAGAACTCAGAAAAGTGTAAAGCCTACACCTCTCTTCTAGGCTCTTGCAAGTCCACAGTCCTTAGAGGCAGCAGTCCCTAGCCCTGGGTTCGTGATCCTTCTCAGAACCGTTCAGTCTTTCGGCCTTAGAGAACAGAGTGCTATTGCTAGGATGGCTCAGGTTTAACCTTTGGTTTCAGGTCAAAATTGTCCTCTTTACAGGCACTTAAATCCCAAATCATTCTGCTTTTCTGAACTCTGCTTATAGCGATTCTCTGAACTATACTTCTGTTTGAGCACAAAAACAGCTCCCGATTCTTTAAAAGATGAGATATCACTGTAGATCTCTTCTCTTCTGCACAGCCTGATGCTATTTTCTAGGACAAAATTTTCGTCACTCCATTTTCTTTTCTCTCCTTGAGCTCACAAGTCCTAATTCTGAGTCTTTGTGAAAGAACTTGGACATCACTGAGGACTCAAATCTTGTGTCCTGGAGTCTCTTTTATTTTTGAGGAAGATTAGCCCTGAGATAACACCTGCTGTCAATCCTCCTCTTCTTGTTGAGGAAGACTGGCCCTGAGCTAACATCCGTGCCCATCTTCCTCCACTTTATATGTGGGATGCCTGCCACAGCATGGCTTGTCAAGCGGTGCCAAGTCCGCACCCGAGATCCAAACCGGCGAACCCCGGGCCGCTGAAGTGGAATGTGCGAACTTAACTGCTGCATCATTGGGCTGGCCCCCCGGAGTTTCCAAATCTCCACCAGAGACCTATTCTCAGTGGGATATACTTTAAAGCTAGGACTTAAAAAATTTAACATTTAACGTATCCATTACGGCCTTATTGCCTGCCCTGGGATATATATCAGAAGTACTGCTTTTTCCCTTAAAATATTCTAAACCTCCCATTTAGCGGGGGGGGGGGGGGGGGGGGTGGGAGGGGGGAGGGAAGGAGGGGGTGTATAAAGCAGAGTTGGAGAATAAGAAGAGTGACACAGAGGCTGTTTGGAAAAACTTCATGTTGATGTGAGATTTGTTAAGAACACAGTGTTTCAACTGAGTACAATTTTGTGTTTTTAAACATTTCTCTTTCCAAGAGAAATCTGGGGTCATTTTATATCTGGGCCTAATGATTACGGGCTAGCAAAATGTTAAGAGCTGCATTCAAAAGGTAATAAGTTCTGTCACTGACAAAGTCAAAAGCTGTCAGGAAAAGCTCAGAATGGGTAACATAGTATAAGATTAGCTAGCTTATCTATGTCAAGGCAGATCTCTTTTTGGGAGAATGACTTAAGGAATCTAAACACTGGTGGGTTTATTAATATTTTTTTTTTCCTGGTGGCGGGGGTCATGGAGGAGACACTTCTATTTAGTTCTGGGCCAGTAGAAAATACCTACGCAACACTCCAAACAGTGAGAAGGACCACCTGGAGAGCCAGTTCTCTTCCTTCTCTACCCTCACCCAGATTCTGTCACCTTGGCTGCAAGGGAACTCTTCATGGGTTTGGTTGTTTCTCCAATTGTGGCCTCCTGGGTACGTGGTGGTAGGCCTGCCTAATAAGAGGGTTGGTGGGAAATGAAGGAGAGAAGACCTACAAGGCTCACGTTCACAGGGACTCTGGCTGAGAAAGTAAATGTGCTGCCTGAAGCTGCTACACGAATTCAGTTTCCAAGAGGGTCAGATGTGAATCCCGATCCCGCCCTTCTCTCTAGGTATCTTGCTAAGATTCTCCTTCACCCACCCAGCAAGTTGGGGGGAGGAGGGCGTTAATTAGTATAAAGAGTACCTACAGAAGTGTTTACCTTTGAGGTGGTAACCACTATATACCACCTGGTTCAACTTTAAGAATGTGGAGTTTCCACATAAAAATTTTCTCTAGACTTGACATGCCTCAACCTAGACTCAGAATGCTACAATGAAAGTGCAGCCTTTGTGAGTGGTCACCCCACTCAGAAAACTGACCTCAGAAGAATGGAAATCATTCAGAAAATCTATTAGTCACAGGGAAAATGAGGGTCATATCTACAAAGAGTCCCCAGGTTAGTGGGATGGTCCTTAGTTTCACTATCTTAAGGTGCAAAAGATGGTCTCTTCAGCAGACTTTCCCACTAATCTGGTGGAAATGCTTGGTTTCCCTAGCTTTCTTTCCTACTAGTCCTTGCTTCCAAATTCTCTTTCTTTTGTCTGCTGAAGAGTCAACAGGATGTGTGATGTTTTAAGAATATAATAAGCAGCTCCTCTTTCACAATGGGTATAAGCAACCTGGCATGGCTTGGAGCCTACGATTACGGAAATACAGTGATACACTGAAGACTACACACTGAAATACAGCTAGTCTTTTAGCTGAAATCTCAAACATGTTGGGACTGTTGCCATGGAATTTCACAAAATCTTTTTTCCTGAGACAGACGCCATGCTACAAAGAAGGATAAGCCATTTGTGCAGTCTGAGGTGGAACATTTTAATTACTGGCAGCACATGAACGAGTTGAGTTTGAACCTAATGCGTGAGCCCTTTCGAAATATCAAGGCAGATACATAAAACACTAATCTGCTAGGAATTTGGGATTCTTGGCTCTGGTAGAAATGTTCACAAAGCTGACTCTTAATTTGTAAATAGGCTCCATGAAGTTGTCCCTTGAAGCAGAATTTATTTTCCCTAACAGAAGTTCTTAAAAAGGGGAAAAAAAAAAAAAAAAGCCTTTGGCAAGCAGCTGCAGGTGCCAGTTTGTGTGTACACTTTGGGGCAAGATCAAAATACCTTCCTGTTTTTTGTTCCTCCCCACCATCCTCTTCACATTCACAACTCAGTGGTTAAAGGAAAAACTTAACAACAGCTACCATTTTCACACCAAAGAAATGTGAAACAGATAATTCATATACATACTCTTCTGCTTAATATCCATACATTAAGAGGCTTAAAAGTTAACTGTGGTTACTGCATAATCACATAAATGTAAAGCTGGAAGGGACCTTACAGAATGTCTGAATTCAACTCTTATTTTACGGTTGAGGAAACAGTCTTAAGAATTAAGTGGTCTGCCCAAAGTCATACAACTAGTTAGTGGCAAACATGGAATTAGCAAACCGATTTTGTGACCCCTATTCCAGCGCTAATTTTGTAGTTATCACAGTGCTCTTCCTTGATAGCATGTCCCATAACTCACGGTAAGATGACTGATACATCTGCAGAACCAAGATTAGACTTTCAGGAATCTTTGTGGGACACAGCAACTCCACTGAAAACCGGGGGGAAAACCCCAACCTGTCTGATGGAGGAGAACCTGTCCGCAGAGGTGCTCCCCTCCTCACCCCATCATGAAGTTCAGCTCTGATCTAAACAGCACTCATGGCATCTGTCCCTGATTCCTCTCCTGTGGGGAAGGGGACACTAAGTCACACTTTTTGGACTTTCTGGTATTTTTTGTCAAAAAAATCTTTGGCGAGTTTGCTTTGGGTCTGTACACCGATACTCCATGAAAGAGACCAAGAACTTCAGGTAGCTGGGTTTTTTTTCCCCCGGGTGGTGGTGCTGAAGCATTTCACCCTTCAGAGCCCAGTTCTGCCAGTCTTGATTACAAGAAATGGATGCCGTCACCACAGTGGACAACTTCCTGGAGTTTCAATGATAGTCTATATTTAAAACCATTGGGTCTCCTGGTATAGAATTTCCCCTATAGACGACTGGTTTAGCCCAAAGCAGCTTTTAATTGGAGATGGGAGGGTAAAGGGTAGAAGCAGAAGTATCATCAGATGACTTCTTCTTTTTTGGTTTGTGTGATAAGAAATGGATCTGATGCTCGGAGACTGGGGTCTTCAGTTATTGGTAACAGATGCTTATCTTATTGCTGTTCTTTTCCTTATTAATAGACTATAATTTGGAATGGGGAGATTATATCCTAACCCTTCAGCCTTGTGTTAAGTGCAGAAAGGCAAGGCTTCCCAGCAAGGTCAGCTGGTCAGCTCTTCTTCTCTGTGGTCCTGGGCATATGACCAAAAGGCTTTTCCACATATGGCTGATGAATCTCAGAAAGAATGTCTCATGCAGCACAACCAGGGGATTCTTCTGACTCACAACAAACTCCAAGGAAGGCCTGCTCTGTTGCTGCAAAAGATAATGACTAAATACTTCATTGGCTTTTAAATATAAAATTCAAGTCCTTGATGGGAAAACAAAAGTTTCACAAAAGTAGTAACATGACATATCTGCAAACAATTTCTGAATGAACTCAGCGTTTCTCTGTTGCCCATGTGAATATGACCCTTTGGATGCTAAAAATGGTACGGAAAGGAGCTTGGAACTGAGTTTATTTTGAGAGTGATTTATCAGTTTTTAAGAATGATGTTCAATGCTCAGGCGCAAATCATCTCTGGGACCAGATGTTCACTTCAGTGTGGCTCTGTGTTCTCCTCTGGCAATGTGAGACGAGAACTCATACCGATCATGGCTTCGATATCCACACATGTTACACTCAAAAGGGTCACGAAAGCCGTGGCAACCCATGTGAATAGTGAACATCACATAATCCAGGAAGAGGACTCGACAGTGGTCACACCGATACACATCCATCACCTCTCCTTCTTTGTTGATCACTTTGATGGAGTCTCTTGGGCAGATGGGTGGGGGCTTGAGGAGTTCATAAGAGCGGGGGACCTCCTTCAGAAGTGGCATCCCATTGCGGACTCGAGGAGGGACCATGTGATTTTGCTGGTAAGTGTGATTCTGGCGTTCTTCATGGTTGCTGTCAGTGTCCGTGGAGTCATGGCCACTATTATTGGGGGAAAGGCCTCTTTCAGAAGGCAGGCCCTTCTCTGACAGGTGGATGCTCTTCTTTTCCAGGTCTTGGGGAGCACCATTCGGCATCTCAGCACGGGTGAGGGCTATGGGATACATGCTGCTGATAACTGGCACCATCTCTGATGTGGGAGCAGGTGGTGTCTGGACTAAGGGGCGCAGGGCTTCGGCACCGAGATAGCTGATGGCGTTATTGATGGCTTGGTCCATCATTCGGGTCTGTATTATCTCACTCTCCTTCTCGTACATATAGCTGGGATTATAGTTGACATCAAAGCAGTGGCGCTTGTCACCTAGAACAAGTTAAAGAAAGAGTTACAAAAGGAACAACACAAAGGCAGAGAGTTTGTAAAATTATTTTCCAGAGTCCTTGAAAAATGAGGAAGGACGTGTTGCCTGCTCAAGAACACCAGCCCAGGCAGAATGGTTCCATACGGTGCTGATGTCTCAGGGGACAGTGGTTGACAGCACGTTTAGCCAGTCAAAATAAATTAAGCCAGCAGGCAAAAGGGAGAGTCAGAGATGTCATTAAGTTGAGGCTATAATGTGATTGTTTCCACTGCTCATGTCAGAGGGGAACCCTGGAGAAAAGGAAGCAAGAGAATACTAGGACGGGATTTAGAGGAGGCAAGGGAGCTACTACTATGCAGGAGCATGGGGGCCTCTGTACTTCTGCTGTTCGTGAACTCTTACGATGCAGTCAATTCCCAAACTCTTATTTTCCTTGTTATTTTCTGCTCGTAATACTAGGGAGCCAAGGGGACAGAAGTGCTGCAAAAAGTGGGGATGGTCAGCGACTAGCCTCTTTAAATAGCTACAGAGGTGGAAAAAATAGCCCCCCAAACTCCAACTTAACACTCCCCAAACATGTCAGTCACCAGAATGACTGAGATTTAAGTAAAAGAGCTTCAAATGTAGAAAGTTTTAGAAAAGCTCCCTTGATGAAAGATCATGAACTTTGTCCCTTTCATAAAGCGTGTTATTCTTCTTTTGCTTGAAAAAAATATATCATTGATACATATATGATCATTAGGGCCTATCTCACACTTAACTGAAAAATTTATTTGTGGTCACCCTTTCCTACATCTCATGTCAAACTGCTGAGAAATTTTGAAAACAGAGTTTAGCCACCTTCAGGGCGTGTGGGTGTTGTGTGTTAGAAAACAGAGGCTCTCTGGCCACAGGGAAGGCAGGAGCAGGGTCTGCACTGATGGCAGATGTGCTCAGTGGTGAGCAGCTGGTAGAGAGAAGAGAAAGCAGGGAGGATGTGTCAGGTGCTGGAAGTGAGGCTAAGGTTACTTTTGATGCTCTTTCATTCTGTAGACATTGGACTCTGGAGAGATTTGCTGAACCACATCTGCTTTTCTATAACATTTCCTAGGCATGTTGTGGTTCTAAAACTTGTCACTGCCATACAGGAAAGAGTTCAGTAATGAAAAAACACAGGAAAACAAAAGGATTGGATGAACCAGTTCCTGCTCTTGAGGTGTTTCCAACCTAGTGGGAGAAAAATAAGACCTATATATATGGAATTGGAGAAAAATAAATGACAAAAGTTGTGAAAGGGCTGCCATGCTCTATGGAGGCCTTTGACTTTATTCTAAATGCCAAGTTTGAGGCATTAAATATGTCATCTGTAAACAGAATTATAAGGGCAAGGTACAAATTGTATATTTAAATATTAAGAGAATGCAAAAATTCAGGAGTACTTGGGGAAGGGAAAGCATTCTCAGAAAACGTAAATTTTGAGGAGGGTCTTGATGCACTGGTAGGATTTAGATTTTTGGAGAGGTAGAAGAGACATCCTAATTGAGGGAGAAGCATGAGTGAAGGCAGAGCAGTGGGACTATACAGGACACAAGCAGGGAAGACTAAGAGAGTTGGCTATAGCTATATCAAGAACTATGAAATAAAGTATTTCTCAAATTTTACTTTTTCCTTCACATTCTGCAATATTCACACACCAGGGTAGTGTGGTGGTTGAGAACTTGATTTGATGCTGGCTCATCAGTTACTAGTTGCGTGATCTTGGGCAAGTTATTTAACCTGTCTATGGCTCCATGTCCTCATGTAAAATGGGGATAATAATTGCATCTACCTCACAGGGTCACTAGTAAGCGCTTACAGCAGTGCCTGGCACGTAGAAAGCACTTGGTAAATGGTAGGGTTTTTGTTTTGTTTGAATCAGCTCACATTTTCTTTCTTTCTTTTTTTGCTAAAGTAAATTTGCTTTTTAAGGAAACTTTATAATCACTAACATAAACAGAGAACCAGAATCACTTGCCACAAATTGAAGGTATATGAAAAATAAAGAGAGCACAACTAGAAGGACCTACAACTAGCATATACAACTATGTACTGAGGGCCTTTGGGGAGAAGAAAAAAAAAGTTTCCCATAATTGTGGATTTGTAAAAGAAAATAAATAAAGACAATGAAACAGAGCACTTTATTAAATTTTGATCAGATTCTACTATGAGTGCTTGGAGACGAAGATCCCCTCTCTCTTTGTTAAAAACAGAGATTACCAAGTATGAGATTAGTTAAAGACCACTAACTTCAAATTAAGTCTAAATCTTTCTCGTTGGTGTAATCAGGGAGATTGAAAGAGAACTAAAAAGAAAATAATTTTCTTGGGGCCAGCTCTGTGGCCGAGTGGTTAAGTTCACGCGCTCTGCTGCGGCGGCCCAGGGTTCAGATCCTGGGAGCGGACATGACACCACTCATCAGGCCACGTTGAGGCGGCATCCCACATCCCACAACTAGAAGGACCTGCAACTAAGATATACAACTATGTACCGGGGGAGTTTGGGAAATAAAGCAGAAAAAAAAAAAAAGATTGGCAAGTTGTTAGCCCAGGTGCCAATCAAAAAAAAAAAAAAAAAAGAAAATAATTTTCTTGCCTGGTGGATCAAGGTTTTTAAATACCCTGTGGGCCTCCTGGCATTCTGCTTTTCACATTTTGGGAGATACTGAAAAAAGATAACACATGGTAGGACCAAATGAGGGGCATTCTGAATGACCCACCATAGGGTTTGGATTTGAACAAACAGCAAACTGTTACGTACCCTTGGGCAAAGGAGGCTTGTGATCAAAATTTATTTCAGGATATTAATGTAACAGCAATGTGTAAGATGGACCAGAACAGTGAGAAACTGGAGCCAGAAAGACCAGCTAAAAGATCTAATCTAATCAGATGGATTTGTCATGCATCCCCACTACCTTAAAGCCAATGTGACAGATTCTAGACAAAACCTGAGAGAAAAAATATGCACAGCAAAACACCCTGCCTTGGCAACTCAATAAAAAGCAACAGAAAAGTAGATCTTGGCCAAAGTAATCAATGGTTCTTATTTTCAACTTCCAGATTGGATACATCTTTGATCAAGAGGAAGAATGAGGCTGAGAACATGAAAGCCAGCTCAGGTCACAAATATTCATTCCCCTGAAAGTGACACAGAAATGATGAACTTTGGTTTCTTGGCCTTTTCAAGGTTTTTGATGATTTTCCAGTGTGGCCAGCTCTACTCAACTCCCCAAATACCAGGGGGTCCTTGAGAATCTTTTTATCTTTTCACCTAACAGACAAGCTCCAGAAAGTTTCCGGGGTGGGGCAGGCACATCACAAACTCTGCTTTTATCCTTTCTCCCAAGAGTTTGCTTTACTTAACTAGGCCTATAATTTCAGAACCTATACCACCTGCAGCATATGTCAGAAAACAGCTGAGTGCTAAAGTTGTAACAGGCAAAACATTAAGAGGAAAATAAACCCCTGGATGAGTGGAAATATGTGACTGAGTTCTGTGGTTAAGGCAGACCATCGTTCATTGTTAAGAGGATGGGAGAGCCTCAGATCTTCACGTGCACGCAACCTGCAATCATCAGATCCCCTCATCTCTGAGTTACGGTAACTTGAGTAGTGCAGATGATTATCAGTCACCTGTAGACACGATGACTCAATGTGTATGAAACTCAGAAGGGGTAAGCTACAGTAATTGAAAAGCCAAAAGCTCACGTTTCTTTAGTAACACACTCATAAAAAAGGTTAGTCAAACCACAAGAGTGTAACTGCTCCCAAACCTGCATGGCGCCTCTAGTCCAGTTTCTAGTCAAAATTGTACCACACCTTTGAATGATTAATGATAGCAGCTTCAGGCTGAATTAGAGGTTTTCTTCCAATGAAAATATAAGCGGCAACAGCAAGTCCTAAGTTTAGATACCAAGGCTGTCTGGTTGGGCCATTCCCTACCTGTGATTCTTTTTAAAGGTGCCAATCCTTAATATACATGCTTTGGTAACTCTGAGCAACCGCCTGACCTGAATTGCTGCCATGTGGTGAGGGCATATGATTGTTGGCTTCTAGGTGCGAGCTTGGAATTACAAAATCACAGTCTAGAGATAAAAGGGACCTTAACTGAGCATGTGGATTCAGACCTCTGCCTCTGGGGTCAAAGGATAAGATCCACCACCCTAATCTGTTTACTTCTGGTCTTTATACTTCACAGTTCCTAGCCCTGTGCTTTATACATAATACTAATAAGAATAGCTACTATTTATTGAGCCCCTACTATAAACCCAGTGCTGTCTTAGGTACTTCATATATTGTCTCATTCTACCTAAGATGAATTATCATTTCTTAGTCAGATGAAGAATCTAAAGTGTAAACATGTTGATTAACTTTCCAGTTACCCAGTTGGTAAATAGAGAACTAGAATGCAATCCAAGGCCCCATATATCTCAGTATATGTTCGAGTGTTAACTGCTGTTTCCCAGCTGCTACCGTGCCCATGGCTGCACAATCCTACCACTGGCAGTGACTTCAGATTCTTTGTTGGGATGGTTCCCATATGCAGTGGAAAAGCAACTGTGCTTTGTTCCATATGGACTAGCACATGCATTCAAGAAATGTCTATAATGCACAGAGTTGTTCCAATGTCTATAAAGTGCTTACAGAGTGCTTGGCATATGTAAGCACTCAGTAAGTGATATATTGTTATTATTATTATTATAATTATATGCCTCACACCATGTTAGGTGCTTTGAGGAATATAAATATAACTGCAATCCAATAGGAGATGCAGCATTTACGCAATTTCATTATAGATCAGTATCCTTAATGCTATGCGGTGGAACAAAGTATAGAGTAGCCAAGAGAGCAGAGAGAGGAAAATACAGACCACTTCTCAAATGTGCCAGCTGTAATATGGGTAAATATTAATCTATGCTTTTCTTAAAGTCTTCCTATAATCTGAGGTGGTGGTAGTGATGATGGTGGAGACAGTCATATATATCACAAAAAGCAGAGTGTTAAACTTGCCTGAGTGCAGAAGGAGGACAGAACCGAGAGAGCTCAGCAGAGTATTGGGAATGTGGACCATGTGTACTTTTTTTTGGGCAGGGGGAGATTCACCCTAAGCCAACATCTGTTGCCAATCTTCCTTTTCTTTTTTTAATTCCTTCCCCGCCACCCCAAAAGGCCCAGTAGATAGTTGTCTATAGTTTAAGTTCTTCTGGTTCTTCTATGTGAGCCGCTGCCACAGCATGGCTACTGACAGATGAGTGATATGGTTCTGCGCCCAGGAACCAAACCCAGGGCCGCAGAAGCAGAGTGCGCCAAACTTTAACCGCTAGGCCATCCGGGCTGGCTCCCACGTGTACTTTTAAGGGCAGATGTGAGGGAGGGCGTTCCAGACAGAGCGCACGGAAAGAACGATTACATAGAAGTGGAAAAGTATTACATAGAAGTGGGAGTAGTTCACTGTGGCTGAATTAAAGGATCAGTTGGCTGAAATGATAAAATTAGAAAAGGTAAATTGGAAACAGATTGCGGAAGGCTCAGAACGCTTGAGTGGTTTGGATTTTCTTCCAATGGGGAGCCTTTGAAAGGTTTTTTTGAAGAGGGGAGAAAAATGATTTGAACATTAGAAAAATAACACAATTCCAATATTACAGTCATCATGATGGGTTAATGTGAAATATTCAGGTTTTCTTTAAGTCTTTAAGTTTCTTCGAGTCACTTAAATATATTTGCTGCTATCTTCATACAATTTCTCATGTGTATTATCACTTACTCTTACTGCAAGCACATGTCAAAAAAAAAAAAAAAGGCAGGTAAGTAGGGTAAGTGGAATATCTGATGATAATTATGGCTCTGATCTCAATCTTATTGAGACTAAAGTGACTAACACTTCTTCCAGGAGGACGAAAGCAGAGGGGAGCCACAGAACAAGAAGCAGGAAGGAGGAGAGAGAACAGAGAGAGCTGTGGGGGTGGTGGTGAGGAAAACTGAGCTGGAGACCACATTTTGTTGCTGCAGAAGCCTTTGTCCTCTGAGACACTGTGAAGTGCTATTTGGATGTCATCTGTCCTGATGGAGTCACCAGTGGAAGACAGTTCTTTTCTCAAGAAAACATACCCTTGAGAGAGAATGACTGCCCTTCTTCAAGGACTTTTCTCCCACTAGCTTTCAATGACTAGCCTCCTCCCTGTCCAAAGCCCCCAGATAGCAGACATGACATGCGTTGCTGTGGCTGACCTCCCAGAGAAGCTTTCTTGTGCTGCAGAAGCAGACTTATGCTGCACCACTTTATAGACCTAGGTTCTGGCCCTGCTCTGTCACCTACCAGCTGTGTTTCTCCATCTTTCCCATCCTTCTTCCCTCCTTGGTAAAAGAACTTCACTGGGTGGCTCTGAATCTCTCTTCAAGTTCTAAAATGCTATGACTTTGTAATGCTCATAGGATAATGGATTTCAGCCCTTTGGGAAGGGGTAGGAGAAGATACTTTTTGCTCTTAGAAACAGGTATTAAAACTACTTCCTGTCACTCTGTTAACCAAAGCAGACAATCTCTCATTAGTTACTTCACGGGGTGAACAGAACTGACGGTGTTTGTTGAAGTGTCAAAACCTCATTAACATGTTTACCACGGGTAAGTGAGATCTTTTTTCATGTTCTTTTCAACATGAAAACTTCCTTTGATAAAGTAATACACAGAATTAAAAAAATAAGGAGATGCTATGGTAACCACTTTGGTCTGAATAACACATCTGTTTATGGAGAAAGAATGAAAATCAGAAAAAGAAATATAGTCACTTTCCTCCTCTCTCCAGGAAAGAAACCTGGCCTCTGTTTTGAGCCAAGGATTTGAAGATGGACTAGTTAGAAGTATAGTCAAATAGTTTATAACAAGAAAACAGCACTGAGAGAAAGGACAACCCCTAAAAGGGTTAGGTGCTAAAAGTAAGGTCTTGTCCTTTGAAAAGAACAACTAAGCATTACTTTGATGATGTTAAGATGCTGATTTCCAATGAATGTGGGTCAATTTATTTCGCATTTTACAGAAAGGGATACAAAATTTCTTGGAGAATGAGGGAAAAAATGACTTTATTTTTCTCCTACTTGGGCAACTTAATTTTACTCTTACTCTTCAAGAGGCATGGTTTTGTGTTGCTAAATGCATTTAGACTTAACCCAATCCGTCCCTCTTCCTCAGTTCACCTCTAATGGATGAAAAATGCTACCTACTGGTAATTATCTCTAGCCTGCTGGGAAATTAACAGGCTGACCTAATGGTGTAATTTCACCTTTCTCCTCACAGTTCAAGAGGTCAGGGAAGCCAAGGTAGGTCTGAGTGCTGTGCAACTGTCAGCAAGGATTAAAGGGAGTGACTCATCTTCCTTCACACTTTACCCATTGCCATTTCCCTGGCAGCTGAACCTTTTCAGAAAATGGTGCCTTGGAGAGGAAATATAGGAGAGAGAAAAGAAGAGGAAGGAAAACATTAGCCCCATATGTTTTATATCACTTCATCCCATACACTGCACAGTGTCATAATATTCCTTCCCCCCCCCTTGATATTACTGGTTTTTATCAAAAAGGTTGATTCAGTTAAATGATTAAAGGAGTTTCTTTAATTAAAAAAAAATCTCTAAAACAAAGATTCAGGATATAAGCCAATGTTAGACAATTAGAACAGTATTCAGGGACAAGAATGTCAGGCACAGTTGTCCCTGGATATCCATGAGAGATTGGTTCCAGGACTCCCACGAACACCAAAATCCCCGGATGCTCAAGTCCCTTATACAAAATGGCGTAGTATTTGCATATAACCCACACACATCCTCCCATATACTTTAAATCATCTCTAGATTACTTATAATACCTAATATGATGCAAATACCGTGTAAACAATTGTTATACTGTATTGTTTAGGGAATAATGACAAGGAAAAAAAAGTCTGTACATGTTCAGTACAGACACAACCATTGTAGGCCTTTCCATCCAAGGTTGGTTGAATCCTTGGATGTGGAACCCAGATACAGAGGGTCAACTGTATATGGCAGGAGCACTATAACGATATCTTGATGAATAAATGGACATAAGAGCAAATAAACAAGTAGTAATGCCCTAAGTAAACTATACGAATGTTGAGCTAATGCCGTTGTTTTATAGATTTTCACACTTAACAACTTCCTAAAAAAGACTAAAATATATGATATAGTTCATAACATAAACACCATGCCTGTACAGCCTCGAGAAAAAAGTTATCTGAAGTTACACATATGGGCTTATAAACACAAAGCAGTATTCATAATTGCTGCCTTTTCTAATTCACCTCACAGACTTGTAGACTGATAGAGCTGGGAGGTGCCTTCCTGATCACTTCATCACCTATGCAGTCTCCTCACTTCACAGATGAGTAAACAGAGGTCCAGAAAGGTTATGTGATTTGTCTAAACACACACTGTTAAGAAATGACTGAGCTAGAATCGGAATCTGGGTCTTTTGGCTTCTAATCCAGTGCCCTTCCTACTGCACTATACCACAATTGACCAAAAAAATTCCCCTAATTATTCGGGGCCCTGAAGCCCTGAAGTTGCTACCTCAGCTCAGATCAAGAACTAATTCTACTGGGTCTGATTCTAGCACAGAGAGAACTTCTGATGGTTCAGAAGATGACGGAAATCAGCACCTACAAGATCAGCATCTCTCATGAGTCTGGAAACACAGGAGTGAAAATGCTCTGGTCACAATGGTAATAAACAGATGGAATGAATCCCTGACACAACAGGCAAATGGCATGGAGTTGGACAGATGAACCATGTTTTTAAACCCATGAAAATACCAAAGCAACTTAGATTAAGTAGGGGTTTAGCTCACCCATAGGTTTAGGGCAGCTGTAAGAACGAGGGACCTTCTTTCATATTTTAGTTCTCTTAGACCAAAATGTATTGACCATAACTCGACTGAAATTGTCACTTTACTTTTTTTTTGCTCATCTCTCCCCATGTGCCTCCACACATCAGCTTCAGCCATTTCTAGAGTCAAAACTTTCCCCAAATTAAATTACACTCAAAACACAGAGTAACAATCCAAGCTTTCTTTTGTACTCCAGTCATAAAGTTTTCACATAAGTAAAGCTCAAAAGATATGAGCAATGTTTTCAGAGAATGTCTTGGAATCACAATTGGTCCATTGTGCCTAAACTCCCTATGGAAGTCACTACATGCTCCCTGACATTTCTCACCAAGGAGAGAGAAGATGGTCAGGAGGAGGGGATCTCTAAACTGAAATGCACGCACTTTAGTCTGACACAATTTATTCTTAAAGTGACTAAAATGGTACAAAAAGTTGTCAGCTAATCAAAATAAAATAAATAAGCATAAATACCAAGCTAGGTAATTTTGAAATATATGGGTTCTTTCAATATATCTCTATAATTCACATAAAATGCCTACCTGTAAAAAAACTACAGAATAAAATTTAACCAGATTTAAAAACCAGGCAGGCAGTTAGTATCTATAAAAGCTATTGCAAAGAATAAACACAAAAGGACTGAAGAAATCAATAGCAGCAAGTAGCTTTGGAAAAACAGATTTCTAAAATATTATTGGTATTGAGGGAGGTCTATTTTCACGTGATAACTATTTTTGTTTGATATCACTGACTTTCAATTTATAGAAAAACTGATACATTCAATTCAGCTGCCTACTTCACAAATACAAATCTATTTTAAATATCATGGTCACATTTATGTAAACATCTGGGAGAGTTCAACAAAATATCTCTGCCATTTGGCAGTCCTAACACTTTTCATGGACGTAATTATTTCTTAGCCATCTCATTCTGCTGTATTTTTTGACAACGTGAAAACCAATGGCATAAAAATTAATTCCAGTAAGACAAATGATTAAATCAAACCCTGTTATTTAAATTTGTGATTTCCCAACCACTTTCTCTTAAAGCCAACTCTCAATCAAATTCAAGAAAATATGGCAATACATTTTAGAGCATGAAAAAAGGTTGAGCATGATAACGGAACCAAGTTGTAAAATACAATTACAAAAGATTACAAAAATGCTATCTCAAACATCTTACTGGTGTAAATTGCATAAACTCTCTCATGCAACATATGTCATTCAGAATAAAGAGGAAGGAACAGCATTTTTAACACCAACTCCGTTTAGGGAATTGGATACCAAATACTCCCATCTTCAATAGATTCTTTAGTTAAAATATTTTATTCTATTTGCTCTAGTTATCAAAATGAATAACAAAGAATAAAAAGTGTACAATGGAAAACAAATTACCTTATTTTAACAGAGATTAATCTAGGAAGGGCCTGTGTAGTAATCATTCTATGTTATCTCATTCAAACTATCTGCTAACAACAGCAGGAAAAAGGGTTGTATTCTTACCAATGAATTTCTGAGGCATTGAGCTTTTTCGTTTTGCCACATTGCTTGCTAATCTGTCCAGAACGAGAGCTCTTTCACTTCCCATCTCTGCTTTGATGTGTCTTGCCTCCACACTTGCTGGTTTGGAAAAATGTAAAAAGAAAAGGGAAAAGAACACGTTGGTAAATGGGGAGAAAAGGAAATAAACTAGAAGGAAAAGTGTCAGAGGTCTGATGCACACTCTGTTGTTACCTGTTATTACTGCTCAGATTCTTGCCTGGGGTACCTGCTGTGGTCACTGAAGCCAGCACCAGGGCACATTCAAATCTTGCAGTCTTATGCTGAGATGGGAAAGCCCGACCCATCCCCAACCAGTACCTTCATTAGCAAGAGGAAGTATTAAATAAACAGCCTGGACGTGGTTGGCTGCAAAAAGATAGATAGAAGGAGATCTTCTAACCCCGGATCAGCCTTCTTTCTGATTCTGAGTAACTGCGTGTGACACCTGCAGACTGATATAATTCTTCTTAACAACTTTGAAAAAAAAGTATGGTGCCCCAGATTTACTGCTCTGTTTATGTTAATAGCACTTTTGAAAATAGACACTTACCCAGATAGCAAGAAATCTACTCAGTGATTTGTGTATTGAAATTTTGAGTGGTTTTTTTCTTTTTTTTCTTTTCCAGCATGCTCCTTTCAGTTCCTATCTTTTAAATTCTATTTCTCTGGGCTCTGCATTTTCTGTTTCATATGCTCTTCACATTTCAAAATTGTCTCAGTTAAAATTTCCCTGAGCAACACTTCTGTCTTGAAATTAAAGAGCAATTTGTATAATGCATCTTTATTATATTTCTAATGAAAAATGTGAATAAAAACTGCCGAAGATTATGGTCTAATTGTCAGTCCACAAATAGACTTTCAAGTGGTGTAGGCCTGTGGTTCTCAGACCTACCTGAACATTAGAATCACCTGAAGAGCATGTAAGACACACCTATGCCCAGGCCTCCCCTTCAGATCAATTAAATCAGGATCTCTGGTGTAGGGGCCTAGGCAACAGTATTTTTAAAGCTCTCCAGATGATTTTAAAATGCAGTCAGAACTGACAATCACTAGAAGAATATATAAATAGTTCCAACGTCTAATCAACTAAACACTAAGTTGGAATAAATATAACATAGTTTACCCTGGTACAGCAGGCAGTACCCAAAAAGAGTTCATGACTCAAGTTCAAAGAGATACGAGCTGCTCTAAATATAAAGCTTTAAATTTTAACACATGATACTAGTCCAAGCTAGGGATCAGCAACCTTCTTCTGTAAAGGGCCAGATAGTAAATATTTTAAACTTTGTGGGACACATATAGCCTCTGTTCCACATTCTTTGTTGTTTTTCCTGACCCACCACCCTTTAAAAATGTAAAAACCCCTGTGTACAAACAGACCGCTGACTGCATTTGGCCTGAGGGTCATAGTTTGCTCACCCCTGCCCTAAACAAACATATTGTGATGCTACAAACAATTCCCCCTGGTTTATAATAAGCATTTTAGGAGGTCCAAACAAAAATGAAGTATCTACATTTCTAATATCGCTAAGGAAGAAAAAATTGAAATTAGTTTAAGGGACTAGAGTAGAAAGCAAGTGATGATTGCAGAACGGAATTTTTTTTCCAAATATAAACATACAAGTCTAGGAATTGTCAGTGATCCTGCTGTAGGTGAAGAGTTTTCTGTGTGAGGAGATTCTAATATACAAAAATAATGTCACAAATTCCATGATCTCTCAGACATTGAACACCACAGATGGACGTGCCCAGAAAGAAGAAAGCTGGCCACCTCTGCAGTAAATGAGAGACAGAGAAAGATGTCCTTGGCAAGACTGTTAAGTATGACCAGAGTGAGAGAACCAAAGCCAAATCAGAAAAAGAGAATGCAAGGTATTCAATATCTTTCATTTTATTATTAGTATCTTTTTGGTTTTGTTTTTAAAATTCTATGTATGCAAGTCTTACACAATAAATTATAAAGCTCAGGGTTTTTTAAATTCAGGAGTAAAATGAACTCTGGCTCCAAAAATGAATAAACAAAGAGGATGATGGTAATGACCATATTTACTAGACTTTGTCAAAAATAATTCTATGCTCTAAAGAAATAAATCCCAGCCTCCAATTTAAACTATTAACAACACTGTTTGTCTAAATGTCTAAACAATAAGGGTCAGAATAAGGGGCCCGGGCAGCTTTTGGGCTCGTGGTAAAGCACTGCAACTTTGTCTGACCAACCGTTGTAAATAACTGGCACTTTAGTGACAGGACTCTGCTATTGAGCAAAGTGGGTCAAATTCTGTCCAGCACAGGGATAGGTTTAAATGACCAAACAGGAAACTATTATATATATATTATTTCCTTTCACACAAACCACCACCAGATGTGGCACTACCCAGAGCCCCAAGAGCAGAGAGATGAAAGACAAAGGTCTGGGATTTGAAATAAGTTCCTGAGGCTGTTATAAGGAGGCGTTTTCTTAGAAGCATCGGAGAGGCAGCTAAATTTGTGCTTTGGGAACATTCATTCTGGTTTGAGCAACTTTGAGAGGATTAAATCCTGGGAAGGCTCCCCTTCCATCTTGTATTTATTACCAAAAAGATTTATAGCGAAATGAGAATGAAAAAACAGTACTCTGGGAATTTTTAACTTTATCCCCATTTTACCGCTATTCTTACTCGTCTGTGGCAGTCACTCCTCAAATGGCTCAGTCGTCACCCAGAGATTTATCTGTTCAGTCCCAGCACTTACTGCAAGCATTATGCTGCCTGCCTAGTTTTCCCACCTGCCTCGTGGCAGTCACTGTCTACATTTTACCTAAGTCACTATCAGTTCCCACAAACAGCTTTCTGAGGACACACACTCAATATCCTCTATATTTGGGAGGATGCTAAAGTGGGGATACATTGACCTAAATAACGTAATTAGGGCATGTCACTAAATGGCAACCTTCCGAGATAACATCACTTTTCATCCCTGGTTACTCACCAAGCTTGTCTTGACAGTCATTTCTAGATAATCTTACTCTGTAGATCAGTGACCAAATGCCTGACATTTAAAAAGATAAAATTCTGGAGTGTTTATGGATAGACAGATAATTTGAGGCATAGGTGAAGACTTTCCCATTTCCACAACTCTGGTTATAGTGAAAGAAATCCTCTAAAACTCATCTAGAGGGCTCCATCAACTCACACTCTCTCTCTGGATTCTTCACTCAAAACATAAGCTCCAAGACCCCAACCCTCACTGTATATGTGAACACACTCCAGAGATTAAGTTAGTCTTTACTCAGTTAACTGTATATTCCAATTGGCAAGTTACGCAAAGGTTAAAATTTCATTTGAATATGGTGCACTCTCATTTTCTTTTCCAAACTGTTAGTCTTTTGCCTTGCAATTGTTGGACAGCTGCTACACAATGCCACTAAATGAGCACTCTTTAAAACACAAAGAAATGCTTTGGAGTTAGACAATCTCTTTGGGATTATAAGGAGTTTAGGCAGTACACTGAAAAGAAAAAAAGGACTACTGGCTTTTGGTCCTCTGCTTCAACTTTAAGACCCAACTGTCTATTTATACAAATAGTCTAGACTTGTTATCTTGCCACATCATGTCTCAGAAATGTAAGTGGAGGGAAACCAGTTTGGCAAGATAGTAAGGGAACAAGATAATGGGTTTAAATGATGAAATAGGAAATCCGTTCCTGGGTGGTGTTTGGCAGTTTAATGTTGCAAGGAGTGGGTGTGGGGAATATGGGACAGGGGCAAGGAACAATTTGCACACTTGGTTCAGGAGTGAGCATAGAAGGAGTAGGACTGTAATTCTGGATCAATTCCCCTTGGTGTCACTTGCCTACTCTATAGTAGATATACCAACTTTCATTAGCAAAATGGTTTTAAAGACATGTTGAAAAAATAAATAAAACTTATAGGAAGTCATAATTACAGAATAGGTTACTACCTTTAATCTCTGCACAAGTCTTAATAGTTTCTCCGGTTTTTAGTTAACTGTTTCCATGATGCAATTTCTATCTCAAAGTGATTGCAGATTTAACTATGTAATTTGTAGTGTTTTTGTTTTTGTGCAAAATCCTTCATTAGCTCTTGAAGTGTTAAACGGAGCTCAAATAAGAGGCATTGCTTCCTGTCTCTTCTATGGTGTGGTCAGTCAGTAGCTAATAGTGTGTGGAACAACGGGGTGTCACTGTGCAATAAGAATTGTCTAACAAGAGATTGCTATCAAAGACTGAGGCAGGTTCCAACAAAAAAGTTACATAAAACTGTGCCTTTTTGACCAAGTAGAATGAATACTACCTGTGAGATAGTATTGATTTTTAAAAAGAATAATCTGTTGGGAAAACAGACTTTTAAAACATTTTAAACTTTTTCTTTGGACTGATACTTGGTAAAAATATAAGTTTATTCTGAAACTCTCATGCTTGTATTAGCTCAAATGAAACCGTGATAATGCAGATAAAAGGTTTTGACTCCTAGATTCATAAATAAATTTAATTATTCAATTACTTTAAAACTCTCGTTATTGCTAGAACATTGTCATACAAAAACATGTCCCGCTCCCAGTACTCATAATTTGTGTGAAAATGAGGCTAAGTGAATCTCTATACCAGCTGTTAGTCCCTTTCTGGAGTAAGGATCAAGCTAATGAGAAAATGAAATCCGTGGTCTTCTATGTTCCTTCTTCTTTTCAGTTATACTCCATTAAGACCACAGAATTGGAGGAGTATCATGATGAGGTCACTGGTGATGTCCGGTGTAGAGACTTGGACTGAAGTAGCAATAGGACATGTGTCTCTATTGGACGTTTGTATTGTACTAATAGACCAAGTGCCCATTCCCTTGTTGGACTGTAAGATCTTCAAGGGCAGGGGCTTAACCTTCACTCATCTTAACAAACAGCTCTGACACAGAGCCTGGCACATAGAGAATCCAACAAATGCTGTCTGAAAAAAACAAAATGATTTTAGCAAGGCCAGAAGTCCTGTTGCCCAACATGGCAGTCTTTTGTAGACTGGTCTCTAGGCCAAGGCCTTTTCATCTCTTCTGCTTCCATAAAGGCCTGCTTCCTGATGGGGGCAGGTTTGTCCCAAGGCTTGGCTCTCACACAAGGCTGCATTTCAATTTACAATAAGCCACTTGATGAACAAGGGCAGCATCCACAGTAGTAATGGAGCATCATCACTTTAAAAGCTAGGGATGAAGAGATAAGATCTACCACTGGGGATATTATATTGGTCAGGCTCAGAATGGAACACTATGTCCAGATAGAGACTCCCAATTTTAAGAAGGAAACAGAAATGGAAACCATATAGAGAGCAGTGGCAATAATTAAAGGATTGGCTTGTGTTAGATTAAACATTCTTTACATTTTGGATTTTAGGCAAAATCATGAGAACTATTTGAAAGAGTACTATATTGACTGACATGCAGTATTTACTATAGTTGATTAAGCTGTGACTTTATACATTTTGTAACCTGAAACCACCATTACAACATATTTGTTTTTAAAGAAAATCAAAACTTGCTGACTTAGTTAACCCTTTATTTTTTTGCTGAGACTTAAAGTATGCTGCACATATCTATCAAACCACCCTACGAAATGCAAATTAACTTAACTTCTGTACTTCAGCATTTCCTGAATCACCTCATACCAGTGAAGATACCAAAAATATTTCTTTTGATACTTTCCTAATTTGAAATTCCTTAAAAAAGTTATGGAGATGGAAAGTAAGGTGGTAGGTAACCTTACTTCAAAATCATCAATTTTGAACTTACTGATCATAGAGGGCAGTTTACTGATTTTTTTCCCCCTATTTCCAGGAGAATCAAGACACACATTCATGTATATGTGTATGTCTATTAGTCTGTGTGTTACTATATTTCTTTTGCTAACCAGATAATATATAAGCTTTAAAAATATATAGCTAATAAAGTCATATTTTCTAAAAGTAGAAAAAACCCAAATGTCCATTAACTAATGAATGGATAAATAAAATGTGATAAATCCATATAATGAAATATTATTTGGCCATAGAAAGGAATAAAGTGCTGATACACACTACCATATGGACAAACCATGAAAACATTACACTAAGTGAAAGAAGCCAGATATAAAAGGCCACATATTGTACGATTCTTTTTACATGAATGTTCAGAATAGGCAAATTCATAGAGATAGGAAGTAGATTAGTGGTTTCCAGGGGCTGGAGAGACAGGGAATGAGGACTGACTGCTAATGGGCACAGAGTTTTTCTTGGGGGTGACAAAAATGTCATGGAATTAGATAGTGGTGATGGTTGTATAAATTTGTGAATACAATTAAAACTACTGAATTGTACACTAAAGGGTGAATTTTATGGTGTATGAGTTATAATCTCAATACATTTTTGAAAACAAAAAATTATAGCTAATCATGAAAACAACGAAAAGTTCTAATTTGATTTTACTGAAATGATTTTTAAGTCATTGAATTTTTGATGAGTCTCAATTTCCTCACCTCTAAAATGAGGAGGTAGGATTAGATGCTCTCTTTAACCCTTCTAGCTTTACATGTTAATGATTCTATTTGGAATATAATAGATTTCCATAACCTTGGAATTTCTCACAGTAAGAGGTTGGTCTACTGTCTGAAATATGGAACTGCAGGTAAAGATGCCCAAGTATTGCCTGACTGACCTTAAGCATATTGCTTAAGATGTCAAAACCCGTTTTAGGTTTTTTTTTGAGAGAGAGAGTAAACATTTCTCTTTAGAAATAAGGAGGAAATCCAACTCCTTGATAAAACCAAAGATGCCATCAGGATAAAAAGCAGAAGCACTGCAAACCAACGGAATTCAGTTGGCCAGCTCCTAACACCATAAAATAGGCTTTATCTAAAACAAAAGTTTCCTCTCACTCAAAACTGGTACAGTTAAACTACTCATGATTTCCACTGCATTTTTCCTGAGTTTCACATTATTTCTGTCATATTTTTGTAATCTTTCTGCTTTAGAATGTTCAAACTATTCAAGCGCAACTACTTTTGTCAAACATCAAATCCCATGAGGATTTGTACCTACTCTAAACAAGCAACTGGTTCAAGTAACCAAATAAAAATGTGTGACAATTCAAGCTGCAGAACCAAACTGATGGTCAACTGGATAGGACAAAGGACAACAGCCGAGATGTGACACAAAATAGTTTCAGGTTGTTTCAACTAATAATGAAAAATAAATAAAACACAATTGATAGATGGAAAGACATCTAGTGTTTCAACCAGTTGCCATTCAGTATATAATTCAAAATACTGAACAAAATATGAAACTCCAAAACCCAAATATAAGCATCACAATAAATCATATGAGTAGACAAGTATATGACTTTTGGGCCTTGTGCAAAAAAATCGTTGTGGTTTTAATAAACTCTGCCCTAGCCACGCCTCAAGCTCCTCTACCCTCCATCTTTGCCATTTCAGTTAATGACAACTGCATTCCTCATCACATCCCACATCAATCTGTTAGGAAATACTGTCGGCTCTATCTTTATACACAGAATTAGAACACTTCTCACCACCTCTACCACAACCAACACACAATCTTCTATTGTTTGTATTATTGCAATGGCTTTCTAACTGGATGCCCCAATTTTTTATCTTTCCCCCAAAACAATCTATTCTTAACAGCAAGTAGAGTGATTCTTTTCAAATAAGAAGTCCAATCATGTCACCTCTCTGTTCAAAACCCTCTAAAGATTTTCAATTTCACTCAAAGTAAAAGCCAGTCTTTACAATGACCTACAAGGCCTGGTAAGGCCTGGTTTTCCATTTTCTCTCTGGCCTCACATCCATTACTCACTCACTCTGCTCCAGCCACACAGGACTATTTACACTTCTTCAAACTCAAGCCCCAGGGCCTTTGCACTTGCTATTTCCTAGTTATCTGTAGGGCTCTCTCCTCACCCCTTTAAGTCTGTTAAAAAGTCACCTCATTGAAACCTTCCCTGACTTACCCTCCATCCCTAGTACCTGCTTTGTTTTTCTCAGTAGCACTTACTACCTTCCAATACACTGTATAAATTACTTATTTACTTTGTTTATGGTCTGTCTTTCTTTATTAAAATATAAACTCCACGAGGGCAGGATTTTTTTGTCTTTTTATTCACTACTATTTAGTCCACCACCTAGAACAGTGGATGCTCACTAAATGTATGTGGAATGAGTGTTGTATGAACTCACCAGTCTCACCCAGGTCAGTGCTCTGAAGAAATGTACGGCAGCGTTCCTTGTGCTCCTCAAGGGAACTTCTCTGCTTGTAACTCCTTCCGCAAAACTCACATTTATAGGGTTTCTCAACTATAAGGAGAGCACAAAGGGGCACTCAGTGACCCTCAGGGTTTATAGAACAAACGGTGTATTAGGGCTCTGTGAAAACTGTCCATGAGGAATGAGACTGCTGAGAGAAGCCAGAGTATTTGGGTTCTAAACTGAAATAACGTTAAGGTCTACGATTGATTATTATGCTAGACTATTCTCTGAAAGGATAGCCTCCTTTCACAAATGAAAGGATTTAGATTTAATGATTATCACTGAGCACAGTGTTCTGGCTCCAGATCAATCTTGTTTCTTTAGGGAAAAGAATAGGGTATTCTTCAAGGAGGTTAGTGTGGCTTAAGAATGAAATAGGAAGAGATTCTTGTTTTGTGACATCCATCTGGCTGTAAATAAAGAATGCTGCAGTTTGTGGCAGTTAGCCATTCAGCTGGAAACGGATGGCCTTTTTAGAGCATTGACATTTTTGGATAAATTTGGCTCATCCTTGCCAAGTAGCTATAGCAAAGTCTGGGCTAAATCAATAAAAACTGAGCTAACCAAGGATATATCTGAATAATAGAAAAAAAATGAATTGAAAAAATGACTTCATCTTCATTTCTAAGATAAAGCAAAAGTTTCCTCAAAAGTTCATCCATACAATTCAGACCACTTTTACCCTCCCAACTCCTCCAAATGCTTTATTGCTCGAAATATGTAGGTAATAACTTCAACTTTGTGTGCAGGACTGGTCTTTCTGATTTGTTGATAAAGTATTCCTTATGAATTTATCAGAGTTTTAGGGACTGAGATTATTATTTTCTAATCCTCTTGCTCTGTTTAAAACAGACCCTTTGGGACGTAAAGCACTAAAAGATCCATATAGAACCCCAAATTAAAATAAATAAAGGTGTGCTAGGGCTAAAAATGTTAAGTTTCTGTATAAATTGGGGTCCTCTAGAATCTGTCTTAAAAATGACTACTATTGTTGGATCTTACTTGAAAAAAGCAACAGAAGCAAACTATTCTAATTTTTTGGACCAAACTCAGCCTTAATTCATTACTTTGAACTTGAGCTGTAAAAGAAACCCTTCTTTGGCCACTTATGATCTCTCATAGTAGGTTTTGTTGGGGCTGACTTGTTTAATCCTTACTCTCTGAATTGTGACCAGTTGCGGGTTTGGGGCTGGGTTTTAGTCAAAGCAGTACGTGGATTAACAAAAAAACAAACCCTTTTTTTTTTCTTCAATTAAAATTTTGTCAGATAACATCAAGAACATGAGGTCCCAAATTTGAAAATAAACTCAGTTTTATTTTTCTAGAAGGGAAATTCTAAATGTTGAAAAAAAATTTATTATCTTGCTTGGTCAAAATAAGGAGTAAAAACAGCAAGACAGAACATAGCTTTTTATGAATTCTTACTGCTGCTCATCTTTTAGAGATTAAAAATAAATAGGCTGATCAAGAAGAAAGTTGGGTTTAAGAAATTTAGCCCATCCACACCTAAAACTAATACAATGTTATATGGTCAATTATATTTCAATTTTAAAAACCCAGAAATTTATCCCAGAATGGCCAAAAAACTCCCCAAATTTAGCCCAGAATGGTCAAAAGTAACTCTCTAATAATGATTTAACCCAAGTTTACAGGGTTTTTTTTTCTTCTCCCCAAAGCCCCCCAGTACACAGTTGTATATTTCTAGTTGTAGGTCCTTCTGGTTGTGGAATGTGGGCCGCCACCTCAGCATGGCTTGATGAGCGATGCCATGAACTGGTGAAACCCTGGGCTGAGGAAGCAGAGCACTCGAACTTAACCACTCACCCACGGAGCCAGTCCCATCCCAGTTAACAGTTTTATATAATTTACAAACTGTACAGTATTTGCTTGTCTAGACTTTTGAATGAAAAATGTGTGTGTGTTTTTAGAAAAATAATCTTTTTCTTTTTTGTGGAGAAGATTAGCCCTGAGCTAACTACTGCTAATCCTCCTCTTTTTGCTGAGGAAGACTGGCCCTGAGCTAACATCCATGCCCATCTTCCTCTACTTTACACGTGGGACGCCTACCACAGCATGGCTTTTGCCAAGTGGTGCCATGTCCGCACCCGGGATCTGAACCGGCGAACCCTGGGCAGTTGAGAAGCAGAACGTGCGAATTTAACTGCTGTGCCACCAGCCCAGCCCCCTAGAAAAATAATCTTTTAATAAAGTTTACTATAAGAAAATACTGATGGCTATAATTTCTTCACAAAAACTAAAAAGGCGTTTTTATAGAGCAGGCTTTTCCTGTCTGACTGTGTTGTTCTCTAGGGGAGCAAGGATGGTAAGGAGATGATCATCCCCATTGAGCCAGACGGAGAGCAATTAATGCCTTAATGGAGTGTAATTAGCCCTAGAGGTCTCTGCTGTTGTAACCCTTCAGAACAGGAATGACAGATGAAAACCTCCATACTTAACTCTTTCTAGTTTCTGCAACGGGCATGGAGGAACACACATTTACTAGATATGGAATGCTCATTGCTCTCACTTACCAGAATGTGTCCTAAGATGACCTGTGAGTGCATCTCTTCTCTGGCATGCGTAGTTGCAGAGGTGACACTTAAAAGGTTTTTCCCCTGTGTGCAGTTTAATGTGGCGGAGGAGGTTACCTTTCTGAGTAAAAGATGCCCCACACTGATTACACTGGAATGGGCGTTCACCTTTAAAAAGGACAAAAAGGAGATTTCTGATCACCAGCAAGTGGAGAAGCATATGCACAGATTAGCTGCCTCTAGCAAAAGCTCATCGTTTAGACAGTTTCTGTTCATACTGGGATTGGCTGGGAGTTATATTTCAAGGCAAGCATAAGACTTAATGGACTCTTCCCTCTAGAAGAGAAAAAGCACTCCCTAGGCAAGGCTGTTTTAGGCATCATCTTGTCTTGGATCAGAGCAAAGAAACAAGAGTAGCTCTAGAAGTGCTTTCTGGATGTAAGTTTTTACATTACTTAGCATTCCTTTTGAATATAATCTCAGTCTGAAAAAAGAGTCACAGACTCAAGTCCTAATAAAGTATCGAGGGCCAGAAATGCTTCTTTTTAAAGTCTTTATATCAGATTGCAGAAGGAATCTATTGGGCTCAGTAGGATTGTTGTGATTGTATGCATTTCTATAGACTACCTGTTTACTGTCTGAAGATAATTTTTTTAAACTGGTCATAAAAACTACATCCTTTCATCTACCAAATTTGAACCCAATAATGAGATCTGCTTTTTTAAAAGTTATGTAAAAATATATGAAAGATGCCTAAGAAGCAAATCACACAATTCAACTCCTACTTATTAACTCAAGAAAAAAATATTTGGCTGACCTAGAACACTGTGCCCTCTATAGTCTTTGTTTTTATTCATAGCATTTGCAGTATGTTTGCCAAATGCATGGTGAAGCAGGACTAAAAATCACTGGTTAAATGGAAATGGAGAGAAGAGATACATCAGAATTATAGCAAAAATCAGTGAAAGTAATCAAAAGTCACCCCAAATTCCACCACTTCATTTCTCACATGGCTGCATTACGAGAGTTTTCAGAAGAATGGATAAAGGAGACTATTTACCAGTATGGCTCCGCTTATGAACCATTAAGACATTGAAGCTAATGCAGGATAATCCACACACATCGCAGTTCATCTTGCCACTGGTTGGCCTGCTACTATCATACGAGACAACATGTCTTTCCAACTTAATGTTTTCATATTCATTATATTCTCTTGAATAGCTGTAAGGGATTTCAGGCTCTTCTGCATTTCCCATGGGCTCTGGCTTTAAAACATTCTCATCCCTTTCACTGTATTCATCTTTCACTTTCATTGAATCATCTGCAGGGAGGAAAATGCAAGAAATGAACAATGATTGTATTTGGGGCTATCAAAGCAGCTCAAAGAGCAGGGACTCACAACTGACAATGAAATACCAAATGAAGCTAACATAATATTGTACATTTACAAAACAAGAAAACGCCACTAGGATGATTACTCATTATTTGAATTCAGAACCACAGTCAGGGGAAAACACACTCACACGCACACAGAAATAGATGACAGCGTTTTAGGACACCCAGAAAATTAGAGATAACAGATTTTAGCTATGACTGCTCAAAGAAACCATGAAAAAAAACATTTTGCACAACTCTTCTCCAGTACTGGGGGAAAAGAAAGGTTCTCAGATCTAGTACCTTTTTTGGTGGCTGCAGTTAAGAGGCGAGGTGATGTGCTCTTTGGTTTCAAGAAGAAAAAACTGTTTTAATCCTTCAAATGTATCCAATTTAAGTCACTAAGATTGAGAGTTGACTAGTTAATACTGTTTTTCTGATTTTAAGCCATGCTTTGCCTCTTCCCCTTCCATGTATATGAACTGCTAAAAGAGTCTTATCTCTCTCTCTCTCTCTCTCTCTCTCTCTCTCTCTCTCTCTCTCTCTCGGAACTGATAAAGAGACAACACTGAATGTAGAGGAAGCTGGCAGTACTAGTGAAATACTGTTGAGAAAGATAAAAGGAGAAGTAATTCTTTAACATAACCTTCTAAGGAGTCACTTTCATTGACACAGGTAAATGGAGCTCAACCTAAGCAAGGGAAGGGCACCTATACCCAAGTTAGGGAGGGATGAACTCAAGATCCTAGAATTACAGGACCGGATAGGAGAGGAGCAATTGGCCCAAGTGAGTTGGGTGACCAGGTATTATCTTAAAAAGAGCTGTAACACTCTTAAGCTGAAGAACATAAGAAATGAAGAAGGCAAATTAGGTACTGACACTAACAAAACCCAGACATTTGCCGGCTGTATTAATAATAAACATTCATAAGGAATTTTTCATATACAAAATATGCTGCATAAATGCTTACTTTTTCAAACATTCACTCTTAGAAATTGGAAGTTGTACTTTCCCATGAGGAATCACAAATCAATGGGATTTTAGGGCTGGAAGGGAATTTAGAGATCATCTAATCCAACCCTCTTGTTTTTCATACAGAGATATTCTCAGTGCTTTGTCCGAGGTTACATAGCCAGTTAACAGCAGATGTGTGATTAGAATGCTAAACTTGGATTTGACCTCACACACTAGACTTATAAAGTCTAAGCGGCTTCTTACTAACATATTCCACACTCTCCTACCAATGCATAGACGTTAAAAACCAAAACACTCTGAAAAAAGGGTATTTTAAAAAACTACATCCCTTCCAAAAAACACCAGTAAGCGCAGCTCCTGTTGCCACATAGGAGGAAGTACAACGCAGCTGCGCCTGGCTTGTTACCTTCAACTCAAGTTTCAATTTTCACTTCTATCAAGGTTACCTTTCATCTATATTAACTGTGTTTGCTTAATAGAGCAAGACAGGGCCTAACCACCAACAGAGGAGCCATTGCTGCAACTCTGTTCCACTGCTTCTCACCACGGTTCATGGTTCACAACTTTTCACCCTTTGATTAGAAGAGATGGAGGGCTGTAGGATAAGTCCAACATGTTTCAAACTTGCCCATCCTATGCATCTGGGTTATATATGAATTGATATCCATTTCCTACATGGAAAGAGGTTCATTCCCTTCTTTCTCTGGATAGGTCTTGCCTGCTTTCAGATGGAATTTGTTTGCTTTAAGTGGTTTTCGTTTTTTTTGAATTTTTTTAAGAGAAGGATGCACCTGAGGCTTGTACCCTCCTCCCTTCCTCCATCACTCCAGCTGTGGGTGATATCCCACCAAAGCTTGAGTGCTCTTCAGTTTGCATGTAGGCGTTTAAAAGAACCTCAACGGAAAACTTCAGCTACTGAAAACCAAAAACAGCAGATAGAAAGGGCCAGCAGAAAAGAATCCTTTTCATTTTAGTTATAAAATGTTAATATGAACAGACTCAGGCCATTCTGTGGTCAGTGACAATTAAAAACTAGTAAATCAATGTGTGGGGGTCTTTCTGAAAACACAGGACACAAGAGAGTTGCTCCTTCCCTCAGATTTTGCCTTTAATGGGTCTGACCTAGAACTCAATACTACGTTGACCTGGGTCAAGATAAAATCTTGGCTTTAGTCCTTTAGGACTTAACTGTAGAATAAGAAAGACAGTATCTGAGACCCAGGGCCCTAAGAGAAAGCATGAGAGTCACATGGACAGGGCATTAGGGAAGTTCCTTGTACTTAGTGGACGAAAGAGCTCCTGATACAGTTGTTGGTTTGCCTTTGGAGTCTTACCAGTTTTAGATAAAAGACCTGGATGGCCTCCGTGCATGGTTACTGGGGATCAAAAATTCATTATGATTTACCACATGAATGTAAACAGAGTTGAATATTAGAATACATGAGTATCTAGGATACTAATGAGATTCCTGAGAAATTACTGGATTTAGCACACAGCCTCCAAATATAGTCCACCAAAACTATCAGGAAAGACACTAGTTCGCTCTAATGAAGAAATTCATTCCATCCCTTAGGAGGAAGATTTACTGGAGCAGAGGAAAAGGGGGCATTCTACTTAGTATCCCTTGAAAATATTAATAAACATGTCTAAAATAAAATGTCATCTTTGAATGACAAACTTGCTTCTAATTTATGACTTTTTATTTACAATGGAATCTTCATTCTTCCAGTCTCCAAGTCTAGAAACTGGAATCCTTTTCCTTTCAACCTCTACATCAGGTCTCTAAGACCTCTATTCTATGCCCTCAGGCTCTAAAATTCTCTTTGCAATTTAGTTTAGCCTCTTATCTCATCCTCTCTCAACACTCCTTTCTAGACAGTCTTACTAAAAAAGTAATCTATGCTTACTGCCTCTACATCCTCAAAACTGATGTAAAATTCCATGTAATCTGTCATCTGCCTCCATAATTCACTGAAACTGCTTCCCTGAAGACCATCAACAGTCTCCTGGTTCCTAAATCCAAAGGCCTTTTTTATGCCTCTCTCTCCATCTTCTCTGTAGCGCTTGACCCTACTGACCGCCACTCCTTGTTCTATATTTCTATTTCTTCAGTGAAACTGTACCTCCTTTCCTTACCTTTCTGATGGCTTCTTTCTAGCTCCTTTTCCTCCCTCTGCCTCCTAATCACTGTCCTTAAGCCTCTTTTTTCCTCCCTCTACACCTCCTTCCCTATGGCAATTTCATCCACTCTTCAGGCTTCAACTAGCATTTTATTGATTAGTCCCCAAATATATATCTCCAGGTGTGCTCTCTCTCTCGTTCGTCAATCCTCTATTCCCAAAGGTCTCCTGGGTGTCTTCCCAATTACTCAGGCTAGAATCTTTACAGTCATCTTTCCTTCCTCTTGCTTGCAACCCTCCTTGGTTCTATTTTTGTACCTTCTCTCCAATCTGATTCTTCTCCCCACTATTTTGCACATCTACTATCCTAAATCTCAGAGCCTCATTAGTTTCTCCAAGATTTACTGTGGTAGCCTCCACATTGTTCTCTCTGCCTCTTCTCTCTCCCCTTTTCAGCTCATCCTGTATACTCTCACCAGCTTGTTTTTCCTAAACTATGGCTCTGGTCATATCATGACCCTGTCAAAATTCTTTCATATTCTCCACTGCCAACAAAATTAAGTCCAAACACAGAAACAAAGAATTTAAAAGACCTTTCAATATCTGACCCCAACTTATCTTTGTAATGTTGATTTTGAATGTTCAGATATCTTTAGCCAAACTAAACAACTTCTAAGTATTCTTGCTTTTATTATTTCTACTGCCTAAAAGGTCTTTCCCCAACTTCGCCACAGGTCTAAATCCTACACGTCCTTTAAGGCCAAACTAATATGCCATTTCCCCCACACTATGCTTTCCTTGATTCTCACAGCTGCAAAATAATTTGTTCCTCCTTTCTCTGAGTTACTTATAAACTTATCTCCTCTCCCATTTGGACATGTAAGCTATCTGAGAGCAGAAGCGACACAGGTTTGTTTTTTTAAACTCAATGTCCCCTATGACACTGTAACCTGGTCTGTAAGACCAGAGGTTGTGTGGTTTTAAAACAGAAATTGGTGGGGGGGGTCTCACAGTAGATCTACTAATCTTGGTGTGGGGACTGGAAATATGCATTAAAAAACATGTTCTCTAGGTAAATTTTATTCATAATGGAGTTTGAGAACCAATGCTCTAGAGTCTGATACAGTGCTCTGCATAAGGTGCATACCCAATAAATACTTAGTACACGAATATGGCACTGCATGAGCCTCCTGAATGGACCACAGTGTATGTGACCTCGATTTTATACTATAACCTGTTGATAGATTAATTATCCCCTAGCACTAAAACCCTTGTTCAGAAACTTTCCATGATTTCATTTTGCTTACAGAATAAAGTCCAAAATCCTTAGTGAAGCATTCAAAGGCCTGTTTAGAACCTGCTCTGAGCCTATCTGATCATTTCATTTCTCACTAGTCTTCTGGAATCATCCTTTTCTCTAGACTAGAAGCTTGATACTCAAAGTGAGGACCTTGGATCAGCAGTTCCAGCATCCCCTGGGAGCCTATTAGAAATGTAGTCTCTTAAGGCCCCACCTCAGACCTAGTGGATCAGAATTTGCATTTTAACAAGATACTCAAGGATTCTTATACACATTAAAGTTCGAGAAGCACAGCAGCAATGTAATCACAGTTCTCCAAGTTTCTTTTTCAGTCTTTCCCATACCTAAAATGAATGCCCTTTCCCCATATCAACATTGTATTTAAACTTCCAGATGTTGTTTAAATGCCATTTCTTCCATGCAGTCTACCTTGATACTCTAAACTAGAAACAAATTCTCCTGTTTCTGAGCTCTCTCATACACCTACCTCATTCTACTTTATATTTATCACGATGTCATTAACCTGTACAGATTTACCTTTATATAGCCAATGTGTTCATAAAACGTTACGTGCAAAACCAATAATGTTGGGGACCGGCCCTGTGGCTGAGTGGTTAAGTTCTCATGCTCTGCTTTGGCGGCCCAGGGTTTCGCCAGTTCGGATCCTGGGCGCCGACACGGCACCGCTCCTCAGGCCATGCTGAGGCAGCATCCCATATGCCACAACTAGGACCCACAACTAAAAAAATACACAACTATGTACTGGGGGGGCTTTGGGTAGAAAAAGGAAAAATAAAATCTTTAAAAAACAAAACAAAACAAAAACCAATAATGTTGTCCCACTGACTTACATTATACATTCAGAGATGTTTACCTTCATTTTTCATTGATTTTCAGTTGTCAGTGACTAGCAATGCCTGAACTGTTAATACAGGCAGAAGATATTAAAGATCTGGAGAGAAAAACTTGAATATACTTGAGGAACTGGCTTACAGTATCCTGAAGTTTTTGTAAAGTGAATAAACCTTCTGTAATGCGAATAATCTCCCATTTTAGTCTTGTGAATTCCAGTCTTACAATATGGATCAGGTTTCTTAGACACACAACTTAGATTGCCGCTTAAAAAACTATCAAGAATCTTCATAGGCTCCAGCAATATTTTATTTCTTAAGCCAAGTGGTTGGTCCATGGATGCTTGTTTTGTTACTATTCTTTAAACTATACATGTAACTATATTTGCCTTTTTGTATGTATGATAAATTTCATAATAAAAAATGTTAAAGCCTTCCTGAGTAAATTTTTTATAATTAAACTCATGGAGCAAAGAACATACCAAACCACAAATTGCTGATAAAGGTAATTGCAAAACATTCCCATGGGGGGAAAAAAAGATGTCTAAATTAAATCTAACCCATGAAAATTAGATTAAACTGAACTTCTTTCTAAAGGAGCTACTCTGGGGTACAATTGCTCCCATCTTTGCCTATGTTCTGGAGGCCTCTTAGGAAGATGACACACACTAACAAACACACACCCCCCAGAGAGAATTTTGTAGGCTGAAGAGAACAAAGCCTTGGCTCACTGGGGCTGATGCACATGGTTTCATTTCCTGGGGTGATGGTTATCACATGAAAGGCTTGCACTCCAGAGTAGACATTTTTGGTTTCACCTGAGACACTGCAAAAACAATGGGTCTTGGAAAGGATCCAACATCTAAATCCTTCAGGGGCAATAGCAGTCTCAGCCAACTGTGCCTCAGTTTGTTTTTACAGGCACATAAAATGCTCAGTTGGAGAGAAGAACCTATCAAAGATGGCAAACAGAACAGGCAACTTGGATGTCTTGGATAGCATGTTAGTAGGAATTTCCCAGTTGTAAAAAGGGGTTCTGAATTACCACCCTGAACTATGAGATCTCAGAATCCAATTCAAAGAAGGGCAAAGTTTGGGATAAAGCCTCAAGTTTGCAAGGGATATTGTGAGAAGGGACAAAACAAGATAGAGACTGTTAAACAGGAAAGACACAAAAGGGCGATGTGTTTAAGTGTTTTACAAGGATTGGGGGTCATAACCATGAAATCCTCAGCACATGCAAAAGTCAACTGGATAACAAAGAAGCTTAATCATCTTAATGTGGCATTTTAATGATGCCACTGATTTGCTATGCCAATTCAGAGATAATGAGGCCCTAATGCTACAGATGTTCAGCCAGGCTAAAAGAAAGGGGGGGTGGGCTTTTCTAGCATGCCATTTTCTAACTATCCAATTAAACAAATTGTGAAAGCATCTAAATAGTTTACCAGGTTTTGACAGCTGTTAATAGGATTTAGAAGCTTGAAGCACTAAAGAGCAAAATGGGAGATACATGTATTGTAGGTATTTAGTCTACAGAATTTGTTGCTATCATCCAATATAGCAGGAACAGATTAACTAGAACAATTTTCCTTATAAAATTAACGTCTCTACTCCTTTTCCACAATGGCCTCTTTTTCAAGAATACTGAAATTATGGGTCATTTTCATCTTCTAATTTACATTTTATGTGTAAAGTGAGGAGGGAGAAAAACCAATGATATTTTGAGAAGTAAAGAATAAGAAGTTCCAGTATTTGCTAACCAGTAAAATTATAAAGCTTCAATGAAAACAAAACTTTCGGTCATTGATTTAGTATACGATCCATTATGCTTTCATTCTTCTCTTCTTTTAAAATTTAAAGTGATAGACATCTGGTATTTTTTAAATACCTATTTTAAAATTAATAAAAAAACTGGAAAAGGTGACTCAGACTAATAAGAGATAAAATATCAATGGCAGTGAAATAAGAGATAGCAGTTTGGATACTAGTTGGTTTGGTTTAAGTTCTCACTAAAACATATTCTTATCAGACTTTTAAATTTTCCCTCAAAGAATCTAAACTAGAAATTAGTAAATTATATCACTTCAAATTCAAGAGCTTTAGCACAAAAACATGAAGAAAGTTTTAGTTGCAAAGGAACCAACTTCAATTTTACTAATGAGATTAATCTTTGCCTTATTATCTATCAAATAGCTCATTCACTGCCATAATAATAAAAATAATTTTGTTTAATAATTTCAGTGCAGTTCTTTGCTTCCCCATTAGAACAAGAGATTTATTACTTTTAACTACAGGAATATAGTACATATCAGCAGTAGGCAAGGGTCCAGCTGCTCGGTTGGGCTATGCTCTTCAGATATCATAGGGCCAGGTGAATTCTTTATCTAGAGTTGTGAGGACTGAAGAACACGATGCGTGAAAGTTCATTCTAAATTATAAAGCAGTATACAAATATAAAGTATTTTTTCATTTCTGTCTATTGTAATTATGAACTTTTTCTGTTGATTATTTAACCTATGTAGTATTATATTACTTCATATTTATATTTCTGAGAAATAACCACTATCCATTGAAAAATAACCAATGAAAATACATTTAAAGAGGTTGAGGTTTTAGATGTTGCCTGAACATACTAGAGATAGACTAAAGCATGCACCTGGCAGACATTTCATTTAGAAATCCAGAAGAAAAAACTTTCTTTTCATTCATAATTCCTTTGTATAGAATATCCACTGTATCTTTCTTAACATAATTCAATAATAAAATTTAAAGCATATTAAAATATAATTCTCAGAAAAATTCAAAACACATCATCCAAATATAATTAAATTGGCTAAAAACATTCTGTCACAACATCAAACTCAGAATCACAGGTAAGGGAAAGAATGAAAATGGCTATAGTCTATATCCAGAGCAGAAGTAGTTCTTGGTATACACAGTATGTGTTGTGTTATATGACAGTTAACATGTTTGTTTCCCATATAGACTAGGAGTATCTTCAAGGCAGAGGCCAGGTTTTAATAATATTTGTGTCCCCAGAACCTTTCAGAGAGCCCACTTACTATAGGCATTGAATGAATGAACAAATGAATAAATGAATTCATTCCTTGGGCAGCCTGAACAAATTTAATGATAATAAGAAGGCCAGGTAGGGAAGAAGTAATAAGTCTATTTGCTGTACCACTCCCCACTTGTCTACAACTTCCTGAAGCTGACCTGTAGCATGCAGAGTTTCTCCTCATGCTCCATCAGAGAAAAGCCCAAGTCCCACAGTGATGACCAGTTCTCCAGTTGACTTCTTTGCCCACTGTGGTCTGGCTTCTGCCCCTCCTATTCCACCACTTAGCAACAGGATGCCACTGACCAGTCCCTGCTTCTTGAACCTCTTCCCTGAGCTCTATTCACACCTGGTTCTTTTCCTACATCACTTACTTATTTCCTCTGTTTACTCCTCTTTCTCTGTCTCCTAGTTGTGAATGGTCTTCAGGGGCCTATTTCTTGACCCTTCTTTTTTTTTCACTTGACATATTCTCTTGATCCAACTTTTTGTTGTTGATGACTCCCAAATCTGTATTTCCAGCCTAGTCCTCCCTGCTGAAACCAAGAGATACTTCCAATCACTTCTTGGATTTCTTAAACTTGTTTCACACGCAACAAGTTTCAACCTAGCTCATTATTTCTCTCCTTTTTGCTTCCTTTCTAAGTCTGCTCCTCTTATGGCATTCCCCACTTTCCCCTCTACATACATAGTGGCTGCTTAATGTCAATGTCTATAAATTATTCCATTTGCACTCTTAACATTTAGCAATGTGCTTGGCACACGCTTCAGCAGCTGCTTACCAAATGAACAAAAAGAAGAAAGGAAAGAAGGCAAGAAGGAAGGAAGGCATGAAAAATTACTGTGTTCTTTGCTTCAAGTACAAAATTAAGGTTGGAGATGTCTTAAAAAAATTGCACAGATTGTAATTTTGCCTAAGGCTAGCATATTAGGTCACAGCAGAGGAACACAATAAATTGTAATTCTAACTTAAGGTATATCAACCAGACCCTAAGGGTGTAAAGGATTCTTGGAAGAGAGGGAAATGAGTATAAGGATTGAGTATGAGAAGATTCATGCTCTTTTTAAGATTAAATTAATTAAAACAAAACATGTACAAAATAATATAAAATTTACCATCTGCTACATATTATTTGGACTTTTTTTCCTCTCTGCTTCCTCCATTCTCCTCTCTCTGCTTTTCAAATAGTGGAATCAGAGCACTGAGAAACATGGAGGAAACTCAGCACTGACTTGTCCTAGGTTAATGTACAACATTAAAAGCACATAAGGGAATAAGCTATCTTGTCACTGGAACATGCTTGTCCCTGGGGGAAAAGTACAACAACTGCTTAACAGCTGCCCAGTAACATACTTCAAGGCTGCAAGCAAAGATGCATCCTAGCTCGACCAGAACCTGTGCAGGAAATATTGTCTGGCAGAATAAAACTAGGATGGAATCTAGCCAAGAAACTAGAGTACACGCCCATTTCTACTTCAAAAGGCAACTTCTAATGATCACAAAGCCAGCCGCGGTGGTCTAGTAGCTAAGATTCAGCACTCTCACCACTGTGGCCCAGGTTCGTGACCTGGTCAGGGAACTGCACCACCCGTTAGTCAGTTGTTATACTGTGGTGGCTGTGTGTTGCTGTGCTGCTAAAAGCTATGCCACCGATATTTCAATCGATATTTCAAGCTATGACATTGACATGTCACCCATGGTGGACAAGGTTCAGCAGAGCTTCCAGACTAAGAAAGACTAAGAGGAAGGAACTGGCCAGTAACTTTTGAAAAATTTGGCCATGAAAACCCTATGAAGAACAGTGGAGCATGCTGGAAGATGAGAGGGATGCAGGGTTCCGCTGGTCACTAGGAGTCAGAATCAACTTGACGGCACTAACAACAAATGATCACAAATAGAGAGGTTTCTACTAATAGTATTCCAAATTGCACATCAGAATGGGTATTGATAATTATAAGGAAGGGACAATGTGGTATTTCATTCTCATTCTGTCCACTGAAAATAGATTTGAATGTCTTTTTGTTTTTTTAAGTTCTGATGAAAGAGCAAAGGCTTTGGAGTGAGACAGAGTCTAAGTTCAAGTTGTACTAACTAGCTATATGATCTCAGCAAGTCACTAGATTTCTGTGAATTTTCTCATTTTGCAATGATGGTAATATCTACACCTAACAGGGTTGTTACAGCAATTAAATTAG
Source organism: Equus przewalskii (assembly GCF_037783145.1). Lineage (NCBI taxonomy): Eukaryota > Metazoa > Chordata > Mammalia > Perissodactyla > Equidae > Equus > Equus przewalskii. The sequence continues at coordinate 22,615,923 of NC_091840.1, read as the reverse complement.
GCAAAATAATGCACAGAAAGACCTAACGTGGTAGCTGACACACAATATCCTCATGACCTTGGGTTAGGCAAAGATTGCCTAGATATGATACCAAACATGATGCATAAATGAAAGTATCTTACAACTCAATAATAACACAAATAACCCAATTAACAAATGTGAAAAAGATGCGAATTGACATTTCACCAAAGAAATTATACAAATGAACAACAGGAAAATGAAAAGATGCTCAGCATCATTAGTTATTAGAGAAATGCAAATTAAAACCACTTCACACCCACTAGAATGGCTAGCATCAAAAAGACAGAGAACAGTGAGTGTTGGTGAGAACGTGGAGAAAATGGAACCCTAATATGTTGCTAGTGGGAACGTCAAATGGTGCAGCCATTTGGACAAAAGTTTAGCAGTATAGTAGGCAGCCTTCTAAAATGGCTCCCAATGATCCCTGACTCCTAGTATTCATATCATTGTAGGCTGGCCCTAGATGATTTGCTTCTAATTAAAAGAACATAGTAAAAGTGATAGAAAATCACTCCTATCATGAGATTATAAAAGACTGTGACTTTCATCTTCTTCTCATTTTCTCTCTCTGGTGCTTCGCATGTGCTCTTTTGATGAAGTGGAAGAAACTAGAGAGTCCACATGGCAAGGAACTGAAGGTAGTTTCCAGCCAACTAACAGTCAGGAAATGAGGCCCTTAGTCCAACAACCCTCAAGGAACTGAATTCTGACAATCACATGAGTGAGTTTGCAAGTTGAACCTTCCCTACTCAAGCCTTCAGATGAGACCACAGTCCATGTCAATGACTTGATTGCAGCCTTGTGAGAGACTCTGAAGCAGAGGACTCAGATAAGCTGTGCCTGTATTCCTGAGATAACAAATTTGTATTGTCTTAAGCTGCTAAGGTTTGCGGTAATTTGTTATAGAGTAATCGATAACTAATATAAATAATTTCTTATAAAATTAAACATAATTTACCACACAACCCAGCAATTTCACTCCTAGGTATTTACCTAAAAGAAATGAAAACATATGTTCATACAAAGACTTGTACACAAATATTCACAGCAGGATTATTCCTAACAGCCCAAAAATGGAAACAGATGGTGAATCAGAATGTCATCAATTGGTGAATTGATTAAAAAAATGTACTTTATCAATACAATAGAATACTATTCAGAAACAAAGAGAAACAAGTATTGATACATACAATAACATGGATAAACTTAAAAAATATTATGCTAAGTGAAAGAAACCAGAAGCAAAAGACTACATATTGTATTATTCCTTTTATATGAGACATCCAGAAATGGTAAATCTAGAGAGACAGAAATCAGATTAGTGATTGGCTGGGGCTGGGGGTAAGAATGGGAATTGACTAAAAACAGGTACAAGAGATTTTTTAGGGTCACAGAAATGTTCTAAAACAAAGTGCTAGTTGCACAACTCTGTACATTTACTAAAAATCATTGAATTGAACACTTAAAGGTATGTAAATTATAACCAGACTAAAGCTGTTTTTTAAAAAAGAACTTTATAAGGATTTTTAAAAAACAAAAAACCAACAACTGATGGCTAGCTACACTAATACTGACCCTGTCTCAGGAGTGGAGAGTTTAGCTACTCATTCACAAACTATTACAAGCAGCATTGTGACAAGTGTAGATTTTGAACTATGATTAATCCTCATAAGACTATCTTTAACTCCCTTTGTTTCTGTGCAACTAATTTCATGCCCTTTGCAAAGAAATTATTAAGTGTTGAGTTAAAAAACACAAGGTACATCTGCGACTTGGCAATAGAAAAGGAGGCTAAAACAAACAACAGTTGGCCTCATAAGACATCTCCCATATTAATTAATTTATTATCAACTTTATTTGATAGGTAACTACTGACTTTTGGTCTTTATAAATTGTGTTAAAATCTATAAAGATACAGGTTTTCTAATTGTATTACTTCTTTGTCATATTTTGTGCTTTTACGTCTTTTTATGTTTCATTTTCAGTTCTGTTAATAATTTAGTGTGCTTTACTAGGCTATGATTATTAATTAATTAACAAGCACTATCCTGACTACAAGTCAGCAGTGTTTGTATGAAGCATATGAGGAAGCTCTCTGAGGGTTCACTCAGGGGTGTGAGAGTTTAGTTTTCCCATAAGAAAATAAGACAATAAAGAATTATCTTGTCTATATAGCCTCAGAGAGAGAACTAACACAACTCAAAGGGCTAGAACCAGAAAATCAAGATGATGATGAGTAAGGAATAGTTCATATAAAAATGCCAGAAATAGTTCTGGGCTCCAAGCAACGAAGACAGGTAATACAGGTACATTAGTTGTGTCCAAGTTTTGGTGGATGAAAAGTATGGCCATAAGCCTAGACTGACCTAAGAGAAGCTAATAAAGAGCCTTTCCTGGGGCCGCTCCATGGCCGAGTGGTTAAGTTCGTGCGCTCCGCTGCAGCGGCCCAGGGTTCAGATCCTGGGTGCCGACATGGCACCGCTCGTCAGGCCACGTTGAGGTGGCATCCCACATCCCACAACTAGAAGGACCTGCAACTAAGATATACAACTGTGTACAGGGCGAGGTTTGGGGAGATAAAGCAGAAAAAAAAAAAAAGATTGGCAACAGTTGTTAACCCAGGTGCCAATCCTTAAAAAAAGTAAAAAAGAAATGGTGAGTTGTGGGAAAAAAAAAAAAGAGCCTTTCCTACATTCTCTAGGGCTGCTATAAACTTCCTGGAGGGGTAACAAAGGCATGACTGGGATTTCTGCTTCTGTAGACACAGGTGCAGAAAAGGCTGGTTCTAACAAATCTTGTGAATGTTTTTAATGCCACCAGACTGACTAATATAGCGAAATATCTACTACAATCCCATTTTTACTTATTTGGTTGACATAATTAACAAATCTATTAAGGGTAAGGTCACAAGTTACTTTTAATTATTAAACCATGGGTCTCCATATGCTACTGTTTAGACAGCATTACCCACTGCAGAATATACTTTTCAAGACTGTCATTCCTGCAACCTCAAATCTAGATCCACTTGCAGTCAGTTTAAAAGCAGATTCCAACCAGGCAGCGGAATGAGAAAACATCTGGACCTACCAGTCAGAATGAGAAAGGTCACATGTTAAATCCAGATAATCTTGTTTATTGGTGTTTGAAGGTTATACACCAAGGGCTGGATTACCAGGGTCTTCCTTTAGGCCTGGCTCTGACATCTTCATTCATCTGCTGTGTGTGACACTTTAAAGTCCAAACATTTAAAATACTGTGTTGTCAGTCACTTCCAAATGTAATCTTCCTAATTCTAAGCCTGAATACTATGTCAACCTATCACTAGTCTGCTGAGTATTAGCTGCTGGAAGAAACCACATAACAGAATGGTCAGGGGCAGATGATGTCTATTCTTTTACAAACTGTTTTCCAAATTGCCATCCAGCATTTTTCTACAGATGAAGCATCTGCAACTTTCCCTATCCAAATTAAGAAAAAGGAAAGGCCTTTGAATAAGCAAGGAATAAAATTAAAAGATCACCCCAGGATAGTTCAGGGTGGTGATGAAGAAAGGAATATTGTGCCTATTTCATGATTTTTCATAATTAGTATATATTATTTGATATACATTCAGAACTGAATCAAAATTGTTTATGTTGGAAGCAATTCTGCCGTCCCTTACATATGAAACTATTGCAAAAACAGCAAAATCAAGAAGCCTTAAGACCTTATACACTTTGGTCAGGGCTTTTTAATCTTTTCTGGGTTGTGGAGCTCTTTGAGAACTATACCCTTTACCTAAAAAAATGTACACATGCCCATAAACACAAAATTTCACATAGTTTTGAGAGGTTCCTCAAACCCTGAGATCTCAGGTTGAGAATCTTTGTATTAGGCCTTTAAATAGGCTCAGGCTTAAACTGAAGACTCTTCCATGCTACACTTTATATACTTTATACGACAGTGGACAGCCTTCCAATTTTTTGCTCAAGTACTCTCAAAAGAATTTTGAAAAATTATGTTTCTCCCTTATATATAGTGGACATTCTGTGAATATTAAGATCACATTGACAATTTTTCACCATGATTAAAAAAAAAATTTTTTTTAAAGATTGGCACCTGAGCTAACAACTGTTGCCAATCTTCTTTTTTTCTTTTTTTCTTTCTGCTTTTTCTCCCCAAATCCCCCCAGTATATAGTTGTCTATTTTAGTTGTGGGTCCTTCTAGTTCTGGTACATGGGATGCCGCCTCAATCTGGCCTGATGAGCGGTGCCATGTCCGTGCCCAGGATCCGAACCAGCAAAACCCTGGGCCCCCGTAGCAGAGTGCACAAACTTAATCACTCGGCCACAGGGCCGGCCCCCAAAAAATTTTTAAACAAAAGCACACTTTTTGTTTATTGTAAATAATGATGGTTAAAACTGTTATTGCTGCCTTTCAAATGTATCTAATGGAATATAAGTACTAGTGATTTGATTTACTCCATTAGAAATTTAAAAATACATAAATTTTTTTTAAAAGTCAGAAATTGTCTCCCTGAACTTCTATTTGCATTTTGCTTTCCCCACAGAATTTCGTCCTTTTGTACTATTCCTTTATGCTTGAGTTTCCTATTGCTCATCCTATCATGTGTCTCTACAACAACATCTATATGTACATATATAAATAAAATATTTTTATTAGCATGAAGTGCTATGTGTTAAAAAATTTCTTCTAGATCAAGTTATCACTACAATTATTAGCACACAATTGATGAAAACAATATAGGTATATTACAAATCTTGATCAATAATTGTTAAGCATAAATAGAAAAATTTGTTGGGAACGTATCTTTTAATAAGATGGATCGAGGAGATGCATTCATGAAAGTTTGATTAAAGAAATTATCTAGGGGCCGGCCCAGTGGCACAGGGGTTAAGTTCGCACATTCCGCTTCTTGGCGGCCTGGGGTTCGCCGGTTCGGATCCTGGGTGCTGACATGGAACTGACTGGCAAAAACGTCATGATGTGGTAGGTGTCCCACGTATATAGTACAGGAAATGGGCAAGGATGTTAGCTCAGGGCCAGTCTTCCTCAGCAAAAAGAGGAGGATTGGCAGTAGTTAGCTCAGGGCTGATCTTCCTCAAAAAAAAAAAAAGAAAAGAAATTATCTAATTGACCCTTTGTTTGGTGTCCTGGAAGTATTTACACCTTAGGGCAAAAAAGTAAGAATTGAGATGGGTGAAAGATGTGCCTTTCTTTTAGAAAGTAGAGAAGGATCATTGTAAAAGGGGAGATGGGAAAGAAGAACTTCAACTACAGCAGTCTTAAAGGGTAGATCATTTTTAGGAAAGAGAACATACTGTAGTTGAAGATTGGAAATTGATTCTCTTAAAATTATCCACACCTATGTAATCCTTGGAAAGTCTTCCCATATCCCAGTTTGAAGAATACTGCTAAAAAAGATCCCATTGTTAAAATGTGCTCACTTGCTCTTCTTCACTTTATTTAATTAACCAATAATTTTTTTGGTGAGCACTTGGAACAATGAGGGGGTAAACAAATAAGCAGATGGTTGGATGGAAAGGCATAAAGAGGGCCGGCCCAGTGGCGCAGCGGTTAAGTTCGCACGTTCCGCTTCGGCGGCCTGGGGGTTCACCAGTTTGGATCCCGGGTGTGGACATGGCACTGCTTGGCAAGCCATGCTGTGGTAGGCGTCCCATACATAAAGCAGAGGAAGATGGGCACGGACGTTAGCTCAGGGCCAGTCTTCCTCAGCAAAAAGAGGAGGATAGGCAGCAGATGATAGCTCAGAGCTAATCTTCCTCAGAAAAAAAAAAAGGAATAAAGAAAAATAAATAAATACTGAGCATTTACTGTATACTCCAAACTTTGGCATAAAAGAAGAATAAGACCCTGTCCTTGCCATGTCATCAACTCTCTGAGAGACAATAAAGTGCAGTAAGACCCTGCCACAATGCAACATCTATAAATTTGGATATAAATTGGATTGGTGATTGCCTACAACTGCCCACTCCTCCTCCCTTCTCTGACCAGCGCAAGCTAAAATTCTTATGGGATTTCGTAGGAAGTAATTGACTCATGATTTTTTGGGACTTTGAAGTAATTGACTCACGATTATTTAGGACTTTTTAAGTTTAATGTATGGTCAGTTGTGTCTGGTCTAAACTTCACTGTTGTTGCTTTGTGCTTTTTGTAATAGTAAGTACTGAAAAACTCCCATATTTCATTAGTTTCACAATAATGTGACCCTCATATTTTAAAGACAAAATTTCTAGATTCTGGGGCTGGCCCCGTGGTCGAGTGGTTAAGTTCATGCACTCTGCTTCGGTGGCCCAGGGTTTCGCCAGTTCGAATCCTGGGCACTGACATGGCACTGCTCGTCAAGCCATGCTGAGAAGGGCGTCCCACATGCCACAAGTGGAAGGACCCACAGCTAAGGATACACAACTATGTACCGGGGGGCTTTGGAGAGAAGGGAAAAATAAAATCTTTAAAAAAAAAATTTCTGGATCCTAGTTGTGGAGAGATCTCATGTACTCTTCTCATCTCCAACACTATTCTCCTTTGTGCAAATTAAAAAAAAAACAGCCCCTCTGACAAATTATGAAAAACGATAACCTTCATTTAGTTCTCACTCCAGAATTATGCTGGTAAATGCTTAAAAACCAACTCAGAGTGAGGGAAGGGCTTATTTGTAGCATTTGCTGATGTCAGTGGTATAAATACCATGGCCCATTTCAAGCTACCAACGTGAAGTCAGCTGGCTCACAAAATTCCTGAAAATATAACAAGCAATTATGTATGAGCTGACTCTGGCACACCATGGAGATTCCTCACTTAGCCCTTAGCAGGGTGCCTTCATGTGGTTACCAAACCATACCAGAGTACACAATGACCCGGGTCGCCATGCCTGGTGCCAAACTTAGTTGGCAAGACCACATGCTATGAGAGTTAGCAGGCACATACGGGTGTTTCACACATACTCCTAATCAACTGGACTAGAATTTACATTTTATTTCACACTTGTCTTGCTTCCACTCCGAGAAGGCATCAGCACTATTGCTCTACAGTTAAAGAAAAGCAAAAGGAAAGGGGAAGAGTCTCAGAGGACCCACTAAGGACAGGGAGGAGATCCATTTTTCTTTCAATCATTACAACTGTCCATTCATCTTTTGCAGATGCCAAATATCTTCCTATAAGTTCCTTTTAGTTCACTGTGCTGCATAGCTTGGTTAAAAAAAAAAATCCAGAGATGTTTTTGCTAAAAAGATTCAAGGAGAGGTGTCTGGGTTTTATCACCAGCAGAATTTACCCGTTTGACACAATAGAAGCCGTCAAGCCTCTCTGCCCATTGTGAGCACTTACAGAAATCCCCTGTGAGTGAACTTCTGCAGCAAAGCACTGCTGATTTTGTAAGATAACCCCTGCATCCCATGAGCGACAGGTCTTGATCTGGGCTTGAGAGATGTAATATTTTGATAAAAAACGGCACTTCCTTTTGAAGCATATATTTGCGTGTGCTGAGCAGTACCACTGGAACCTCAGTGAGCGCCTCGGCGAGGCTGACTCGGTCTCTCCCAGCTCGCTCCAGCCATAGACCCCTCCTTCACACATCTAAATGTAGCAGTAATTAGCATCCATAAACCACAAATGTGGCTTGCTTTTTTTCTTCCCCCTTTCAGAAGCATCAAAGTAGTTTGTATTTCTCATGAGCGCAGAAAGTCGTACACCTCAAAAGAGACTGAGACTCTGACATGGAAAGCTACTGAAGATGGGAGCTGTACCTCCTAAGGGAGGAAGAATGATTTTTTTCAGCAAACTTTCTAATTAAAGTTCTTGTTTTTGATCTAAGCATCACACAAGGTATCACAATAGAGAAAATTGAAGGCCTTTCAAAAAATTATCGAATTCAACTTTTCTCATGGGATCCGGCATGATTCTCTTTTACAACAGAGATAATTAAATAAATAAACCAATTGATCACCAGTGTACAATTAATTAAAAAGAAATCTATTTCATGATGAGTACCAGGTATATTTGATATTCAGTTGTAAAGATTTGTGAGATGAAGGGTGTAGTGCCTTGAGTTGTCCCCCCAAAATTCATGTCTGCCAGGAACCACAGAACATGACTTTTGTACATGTAATTAGTTACGATGAGGTCACACTGGATTAGGGTGGGCCCTTAATCCAATGACTGTTGTCCTTATAAGAAGAGGAGAAGATAGACAGAGAGACACACAGGCAAGACAGCTATGTGACAAGAGAGACAGAGGTTGGAGTGATGTAGTTTACAAGCCAAGGAATACCAAGGATTGCTGGGAGTCACCAGAAGCTAGAAGGAGGCAAGAAAGGATTCTTCCCTAGAGCTTTTAGAGGGAGCATGGCCGTGCTGACACCTTGATTTGGGCCTTCTAGCCCTTAGAACTGTGAGAGAAGAAATTCCTGTTGTTGTAAGCCACCTCGTTTGTGGTAATGTATTATAGAACCTCTAGGAAAACTAATACAAAGGGTAAATGTGCAACTTAAGCAGGGTAAAAGCTGATGCTGATGGATATTGAGTATATTATGTACTTTTTGCCCCATAGCAGCTCAAGAACAAACTGCTAGTGTAAGTACAAAGAGATGGGGATTGTTAGGGAGCTGCTGAAAAATGGGGGCCAGTAGAGTGTTAAATGCAGGGAGTTGGTAACCAAATTTATATTCCCTAATTATTCAAAGAGGAAAAGTAATGCCACCAGCATATGCAAGCAGAATCACAACCTCAGAACATACATGCTCATAACAGAATCTTTCCTTCCATATTCTAAGTGGGATACGACAAGATGGGGACCCAATTTCAGAGGAAGACAAACTGAAATGAAAAGCTGTGAGGTTCCACCTCAGTCATTCTGTCCCTAACTGCATTTCTTTGTCATAGAGCCTTGCTGGGATAATATCCACCATCTCCTGTCTCATCTCTACCTAGTTATAATCCTGGGTACACTACTGTTAAACACGTCTGACAGTCCTGATATCCAGAGGCTTTTATTTTATCGTGATCCTCTGTGAACACAGGCCAGATACAAGCAATAGGGAAATTCTTTCTCACAATATGTTATAAATATTGCTTTAGGTTCTGCTTTTGACATTACGGTATTTCAATGACATTTTAGGTCCAAAAAGAAGGTCTCAATATCCTTTAGATTCAGTGAAGTACCCATGATATTCCCAACACTAAACAAAAATAAAGACTTGGGGATCCCTGGGTTATTTCCTACTGCTCAAGATCAGTCTGACAACAGTTGCAGTTGGTTACCATTAAGAAGGGAAATGATCACTGCTCACAGGAGTCAAGGACCAGGCTGGAAAAAGAACCCTGAACCTCTTCATTTCTTGTGCTTTTCAATTCAGGTGGATTATATCACTTCATAGGTAGGTATTTTTAGAAAGATGTAAATGTGGGCTACTAAGGCTCTTTTTTTTCAAAAAGTTTATAATGTAACGGGGTGAAAGTTTGTCATGCACAAACAATTCCAGGTAGGGTATAATTAGGTGCTTAAACAAGTACTAATCAAACACACTCCAAAAACCCAGCTCTAAGACTACACTTGGGGGAAGCTGGGGTAGTACAAGGAGGCCTCGTGGAGGAAATAAACTTGAGTTGATGTAAATATATCCAGTGCATTAGTCTATTAGATGTAAATTTTCAGGAAGAAAGGAGGAATCAATCAAGTGGTAACACAACATTTAATCCACATATGGTTTTATTTGTGATCAGTTAATATATGCAAATTGTAGTGGTACAGAGCTATACTCACTATATACGTGTGTGATAAACAGAGCTCTTAGTGATGTATGTTTTTCTAATTTAAAAAATATTAGTGTTAGAGTCCCCATTGATGCCCTTTTGAAATGATTATATGAACACCGTTCCTTTCAAGGACCAGAAGCTTTCTTAACTCATCACACAATAAACATACACACTAGGCCAGGAGTCAGCAAACTACGGCCTGCAGATGAAATCTGACCCACTGCCTGTTTTTGGAAATAAAGTTATTGGTACACAGCCACACGCATTCATTTATGTATCTTCTATGGCTGCTTTTCACTACAACAGCAGAGTTGAAAAGTTGCAGCAGAGATCATATAGCCCACAAGCCTAAAATATTTACTATCTGGCCCTTTACAGAAAAAATTTGGCAACTCTTGTGCTAGGCTCAGTATATATTGTAAAAAAAATGATCAAAATATCTGTGGGGTGGGAAACAAGTGAATTTATGCTAAACGTTAATACCTTTTAAAATTATTTTCCAAATATGTCATTTTGTTTCTCAAACAATTCTCTACAAGAGAACAATAACATAGTATTTCTAATTTTCTATAAAATAATTTTCTAAGAGCTGTTAGTGGCCATGCTGTGCTGGTGGCCCACATACTAAAAAATAGAGGAGTATGAGCACAGATGTTAGCTCAGGGCTAGCTGAGAGTGAATCTTCCTCAGGAAAAAAAAAGAAAAGAATAGGATCCTCTAAAGCATGCTTTAAAGTTATTTATAATCATTTTTATATTATAGCTAAATTTCCTAACTACCTTTAAAAATATAATCCTAATTCTAGTCTTAATGTTTCCCTGTGCTGCATATGGCAGAATTACCTTTTTATGCAATAGGTATTTCTTTTATCAGGCAATGGTACTTTTTAATTCTATTATTTTATATAATTCTGCATGTATAATTTGTATATACTCATCATATCAAATCTTTCTAAAAAGCAGGCGCCTGGTAACAACCTTTTCCAAAGGTATATGACCCAGATTAAGTGCCAAGATTAACAGAAGAGTAATCAGTTTGGAGCTTAATCATGAAATAACGGATTCATCTTTCAATACTAAACTTAGTCTATTCATTTCTAAGTCAGGCTTGGAGAAAAGAATCCCATTTCTTCTCTCTTTCCCAAATTATTTAGAATGATTGATTATATCTTCTAGTCTCTGCCAAGAACTGAATGACACTCCCAGACTCCTAACAACTGAGAAAAATATACAGATAACCCGTTAATCCACTGACATGTAGTTGGAAGTAAGGTGATAGAAATAGCATAGGCAGCTACAGCAGTCAAAGATAACTCAAACTGAGTGGACCACAGAGACTGAACCTCTTTTCTCCTTGGAAGCACTTGTGGAGCAGGGTCAAATGCAGAGGCCTGCAATCTATTGTATGGACTCCAGGATAAGTGCTGCACCACATAGGTTTTTACAATATTTGTTTTAAACTCCTATTGTTGGATGGAAGTGATTTGGTTTCTTGTTTACGTTTGAGTATTTCTGGTTTTTGTCCCCAATTACCTGAAAATATAAAACTCATAGGCCATTTCTGAACCCTGCGCAAATTCTAACATAAAATATAAATTCCCAGACCAAAAGTTGTATAGGGGTCATCATTTCAAACATGAACTTAATGGCATTACCTACCAGAACTCAGAAACCCTAACTCAGAAAAACACAAGCCAAAGGCACAGCTATCATTTGCCTCATTCTGAATGTGACTCCATGGATGTCACCTTCAAGAAGTTGCATAAAGCTGGTAGAACACCATACGCCTTTCCTCAGCACAAATGACCACATCCTGTGCCAGGCAGCATTTTTCAGTCTCTGTGGTTAAGAACTGGTACAAATTAATGTACAGCTAGGCAGAGCTGGAATGTTAGTTGAAGCTGTGATTTGAATCTCTGAAGTTTTAGACATAGAACTCTATTTCTTGGTCTCTTAGAAAAGAAAAGATCCCAAGAAACAATTCTTTTCTTTTTCTTTTCTTTCTTTAAGAAGCACATATATATACACATATAATTAATCTAAGGCATTCATTGAGTCACTTACTCAGCAAACATTTATTGCACACCTACTATGGGCCAAGTATTGTTCTAGGTGCTACAAATACCTAGCAGTGAAAAAGACAGCCCAAGCTCCTGGCTCAAGAAGGGTGGAGGGAGAGAGACAATAAACAAATAAAACTCCCAAATTATCTGTGGTGAGTGCCATGCAGAGAATTAAAATAGGGTAATGTGTTAAAATAGTGACTGGGTTGTCAGGGAAAATCTCTCTGAAGGAATGACACCTAAGATGAGATCTGAGCGACATTCATAAAGCAACAGTGATCAGATTTATCAACATAAATATTAGCATAAAATGTGTGCAATGTTAATATAAATATAGTACTCAAAATTCACCAAAAAAGCCTAGAAGTATTCCATAATGCTAATACAGACTATCTTTGAGTAACAGAATAGAGGTGGGTTTTTCTGTTTTCTTTCTACTTCTATGAACTTTCCAAACTGTGATAAAACACAAAAACATATTTGGTCTTTATCTCCAATTCCCTATACAGAGTTCCTAAAACCCTTGGAGTTTGCTGAGTGTTTTTTGTTATTCATAACAAGCCCTTTTCAATCACACCTGAGTTTATGCTACTGAGGTGACTTAGAGTGATACCCCTTGATAGCCTCAGTATGGGTTGGTCACCAGAAAGACCAAGTGATTAGAGAATTGGAACTTTCAGCCCCATCCACCAACCTCCAGGAAGGGGAGAGGGGATTGCAGATTGAGCTCTTTAAAAACTCTTGAACAATGAGATTCAGAGAGCTTCCGGTGAACACATGGAGGTGCTAGAAGGGTAGTGTGCCCAGAGAAGGCATGGAAGCTCCATGCCTTCCAACCCCAGACCTTGTCCCATGCATCGATTCCATTTGGCTTTCCCTGAATATTATCCTTTATAATAAACCGGCAATAGTAAGTAAAGCACTTTCCTAAGTTATGTGAATCATACTAGCAAATTATCAAACCTGAGGGGGATTTCTGGGAAACCCCTAAGTGGCCAAGCTGGGCTAAAGTGCAGGTAACCTGGGGACCTGGTACTTTCAACTGGTGTCTGAAGTGACGTTAGTCTTGTGGGACTGAGCCCTTAACCAGTGGATTCTGCACTAACTCTAGGAGTTAGTATCAGAATTGAATTGGTGGTGAGTTGGTATCTAGAGAATTGGTTGCTGGTGTTGGAAAACACCACAGAATTGGTATCATGAGTGGGACTTGCTAGAATAGTCCTGGCTCATAGAAACATGTGGTTTGGAATGAGAAAGGAAGAAAGAACAGGAGATGAGGAACCTCTGATTCCTGACCATGGAGCAGGAGCTGTCTGCGATCAGTTACTAAAGTGATGGATCCAATCCCTGGGGAGCTGGTTCACTGGATGCATAAGGAAATGCAAACTAATAAAAAAGTGAAATGTACAATCTCTTGGTTACTGTTATCTGTAATAGCTAAAATGAAATGAAAAGAGAGTTCTGGATCAGACCTTGATGATGGACCAGTTTCAGATTTTGGTTGGTTTTAGCTTCAGATATTAGGATCAAAGCTTCCCCTAAAAGGAAAAATTATGCTGGAGAGAGTACCTCCAAGATCTCTGCTCACCAAAAGGTAGTTCATGTTGGGGGGGAGGGCAAAACCATGAAACCAGGTGGTATAGTGTGGAAGAGCTGTCTTATTTTATGAATTAGTATCATCAGCTTCCTGAGAACCTTTATTAATATGGATCATGAGGGTGACTAATTTAGGGGCAGTGTCTTTGGTTTTGAATGCTACAGAACGGAAGAGCATGTTTGGGTTGACACAGGACCCACACCTCATATGGAACAATCACAGATAGTTACACATGATCCAGACTACAGCAGGTTTTTCCTGAGAGAAGAGCCAGGCTGGTGGACTGGATAAAAACCACTGTAAGGTTTATTTACCCGGAAAAAGAAGACTGTCCATTCCCTCTATAAATGCCAATGGAACACTCTAGATGGAGTAACTGATATGCTTTGTAGGTCAACCATATGGGACTGGCTTTATAAAAACCGAGATATTCACCCACAGAATATGCCTGTTATCTAGCTCATGGTAAATGCTATGACTTAAGGGGGTGTTCTAAGAATGTACATGCTGGACGTGGTATGGTAAAGTTGGTGCAGCCACTGGAAGAGATGACAATGGGGCTTGGAAAGAAGTACTTTATTATATTCACAAGCCCCATAGAGAGGGGTCACCACATGCTACACAGGGCCACTGGGGAAAGCACCAGTGTCAGTCAGGAGGCAGAAAAGAAGAGTGAAGAAAAATCTTAGGCCAGAGTCTTTATTGGAGTTTCCGAGAAAAGGCAAAGCAGGAAGGATAAACAGTTTAGGATTGGCTGGTTTGAATAATCCCAGCAGGCTTTGGGACATAAGAGTGGTCTCTAGTTGTCTGGTACTTGGCCCTGGGTGAATTCAAGAAGGGGAAATACTAGTTTAGAGTATGAGAGTTAGTTAATGAGATGGCTAATGGGTATAGAGTCTGGACTAGTTAATTTGCATATGAAAAGCATGGTCCTGGCCAAGCCCTTTACTATCTCTAAGAACTGGCTATCCCTGAGAGGGGCAGTCTTTCCTTGGGTCTGTAAGGCCCTCAAATGTCAAAGCATCAAAAATTCAGAAAATAAGAAAATATAGTTAATATAATTGGTCCTGTGATGAACAGATGCCAAAGAGACAAATATGGAATCTAAGAAAACATGGTTAGAACAGGGGCCCCTTTTGCGTGGGCATCCCATGTACCGTTACTCCTGCAAGATCAAGCAACAGTGCTAGAAGCCTTATTGAATCTGCGGTCTCAGCTTCCCCTATTGGGTCTTCACATGATAATAAAAACATTAGGTTAATGAACAAGAAAACAAGAAGAGGCAGAAGGATGAGTCAAGGGACTTATTCCAGCAAGGTGGAAAACTGTAAATGGTTATTAAGAAATAAGATGAATAGGGCCAGCCCCGGTGGCCTAGTAGTTGAGTTCTGCGCGTTCTGCTTCTGTGGCCCAAGTTTGGTTCTTGGGCGCAGACCTACACCACTTGTCTGTTAGCAGCCATGCAGTGGCAGCAGCTCACATACAAAAAAACAAAAAGGAGGAAGATTGGCAGCAGATGTTAGCTCAGGGTGAATCTTCCTCAGCAAAAAAAATAAAAAAAGAAAGAAAGAAAAAGAAATAAGATGAATAAAGGAAATATTGATAGGGCTAAAGCAAAGAAGAAAAAGAAAGGGGAGAGTCAAGAGATTTGTCTCAGCAGGGTGAAAATCTTTAGATGGTTATTAAGAAATGGGATAAATAAAATGGACATTGATGGGCTTGAAACAAAGGTCTTAATACAGCACTATGGAAGGTTGGGTGGACCCAAGGGACCTGCTGCTGATTCTCCCACCTTAAAGGGCCCCAAACAAGTCCACTCTATTCACTCCATTTGGAGGAATTTAAAAAGCCAGAAGGCAAAGATTACAATCTGAAATCGCCTAGGACAACAGGCAGATTAATCTTTGTCATGACAAAAGGGCCACAGTCCCTTGGCTCAGCTTCTCACTCATGACCCAAAGCCTTTTGCACATGAAGGGGTAAAATGGTCAGGGGGTGGAGAAGAAAAGTTTCTGAGACTCCCTGACATGAGTGCCTCATGCACTATGGTACCAAAACTTGTTAGTAAAGCCATAAAGGGGCTTCAATTAGACTGAGAGAGTATAGAAATATAGGGGTTGATAGGATTATGGTAGAAGTTTGGGTGAAAATTGGAATGTTTAAACAGACTTTATGTGAAAAAGTTGTATCTCCTTTACCTGAATATTTTGTGGGAATGGATATTATGTCTGACTGGGGAACACTTCTACCTAGTTCTATTAAATCAAAACCTGTTGATGAAGTTCTAATGGAGGTTACAGTTATGAATGTAAGGGTTGACAGATTAAGGTGAACATCTGGAGGAAAACTGGTATGTGTGAAGTGGTTGAGTTTCTTTTACATGAACATATTACGTGGACGGACATTGTGTCCGACTGGGAAACTTTCTGTAAAACAGAAGGCATGTAAATTGGTCCTTCAAGCAATATTAATCGGATATGCTGAATGGGAGTGGATAAGATTGCCCAAGTCCACACAGGGTAGAAGAGAAGCTGGAGTGCTGGTACAGACAAATTCTGTGCAATAGCGCTATGTGGAGTGTAGACTGGGTCTTACGGCAAGCCTGTGAGTGCTTCCCAGCGATGACTATTGGGACTATGGAATAGAGAATTTCCATTTCAGGGGCAATTATTAGTCTGCTACCTGACATTAATTGGAACTGCCCCTATGATTGCAGGACAAAAAAATTCTTAATATCTGAAATACTCATGATGTCTTAGGTGGTGTCAGAGAAATGCTCTAACGGGGAGGGCAATGCCCAGAAGAATTCCATAATAAAGTGGAAATAGTTTATAGAGGATTATGCTACCTGGGGAATGCAAGCAGGAGATACAGACAAGCAGGGAGCCTCTTCTCTCCTAGGACTGACTTTGGAACTGTGTGAAGAGCTGCCGGATTCTATCATTACTTGGACAGTGCCCTATAAACAGCTCTTGATAGACCAACAAAGAGGTGCTTGGGTTATGGATGGCAGTTCTAAGATACATGGACAATACCCTGTTTGGAAAATCACCCTTCTGATTGAAGAAGGTAAAAACAAATCAGCTTGGTAGGATGAATTACATGCTGTTTTCCTAGCAGTGATAGAAGAACTGAACAATGATAAAAGCCTCTATATTTTGGTTTTTACCTGACTCACGGATGATGGCCAATGGCCTGGCCATGTAGGCAGAAAGGCAATGGAAACTTGATCTATTAAGGGGATGACCAAATGCGGCATGGTCCTATGGAAATCACTACGGGAATTTGAGGGCTGCATTAAAGTAGGACATGTTGATGCCCAGGTTTGGAAGGTGATTGGAACCAAAAAGTGGATATCATGGTATACTCACTTGAGGTGGCCACATGGGTCCATGAAATGAGTAGACATTTAGGGACCGCAGTAAGGCAAAGGGCTGAATCTGGACATATTCCTTTTGCACGCTCTGAGGCTCAAAGTGCCAACAAGAACTTTTCTGTCAGCAAGAAAGACAGAAGCTGCAGGTGGCTATGGGGAAAATTCCTCAGGGGAAGGTTCCACACCTAAGCGGCAAGTGGATTACACTGAACCAATGCCAGTAGCTCCAGAGGGGCTACAAATGGGTTTTGATAGGATAACATTGACTCTGGATTAGGCTTTGCTTACCTGATGGTTGACGCAAATGGTCAGAGTACTATAAAACAACCAGAACAGAAGATATTGCACCAATTTGGACCACCAAGTCACATTTCTTCAGGCCAAGGAACATGCTTTACAGCCCATAATGTCAAACAATGGGCAGAGAGATACCTTCCTTAGAATAATAGTTTCATCGAGAACTGGAATAGGCAACTGAAACACTGGTTGTTTAAGACAGGGAGAGACGTGGGCATGAAGGGTTGGTTTACATGTCTTCAAGAGTGTGTGCTCACACTCAACACGAGAGGGGCTAAGGGAGTGTCCTCACTAAATAAATTCCTCTGTTTTTCTGGTGGATCTGGGGAAGACGGGATGGAGGAGGATGCTAGTATGACTGTGAAATTTTTCCCAAGGGGAGAGGACACTGGTATGATGACTATACTTTCTTTTTCTTCCCCACATCACTTCAACTTTCTCTTTCCTACTTGATGCAGTGGTCACAGGACCAGGGCTGCAACTACAAGTGCTGGAAACAGGGATGATTCCTAGGCAAGAAACTGTAACTATAGCTTTAAATCTTTATGTCAGAATTCCTAAAGGCCTGATAGGGCAGGTTGTGCCTTCACTCCATTTGGCAAAACTGAAGTTAGCAGTGAATGCAGCTATGTTGCCTAGTGGTAAAAAAGCCCTCTAGTTCTGCACCTAAGTAACTCTACCCTATATGAATAGGACTGAGGGGGAGGCACTTGTTAGACTAGTACTGCTGCTGCAGTACAGTGGCTAAACCTAATGTTCCTTCCAAAAGTGGAAAAGTTCAGGTATAAACGGAAAGATTGAAGAATGTAGCTGAGGATAAAGGAATGAAGCAATGGTTTATGTAATGAAGGAAGTCCAATATTATATTAAAATCTCAAGAGAGGCTCAGAGTAAGAGAATAATATTGTCTCTTAGCTCAATTATACCAGATGACCAAAAAGGTGAAGGCATATATTGCTGAGACTACTCTTGCTTTTGGAACCTGACAAGATCAAATGGAAGCCTGCAAACCTGAGTGGCCTTTACCTTGGGAGACATTTTCATATGATATAATGGACTGGACTAATCATTAATGACTGAATGGACCCTACTAATGTGCCAGTATCTCTTGACTTTTATGGTCCTTTTGCTATAAGGGATTTGTGGTCAAAGACCAGCGGGTAGCCTGTGGTACAATGCAAAAAATAATATTTGGGTTTTGTCCCAGATTCTAGACACAGAGTTCCTAAAACCCTTGGAATTTGCTGAGTGATAGGAGTGTCTTTTGCTATTCATAACAAGCCCTTTTCAATCACACCTGAGTCTATGCTACTGAGGTGACTTAGGATGGGGCGTCTTGATAGCTTCAGTGTGGGTTAGTCATCAGAAAGACCAAGTGATTAGAGGATTGGAACTTTCAGCCTCATCCACCAACCTCCAGGAAAGGGAGAAGGGACTGCAGATTGAGCTCTACGAAAACTCCTGAACAATAAGATACAGAGCGCTTCTGGGTTGGTGAGCACACAGAGGTGCTGGAAGGGTAGTGTGCCCAGAGAAGCCATGGAAGCTCCACGCTCTCCCACCTCATGTCTTGCCCTACGCATCTCTTCCATTTGGCTCTTCCTGAGTTGTGTCTGTTATAACAAATCACTAATGGCAAGAAAAGCGCTTTCCTAAGTTCTGTGAGTCATTCTGGCAAATTATTGAATCTGAGGGGAGGTTGTGCAAAACCCTGAATTTGTAGCCAAGTTAGACAGACGTGCAGGTAACCTGGGACCTGGTACTTTCAACTGGTGTCTGAAGTGAGGGCAGTCTTGTGAGACCAAGCATTAACTCTAGAAGTTAGTATGAGAGTTTGGATTGCTGGATGCCCAGTTGGTGTCTGGAGAATTGGAGAATTGGTTCTTGGTGTTACAAAACACCCCGGACAAACTTTCTACGATGAACGTGCATTACTTTTATAATACAAAAGAGTAAAATAAATGTTATTTTAAAAATGAAGTTAGTATAACTTGAACACTGAATAAGCACCTTAAATTCTCAAAATTTGCTGATATTCTATAGCAAATTATTAAATGTAAATATTTGTAAAATGAACAAAACTGAATTACTCCCAACTTAACCCACAAATGCAAGTTTTCCTTGGAGAGTTCCAGATTTCTTCTTCATATTAAGCCTCGACCACATCTATAACCATTAGTTTCTAGTCTGTACACTATGGCTCACCTCCTATATCTTCATCTTCATTTGTTGGGCCTTCTGCACTATCCACATTTTCTGTTTCATGAGGTTTGGTTAAATTGTAGTCATTCAAAATCACTGGACCTTCTGGGAGATAAAAAGAATTTTAACTATGCAGTCAACTTTAAAGGGTTTTTATAAACATGTAATAAGTAGACTCCCATTTCAGCTTGATACAATCTCATGATAGACAGTATCTCTTTCACATATACTCCAAGTGGGATATATATGAAAACTCTTGAGGTTTAGAAACACATGTCCAGGGTTGATGTACCTTTCCATTAGACAAGATTTTCTCAAATATTTCCTTCATCTGAGTTAAAATGAACTCAAGTTCCTTCTAGACAGACATTCTCTCTCCTTTGGTATGTCTCAATATTCAGCAGGATGCTATTGCTATTGATGACCAAGAAGTATTAATATATGGTGATGAGAAATAGTAAGCCTGAAAATACTGGCATAATCCAATTTGGGAAAGACACTTTCCTGAGAGGAAGCATATGAGCTTCTGTATACCAAATCCTACTTTCCCTGTCTGTTCACATTATAAATGTGATTCTGAGGAAAACATATTGGCCCCCAAGATCCTTTATTTCTTCAAACATTTACTAAATGCTAACAAGGCTGTAGGTAAGATGAATAAGGCATAATTCCTATCCTCAAGGAGTTTATACTTTGCAGTTGTAGATTAGACAAGCCCGTAACTATAATGCAAGACTCAAACAAGAGATAACAGAAGTCTATAATGCAGAGAGATTATATATCTATAACGTAAGAAATTAAGGGAAATACAAAGTGTTATGGGAGTTCGTTAGTGAAAGAGAGCAGACATAATAAAAGCATGCTTAAATAAACAGCAAACTTGTTAAAATCAAATTTAATGGAAATATAATTTTGCACAATAAATATTGATAATATTAGAAGTAAGAAAAAAGAAACAATGTAGCTGGAATTATTTCACATGTAAGCATGGTAGCTCAACAAAAGATGCTAACAGAAGAAATGAACTGAAAAGTTACCCACTTTCTATCAAACTCCTTCTCAATATTCAGAGAACCTATTACATGCAACAAATAGTCAAAGACACTGAATTCTGTGGTGTTTAAGCTGGGCTGAAGCAGCAGAGGTGACTGTAAACTCTGCAGTGGCATTCCTTTCAGCTGCCAAACACATGTTGCAGGACTTTTACTGGAATTCAGCAGTAAAATGGAAACATTTCATAAAATCCATGACTAAGAGGTTCTGAAAATGTGGTCATCATGAACTCATGTTTTGATTTATAAATAAGTAAAGTTTCTAATTCCTGCATATTGTAACATATACTCTATGAACCCTAAGACTGTTCTAAACAGTGGTTCTCTTTTCTCAAGCCTGAAATGACTAACATAAAGTGCACACCTGAACAACTAATATGAAGTACAGTTAAAATTAGTTTAAATTTAGTTTAAATTAAAATATAAGGTTAGGGGCTGGCCCCTGGCTGAGTGGCTAAGTCCACGTGTTCTGCTGTGGTAGCCCGGAGCACTGGTTCAGATTCTGGCGCAGACCTAGCACCACTCATCAAGCCATCTCAGGTGGCACCCCACATAGACGAACTAGAAGAACCTACGACTAGGATATACCACTATGTACTGGGGGGCTTTGGGGAGAAGAAAAAAAAGAGGAAGATTGGCAACAGATGTTAGCTCGGGGCCAATCTTAAAAAAGAAATTCACTCTAAAAAACACACATATATATAAGGTTATAACTCACAATAACACAAAAAGGCACAAGTGGTAAATTTTGTAATATAGCACAACCTTTGATTCAAAGTGAGTTAATCAATGGAGAAAATATGGAAGTTATTTTTAGGAAATAATTTTAAATGTTTATAGTTTATCCTGGAGCAGAGGTCGCCAAACTATGGCCCAAGGGCCAGATCTAGCCATGGCTTGCTTTTGTATGAACCCAGGAGGTAGGAATGGTTTTTACTTTTTTAAAGGTTTGTAAAAAATATAAAGAGGAATATGCAACAGAGACCATATGTGGTCCAAAAAGTCTAAAATATTTACTATCTGGCTCTTTGTAAGAAAAGGTTGCTAACTATGTTCTACGATGAAAAGCACAAGTCATTCAAATACAAGCCTCTACATTATTCAACAAAAACTATCTTTGTTCAAAACCAATCAGTTGAAAAATTTTTTTAAGGAAAAAAAAAGTGATTAACATTAGGTGGGGTGTGGTTTGGCCCTATGATGCCAAAGAACTTACATGCTCTAAATGGATGAGTGATTTTTTTTATCAGGAAGACACAACCACATTTTTTCCCCCAAAGTATCTCGATAGCATTTTTACTGCAATCAGAATATTTCTCTGTCTTGGTAATTTCAGTTAAAGGTGTATTTCTAGAGAGGAAAGACATGATATTACCTGTGGCCACAGATTGCTCCTGAGTGCTTTTTAGTTCCACATCTGGTTTGATATCTGAAAAGAAAAGGATTACAAATATTAGCAACTTAGAGTAAAGTTTTTCAGAGTTGAGCATTCTGAGTTTAATAAGGATACCATTTTGGAAGCCTTAGCAGCAGATTCCCTCTTCCCAGCAAGACTATTCCTTCTCTACATCCTCCCTAAAAAAATGCCTCAAGGAGAATAACAGGAATTATCTATGTAGCAATTGTAATTTAAAGAGATGAAGAGGAAAAAACTAGTACTTTGTATTTACCCACATGCTTAACATTTGTGATTTTCATTTTTTCATGAAGATCTGAGTTCCCATCTGGTATCATCTTCAGTCTAAAGAGCCTCCTTTGGTATTTCCAGTAGTGCAACTGTGTGAGTGACAACTTTTCTTAGTTTTCATTTACTTGGAAATATCTTTATTTTGCCTTCAATTTTAAAGAATATTTTTACTTGATACTGAATTCTGGGTTGATAGTTTGTTCCAGCACTTTAAAGATGGCATTCCACTATCTTTTAGCCTCTATTGTTTCTGATAAGACATCAGTGATTTTTGTATTGTTGTTTTCCTATACACAATGTATTCTTTTTCTCTAAGTGCTTTCAAAATTTTCTCTTTACCTTTGGTTTTCAGCAGTTTGACTCTGATATGCCTAGGTGTGATTTTATTTGAATTTATCCCACTTGGCTTCACTAAACTTATCTGTAAAATTATGTTTTTCAGCAAACTTGAGCCATTATTTCTTCAAATACTTTTTCTCCTCCATTCTCTTGGTCCTTTCCTTCTAGGACTTGAATTATACATATGTTAGACTTTTTCATATTTTCCCAAAGTTCCCTGAGACTCTGTTCTTTCTTCCCACAATGTTTTTTTCTGTTAATCAGACTGAATACTTTCACTGATATACCTTCAAGTCCACTTACTCCTTCTTCTGTCATCTTAATTTTATGTTAGGCCTGTCTAATGAGTTATCTATTTCAGATATTGTAATTTTTAGTTCTAGAATTTCCAATTTGTTCTTTTTTTATAGTTTCTCTTGCTGAGATTTCCTATTCACTAATTCATTACAAGTATATTTTCCTTTACATCTTTGAGTGCAATTATTATAGCTGTTTAAGATCCTTGTCTCCCAGTTTCAATATCTATATTATTTTGCAGTCAGTCACCATTGACTCCTTTTCTCTTGTGTATGGGTCACATCTTCCTGCTTCTTCATATGACCTAATAACTTTGGTTTGTACCCTGGACAATGTAAAGATATGTTACAGGATTTCTGGGTTCTGTTATATTCCTCTGAAGAGTATAGGAATTTTTCTCTGTTTGTTTCACTTTTTTAAAAAACATTTTATTTTTCCTTTTTCTCCCCAAAGCCCCCCCAGTACATAGTGTGTATTCTTAGTTGTGGGTCCTTCTAGTTGTGGCATGTGGTACACCGCCTCAGCATGGCTTGATGAGCGGTGCCATGTCTGCGCCCAGGTTTCGAACCAGCGAAACCTTGGGCTGCCAAAGCGGAGCCCATGAACTTAACCACTCAGCCACAGGGCCAGCCCCCTGTTTATTTTACTTTTAAAGCATGTATTTAACTTGTCTGGACTCAAACTCAAGTTCTGTCTCACTTGTGGTGGGCAGCAGCCTAGGGTAACCAAATGTCCTAGCATGCCTGGGATTGAGGGTTTTCCCAGATGACAGAACTTTCACAGTCTCAGGGAAATTGGGACAAGTTGGTCATCCTTGTAGAATCATAAATCTCTATTCTTAGCCTTAGATGGGCTGCTCAGAGTGTGACCCAGATATGCATAGTTCAAGGATCGGCTAGAGATTTGGATCAGCCAGAGAATTTATACACAAAAAAGCCTTCTCAGTATTCTCCATTCCAAGATTTCTCCACTTACTTACCAGCTGCTGTAGTTGCTACGTTTTTTTAAGCCAGTAAAACTATGGATTTACTACCCAAGTTTTGGTCACCCTGAGTCTAAAACTGGGGCCTGCCCTTGGGCAAAAAAGCCATAAAAACAGGTTGGTTTTGGTCACTTTCCAATGCTTTCAGATAACATATTTCTTTCATATTTTGTCCAGAATCTGTAATTGTTAGCTGTTGGAAGTTTGGTTCCATAGGAGGTACTCCTCCATTATTAGAAATTTAAACTCTCCTTTGTTCTTTATTTTAATGGTGATCATATGCCCAAAACCGTTCAGGACAGTACTGACTTCAAATATTCTATACTATAATCTGGTCATATTCCAATTTTTGTTTAAAAAACACAGTCAATGTACTTATATCCTGTCCTCATTTTAAAAATTTAACACATCACCCATTAGATGTTAGCAGAAAAGCATAAAGTCAGGGAAAATACACATATTTTACAAATAAGCAAAGGGGTAACCAAGTATGGGGTGTCAAAATGCAAGATGAGAGAAGAATGTCCATGCAGGGAGTAGGGGCAGCCCAGGGCAGGCTGCTGAAGACCAACCAGCATGAAGAGAGTGCCTGTGTGGCATGGGAAGCCTGAATGAGGTGAGGAGGGATTCTACATGGAGGGCCGACAGCATGGGAAATCAGAGCCCGAGCAGGGTAAGAAGGGCATTCAGGCAGGAGAATTGCCTGACTTGGAATGCTGGAGTCTGAGATGGATGAAGAAGGTATCCACGCTAAAGGACGGCCTAGCATGAGGAGTCAAAGCCTGAGCATAGTGAAGAGGACACCTATGCATGAAGGTGGTCTGGTGTGGGTTTCAGAGCCTAAACAGGGTAAGCGAGGCACCCACATGGGGACAGGGGGGCGGGGGCAGCACCACAGAGCCCAAATATAGTGAGGAGAGCTTCTATGCATGGCACTGGTCCAGCGCAAAGTGTCAGAACTTGAGTGGGGTGAAGAGGGCACCAATATATTAGGGGCAGCCTTGTATGAGTATATCAGAGCCCAAGCAGTTGAGAAGCGTCCACACAGAACAGTGGCCATGGTAAAGGATGTCAGAACCCAAAGGAGGCAAGGAGAGCATTTGCACTGAGGAGAAGCTGGCAGTGGCAATGGATGACTAGGTTATACAAAGGAGGACTGATCAAATAAGAAAAATATAATAAGGACAATGAAGGCCAGTTTTTTCTGTCAGAGAAGGGAGTTACATATATGGAAATCTGTGGTACTGTATTGGAAATGGAGATACTGGCATGAACACATGGCTTCTACTACATATAAATAGATATAAAATATAGGTGTAAATGTGTGTATATGTCTACGTATGATATACATACATATAGTCTCTAGTCCTGTCACTGAGAGCATCTAGGAGCAGTGACACTACAACAGCTTCTAGTATCCAGATATTAACTCCTAAATATCATTCTCCACTTAAAAGAACCAGACTCCTTGGAGAAACGGCTAATTCCAGGATTGAGGCAGGGAAAGTACAAGACGAGTATGGAACATTTTGTGACAGAAAGCAAGGAAGTACTCAGAATGAAGAGGATACGTTAAAAGGATATAGAAATTATTTTGAAGGGGTTTCCACTGGCCAAATCTGGGACAAGGAAGCATCAAAATAATAATGATAGTTTTGGATTATAACCCATTGAAGAAAACAGAACTTCATGAGTCCATATTGACATTAATAAGTAAGTGAATAAATTGAAACTCTGATGATGAACAGAATATTTATATAGTTTCAAAGTGCTTCTCCCCAAAATATTTACTATTACAAAGATAAAAATAACTATATAGTGGAAAACCTGGTAGACACCACTTTGAGCAAAGTGATCATCATCAGTAACAGGACAAACAAAAATTACATGCCACCTGATAATGAAAAGAACACAGCATCACTTATGTGATATTCCTGCCAAATATGCATAACGTGAACCTAACCATGAAAAAACAAACTCTAATTGAGGGATAGTTTACAAAATAACTGGCTTGTAATCCTCAAAAGTGTCAAGGTCATGAAAGACTGAGCAACTGTTCCAGACTGAAGGAGAGTGAAGAGATGTGAGAACTAAATACAATGTGTGGTTCTGAGCTGAATCTTCTTGCTGTAAAGGACATTATAGAAACAGCTGGAGAAATCTGAATGGGGTCTGAGGATTAAATGGTAGTAATGTATCACTGTTAATTTCCTGATTTTGATGGTTTTTCCTGGTTATGTAGAAGGTAGAACATACACACAGAAGTATTCAAGGGTGACAGGGTATCACGTCAGCAACTTACTCTCAAAATTTCCGGAAAAAATAGTATTTTGTCCTGTATTGCAACTTTTCTGTAAGTTTGATGTTTTTTTTTTTTTTTAAAAAAAGTTAAAGAAAAAAAGCTAACTGTGAAACTTCTAAATGCACACTAAAGGGATTCTTAACAGGAAAAAAAAGAAAGAAAACTAGCTCAAAGGTTTCACATAAGCAATCTTCATGTGAAAACATCATTTAGTTACTATAGAGCACGATGACTTTTGATTTGATAACCTAAATAAAAAAGGTCCCCTGAACCTTTTAAACCCTCTGACAATGACATTTAAATAGTTCTCAATACTTTTTCAAGTGGGCTTTGTGTGCTGTAAATAACACCAGAAGTAACTGAGCACAGTTTCTAAGAGAAAAAGTAGATTCTGATTATCTTAGTATTCAGAACTTAAAGGAGACATTAAACCCATCTACAATCAGGCTACATGGATGTTCTTCTTAGGTACTAAAAAATATTTAAAACACAAGGACAAAATAGATTGAAGTACATTTTTCCACCCTGAATTTAAAGATCTTTATAAAAACATGAAGTGCAGTAGTGGATATATAGTGAAGGGATTCCCAACTGAAGACCAGAAAACTTTTAAGTATTTCTAAGTGCAGCAAAAACTTTTACGTTTTTAATGGGCTATTTTGTAATTTCTTATACTTCAGTCCAAAAAACCCTCAGAAAGTTTCCATTTGATGGGGTCTACGGGGGTCTTTTTAATGTGTTGGCACTCAATATAGCTTTAAAATATTCAAAAGAATGTTCTGGAAAGCTAAGAAGGAAGGGTCCCTATATTGCTTTTGATAGAAATAAAGTTTCCTGTACTGATGTTTATACCTATCTGATGCAAATGATGGAAGAATTCCAAAGCTGGTTAATTTTGTTGAAACATGAATCTTGCCAATTTTCTACATCTCTCCTGTCACCTGAACAGGTAAAGCATGCTCCTGCCTCAGAGTCTTTGCATTTACCCTTCCCTTTGACCAGAATGCTCTTCCCCACGATAGCCACCTGGTCCACTTCCTTTCTTCATTCAGGTGTGTGTTCAAAAGTCACCTTCCCAAACAAGCTTTACCTAACTACCCTATATAAAATGTCATCCTCCACTGTCAGTTTCTTTTCTCTTACCTTGCTTTATTTTTCTTCATAAAATTTCTTCATTGTCACCACCTGATATATATTTGTCCTTTTTTTTATCTGTCTCCCCATATGTAAGCTCCGTGAGAACAGGGATGTTGTCTGCATTTTTATTGCTATTTTGCTATATCTTCAGCATCCAAAATAGTACCCAATCGTGATGGACACTCAATAAATATTTGTTGAATGAACACATGAATTTTTACATCTCTATCATTGATACTACTTTTGAACACTCCAGATCAAGGTTCTGCAAACTATGGCTTACCACCTGTTTTTGTTTGGCATGTGAACCAAGAATGGTTTTTACATTTTTAAATCATTGAAAAAAATCAGAAGAATACTGTTTTTTGCCACTTGAAAAGTATATGAAATTCAAATTTCAGTGTCCATAAATAAAGTTTTATTGGAACACAGCCTAACCCATTCATTTCTGCACTGTCTATGGCTGCTTTCGTACTCCAACAGCAGAGATGAGCAGTCGAAACAGACCGTATGACTCGCAAAGCCTAAAACATTCACTATCTGGTCATTTACAGAAAAAGTTTGCCAAGTCCTGTTCTAGATCTATCACTAATACTAATACTGTACTGTCCAATACAGTAGCCACCAGCCACACATGGTGATTTAAGTTTAAATTTAAAAGTTTAAAATAAAAAATTTAGTTTCTCAGTTGCACCAGCCACATTTCTAGTACTGAACAGAACATGTGGCTCTATTGGACAACACAGATAAAGGACACTTCCATCATTGCAGAAAGTTCTACTGAATAGCACTGATTTAGGTTTTAGAATATCTCGCTGTTGTCTGGGATACCACTGTAAAGCTACTTACTTAAAACAAACATTAAAACTCTGGATCAGGAAGAAAGAAATAAATCAAACCACGTATAAAAAATGAATATCAATCAAAATTTTAAAGATATTATACCAAGAAACAGCTTAACAATGACCATCTTCTATCAATATTTCCCAAACTCCTGCAATTGGAATTTTAGGAAAAAGTTCAGGTTTCCCTTAATGCAGTAATCAAAGATATAAAGCATCTAGACAGCATCTTTCATACACAGCATTTTACAAATTTCACTGACTGAAAAATTAATGTGACTTTTCAGAGGGTAAAAACAAATACCACATGATGCCAAAAATACAGATATTTTAAAATGTACTTATATGTATGTGTACAAATACATACTTAGCATTATGTTTACATTAGGATTTTTTGATATCATTAGATAAAACCATTTTTATTATCTCATTTAAAAACCAAAATTATAATCTAGCAGAAAACTCTAATACTTTTTTCATATCATTTGCCCTCCTGCCCTTCCCACAACTAAATAACCAATTTCCTGATACGTTTTAGGTTTAATTAAATCATTAGTGTTTTCTATTGACACCTTCCCTGTTAAATAACAAATCTTGTAAAATTTATAATTATTATGTTACTGAGACAGCTGATAAATATAGTGGACTGTAAAGTTAAAAGTTATTTCTTTTGTAGCTTTCCAAGCTTTGTAGCTTTCTCAAAGCTTTACTAGCAATCTCAAATTGTTTTCTACCAGTATTCAAAACAAGCCTTCATCACATGCTTACTGAGAGACGCCAGTTTCAAACTTGTTCTCATGTCTTCAGATTCTCTTTTCATAGACAAAGACACCATTTTAAAAAATTTCACTAGTTAGAATTTTTGTTAAGATACTAAGATTTTTCTCAGAGATTCTAGCATTTCATGTGCTACAAAATGAAAGGTGATAGATGACAAATAAAATTTAAACTGGGAAATGGCAGGAGTCTGGTTAATTGAGATTTTACCAAAGTTCTCACGTGAATGTTTTTACCTTTTAGCTCTAATAAATTATCTATGTACTAAACCAAATACTTAACGTTAGCAAGGAAATTTGTAACCATATTTTAAACTCAAATGGTTATAAACACCTTTATTTTGATACCGTTAAGTAATTATCATTCAATTAAGAATATCAGCTAACAAAATTCTAATCTTAGTTTCAGAGATCAGATTTCCACTCACTGGTCTGTTTTCCCAGGAGGAAGTGTAGGTGCTAAAGGAGAGAAAAATGTCAAATCTCAGAAAGAATCTTGTACTGAATTTGCCGGCTGCCAGCAGCACTGGTGCCTGACAGCTGCCACAAAGCTGTCTCTGAATGTTGACATACCTTTTTATCTTCATTAACAGTAAACTGACTCCCCTAGCCCCATGCCTCTTTTTAAAAAAACAGTTTCTCTTATCTAAAAGGTCCACATTTACTTTTTAACTAAAAGCTTTGGAAACTGAGTCACTGACTACAAAAATGTATTCACAATCACAACATTAACACTTGGGACTATAAATGCCAGACAGTGTTAGCTAATATTTCTGAAACGTCCTTTACCAGTTCTCTTTATTACTTCTACCTACAATCACTTATGGAATCTTGTCATCACAAGAACAGTTCTGCATAATGAAAACGATCCCTATAACCAACGAAATTAGAATATCAGAATTAGAGTGGATATCTAACTAGCTTACTTCTCCTTCCTCTGCCACCTGATGCTTGAATTTCCTCCAATATCCCCCTATTTGGGTTGTACAGCCTCTGCTTAGACACTTCCAATAATATAGAAGTTATTCCTTTCCATTTCAGAAAAACTCCAATGGTTAATAAAGTTCCTTCTTAAATGTAGCTCAACTCAAATTTCCTGCAATGTCCATTTCAGGTCTTAGTTCAGCTTTCGGGGAACATAGACAATAAGTTATTACTCAGATGCTACCACTCAGCTCCCTAACCGTGGTGAGAGTTTTCTTCCCCTGTTCTGTTTGCTTGTGGTCTTCCAAAAATACGGCACCAAGCACTTAGCTCAGTAGTGTGAATGAGATTTTATATTATCTCATAGCATTTCTGGAAGATAAACAGGCACAATGGCATTTATTATTCTCCCCATTCTACAGACAAAATTCAAGACACAAAGAATGACAAAAAATATAAAGTCACATGATTGTCCAAGGGTACAATGTCAGTGACATATTAAGAAGAGAAGCAAGATTTGTTTCTTGAGTTTCACATTTGTTTCAAAGGATTTAAATACTGTTTTATTTTTTATTTTTTTTCTTCTTCTCCCCATAGCCCCCCAGTACATAGTTGTAGGTCCTTCTGGTTCTGCTTTGTGGGACACCGCCTAAGTTTGGCTCGATGAGCTGTACTAGGTCTGTGCCCAGGATCCGAACTGGGAAAACCCTGGGCTGCCTAAGTGGAGTGCATGAACTTAACCACTCAGCCACAGGACCGGCCCCTTAAGCACTGTTTTCAAGTGCTTCCCTACATAGATTATAGATCTTGGAAGAGGGTCAGAACTAGAACAGATTTTAGACCTAACTGATTTCAAACACCTCAACTGACTAAGATTGAGGGGAAAGGAAGATATATAAACAAAGAGCATGCCTTAAAATAAGAGTAATCCCTCCAACCATGAAGTACTCCCTTTCTTTCTTCCTTGGACTAAGGTAAAGGCTAAGAAATATCACACTACTTATCTAAGAACACTAGATCAAATGCAGCCCATGTTACCATTCCTGTTCTTCCTAACTTACCCTTTTACATAAAAACTATTTCATTTTTACCCCCAGATTAAATATCTAATAAGGAAATTATAGACCATGGGGCACAGGTTGAAAACAGAAAATTCAATATGCAGTGTTATTTTCCTTGAAAGGTCAATTACTCTAAAGTTTTAGAAAAATAAATACATTTCTATTTTACCATGGATATCACATGCCACCAAATGAACACGTAGAGAGAAAAAGAGGAATGGGCATTTCATATTATTGCTACTTAAAAAAAAGTTTGTGCTAAAATGGTTGAATCCAACATATTCCAAGTAAGATTTTCATTTTATAACTTTAAAATGCCTAGTTTTTCTTATAAAATAACGGGGGTGAAAAATATAATCATTAATTTGAAGTAGGTAATAGACCTAACTGTGAAAATTAAAACCATCAAATTTCTAGAGGAAAACATGGAAGAATATTTTCATGGCCTTAGAGTAGGTAAAGATTTCTTAAATAGAACATAAAGCACACTTATGTCCTATTGATAAATTAGTCTTCATTAAAATTAAGAATTCTATTATCAAATAGATTAAGAAAATAAATAGGCAAGTTACAGACTGGGAGATAATATTTGCAATACACACCTGACAAAGTGCATTTTTCCAAAATATTTTTTTGAACGCCCACACAATCTATACGAAAAAATACAACCCAACTTAAAAAAAAATACAGCAATACGTTGAAAGGATCATACACCATGAGCAAGTGGGATTTATACTAGGGATTCAGGGATGGTTCAACATCCGCAAATCAATCAATGTGATATATCACATTAACAAAATGAGGAATAAAAACCACATGATCATCTCAATAGACATAGAGAAAGCATTTGAAAAGATCCAACATCCATTTATGATAAAAACTCTCAATAAAATGGGTAGAGAAGGAAAATACCTCAACATAATAAAGGCCATATATGACAAACCCACACATCATACTCAACAGGGAAAAACTGAAAGCCATTCCTCTGAGAACAGGAACAAGACAAGGGTGCCCACTCTCACCACTCTCATTCAACACAGTACTGGAGGTTTGGGCCAGAGGAATTACGCAAGAAAAGAAATAAAAGGTATCCAAATTTTCAATGAAGAAGTGAAAGTCTCACTGTTTGCAGACAACATGATTTTATATATAGAAAACCCTAAAGAATCCATTGGAAAACCATTATACATAATCAATAACTACAGCAAAATTGCAGGGTACAAAATTAACTTATAAAAATCAGTTGCATTTCTATACTCTAATAATGAACTACCAGAAAGAGAACTCAAGAATACAATCCTATTTACAATCACGACAAAAAGAATAAAATATCTAGGAATAAACTTAACCAAGGAGGTGAAAGAGCTATACAATGAAAACTATAAGACATTATTGAAAGAAATCGATGATGACATGAAGAAATGGAAAGACATGCCACGCACATGGATTGGAAGAATAAACATAGTTAAAAAGTCCATACTACCTAAAGCAATTTAAAGATTCAGTGCAAACCCAATCAGAATCCCAATGACATTTTTCATGGAAACAGAACAAAGAATCCTAAAATTCATATGGGCAACAAAAGACCCCAAATAGCTAAAGCAATCCTGGGAAAAAAGAACAAAACTGGAGGAATCACAATCCCTGACTTCAAAATTTACTACAAAGCTACTGTAATCAAAACAGCATGGTACTGGTACAAAAACAGACACACAGATCAATGGAACATAACTGAAAGCCCAGAAATAAAACCACACATCTACGAACAGCTAGTCTTCAACAAAGGAGCTAAGAACATACAACGGAGAAAGGAGAGTCTCCTCAATAAATGGTGCTGGGAAAACTGGACAGCCACATGCAAAAGAATGAAAGTAGAACATTATCTTTCACCATACACAAAAATTATCAAAATGGATTAAATACTTGAAGGTAAGATGTGAAATCATAAAACTCCGAGAATTCAATATAGGCAAGTACACTCTTTGACATCAGTCTTAGAAGGATCTTTTTGAATACCAAGTCTACTTGGACAAGGAAAACAAAAGAAAAAATAAACAAATGGGATTTCATTAGACTAAAGAGCTTCTGCAAGGCAAAGAAATTGGGAACAAAATGAAAAGAAAACCCACTAACTGGGGGAAATATTTGTAAATCATCTATCTGACAAGGGGTTAATCTCCAAAA
Source organism: Equus przewalskii (assembly GCF_037783145.1). Taxonomy (NCBI): domain Eukaryota; kingdom Metazoa; phylum Chordata; class Mammalia; order Perissodactyla; family Equidae; genus Equus; species Equus przewalskii. The sequence goes on along the minus strand of NC_091840.1, from coordinate 22,583,010 downwards.
TATATAAAGAACTCACACAACTCAACGACAAAAAAAAAAAACCGATCAAAAAATGAGCAGAGGATATGAACAGACATTTTCCCAAAGAAGATATACAGATGGCCAATAGGCACATGAAAAGATGTTCAACATCACTAATCATCAGGGAAACGCAAATCAAAACCATATTGAGATATACCCGTTAGAATGGCTGTAATCACCAAGACAAAAAATAAATGTTGGAAGGGATGTGGAGAAAAGGGAACCCTCATCCACTGCTGGTGGGAATGCAAACTGGTGTAGCCGCTATGGAAAACAGTATGGAGATTTCTCAAAAAATTAAAAATAGAAATACCATACAACCCAGCTATCCTACTACTGGGTATCTATCCAAAGAACATGAAATCAACAATTCAAAGAGACTTATGCACCTCTATGTTCAATGCAGCATTATTCACAATAGGCAAGATGCGGAAGCAACCCAAGTGCCCAACGACTGATGAATGGATAGAGAAGATGTGGTGTATATACATACAATGGAATACTACTCAGCTATAAAAAAGACAAAATCATCCCATTTGCAACAACATGGATGGACCTGGAGGGTATTGTGTTAAGCAAAATAAACCAGACAGAGAAAGACAAACACAGTATGACTTTACTTATATGTGGAAGATAAACAAACACATGGACAAAGAGAACAGATTAGTGGTTACCAGAGGGGAAGCAGGTTGAGGAGTGGGCATAAGGGGTAAACGGGCACATACACATGGTGACAGACAAATAATGTACAACTGAAATTTCACAATGTTATAAACTATTATGACTTTAATAAAATTTTTTTTAAAGTACAGAAGACTTATAGCACTTCAGGAAAGAGGATATCCAAATGGCCAATAAACATGAAAAATACTCAACATCAGGAAAACTGCAAATTAAAACCACAATGAAATACCACTACACACCAAAACGAACGGCTAAAATTTAAAAGACTGACTAACAATAGCAAGTGTTGGCAAGATGTGGAAGAACTGGAACTCTCAGACATTGCTAGTGGGAGGCTAAACTGGTCCAATCACTTTGAAAAATATTTGGCAGTGTGTATCAAAGGTAAACATACACCTACCGTATGACCCAGAATTGCTAGTCCTAGATATCTACCTAAGGGAAATAAATGTATATGTCCACCAAAAGATATGCATAAGAATGTTCATAGTATAGAAAAACACTGGATACAATCAAATGTCTATCAACAGTAGAATGAATAAACTGTGGTATATTCATACCATTCAACAATAAAATAGAACGAACTACTAATAAACGTAACAATATGGATGGATCTCAAAAGTATGCTGAGTAAAAGAAGCCAGACATGAAAACAGCACATACTGTGTGATTCCACTTATATGGAATTCAAGAACAGGAAAATTGATCTATAATGACACAAGTCTGAACAGTGTTTAACTTGGGGCTAAGGGGGGATATTAACTATAAATGGGCACAAAGAAACCTTATGGAGTGAGGCAAATGTTTCATATCTTGGAAAGTGTGTATACAGGTAAAATTTAATCAAGCTATATAACTAAGATATGTGCACTTCATTGCATAAGTTATTCCTTAATTTTAAAAAAATCTATGAACACTCAAACATTCTCAAATATCTAAAATCCAAAACCTTAGAAATGTAATTAAAGAAATATGTTCCCACTTTTGAAAAAAGTTTCTATTTCAAGAGTTTCTCATGATTCTTTTATAGTCTTTACAGGTTATATCTATACCAACCATCCACTGAATGGGTACCATATATCTTAAAAATTCTCACGGTGAGAAAATTCATTTACATGTCATGTGCCAACTAAATAAGAAGATATTTTCAGTGATAGCTAATTCTGCAATCAAACTTCCCTGAGAATTCAGATTTCAAGATCTGTTTCAATCTTGGTCTTTGATTTTTTTCAGTAAACTTAGGCTAAAAATAGCTTGTCATTTATCTTTGCAAAATTAAAACAAACAAACTCTCTTGATCTACATTCCTCTCCATCAACAATCCCACTTATTTCTCTGCTTCGCCTACTAGCTAAACTTCTGGAAAAAAATGGTATCACTGTTTCTACTTCCTCTATTCCCATTCCTGCTTTAACCACTTCAATTTGGTTTCCATCCCCACCACTCCACAAAAACCACTTTTATTAAGGTCACCAGCAAGTTTTATGTTGCCAAAACCAACCCACACTTTTTGTCCTCCTCACCTTAACTTGATGTTTCAACAACGTTCAACATAGCTGGCTAACCACTCCTTAGCAAAACCCTCTCCTCTCTTGAATTACGTTACACCACACTGCTGGTTTTCCTCTTGTCTTGCCAGCTCTTCCTCTACCTGACCACCTAAATGAGATATTCCTCAGGGCTCAATCCTGAGCCCCCTTCTCACAAAATATTTTCTCTTGAGGTGATCCCATTCATTCCCATGGCGTTAAACATCATCTATGTGCTGAAGATGACCAAATTTCTGTCTTTAGCCAGACTTCTTTTTTTTTTTTTTTTTTTTTTTTTTGGTGAGGAAGACTGGCCCCGAAGAGGAAGGGTTCACCAACCCGGCCCAACCATTATTCTCCATATTAGCACTCTTTATTTCCTTCATAGCACTTAGCCTAATTTTACTTATTTCATTTGTAATTTACTTGTTTTGGGGACCTGTCTTCCTCAGTTGACCATAAATTCCACAAGAGCAAAAGCACTGTCTGTCTTGTTCACCACTGTAGCGCCAATATTTTGCATACATGGCACAGAACAGGCATTCAATAAATATTTTTTGAATGAAGAATGAACGAAGAGTTTTGACTTTTGAATTACATTGTCATAAAGGCTATATTACAAGGTAAGTAAAGACTAAATGTTATAAAGTTTTTGTTGTTCAACTATCTCTTAAAATCAGCAAACAATAAAAAATATATTCTAAATACTTATATACAGATGACTCACCACTAACCCAACATGTGCTATGACAGTGATGATAAGTTTCACTGATACTTTTCAAACTGTGGGCAATGCTTATCAGACTTTAATGTACACAAGAATCCCCTAGGAACCTTGTTAAAACGCAGATTCTGATTCAGCAAGTCTGGCGTGAGCTTCTGCATTTGTAACCATTCCCCTATATTGCCAATGCTCCTGGTCCACAGGCCATACTAAGATTAGCAAGGGTTTGAAGGATCCTTATAAATGATTTATGAATTGAACTGAACATTCTCTGGACCCTAACTCTGTGTCTAGCATTATGCAAGGTGATTTCATAAACATGATCTTATTTAGGCTGTGACTGGTCTCTTATAAAACAGTAAACTTAGAGTGGTTCTCAACCTTACCGAGACCAGGTGTCCCCTTTGTTTGAACATCACTAGAAAAAATATTTTATAAGGCCTCTTGCCATCATGAATGAAATATAACCTACCCACACACATAATTTTTTTAAATAAAGCCCTAACTATAACATAAAGGTAAAATAAATGATAATAAAATAATTTGTACTTCAATATGTAAATGTCCCAGCACAATTATTCTAGAAGACATAATAATAAGGTAGTCAGATGTATTTGTAGCATCAGCATGACTACAAGAGCTAAAAATGCAGAAGGGTACAGGTTGCATCAATAATGACAAGAGTCTTGATTCTGACCTAAACAAAGAATCATCTTCTCTTAATTCATATAGTAATTGCATACTTTGACAATTTAGATTGTATTAAAACCATATAAAAATACTTCATGTTTATACATAAAATAGAGTTAGGTTCTAGCAGACATTAGACAGACATAAAACGTTACTAAGTTTCAGAAAACGGAGCGATTCTAACGTAGAATGAGGGACGGCTTCCTAAAAGAGATGGCATTTGGGATAGATTATAATGATGAGGGAGAATTTCAGCTGGCATGATTAGGGTGCTATTAACAGTGTTGGGAAGTCAGGAGGAGTTGGTTTGGGTTGGAAGGACAATGGGTTCATTTTTTAATCTGCTGAGTTTGAACATCATTAGAAAAACGGGGAGTTAGGAAAAGCAGTGCATGTTCAGGCAACATGAAGTAGTCCAGAATAATAACATTAGAGGCCAGAGGATACCACTGGCAAGGGATATTGAAGCTACATTGTGGATTATTTTAAATGCACAACTAAGAAAGACTTAAAATGGCTTTTGATCAGGGGAGTAAACTGATATTTGAGGAAGATCATTCTGGCAGCAATCCTCAAAATGGACTGAAAGAGGCAAGTCTAGATACAGGATTACCAGCAGAAAAAAAAACATCTAACAGTCTGAATCAGTAGTTTCCAAAAGGTGTTCTGTGGAACTCCAGGGTCCCAGAGGTTTACCACAGGCGCTGATCTGTAGAGGGGAAGGAAAAGGTCAACAGCTACGTAGGCCTGGCAGTGGTGGCTTGCCCTCTCCCCTCTCCCAACTGGAACATTGCACTTATATCCGTCCCACATGAGATTTTGGTATTAAAGGGTGTTCTGTTGATAAAAACACATTTTGTCTTGTTTTTCTGTCTCATCCTAATTCTTGTTGAACTGTGAGACTGTGTAATAGCTCAGGGGGTCATCATACAACTACCAAATATCACTGTATAGAGTAGAAGCTGTAAGACCTATAAGCACTATACTCTCACCATCAACTTGTTTAATCATTATTTGTCCTATTATACAGCATGTGCCTCCAACCCCAAATTAGATTACCTGTAAAAATTTCCTAGTTGTTTAAGTTTGGGGCAAATAGGACCACATTAGGTCACTGATGTTTACAACAGATAACTGTGGAGTCCTTTGAGGTTCTCCAAATTCCATTTATTAAGATGTATATGAATGCTGTTGGCTTGGCTAACATAGAAGCCACATATTTGTTCGGGTGCTTCAGTCTCCCAGCCCTACTAATTCAAATTTGAGCCAGAACTTTTATATACATTATCCTATTTAAATCTTTACAAAACCCATAACATTTACAAATTACCATTATTGTATTCCATAAGGGTCACTCGCAAAGAATCAAAATAGCATTCACAAATGCCAAAGGTCTATTTTACACTGAATTACTGTTTACCAAACAAGTTCACAATTTTATTTCTAGAATGCATAAAAAATATTAAAATGGTGTCTCATCCTAATTCTTTCATCCACTCACAAAAATATTCCTATTAATCCTGGGAAATTTTGTTTTTATGGTGGCAAGCAGAAGTGTGTTGATTAGGATGGCCCATAAACTCTTTTGTCCTGCTGATGATTCACGAATCAAGAGAGGTAGAGAATTAGCAGTTTATACCAGTTTTGAATAATTTCCCCTACCTGGCCCTCTTGAATCTACTGGCACACGACTGCTTTAGACAAGTATTTTTTGTAGGCCCACGGGCCATCTATTTCTCAAAGTTTGAGAATGGTACAGAATAACATCCACAGTACCAAAACAAAGTTAGGAAGTTCTGTCTTACAAAGGAAGCCAAAGGGACCAGGTGTTTAATTTCTGACAATCATAATTTATACAGAACTTGCTGAATCTTAAACAATACCAGCTTCCAGAGACTACTTACATAGTAGGAAAGCATTTGTTCCTATACAAGTAGTTTTGAAATTTTTTAAAAGAGGCATTTCATTTTTTCAAAGGAAATCTTACATGGATTACCATACATAAAACAGATAAAGGAGTATCTTAGCAGTAACAATTATAATAAGTTCAAATATATAATAATTACTAAAAAGCCAAACAATGAGAATAATAAGGCTGTTTTAGTAGACAAAAACTAAAAATCTAGAGTTACGGATGAAAGTTGCAGCTTTATATCAGTCTTCAATGCACAAATTATTTCTGTATTTTGTCTTATTTGCCAATATGAAAAAAAAATGAAGATGCCTATATATAAAAGCTTTTACCACTTACAAGTGTTTCACCATATTATTTCAGAATACTTTTTAGTTAAACTGTTCCTTGAAACTTGAAAGATGGTAAGTAATCTTTGTTTCAAAGTTGAATCACTAAAAATATCTAACAATTGTTCACATCCTTTAATTCTGAACATGTCTAAAAATCACACAAGAAGTACCCCAACCATACAATAAGTATTTAAAAAATTCATAACATATAATCATGATGTGCCTTGCTACATGTTCTTGTTATTGAGCAGCTGATTACTACACTGTGACAAAAGCATGTCCCAAGCACCTTAGCCTGAGCCTTCATAGGAATTTAATTAAATACAGGGAATAGGAGAGTTAGTGATATTCCTACTTAAATAATTTTTACATGAGTGAATATGCACAGGAAAAAACATACTAGTGCGGAACCACAATCTTACTCAAGTCATACTTATAAAATATTTATAAATATTTATAAAATGTTAATATTTTCAAGGAGTTGGTAAAAAAGTTTTATTCTGAAGTCAGAGTATAAATTTATACATTGATAATCTTCAATGCATTAAAATTTAAGTGATATGCATGAAAGTCAAATGAAATTTAAATCAAGTTAGCCTCCAACACACATTTGTGGTACTGTTGACACTGTATGCAAGCACATAATCAACTATTAACGAGTGTTAGCAAGTGATTTCTTAACTTGAGAAAGGCAGATGATGGCAAAAATGACTAGTTGTTAAATATAAAAATTAGTTACTACCGTTCTTCAGACTGGAGCTAATATATATTGGCTATGATGTAACTCCACATCTATAAAAAATGTTTACAGTTTGGTGAGCATGATCTTTTTTTCACATTCACAGAATCTATATGACTGCTTTTACAGGAAATTGTTCTAATGTGCCAAATATTCTGATAATAGTCTCTCAAACAGACATCACGTTACAAATGAACTGATAGCGCTCTGATAGAGAATTCCAAGTAAGTAAAACGTTATTCTCAACTTTAAGAACAAAACATTTGTTGTGAAGAAATGATTTATTGTGGAAATTGGAGTTTCACTGAAATAAAGAATGTAGCAAAATTTTTAAACAAATCCAAAAGTTAAAGGTATTATATTATTTTGCCCAGTGTAAAGACAATATTGGATTATAAAAAGATGGTAGTATTCATCCTGTTGGATTTAGCCAACATTCCAAACTCTTCTGCTGAACCTTTAACAGCACCTCTGACAAATCAACGAGCAAAATTAAGTAGTTTCAATGTCACTGTTTTTCTTACTCTCTTTACCATAAAAGCTGAACAAATAAACAGTCATATGACCAAACACAGAGGCAACTCATTCATTAATTTATTCAATAAATATGACTGTGGATCTACTATGTGTTGGGGACTGGGCTGGGTACTAGTTATCACTGGTGATTAAAAAAAACCCATAAACTTCCGGACCTGACAGTTTAGAAAGGGTTACAGGTATATTACTGACCAAAATAAGCAAGAAATCTAGTTAAATAATCTTTAGACAATTAAAAGTTAAGAGCAGAAAATATAGTTTTGCATTGTTTCATCAGTGTTGCTATTGAAATGTTTTCTATTTCTTATTTTAAAAGTTTCTTTATAAACTCACAAATAAACTAATGTGCCAAAATTTTCATCCCTAAGAACACTCATTAATAAATACAATTTGTGATATGTTGCCAATCTCATTGATATAAAAGTCAGGAGGTAAGTTGATTTTGAATTATTGACAAGGAGTAAAGAGTATTGTTCTATAAGTGCATTTTATTCTGTTTCATATCCATTATTAAACATCTATTTTGTGGTTTTAGTTTTCTTTCTTTTCTTTTCTTTTCTTTTTTTTGGTGAGGAAGATTCTTGTTGAGCTAACATCCACGCCAATCTTCCTCTACTTTGTACATGAGACACCACCACAGCATGGCTTGACGATCAGCGTGTAGGTCTGCGCCAGGGACCCAAACCTGCAAACCCCAGGCCACCGAAGTGGAGCACACAAACTTAACCACTATGCCACCAGACTGGTCCCAACACCTAGTTTTTTATCTCTCTTAGATAGGACACATATCCAATATAATACAGTATCAACTCCATATTATTTTGATTTACTCTACACCACTTTGGACTTTATTTTGGATACACAAAACAAATTTCAATTAAGAATGAAAAAATTTTCTCATTCAGAATCACTGGGGATTAAAGTATTTTGATACATTACATAGTAATAATAATTGAGTTACAGATCGCTTTTCAAACGACCTACATATAATAGAACATTATAATTATTGTTTCATTATTTCATCTTTCTAAAAACTGATTCAAAAGGGCTTAGGGTCCTCCCTATGATTTCTAGTTACTATAAATGTACCAGTTAATGGGAGAGCTGTATTTTTAAAAGGCTAGATAGCAGAGTGAACTCTATGTCCTTGTGATGTCTAGGGTCTCTTTTCACAATAATTAATGAATCTTTAGCACAGAAGAAAATATTTATTGAGCACTTACTACAGGCAGATTTCTGTGCTAATCACTTGGTTCTTCTCATACATGGTCTAGAACTACAACTTGAGTTAGCAGCCAATTAATATTGGATGTCTGATAAAAGATCTACTAACAATCTTTTAGTCCTAAATAAATGTAAGTATATACGTTTATATATTAATGGCAAGTTTATAATAATGTATTAAAAAGGTATCACTGGAAATATTTATGCTAATTTTATGGCACCATCTACATCTTACTGATTAAGAAAACAAATTTCTGCTCATATTTGATCCATATTTTAATGGACTAATATGTGATCCTGAAATCTAATGTAAAGTTAATAGATAAGATTTGGTTTTAAGTGATAAGTGATAGTCCGGCCAAAAAACCCAATAACATTTTTGTTTTCTAAGGTTTTTTCTCTGTTATACCATTTAAGTACTTTAAAAAAATTTGTGAGTCCTAACAAAGAATTGCTAGCACCAATCTCCTACTCACAAAAATTAACTAAATAAAAGGCATCATAATAAACATAGTGAAAATTACTTTTCAGCACCATTTTCTTAATTGAATGCAACAAACTTTGAGGGTGTTTTACGAACCAGGAACTGTTCTTGGCACTGAGCATACAAAAATAAGACATAGTCTCTGCCCTCCAGAAGCTTAAAGACCAGTCGGGGAATAAACACTTAAATCAACAAATAATATCAACATAATTGGCAGAGGTATGTGGAGAAAGGAAAGGCTCTTAGCCTAGGTCGAGGGAGGTGAGGGACTGGGTAGGGTAACCACCACAAGGCACCAAGGAAGGTCATAAGAAGGAGATCATCTGCAGGGCCTTCATGGTGATGATGCCTGAGAAGTCTTGAAAAATTAAGAGACATACCCAGGTAAAGAATGGGGTGAAAATTTCAGTAAAGATACGGAAGTGTGGAATAGCATATTGGATTATAGGAAGCATAAACAGGAACTTTCTAAAATCATGTTCTACCAGGACCCCATAGCCTTTCTGTGGCTCTTCTTCTTTTGAACTTTACCATTTCAACCTTCATAGGCTCTAGTAAACTCCACCACCTGGAGGCTATATCTCTGTAAATCTCAAACATCCAGAGCATAGAAAGGGACCTAGAAATGAAAAATGGCTACCACAAAAGCCATGTGGTGAGAAGCAGAAGTTGACATCAAGAAGGAAACAAAAATTGCACAATAACCTGAGAATATTTAGTGTAGGGGCATTCAGCTCTACATGGTTCAAGACCTCTTTGAGAATATACTATAAAACAATACATTACCTGATAGTTAGAATAGTGACCCAGGGTCACCAAAATAAAGTTATCTTTTGTGTACCTTGTTTATAAACAGGGAGCTATGTAATAAATACACTTAGATCTCTATCCGATATTGTTTAAATACAAAGGTTTTATATTAAATGAGACATTTGCCAATATCCATGAAATTCATATTTGTGAACCACCTCATTTCTCAACCATACCAGACAGAAGAGATGTTATTAAGCACAACTAACAAAAGTTAGCAACATAAAGAGACTTTGGATAGAAAATATCTAGGCCCAGATTGTGATAAAAGAAAAAAGTTATAGTTTCTGATTTATTATATGCATTAACTCTTTTCATTTTTACATGACAAGATTTCTATTTCAAAAGCTTATTTCATCTGACATCTTCAAAGTCTCATAAATGTCTGTTGATGAATGAAAAGACGAATGAGTTTAAAAAAGATTTTATATGCTGAAGGAATGACTGACTATACAGCCTCACATTTCATAATAAACTGTAGCATATTAATTTGAGCCCCAAATTAGGCATAAAATAAAGGGATTCCATAAAGTATTCTACTTTCTCAAATTGCCAAGAAATGTGAGGTACATACTAGAGGTCAAATCTTTATTCTAGATTGAGACCAAAATATCAAAATAATGTAAAAATACTTTATTTTAAATATCAAACACACAAACCAGATTAGTCAATCTTGGGGGGCTATAATTAACCAGATATTTTACTACATCAAAAACTCTGTCCTCAAATAGCTAAATTCACATCATTAACCTTTTTTTAATTTAATTTTTTTATTAGAGTGTTGAAGTTTCTGCATTAAGCATACTATACACCATTTAGCTCTATGGACCTAGGAATTTAATCTAGTCATCTAAACTCACAACTGATCACTGATCTATAATCTATCTCTTCCCATGAATAGTCTATACATTCTAAATTAAATTCTACACAAGTTTTCATTCCTTTCTTATTCAGAGAGTCTTCACTCAGGCTTATCTAAAAGTCTCTATTAGGGCTTTAATATCCTAAATTATGCTATTTAGTTAATAATTTCTCTATTTCACATTAAATAAATTAACTCAGTAGTGTTAACATTTACAGAGAAACATTTCAGTTTCCACTGATTTACACTATTATGTACGTTATTCTCTCAGTGAAATGGTTAAGACTAGGAAAAATTAGTGCTGGAGTAGTGATTTATAATTTCACACAAAAAAATTCAGCATTTTATTTATAATAATCAAAGTATGAGAGTTTTTAAAATTATTTTTTCATAGAGTACAGCAGCCTAATTTTTTTTCCTGTTCTTGGCCAATGAAACCTTTAGATGTTAAAAATTAGACTTCACAAACCATTTTCCAAATATTCAAAGTGCAAGTTTTTAGAGCTATTTTTTAAATCCTGATAATTAAAAAATTTAAAAGCATAAGGAGTTTTTCATAAGAGAAAACACTTGAAGCATTATTCAATAATGACCATTTAAAAGTTTCTATATACATACTAAATACATACTGTTCATTGACTTATCATTTGGCGTTCTACATAGAGAAAAAAATGCTTATATGGGCCAAGGCAGTTAAGAAAAAAATGTAAGCATACCCATGTACAAACTGAGGATTTAAGACCAGAATATTGTTCTCAATTATACCGTTGAAACAAAAGCTTTACCATACTTATCTTGTCTCCCAAAGTATTTAATCAGATTTCGAAAACTGCATATACTTTAGCTCTAAAGTCGCCAAAGACCAAGGTTCATTGGCAGTAAGAGATGCTTCGATTATGGCGAAGAAAATGTCCACACTATTTGCAATATTTATCAAATCGACATTTTAATTAGGTGTCACTATCTCATTTATTAATAGAATAAATATGTTTCTCACAAATTCTGATTTTCCAAATATCACCACCTCCCCCAAGTTGAGATGCATCTGCCATTTTCAAGGTTTAAGAAACTCGTTGAAAAGACTACTGAAAAGTTTACAACAGTAGTGTGAAATTTAGTTATTCCAAGAAAGTACATACTGAAAAATTTTTTAGAAGCAAGGATAATTTCATGACTTTGAAAATGAATTCAAATGAAACTCTTAATTTAAGCCTGATTTTTGCTTTGGGTAAAGAAGGATCATTAGAAGATCGAGTTCCAAGGGAACAGGTGCCAACCACTTTAAAATTTATCTTTCCCATATGACAACATTTACCCTTTAGAAGAAAAAAACAATCATTTTTCATTCTAATCAAGTCACTCAGATTAGCCTAATTCTAATGGACACTGAGGCCATGGACGAAAAAACATTCAAAAGGACTAGTTGTTCCAACCCAGGTTTGCTGACATTTCAGGGTAGCCCCGTAAGTATTCTTCCTCTGCAGACTTATAGTTGACCCCTGACAACCCCTAAGAAATAAAACTGCGGAGAAGTTATCACTTTCCAAAGTTAGGCGAGGGGGTAGGGGGCAAATGAGAGATGTATGAGAACCTACACGTTTTGCCCTCTGAAATGCCTCATATTTACTTTTGACCAAAGAAATAAATAGAAGCAAAACCGAGATTCAGAAGGAACTCTCTCTGCTGCGTGCACCAGTCGAGCTTTTCAAAGACCCCTTAGAAAAGAAGCGGGCTGGAGGCTCACCTTCCATCTTGCCGCCGAGCTGGGCTGGGCTGGAGCTGCCGCTCTGGCTACCCGGCCGCTCCACGTGCTCCTGCCGTCGTCGGGACGCAGCGCACAGCTGGCGGGAGATTCCCGGCGCGGGGAGTCCCCGGGATCCGCCGCCGCGTCGGCGCAGATTGAAAGGGGCAGGAACCGGCGACCGGCCGGTGCGCGGGGTTACAGCGGCGCTGGCTGGCGGCGGCTTTAAAGGACGCTCACCGCCGAGCGCCCGAGGTACCGCTCCTCCAGCCCCCTTTTGAATGTCAAAGCCGAGAACCCCGATAGGATGGAAATGGCGCATCAGTACATTGTCTCAAAATGTCTATTTTAGAAGGATAATGGGTAGGAGAGTACCAGCACATGGGGGAGAGGCGATCTGGATTGCTTTCTCGCAAGTTTAAGTTCAAAGAGGTGTGTCTTAAATTGAGCAAAATCTGGAACTTTGGGTCTAGATTCGGGGATGACAGCCATGAATACCATCGATGAAAACTCACGACATTCGAAGTATTATGTTTTTCATTCTCAGTTTCTCCTTTCTTGTGATAAAATTTCTTGGTCCAAGTTTTCAGAAAGTTCTAAGACAGTTCAAAACGCTTTGGGCACTTTTATCACCTCGACTTTTTCATTTTTGAATGCAATTCTCTCACTTTTGTTTTCCCTTCTGGGAACTGCTTGGTTTACTTGCCACCGCTCACAGAATACTTACATACTCTATTTATGCGTGTTTATTTTCTACTACCCTGCCTTCTTCCAAATAGGATCTGAGACAGCTTACAAAAATACATATGTAATATATCAGAAAAGTAAAGAAAATAGAGCTAAGGAGAGGCGGATGATAAGATAGTAAACTCAAAGATGTTCGTACACAGAGATGTACCAGTCACTGTCTTTTCCCAACATCCTTCTCACCTTATAGAGATAAAGCACACATCTGACTGTAGAGAAAGGCAAAGGGAAATGACCACATAATTTTTCAAAAGCAGAACTTTTCTTCATACTGAGGTCTAAGGGGCATTGTTGAGGTGAGTCTTTATAAAGGTACCCAGTAATGTCGAATTGGACATGCGAATAATTCTCAAAAAGGCCACCTTCACTCGTTAAAAAATTACATTGTTATTGTATAAAAATATATTTGAGAGTTAAGATTGGGGGTTTGTGCATCAGCAGACCACATTAGAAGAAATCCACACTTATGAGTTAATGTATGCATGTCATAATTTTATGAATTTTAGTTTATTTTAAATATGCATTGGTATAGGAAGTCAAGATATATATACACATATATGTGTACATGTGTATGATTTTTTTAAATGAGTGAATAACTTGCATTTGCTTTAAGATCATGGCACCATGCAGCATCTCCATAGCTTGCATGAGTTGGAGTTCTACAGGATAATATCAATTTTGGAGAAATACTCTAAACACTAGGTCTAATTTTAGTATTGAAAGGGGAAATTTGTTGTTTGTTAGTTTCTAAAAGCAAAAATAGCACATCAAAAGTAGCAGAAGAGGAACTGTAAAATTTCACAGGGATGGTGTAAGGATGAATGGTTATTTGGTTATTAAAATGTTATGAAAAACTTATTATCTTCCATCACAATGTTCTTTATACTTAACATTGGAACGTGTTACTACTCTGTAAATAATTAGTTCAGAATTGAGTATTTCAAACTCCAGAGAGCGATACCTAAGGGGATAGAAAAAAGTAAATAGGTAAAATAATTTATGTCCCTACTCCACCATCAAGGAGGTGGAGCATAAATCCCCACTGCTTAAGCGTGGGCTTCACATAGTGACTTCCTTCCAAAGAGTACAGTACGAAAAGGGTGGGGGGGGGGGGAACTTCATAGCAGAGAAACCTGACAAACAGTACCTCAGTCAGGTAATCAAGGTAACCGGCTAGTGATAAAGGATGTTGATAGTATGTACCCTTGATACAATGTGATTAGAATGGCACTTTACCTCTGTAGTCTTCCACCCAAAAACCCATAACCCCAGTATAATAATGAGGAAAAACATCAACTAAATTCCAATAGAGAGGCATTCTGCAAAGTACCTGATCAGTTAAAATCAGGTCAATGTCATCAAAATTGTCATTAACTGTTAAGGTCATCAAAAACAAGAAATGTCTGAGAAACTGTCACAGCCAAGAAGAACCTAAAGAGACACGATGACTAACTAAATGTAATGCGGCATCGTGGATGGGATCCTGGAGCAAAAAAAAAAGGACAGTAGGTAAAAACTAAGGAAAGCTGAATAAAGTAAAGACTTCAATAATGTATCAATATGGGTTCATTAATGGTGAGAAATGTACCCTACTAATGTAAGATGTCAACGGTAGGGAAGACTAGCTGGGAGTACATGAGAACTCTCTGTACTGTCTTCACAATTTTTCTGTAAATCTAAAACAGTTCTAAAGTTTATTTTAAAACAGTGGATGGGTACTTTCAACAAACTACTCATTTCGTTAAATCTCTTCTCACAGTATTCAAAGTTTATCACACAGGAGTTACAAGGACCACTTACTTATAACTGGGAAACTAATAAAACACTGTGGGTTTATAATGCACTTTGACTAAAACTGGACTGATAAACTCCTAGGGAATCAAAGATAATGCCTAAATTTGTCTTCATTAGCATCACCTTAAGAAGGGAACAGTTGAGACTAAACCATGAATCTAGACGCGGTAACTGACAGGGGTGGATCTGACTCACTGAATCACATTCCTGGCTTATGCTATGTAGATAAAATTAACAGTGACTAAAAATGAAATCACTGACAAAGGTTGCTCCGTGGACCATCTCAGAGAGTCCAAGTACATATTCGGCTCAAAGGAAATAAAACTGAAAACTCGTAATCTCACCCCCAAATAATCATTCTGCACCCTGTCTGAACCTTGGGCTCTCTACTCATCAGCCTACTCAAAACCACGACTGAGGGTGTCCCGCTGCTAAGAAACAGACAACACACAGGGCCTTTCAGGCCGCCAAATGAGTAGGGAAGAGGGAACCATGAAAGACACGGGCATGGTTTCTTTGGAGCTCTCTGATCTTGACTTATCATCCATCCCCACAGGAAAAGCAGATTTGGGCATCTCGCCTTTCAGTTGGGCCCGCTTTTTAAAGCAATGTTACCGCACACAACTCTAGATAAATTTGCATGCGGGGTCTCCACGTCGTCTGAGGCTTGAAGTTGAAAATGAAGAGTAAATGCTCCTCTAGGGCAGGAAGGCCTGGACATGCCTTGTTGGCGCACTAGTGGCTCTTCGCTTTGCGGGCAGAAGAATGCAGTTAGGGAAAAACTGGGTGTGAGCGTTTGAAAAGGATTGTGCACACAGTTTCGGGCGGACTTCATGAGGAGAAAGGCATAGGAAATTCCCACGCGGGGCTCCCTGTCTCCTGTGAGGAGGAAATTCTCACAGCTTCTCCCTGCCTCAGGCGCGAATATAATTAAATGGCATACCCCCTCGCCGCCCTACCTCACCGCCGTACTTGGGACCCAATTGGGACCTACGGTCTCGTCGATCTCTTCAGCCCCTAGACTAAGGAAGTGACTGAAACGCGAAGCCTTGGGTTCCTTTCCTTCACTCTTTCCTGCTCTCAGGGGCTGCTCAGAGACGTCAGTCGCCGAGAGCGCGGGAAAATGGCGCCGGACACGAGGCGCGAAGCGCAGCGCGCTACACCCCCTGCCCCGCGCGCGCCCCCCCACCCAGCGTCTGCGCCCCGCCCCCACGCGCCTGCGCCCCGCCCCCACGCGCCTGCGCCCCGCCCCCACGCGCCTGCGCCCCGCCCCCACGCGCCTGCGCCCCGCCCCCACGCGCCTGCGCCCCGCCCCCACGCGCCTGCGTGCCTTGGAGCATGCACGCACTCTCCTGCGCGTCAGCTCCCGCGATAGAGGCGGACGGGTAGGGGAGGTGGCCCCGGTGGTTTGTTCCGCTGTGTGGCGGGGCGATGGGGAGGCGTTGGGCCGGGGCTGAGGTAGGAAGGAGCCCGTCCCTCGACGCCTCCCGCCACGCTAGCCCCTGAGCCGTGATGCGAGCGTGGGTCCTACTCTTCGCGGTGCTCTGGTACCTCACAGGAGGTGGGGCTCGTCCCGCCTGGCCCCAGGCCTCTCCCCTCCTCCCCGTGCTGCCTCCTCCGCTTCGCCCCGCCCCAGTCTGATCCCTGGCTCCTCTTCTGTCTAAAAAGTCAGTGGTTTCTTTCCTCTGCAGTTGGACGGCAGCGTTACTCCGAACGCACTAAGAAAGGCTTCATTTATGGCAAGCCAGGACACCTAGGTAATGAGGACCTCTTCACCCGCAGAGTCTAAGAGAAGAGCTGGGGGTGCCGTGGACCTGCTAAGGCTCTTCCCGCGGAGGGAAAGGGAGCGAACGTTTATCGAACGTCTGCCGTGTGCTCCGCACTTCCCGAAGGCTGCGATGTTTCATCCTTACAGCGACCCCAGTACGCCTTAGTTGTATCGCCTTGCCTAAAGCCCCACAGCTGTAAGGAGCTGGGATTCAATCCAGATGTCTGTCTCTGATGCCACCTCACTTCCAGGTGTCTCTGCTGCTTTGCAGCCTGCGAGGCTCACTCACAGGAGTGATTTCCAAGCCTGGAAGTGCCTCGGTTTGCAACACCCTTACCCCTTCCCTCATTAGCCAGAAGAACTCCTACGCATACTCTAAGGCTCAGCTCAGATGTTATCACTGTGATGAAACTTTCCCACACTCTCCAAGGAAAATTAGTCACATGGCTAACTTTAGATAACTTTGGGCCAGTTCATAGCGTTTGTCACGTTTGGAATCTCTCCATGTTTAGAGTTCCTCACTTTCCACCAAATTGAAGGATGCAGTCTTCTTTATAAGTTAGAGCCTGGCATTCAGTAGGCTCTCAAATTAATATCTCGTGAGAGTGGTTTGGTTCCAAGCAGACTATTGTTGCTTCCACCAAATCCGAAACAGAGTAGGTCATTGCAGAAAATCTTCCTAGTATTCCCCACATGGGCTTAATTATTGTTCCCAACAGAGGACATTTATAGTTAAATATAAAGTTTCCATTAGGGATGACAATGATCATCTTTAAAATAGTTTTGCAACCAAGCTGAAGTCCTTTTCTGATCTTTAAATTGATTCTACTAACCCTTCAAAAAATTATGATTCTAGTGAGTTCTGAATCTGTATGTTAAACTTCTAAGTGTATCATGTACATTTTTTAAAAGATTTTATTTTTCCTTTTTCTTCCCAAAGCCCCCCACCTCCACCCCGTACATAGTACATAGTTGTGGGTCCTTCTAGTTGTAGCATGTGGGACGGTGCCTCAGCATGGCCTGATGAGAAGTGCCATGTCTGCACCCAGGATCCGAAACCCAGGGCCACCGAAGTGAAGCCCGGGAACTTAACCACTCCGCCACCACGGACTGGCCTCATATCATGTACATTTTTATAAACAAAACTGTTACATCACAGAAAAATGAAAAAATACTGACTCTAGCAGTCTAGAGTTTTAAAAACTTACTATGAGAAGCAAAAAGGACTTTAAAGTAGCATTGTAAATGTTATACCAGTATGCTGATTTTTAAAATAGTGAAATCGAAAAAGAATTAATGAGGGTATCTTTGGGACAAAATGGGGGAAGTGTATTTCTTAATTTAAATTTGCTATATAATGTAGTTAAATATTTTATTTTGACACAGTAAAAATATATGTAAAATTACATCGCAATAGCCCAATCCTTGTCTGTATGGATTTTAAACGCGCTGAAAAAGAAACAGTGGACCCCACCTACTTATGGATTGGGCCTAATGAAAAGCAGTTAACAGGTAAATTATTTGATCTTAGAATCATTTTTAATGATATGAACATCATTTTAGAAAAGCACTGTTGCTTATTGGAATGAACAAATTGAAATTTAATTTTAACAGCAGTTTCACTTGCTCCATACCCAGACAAATCGTGTTATATCTTGATCTGTGGCTTATTTTCTCTTTATGCAAAAACCGAAGCAGTAATTTTTGTACTCTATTTCCCAGAACTGTATTACTTCAAAAGTTTTTATGAAACCTAAAATTTATGCTTGTAGCGTTTGTAATAGGAGATGAAGTACCTGATATGTAGTTTTTCATGATGTTAGAAGAGTGTCTTGGAATATAAGCATTATTAATTTCTGTCTTATGCAAAGAAATCGTATAGTACTACAAGGCAGTATAATCTCATTTACTCAATTACTGGCATAAACCAGTCAAAATTAGATGTCAAGAAATGAATTAAAGAAAACCAAGATATATTTGAAAAGTGTGCTTATGTGGTTTTTCATAGAGAAGTAGGACAGAATTAAGATTTTGTTGAATTCTTGAAGTTTAAATAGTCCATTAATTTTTAAATTTATGTGTTTAGTTGTAACCCCAAATAAATAGTATTGGAATTGTCATACATTAAATAACTAAATAATTTACTATTTCTGTTTAGGAAATTACCGAATAAATATAACTGAAACAGGAAAGCTGATGGTAAAAGATTTTCTGGAGCCTTTGTCTGGACTTTACACATGTACTCTTTCTTATAAGACTGTCAGAGCAGAAACCCAAGAAGAAAAGATGGTAAAGCAGAGATATGACTTTATGATCTTTGGTAAGAATGTAGGCACATTTTAACATACATTTAGTTTGGATAAGAATTAAGTGTATAGTTTTTTCATTTAGTGAAAATGAGCCTGTTATATATAATTATTATGACTTACAGAGTATTTGGAGTGTATTTGACCAGAAAATCCTTAACTTGACATCAACATAGTATATCCTAAATAATCCTCTTTCAGCCTCGCACTTCCCACTATCTAGGTATGCAAGGACAATCTACCACAACTTTGCCAGGTAATTTAAAAGCTGATGTTTAATTCCGTAAAATCACATTAGTGATCCTTTTCACTGGACATTGCTGACAGCAATGACACTTTCTGCAAATTAAGACTTTCCCTCGGTGCTGGCCTGGTGTTGTAGTGGTTAAGTTCCCGCACTCTGCTTTGGTGGCTTGGGGTTTGTGGGTTTGGATCCCAGCCACGCACCTGTACACCACTCATCAAGCTATGCTGTGGCAGTGTCCCACATACAAAATAGAGGAAGATTGGCACAGATGTTAGCTCAGCGACAATCTTCCTCACCAAACAAAGAAAAAAAAAGACCTTCCCTCACAAAATCTTTTTTTCTTGATACTGTAACTTATCTAGATAGCCAGCCCACAGAAGGCATTTCTTCTCTTGTACTGAATAGATGATATATCAGATGAAAGTAACCTTTTCTCGTTAAAGTTATTAGATTTATATATTTTGTGAGGATAAACTGATAAAACATTTTATTAGATAAGTTTCTACACTGATTTGCAAGATTGATGGGATTTAATATTACATGTTATTTGAAAATTGGTAGAGGAAATTAATTTGAGGCACAGTTGTTTTTATTCTCATCTTTTTTTTAAAGCCTATCGGGAACCTGATTATTCATATCAGATGGCTGTACGTTTTACCACAAAGTCTTGTATAGGAAGATACAATGACCTGCTTTTTAGAGTGCTGAAGAAAATCTTGGATAATTTAATCTCTGATTTGTCGTGCCATGTCATAGAACCATCATATAAATGCCATGTTGTTAAAGTTCCCAAGAATGGCCTCATTCCTGAGCTATTTATAGCCTTTCAAGGTAAAAAAATTTCAACATTTGTTTAACATTATGAGTTTAATATTGAACAACTAATTAATTAATATATCACAAAATTAATTACCATATTAATATGAGATATCCTACAAATAGTAGACCTTAAATGTTTGTTCAGCTCTAAAGTATATTGTTGTTCTTAGCCTGGTTATGGTTTTTAAAATTAACACATTAATTATTTACCTTCAATTATGATATATTGTTGCTTATCTTATAGAAGTCAATATCATTTTATAAATATGGGCTTTAACTGTGCACCTAACATTTGGCTTATAATTTCTTATAGAATTTTAATTGTATTTTTGAAAACTTAATAAAAGGGAGGAACCAAACCAAATTTATTCATTTTAAAGCCTTGTAGTTACTTTGATTAGCCCCCAGATGGAGTGAAATCATAATGTATACATTACTCAAATCGTGCACCTTGCTTTATTACTACGATCAGATAGATTAAACACATGCACACATGCATACTGAATTCAACTTTTAGAGCTTTATTGGAATGTTTGGAACTTCATAGAATCTTTTTGTGAAGATGCCGTTTTTTTCCTCTCTAGTTAATCCTTTTGCACCAGGGTGGAGAGGTGCCTGTAAGGATTCCATCGACTGTGAAGATATCACTAATCATAATATCCTCCAGGTGAGAATTTCAGTGGTAAGGGGAAAGTGTTTGAATAGTCAGTGAACCTATTTAAAAATTTTTGTAAACACTTCATTTTATTAATTAAAAAGTTTCTTCAAAAATCTATTTCTCCATTTTGTGAATATTCATCAATAGTAAAGACATTCTAAGGAAGTAGATTTAAATTATTCTTTTAAAAAATCTTAAATATGAAGTATTACTGATTTTTGGTTTCAGTTTTTGTTTTCTTTTTCTTTTGAGGAAGATTAGCCCTGAGCTAACATCTGCTGCCAATCCTCCTCTTTTTGCTGAGGAAGGCTGGCCATGAGCTCACATCCGTGCCCAGCTTCCTCTACTTTATATGTGGGACGCCTACCACAGTATGTCGTGCCAAGCGATGCCATGTCCACACCCAGGATCCGAACCGGCGAACCCCAGGCCGCCAAAGCAGAACGTGTGCACTTAACTGCTGTGCCACTGGGCTGGTCGACTGGTTTCAGTTTTTTAAATTAAGATAGAGTTTGGCTACTTCAAGATGTTTTGTTTTGGAATGGTATATCTGGAATATTACATGGCTCCTCAGGTTGATATAAAGTATTTTTTCTGTGATGGAAGGATGGGTTCTTTGTTCCCCGAATGGTAACTGAGCAGCATCTTTCAACAAACTCACAATCATGTCAGCTTAGGTTAAACCAGTGGTTCTTCCAAAATTGTGTCTGTATTGGTCATAATAGTTGCTCTCTCTTCTGCCATCTTCAGAGGTTAAGGACATAGTCTGAAAACTCCTTTTACTCTCTTGATCTAGTTCCTGAGCCCATACCCTTAATATTGTGCATGGCTTATGGGAAGCACTCAGTTAATATTAGTTATTATTAAACTCTGTGCTCATAAAATAAAATAAAATTTACATCAGTAGTTTGTAATGCTGATTAGAGAGAAGTTTTGGTTTCCATTTTTCTTGGCTTTTTGGAATTAGAGATAATGAACTCCTAGTTATCTATGTATGGAATATACATGCTGCAAATAATTCAAAGCAAGTGTTCTTTAACCTCAATTTAATTTTTCTTAACCATTGTAAATATGAATTGGCAATAATTGATAAGTTCAAGGCTAGACTAATTTTAGTATAACCCACAACTTTTCAGGAATTCATCTGTTGTATAAAGCATGGCATGCTTATACTACGCTTCATTGCCTCTGATACAGGAGGAGAAATTTGTTTAACAGTTTAGTAATTGTACTTCTGTTTGGTATTTTTAAATCTTAGGCAAGAGATCGGATAGAAGAATTTTTCCGGAGCCAAGCCTATATTTTCTACCACGACTTTAACAAAACTCTACCAGCCATGCATTTTGTGGACCACAGTTTTCAAGTGATACGTTTGGATAGCTGTCGTCCAGGCTTTGGAAAAAATGAAGGTCTACACAGTAATTGTGCTAGCTGTTGTGGTAACTATAAAATATAAATATCTAAATATGTAGATTATATAATAAGAAGAATAGATAAGTAATCCACTAAGGATAATTGAATTAAATCTTTGTAGTGACTCTTACAAAAAATTATGTTTAGCTAAAGGGAAATAAAAATTTCTTACTATAATTTCTAAATATAATTATCTTCATGTATATTAATTCTTCCTAATGTGCTCTTTTGTATTATAAAACATTTCTGTAGTGTTCTGGCTTAAGCTACTGTACTGTGAAGGAAAACAGAATGGTCCTACTTAGAAAACAGAGACTTGGAAATAGGAACTAGAAATAGGAACTCAGAAATGGGGCACTGCAGAAGATAATGTAAAATTCTGATAATAATGGAAAAAATAGTTAGGATTCTTTCACCTACCGTTAAGATCATCAAATTAAAATTTTGAAAATTATAAGTAATCTTCCACAACTTAACTGGCTAAACGTTACTCAGTATAACATCAGTATAGAAATGGTGTGATATTGAAGGCATATTTCTGTTACTGGTATAAAATATCTCTAACCGAAATTATAATAATCTACTCCATGTGTTTTCCTTTGCAGTGGTTTGTAGTCCTGGAACTTTTAGTCCTGATGTTGATGTTACTTGTCAGACCTGCATTTCCGTCCATATCTATGGAGCTAAATCTTGCCCATAAACTTCAAACAAAAATTGCAATATGAAGACTAGAGGTGAAAGCATTGTTACTTGCTTGTGGGGGTGGGGAGATAAGATGATTTATTTACATCCCAGAGCATCATAGATAGTTTCATTAAGTAAGATCGGTAAGACCAAGACATTGGAAAACATACAATTTAGAAACTTTAAAAAGATTGTTGACATGGCATTTCTAAGAAGGCATTTAATCTAATATCTCCAGTGTACAAAGGAAAGTGTAAGTATTAGTGGGTGATTTTTAATGAAATATGTTTTGTTGTTTACAAATTAAGTCTGTTGCTCTGTACCTAAGACTGTATTAAGGTCAACAAAAGTAGAAAGTATAATGTAATAAAAACTTTATACTTTCCATATATTAATTTGTTCAAAATCACTCTTACATGATATAAAGGTGTATATATTACCTTTGTAATTAGAACCAAAAAAGTTATTTCTTTTGGTCCCTTTGCTTTTAATTTATTTTTAAAATAATTAATTTTATTATATTTATATATAAAATATAAGATAAAATAATTTTATTAATTTCATATAATTAACTTGTTTTTTTAGTACAGTTTTTAGACTTAGAGAATAGTTGAGCAGATATTACAGAATTCTATATACCCACTCCAGCCCATGCCCTTACCCCTCCCCAGTTTCCTCTATTATTAACATCTTGCATTAGTATGATACATTTGTTACAATTAATTCGCCAATGTTGATATGTTATTAACTAAAGTTCATAGTTTACATTAAGGTTCATTCTTTGTGTTGTGCAGTTCTATAGATTTTGACAAATGCATAATGACATGTGTCCGCCATTACAGTTTCATACAGAATAGTTTCACTACCCTAAAAATCACCATGCTTCACCTATTCATCTCTCCCTCCCAAAACCCTTAATAACCACTGATATTTTTACTGTCTCTATAGTTCTGCCTTTTCTAAAATGTCATGTCCTTGGAATCATACAGTATTTAGACTTTTCAGACTGGCTTCTTTCACTTAGCAATATGCATTTAAGGTTCCTCCATGTCTTTTTGTGACTTGATAGATCATTTTTTATTGCTGAATAATATTTCATTGTATAGATGTATGAAGCACATCTTTGTTGCTTCCAGTTTTTGGTAATTATGAATAAAACTGCTGTAAACATTTGTGTGCAGGTTTTTGTGTAGACGTAAGTTTTCAGCTCAATTGCATATATATCTAGGAGTATGATTGCTGGATTGTATGGTAAGATTATGTTTAGTTTTGTCAGAAACTGCCAAACTGTCTCCAAAATTGGTTTACTGTTTTGCATTTCCACTGGCGATGAATGTGTTCTTGTTACTCCTCATCCTTACCAGCTTCTGGTATCTTCAGTTGTGTTTTTTTTGTTTTTTTTTTTTGGCCGTTCTAATAGGTATATAGTAGTATTTCATTGTTGTTTTAATTTGAAATTTCCTCTGATGCTGAGCGTTTTTTCTCTGATGTCTGATGCTGAGCATTTTTTTCATATGCTTGTTTGTCATCTCCTTTGGTGAGATGTTTTCAGATCTTTGTCCATTTTTTTTGTTGGATTGTTTATTCTTTTATTGTTGAGTTCTAAGAGTTCTTTGTATATTTTAGATACAAGTTCTTTATCAGATACCTGTTTTGCAAATATTCTCTCCCATTCTGTGACTTGTCCCTTCATTCTTTTAACAGTGTCGTACAGTGAGCAGAAGTTTTTAATTTTAGTAAAGTCCAGCTTATCAAATTTTTCTTTCCTAGATCATGCTTTTGGTATCATTCCTAAAAACTCATCACCAAACCCAAAGTCATCTAGATTTTCTTCTGTTATATTCTAGAAGTTATATAGTTTCATGTCTTACATTTAGGCCTAAGATGAATTAATTTTTTTGAAAAGTGTAAGTTGTATGTCTAGTTCATTTTTTTGCATATGGATGTCCAATTCTAGCACCATTTGTTGAAAAGACTATCCTTTCTCCGTTGAATTTCCTTTGCTCCTTTGTCAAAGATCACTTGACTGCATTTGTGTGGGTCTATGTCTGGGTCCTCTATTCTGTTCCATTTATCAATTTATCTATTCTTTTATCAGTACCACACTACCTTGATTACTGTATAGTAAGTCTTAAATTTGATATCAGTCCTCTTGACTTCATTCATCTTCTTCAATGTTGTGTTAGTTATTGTGGATGTTTTGCCCTTCTGTATAAACTTTAGAATCAGTTTGTTGATAACCACAAAATAACTTGCTGGGAGTTTTGTTGTAATTGCATTGAACCTATAGGTCAAGCTCGGGAAAATTGACATCTTAACCATATTGAGTCTTCCTATCCAGGAACATGGGGTATCTCTCTCTTTACTTAGGTCTACTTTGATTTATTTCATCAGAGTTTTGTAGTTTTCCTCATAAAGATCCTGTACATATTTTCTTAGATTTATGCCTAAATATTTAATTTTTGGTGTGAATATAAATGACATTGTATTTTTAATTTCAAATTCCATGCATTCATTGCTGATATTTAGGAAGGCAATTGACTTTTGTATATTAACTTTATATCCTGTGACCTTACTGTAATCACTTATTAATACCAAGAAGTTTTTTGTTGATTCTTTGGGATTTTCTATGTAGGCAATCATGTCATCTGCAAACAAAGACAGTTTTATTTCTTCCTTCCCAATCTGTGTATCTTTTACTTCTTTGTCTTGTCTTATTGTGTTAACTAGATGCTTTCAGTATGATGTTGAATGGGAATGGTGAGAGGGGACATCCATGCCTTGTTCCTGATCTTAGGGAAAAAGCATCCAATTTATCACTATTAAGTATGATGTTAGCTTTGTTGTTGTCAGTGCTGTCAAGTTGATTCTGACTCCCAGCGAGTCTGTGTACAGCAGAGAGGAACCCTGCCCTTTTTTTTTTGTAATTCCTTTTTTTCCCAAAGATTAGCACCTGAGCTAACAGCTGTTGCCAATCTTTCTTCTCCCTCTCCCCCTCCCCTCCCCCCTCCCTCCCTTCTCCCTCCCCTTCCCCTCTCCCGCCTCTCCCAGTCCTCCAGCGCCCCCCAGTACCTGGTTGTATGCTCTAGTTGCAGGTCCTTCTGGTTGTGCTATGTGGGATGCCGCCTCAGCATGGCTTGCTGAGTGGTGCCATGTCTGCACCTAGGATCCAAACTGGTGAAACCCTGGGCTGCTGAAGCAGAGCGCAGGAACTTAACCACTCAGCCACAGGGCTGGCCCCTAATTCTTTTTTTTTTTATGCTTTTTTTTTTGGTGAGGAAGCTTGACCCTGAGCTAACATTTGTTGCCAATCTTCGTCTTTTTTTCCCCCCAAAGCCCTAGTACGTAATTGTATATCCTAGTTGTAAGTCGTTCTAGTTCTTCTATGTGAGATGCCTCCACAGCATGGCTTGATGAAAAGTGTGTAGGTCTACACTCAGGATCTGAACCGATGAACCCCAGGCCACTGAAGCGGAGCATGCCAACTTAACTACTTGGCCATAGGACCAACCCCCTGCCCTGTCTTTTTAGGCCATCCTCTCACCTTCCAGTACTATGTTAGCCAGATGCTATGCTGTTATTGATAGGATTTTTATGGCCCATTTTTTTCTGACATGGGCGGCCGGGTCCTTCTTCCTCGTCTGTCTTAGTCTGGAAGCTCCACCATGGGTGACCCTGCTGGTATTTGAAATACTGGTGGCATAGCTTTCAGCATCACAGCAACATGCAGCCACCACATATGGCAACTGACAGATGGCTGGTGTTGTTCACTGGCCAGGAAATGAACCCAGGCCATGGCAGTGAGAGTGCCGAATCTTAACAACTAGACCACCAGGGCTAGTTAGCTATAGTTTTTTAATAGATGGTCTTTGTCAAGTTGAGGAAGTTCTCCTCTATTCCTAATTTGCTGAGAGTTTTTGTCATGAATGGGTATTGGATTTTGCAAAATGCTTTTTCTGCATTTATAGATATGATCATAGGATTTTTCTTCTTTAGCCTGTTGATGTGAAGGATTACATTAATTGATTTTCAGATGTTGAACCATCCTTGCATATTCAGAATAAATCCCTTTTGGTCATGGTGTATAATTACTTTTATACATTGTTGGATTTGATTTGTGAATATTCTGTTGAGGGCTTTTGTGTTTATGTTCATGAGACATATTGGTCTGTAGTTATCCTTTCTTGTAATATTGTTATCTGGTTTTAGTATTAGGGTTATTTAGTATTAGTATTAACATCATAGGTATGTGTGTCAGTCTGGATCCAATCAGGAGACAGAAAACACAAAGTAATTTGAACAAAGTTTAATATAAAGAATTATTAACTGTAACAGGGGATTAGAGTAACAAGGAATTGGCTAGTAAGATATAAAGAGAACCATAAAAAATATAGGAATAGCATATATAAAGAGCAGCTACTACCATTAGGACTGAGATAAAGTGTCCAAGAAAGGGCCACGATCTGCTAGGGCTGAGATCCAGACCTTATTGAAGAGGGCACAACAGTGGGTCACTAGACGGCAGAAAAGTCACTGATGCTGGAAATTCACTCTCTGGAACTTTCCAGAGATCCACCCTCTAGTATGCCAAGGAAAGCTGTTCTTGAGGAAATTTCTCGCTCTGCTACAAAACCACACAAGGAGAAGGGGTTGTTGGCAAAGCTACTGGCCACCATGCACTGCAGGATATGGACACTGGAAACATTCACATGCTACAAGAGCCTGCCAAGGGAACAGCTCAGAACCAGGAAGAAAACTCCTTTCCTCCTATAGTGTCTCTCCAGCATCTTCTTCTGACAGAGTTTAATGTGCCAGCCAGCAAAGGAAAATGTCTACAAGGCCCAGATCCATTTTTACAAATCAGGCAAAAAGTATTTATTTGGAACTGAGAAGCAATAACTGGGACAGTCCAACCCTTTGGCTACTCAGCTTCCATATTCACCTTTCTACACGCATTTGAACTCTTGTACATTAACAAAGCAGTTTTATATTTCTACCGAAGAAGATAACAGCTATCCATCTTACAAATATTGACCTTTTCCCAAAAATGTGGAAACACGTAGTCCCAAAAGTCATTGTTTCTATTGCTGGCTATATTAATTACTCCTCAAATTCAGTCACAGTCCCATTCTGTTACCTGTGGGCTAAATTTTAGAATTAACTTTCAACAACTTGTATATAAAATAAAAATGGGAAAGAGAGAGAAGAAGAAGATGGGTAGTGTACTAAAATAAACGTATGAATATAACAAGCAAAGGGAAAATATGCAAAGCTACTTTGTTTCT